>NC_072895.1:49375000-50000000 GCF_027943255.1 Anastrepha obliqua
TTACTTTGAAAATCATGGTAACGTTGCAGAATGTGTACGAAAATTACGTACGGCAAAATCATCTTTTCGGATGAAGATCATTTCCATTTCGGCGGGTATGTTAACAAGCAAAATTATTATCTTTGGGGTGCCGTCAAACCAAAACCGTCACTGAAGACCAACATACGCGATGTCATAGCTGAAATACAGCCGCATACAATCGAAAATGTGTTAAAAAATTGGACCGATCGTATGGGATGGTGCATGACTAGCCGAAGCAGCCATATGAATGAAGTTGTATTCTATCATTAACCGGAAGGATTGTACTTCAAAATAAAAAAAACAGTTTGGGAAAATATGGAGTAGTTTCTTTTTTATAGCATTTTTAATTCCGGACCCTATCCAGAGATACTTCATTGTTTTATAAAAGAAGAAGAAATGCTTGGGTCATTTAACATAGTATATACAAAAGGGGTTTTTTTAGAAGTAAAGGAATTTGTGTGGAACAAATTTGTGGAAAACATCAATGTATGTATCTATGCATGTAGAAATTTTTGAGGCGTACTCATCAAATAGATTTTCCAACGAAACACATGTTTTGGGCTCATCACTCCCTTAAAGTGTGACCTCCGTTACAGAATTTCGGCATAAATTTTAATTAAAGCTCGCTCCTGAAGTTTACCGTAAAAAAGTCGAATTTGAAAAGCCGCTTTGGCATTGCAAGAACAAAACGAAATAAACTAATGGTGCAACTATTGGGCTTAATCGAAATTCTTTCCACTGTCCAGTTGCTTGCAATCGAAGTAGCCATTTACTAAAAATTTTATTTATTTTTTGTTAGAGATTAATTAAAAAAATGTAATAGCCTTAAAAAGCACCCTTTTATACAAGTCAATGTTTATTCATTTACACACTTGCTTTTTCACTCAACTGACACTGTCTTTTGCCTGTCAGTTCAGTGTTTAACTGTTATCTTCAAATTGTTCGGACAATTTTCTTTGCTGTCCACCACATTTAGTACTTCTCTCCACTTTTTATTCATTGCGTTTTCGTTTTCCATTTTTCTTTCATTGCTTTCGAATATTTCGTAGTGTATATTTTTTATATTTTTGAGCTAAATTGCTTGGTTCTTCGCTTGCCTTTTTTGTATTTTGGCGCCTGCTTAGCACGTGCTTGGATTTCATTTAGTGAAATAGTCAAATGGACAGAGTAAAATAAAACAAAGGAAGAACAAAGGGATAACCAGGCATGCAATGGACAGCAGTATTTCAAAAGTAAAGTCAGTGCGAGTGAGCTGCGCTGAATTTATTTGTTTTTATTTTTCCTTAGATAGTTTTTCTCACCAGACCAAATGAAATTAAATCAGTAATATCAAAAATACCAGCTCAGATAAAAATAATGTGCTTTGTTCTTAAGAAGTGAAATCTACTGCACGCACTTTATCGCGCTCAACTTTTCAATTCTCTTGTTTGTATTACTTCCCATTTCTTTGCTTTTATTTTCCACTTTAACTTTCGAACAGCATTCCAACACGCAAAATTTAATTTACTGCTCATCAGTTTTCTTACTCTCGTACACCACTACTCCGTGTGTGTATTTTGACTGACGATCGTACTTTTCTTGCAACATTTTATCTGATTCCTATTTTTTGTGTGTTTATGTTGTTATTGTACAGCTAGTCAGTGCAATAACTTTCATCGTTGGTACTGAAGTGATTTTCTGCAATTTCAATTTACGGCAAGGTCCTTTCGTTTACTTTCTGTCATCTGTGAAAATACTAAATATCTAGAATTTACAAGTGGCAGTGACCCAAAGCGAAATCGACACTTCACGTCACAAAAGCTGTGTGCATGGCATGAAAAATCGCCCTTACCCCAACTGGTTGTTACAAAAGTATGCCAAAGACTTTTTCAAGCAATTGTTTTGTGTCTGAGGTCTCTTTCTGTATGTATGACACTTAGCATGACATGTCACCCATCATGTCATGTATACTGAAAATGTCTTTTCATTTTTTTGAATTGTTGTTATTGATGAATAGGCATGCCTGCCACTCGACAATCTATATGATATGTCAGTCAGACTGTCTTGTGCCATAAATATTTTGAACACATACATGCAACCACTCAAAAGTTGCTGAATTTTGTTGCACAATATTAGAATAAAAACCAAAATATTTAAAAAATGTTTTTACAAATTTTTTATGTCAAAGAACAAAAATTGTAAATAACTTATATTTTTCGAAAATTTGTTTGCGCCTGCTTTTAACCGCTTTTGTCATTTATTCCCTTGGTATAAATTATATTAAAATAAATTAAAAAGACTTATACGAAAATTAGTAATCACTGTCTCATTGATATTGAAGGTAACGTACAAATTTTCCAATTTTAGAATAATTTCCTATTTGTCAAATAAAAGTAAGTTCGCAATGTCATTCAAAAATAATTTCGGTTGGAAGCATTTTTGGAGACCGTTTTTTGGATACTCATATTCCAATCTTAGTTATCTAACAATGTATTATTTTCATTAGTGGCAATTCCACTTTGAAATATTTTGTATGCAAGCTTTTAGGTACTTTTCGCTAATACCCAAACTCTCATATTTATTTAAGTTCCATAAGTATATATTCATAAAAAGTATAGTAAGTAGTATATTTTCATAAAAAATAAGGTGGCAACGCCACTCAGAAATATTTCGCTTTCAAGTTGTATAGCACATTTTCGCTGATACCCAAATTCTAATATTTAATTCGGTTTATAATTAATCGATATATTATTTTATACAAAAAATTATGTGGCAATGCCATTCGAAAATATATCCGGTTTTCAGATTTTTTGGCGACCATATTCAGGTTTGAGTTATCTGATAATGCATAATTTTCATTAAAAATTAGGTGGTAACGCTGCAAGAAAATATTTTTGAAATAAATTTTGTTAACCACTTTTTGGCTAATACTCCAATGCAGATATTTAATTTATTTTTATAAATAAATTATATTATTTTTTAAATAAAAATTAGGTGGCAATGGCACACAGAAATATTTTGTATGCAAGTTTTTTAACACCATTTTAATATTTTGTGGAATTAGGTGGCAACGCTATAAAAATAAATTTATTTATAAATAAAGTTTTCTTCAATACTTTTGCTTTCAAACTCGTGTTTTAATATTTATTATATTTATGTAACGTAATAATTTAGTGTTTATTTACGAACAGGTGGCAATGCTCTGAACCGTCAGAAAACAGCTTTCTTTAAATTTTGACTATTTTTTATATTGAGAAAATGGACCGGACAGCAACAAAACTATCCAAAAATCAACTCGACTTTTGAGGCATTTCAAATTTGTAACACAATTTAATAGACTGCATACCCAGAATTTTTCTAAAAATTCGGTTAAAAAGTTTAAAATTCTTTAATACCTTTTTATAATTAAATTTACACAAAGTGTGAGATTTGGATTAATATAGTTTTGGTAGTAAAATTAACTTTATTTTCTCAAAAAACTATTAAAATTAAAAAGAAACAAATTGACTGTCAAAACTGGTGAATAAATACTAAAATACTAGAAACCAAGTTATTTAAAGTTGTTTGCCTTTCTCTAAACGGGCATCCATGCCGTCATCGATGTGCTATTTTCCTTACGGGGTGGAAAGTTATTGAGTGCCTTTCTGCTGTTTGTTCGCATGTATGTGTAAGTGCCGAGCTACATACACCCCACAAATCAACCGTACATCTATCTATTTATACAGTCGCACACACACACACATTCACATTCTTTACCAAGCATCACTATGTATTTTTACTTTTATTATTACTATTAACCGAGAAGTCAAAAACAGAAACGTGACACTTGGCGAGTACCGACGTGTCAACGTATGTATTTGTGCCAGGATGATTGCTCGTTGGAAGCAAGTGTACATTTGTGTATATGTATGTCTGCATGTGTGTGTGCGTTTGATTTGCCATCGGGAATGTGCCAAATATTTGAGTGTTTATTTCGCTTAGAACTGCTGCTATCTATGTATATGTACACACATGTCCATACTCATATGTAAGTGTCCACAAAAGTAGATTTGTGGAACAGGGAACAGTGTGCAGAAGATGGTGATAAGCTAAAGTCAAGCGAGAAACGCACGCATTACTGCATTGCCGCTCCACATAAACATTCATATTTCTATAAATATCTGAGTGTATGCGTATGTTTGCTTGCACAAATGTGTGTGTAAAGATGTGTTTATACATGTGCTCATAGTTGCGTTTGTCTAAGTCGAGTGTGTCAAATAGAAATTGGAGCAACGGTTTGATATTCTATGATCATAACTGCAGCCATTACACAGTTAGTGCAGTTTCGTCTGACCGCTTGCCCCTGTTCTGTTTCTGTTGCTGAATTAGTATGCTTCAGAATTTTCAACATTTTCACCAATTTTATTATTTACTTTTCAATCGTCCCATTTCAATATATTACATTTTCATGCCTACATACATGCATACATATTTTATAGCACGTGTAATTGAATATTGAATATTCTTGGGATATAACGAAAAACTCCTGCTTGAATTTTATTTTAGTAGTTCATAAAATATGTGTCAATTAAGACCTCACATCTGGTTGTATTAAAGAAGATTATATGGAAAAAAATATTCTATGAATACTGTATGAAGTTACTTTTTTTTAAGTAAATGAATTATTATTATGGCCCACTTTACTGGATGATATTATTCAGTTGTTCTCTAAACCCAATTTCCATGAGGAATAAAATCATTTCAATTTAATGTGAATTTATATACCTACATATATCAAAATATTGTTTTATAGGCTTGGAGATTAAATAAAATACATAAATGGAAATAGCAAAGCCATAGCATTCAAATGATTGCAAAATTTATTTCACGCTCTTGGCGCTTAACCCTGCATAACTAACGTAATTCACCACCCATTGAGTTTAATTTCTAACACACTTTAAATGTGTTATGGAAAATCATCAAAAAGTTAAAATGTAATTGACGTTTATACATATATGAAGTTCTGAATGCTTTGACGTATATATAAGTTGTATATAAAAGGAGTTATTTTCATAAGAACTTTTTGCAAAAGATTTTGAGTGTAAAACATCAACTTTAGTTGTACCTTTTATGGGTACTTAACCTCCATAGTTAGTAATTAAGGTGCATTTTTTATACAAACGAAACTGAAAAAAAGCCAAAAAAGGGTTCTTCATCTATTCTTCATGGTTTTTACACAAAACGCGACAAAGGGATTATTTTCTTTGCATGGCAGAAAATTGTGGAAATTGTATTGTAGTTGTTGTCGACAGCGACTGTTGTCACTTTTTCCGGATAGTACTTTGGACGAAGGACACAATTTTTGTGGTGAAAACAGAGATGGCAGTGACGAAAAAATATTTAGTAATCATGATTCTAATACGGAGCAGGTGCTTGAGCTATTAAAAACACTTTCAATGCACAAATTTGTTCAGGTCTGGAAACAGGTGCAAGTCGCTTGTGAATATGGTAGATGCTCCAACAACTCGAACTTTAATTCATGGATTTTAGCCATTGTCAAAATGCTTTTGTCACACGGTACATTGTCCTGATGAAAAAGAATTTTTTCCTTTTGCAAACTGGTTCGTTTTTCACGAATTTTTTTTCTTCATTTCTTCCAAAAGTTAAAATGATATTCAGAATTTATTGTTTTACCACAAACAAAATTCCTTTTGCATCCCAAACCAGATGCTAACACCTTTTTGGTGGATTTATGAACACTAACTCGTTTCGGAGCGGAAGAATCAGGTTCACATAATTTTTTAGCCTCTTGTTTTGATTTAGGATCTTAGTGATATACCCAAGTCTCATCCATAGTGATGAAACGATGCAAAAAATTCACTTTAGTCTTTCTAAAACGCTCTCGCACTCGAATGTGTTTTGGTTTCACACAAGCACACAGCTTTCTGTGTTATTACATATTGTTTACACTGCCCAATGAAATGACAAGGGCTTCTATTAGATCTCTTTCAGTCACTTAACGATTTTTCAATACGATATCTTGTATATTTTCTACTATTTCTGGTGTGGTTGCTGTTTTTGGAAGACCTTGAAGGGAATATTCTTCAAGGCCTGTACGACCACGTTTAAATTCAGCAACCCATCTTTCTACTATACTAATTGATGATAAAGAGTTCTTATATACTTTCAACATTCAATCATAAATTTTCTCTGATTTTAAACCTTTCTTAAAAATGTTCAAAATATGTTTTTGTTTTTTTCTTACCTATTATTACTGGCACTGTTTCGTTGGAAAAAACCAAAAAGTGAGGCTCGATTGAGCTTTGGTAGTTATTAAAAGAACGTAATTGACCTTTGGTCTTCGATAAAAAAAAATATTTGCAGAAATATTCAAAATTTTAACTAAAAAATCGCGCAAAGAAGAAGTATATAAATGCAAATATTGGCACTACTTTTATTGCATTCACCTATTTTTCAGTTAGAACTAACCTTAAAAAGATAGCTGTTCAAATGCCATGATATTCTATTCATTAGTTCGTGAGTTATTGCGATAAGTTACGCTACTCTTGTTACTTCAAAACAATGGATAAAAAAGAGTTTCGAGTTTTAATTTTACACTGCTTCTTGATAGGAAAAAAATACCTTTCAAGGGAAGCATTGGCTTGAAAAGAGTTTTGGGGAATCCGCTCCATCAGAAACAATAATAAAAGTATGGTTTCCTGATCTCAAACATGACCTTAGACGCACCGATAATGCACAACGCATTGGTGGTCCAAATGAGCCGGTAACACCAGATAATATTCATCTGATTTGGCTTTAAGCAACTGCTGGCTATTTGCAGACCTATAAAATGCTCGCCGGTAAGAATTTTTTTTCAGATGAAGAGGTTATCCCCGAAATTGAGGCCTATTTTGAGACAAAAAAGAAATTGTTTTACAAAAGTTGTCTTGAAAAATTAGATCGGCGCTGGAATAATTGCATTGTTCTTGATGGCGATTACATTGATGAGTAAAGCGAGTTTTGAACAAAAAAAGAAGGCGTTTTCTGTGCTAGGGCCGTGACTTAACAGCCCACTTGTTATATACATAGTAGAATGTTGGATTACTACTTTATGTTTCATTTTATGTTATGACATTTTTTAATGTTTATTTTAAATAATTGAATTGTACTTCCTCTCCTTTAATGCCTATTAACCTTAAACTATTTCAACTTAGCTTACAATAATATATTATATTCAATAGCTTAATAAATAAATAACACTGTGCGACAGTGATATTATACTTTTATGGAGACCTAGGACAACTTGTAGGTATAGTAAAACTAAGAAAAATGGTATAGGAGAAATTTTTTTGTCACACAGTGTAATAGGAAATAAGACAAATACCCTAAATGTGATGTGAAATAAAGCTATATGGCGTTATTTCCTATGGCCTTATAACACCATACCAGTAGCAACGCCCTCTCTTCGATCCGCAAAATTTATTGAACAACCTGTATTGAGCCCACACAAATATCATAGACTAAACACATCGACAACAGAACACTCCTAAGCCCTCAGGACTCAAGTCTTATCAATAAGCAACGAAAGCGATAGGGCGTAATGGGATCAACGAATTTCATCGGGTGGAATACAAAAGCTCTCTGAATAGGTGAATAAGTGAGATGTAAAATGGATTTATTATCTGTGGAGTCCCCACAATTTATTTCTAAATTTTTATTGGCCAGCAATTTTATGCAAAATTTCATACGTACGTACTTCTATGTATATGAAAAATGAAAGTGGACACTATAAAAAGCAAGAAAAAATTGGTTTCGTTAGTTATACAACAATAACTCACATTTTTGGTAGTGAAAAGAACCTGAATATTTGAAATGCAATTCAAGTGAAAACCAATAACAATTAATAGAGAAAACAAGAAACTTTATTACCAAAAAAGTTAACATAGTACAATACGTATGCAAATCTCTACTTGCATGTATGGGCAACTGTTTATTTGACACAAAATTAATTTGAACGTCATAGTTTACAATTGTTCGATAATTTGTTGAACAATCTTGCTTGAGTTTTTGCTGTTAGATGCATGTAGCGCGGTATTTGGTATCTATAGTAAAAACGACGAGACAATAAAGGTGAAAGCACAGCACAGTATAACAGAATTTGTAGTTGATAACATACATATATACATATAAAAACTGAAACACCAGCAGCAACTACAATGTCAGCATGTGAGAAAAGTAAAACTTTTGACCAAAAATAACGACAAATGCATAGAAATTTTGGTTATTCTAATATGCCATGTACTCGTGCACATGCATGCATGTTATTGCTGCTGCTACATGCAACAAGGAAGGCAAGGGAATCGCAACAAGCTGTGTGTATGGCCAAAAGCCAACTGCACAATCAGCTATCAGCAGCAGCTCATATGTATGTGCAAGTACGGTTTTGTGAATGGAGCATAACATCCACTGGATTTTGTTGTAATAACGAGAACTCACGCTGCTATAGACATATGTATGTATGTGTGTATAGTAGAGGTATAGAATAGCAATATCACTTGTAGTTGCCATGTTACTATTTTTATGTCAGCATTATTTTACAATAAATGTACCACGCGGAATAAAGTTTTGACGATAAAATCTATATACACATACACACCCCTATTACGAATATATCGGGTGTTTATATAAGAGCTTGTGAAATTAAAATGGTAACACAAAAGAGAAATATTGTTTGAATGAATTTTTATTTATTATAATCTGGTAGATAATTTCATGGCAGTATATGCTCGCGGCGGCTACGTGTTACATGGACTATTCTATCAGTCCAATTTTTTACCTCTTTTCCAATAAATCTGGGCGTGTGGCGTCAATAGTGGCTTGAATATTGCAATAAAATGATTCTGAAGTGTACTGTATGGCACTAGCACTTTATCTTGTTGGCACCAAATATCGTCGATATTTAGCTGATTAATTTTTGGAAACAAAAATTCAGTCAGTATGGCATAATGGCGCTTAAAATTCATTTTAACAGCAGTTTCTTCTTCTTTTCGAAAAAAAATATGGACCAATGATGTCGCCAGTGCTCTATGAACTTTGTGAAAACATATATTTGTTTCAATGCGAATTTCCACAATTTGGAAACGTTGCTCTAGCGTTTAATAATTTATTACATTATAACTTGTCAATGCTGTTTGCCATTCTCATTTGTCAAACCATAGTTATCGACATCGATAGTTCTCACACAGCTAATAAAGTACCCGATACCTCTATGTGGGCTCCTATCAAATAATTACACAAGCGCTAACTAAAGTTTTTTTGTTGTAAACATAACATAGTTTTTGTAGTTGTTTGAAACAACCAACAATAGCAAAATGTGGTAACAATATTCCAGTGTACATACATTCCAATGTATACGCGTGCATATGTACAGTGGCGAGCAAAATAAGAGTAGCATGACATATTGCACAGGTTTGACTATTTAATTTTCATTTAATGTTTTTTTCTATATTAATTTTTATTTCGTAAAACTATAGCTTATAATACAATAAAAATCATATAACTCGAAATTCCAAACTTTGTAGAAAATTTTAAAAATGTTCACAATTTCCAACTATTTGTCAGTGCCTTGGAATATATTCAGGGTATGCAGGTTATTCAATTCTAGTACGGCAATGCTAATGGCAGTAATTGTACGGGTTTGGCTAATGCGTTTATGCACTGCGACCTGATTGATCTATTGTGCACCCTTAGGTGCTTAATTTTATTTGTTTAGTATAGCGATGAATCAAACCAGCGCATTAGGAGAGAGCATTTGTAGGTCTTCATCATTCAGTAGGTCTGTGTCTCCTGTGACCTAATGCTTAAAAATTGGTGAATAAGTGTTTCATGGACTCCTCTTCATCACAGCAGAACTTGTATAAACTAGTGCTGAATAGTCCTATTGTGCTGAAATGTTTATTACTGGCAAAGTGGTATGTAATTGCTCTACAAAGTAGTCTAAGACCATTTTATCTAGGATTAGAGCAGATTTGCTCTTTTGGTATTAAAGCTCAGGAACTTTTTGGCGTGATTAAGACCATTTGAGCCATACCAATCTTCCCAGTGTTCATTTGAACTCATTTTTGCTTTCCTGTTTTAGGTTGTTTTTGTTGAAGTCAAAAATTGGGGTAGGTTCAATAAAATGCACTGTGGCCCCTTTTTTGGCATACAATTCTGCCTTCTCGTTTTTTCGTGTCGCCCATGTCCTAATATCCAAATCACGGAGCACTGATTAATAGTCACCAGTTTGTTGAGTGTAGAGTTATACTCTATGAGGGGTTTGGAATTAAACGTGAAGCTATTAAAAGCCTTCAGGACTGATTGACAATTCGAAAGTATTCTCATTTCTACTTTTTCGAACCCTCTTTTGGCAGAAGAATGAACGATGTTTTCATAAAGTAATTACTAAAATTAAATAAGAAACAAAAAAATTATCAAAAATTGTCAATAAGTCCATGCCCTATAGTTATGTCTACCATAAGTAGATCAGTATCGAAAATTGTTCTTGCTTTCATTTCAGTTTAGAACAGATTCACACGCGGCAACGGTAGACGCATTGTGCTGCCTTTATTCAGGTTCGCTTTACACATTTCCATACTCCTAGAAATAAACACAACTTCTCTGCTTAGTAAGATTGAAATGTCTATTGATGTTCGCTGTATACACAATATAAGTTACATTATTATAAAAATATAAATAAAAATTAAGTAAATAGTCCAAACTTCACAATATGTCACGCTGCTATTGTTTTGACCACCACAGTATGTGCGCATGTAGGTCTCCTGTCATTGTACCATTGCTTTTAGTTTCCAGTAGATATCTAGTGTGCAGCCAGCTCTTACAGCAGGCGGACAATTGTGATGCAATTTACGCACGTTTGAGACCAAAATCGCCACAATTCTGTACAATACTCGTATAGGGCCAAACCACTGGTACAGAAAACGCTTGAATACGTTTAGCTGATTTGGTCTGAACATTTTTCAAACCGTGAAAAGAAGGAGTTCACAACGAATTATTTTCCATGCTTCGTTCTCTAATCCACTACGATTAGCTATAAAGGTTTCACATCTTTGAGCAATTCATTGTGTTAATTTCCGCACAAGTTGTGAAGGTAGTCGGTTCCAGGTCAACCAAATGTGCCTTGATAACTTGTTGACCGTCCATAAATATGATTTCACTTGACGATACAAAAAAAGGATCTTGTTGCTGTATTATTTCAAGAGTATAATGATATCGAACAATTAAAAATACCCCATTGCAGCCATACTAAGTTTACCCTGTACATGCCGCAAAAACTGGGTAAAGTATTTATACGAGTAGATAAAAGTTGTTAAGCTTGCGTTGCATCCCATGGCTACAATTTAAATGATCAGTGCAACAGCTGAAAATCAATGTGTGACTCTTCGGAAGTAAGCGTTGCCAGTTCGTAGCTCTGTGTAATGGTTAGCTTATGTAAAGACACTGGAAGGGAATTTATTATTCTTATGAGAGAATTTAGAGCTGCGATCTGAAAGTTCTATTGGGATACCTTCATAGTTTCACAGGATTTTTCTGAGCCCAGCTTCCTCAAACATTTTGGTAATTGCCCGATTTTATTAAGTTTTATTTCCCCCTCTGGTGAAATATGTTTATCCAGATGTTTGTTCTACTTATGAATCAGTGCTGGGCCCGACGGCAGCATATATTCAACGGTTTCATCTTCCTCCTTATAGAATATGCAAGTTCCATTGGAGTAAATTAAAAGATTAAAATAAATAAATAATTGGCGCGTACACTTCTGTTAGGTGTTTGGCCGAGCTCCTCATCCTGTTTGTGGTGTGCGTCTTGATGTTGTTCCACAAATGGAGGAACCTACAGTTTCAAGCCGACTCCGAACGGCAGATATTTTTATGAGGAGCTTTTTCATGGCAGAAATACACTCGGAGGTTTGCCGTTGCCTGCCGAGGGGCGGCGACCGCTATTAGAAAAATGTTTTTATTAATTTTGCTTTCACCGAGATTCGAACCAACGACCAACGACCTCTCTGTGAATTCCGAATGGTAATCACGCACCAACCCATTCGGCTACGGCGGCCGTCCAAATTAAAAGATTAGTAAGATGATAATTCAATCTATAAGGCGCTCTTAGCATTCCTATGAAGATTCTAAATTTATTTTTATTAAATGCTGTACAATATTTAAATCTGTTGCACTTAAAACTACCTATCATTGATTTTGATTGTGATAAAGCCTGTAGATTGCCCTGATAAACCCTATAGATCATTGATGACCTTCTTTGTCTTTCTTCTATTTCCTAATCTGAAGAAAAGCTGCCCTTATTGAATTTTCACTCCAATAAGTATAACTGAGCAATAAATTCATACAACTTTGACTAGTAAGAAAAACAAAAGAAAAGGTTTCTGCCTGACAAACGCAGCCTGCCAAAGGACGCCTTGTAAATTTATAAAAAAATTCCTGGAATATTTTCTTTGTGATCTGCTCATACTCGCCATTGACCGAGTTTAACAAAGCGCGTCAGTCGTTTCTTTCTCGTGTTAACCGGCGCCAGTTGGACACAACAAGTGAAGCCAAGTCCTTCTCCACCTGATCTTTCCAACACAGAGGAGGCCTTCCTCTTCCTCTGCTACCACCAGCTGGTACCGCATCGAATACTTTCAAAGCCGGAGCGTTTATATCCATTCGGACGACATGTCCCAGCCAGCATAGCCACTGGATCTTTTTTTCGCTGCGCTATGTCTATGTCGTCGTTAAGCTCATACATCTCATTGTTCCATCGCCTGCGATATTCGCTGTTGCCAACGTGCAAAGGTCCAAAAATCTTGCGCAGAATCTTTCTCTTAAACACTCCAAGCGTCGCTTCATCGGATGTTGTCATCGTCCACGCTTCTGCGCCATACGTTAGGACGGGTTTGATGACAGCCTTGTAGAATGTTAGTTTTGTTCGTCGAGAGAGGACTTTACTCCTCAGTTGCCTACTTAGTCCAAAGTAGCACTTGTTGGCAAGAGAGATTCTACGTTGGATTTCATTTCATTTAAAAATTATCACCTACACAAATAAAATAAGATATCATAAAAATATTATTGCTCATTAAAGCCATTTTCATTCATATGTGCAAACTTTCGGGTAAATTTCACGCACCAACATCTCATTCTATTAGTCTATTAGTTACTGCGTTATCTACCGGAATTTGAATACAATAAAAAGTGTTTTGCGTTAGCTCTCTATTAACACAACGTTGTGCCCCTACACGTATGCAATACTTTGTGCTGGCTTTCGAACTGAATGGGATGTTGGATATTAGTCGTGCTTTCGCTGCACGAAAACGCAATGCAAAGTGATAGTTTCCAACAGCCATTTCTAAGGTCTTCCATTATGCACACCCTTAAGTTGCTTTGCCTGTGTGTGTGCACACGCTTGGCCTGCAATGACCTTCTTATATGTAACTAACACTGCGTTCATGCAGTGACAAGAAAATATACCTGAAAATGGAATTTAATAATAGTTAAAGCAACAATAAAAGAGACAAACTTATACAATAAAACTGCTAGCTAAAGAAAAAAGATAAAGAAATAAATGTTAGACAGAAATTCGTGTATCTGCAGAAGAATAGGTGTAAGGGAGCAGAAGCTATGTAATACTACACTTGTCACTGCATGCAAATAGACAATGGACTACTACGCGTATAAACTTATAAAAACGAGTATATGCAACTACATATATATAAACTTTATTAAAGAAAAGTGATAGTCCCATAAGCAGCTAGCACCGTAATACACATTTTGTGACTGCCTTCGAACAAGTGCAAACGGATACCGAGTGGAGCAGTTGGTGTGTAATTTGGTGACAGTCAACTTAGTAATCGCATGCATGAATTTATATAACTCCTCATGCAACTTTCAAAATTAAGAAGTACGAGTATATACAAAAAATCGCTATAGTTAACTATTTCTTTTGATGCACTACAACGCTGGTTAAAATGAACGTGGAAGGTGAAGGTGGAGGTGGAGCCTATAACAGATGATTCATTAAAAAGCCCACTAAACCCGTAACGAAACCTGCGGACCTTAAAGCTTGACTTGGCTACAGTTTACACCAGCTCACCGCTATTCGATCACGATGTTTTACACCTGACCTATGTTGTAAGTGATCAAATTTTCATCAGCAGTCTTCATCCGCTTCAATTCAGCAGCGATTTGTAAGCCCTGGTTTGCCCCGCATATTTGAATATAGCTCGAAAAGTTATAGAAATCCTGCCATAAAACATTGAGTGATTACTGAGCATAATCTCATAAAAGAAACAAATTATTCTTAAAATGTTTGCCCTAATTGTTTGAAACTATTTCATAGTCGATCTTTAGCTCCTGGGAGATGCTCTGACTAACATGACGGCCAACTTCGGTTATTTTTGTGATTTTATTGACATTTCTATCAAAAAGGCCTGAACGGAATTGGCGCAACCAAAATTGCACGCCTGCTACAGTATCGGCAGCATAACACCATTAACAATTTCAGCGGCCTAGCTTGCATTTTTGCCTTTATCAAAGAAAAACTGGAAAATGCACCGAATTTTCTCACGGTTGACTCCTTGTTGTTGTTAGCACCCAGTAACTCTCAATCGATTGGAATAAGCAAAAAACAACAAACGAATTTCTGTGATGTAGAATGTTACCTTGACAACTTAAGTTTGATCGTTACTTAACGAGATATCGATCACCATCTTTCAACCAATCCATCGACAAAATAAGGGTTATAGTTTTCTCCGAACCAATAAAAAAATTATAAGTATGTTGAAATTAATATCTTCCAGTACTAAACTTTGTACTAAAACTTCACACCTTGAATAAATTTGAAAATTATAAAATTTTTTCCATTTTTTTTTATTTAATTATACCCAAACCTACACATAAACCGATTTTCAGAAAAACTTGCGATTATGTTCAAAATACTTGGGCCCTTCGACATGGGATTGCAATACAGCGTAGGACCAAACCTATCAATTCCATTTCACCCATTCCAGCTATTTTTACCCAAGTTCTACTGAACTAGTTTGGTTTGCTGCAAGGTTATCAACAACAAACCTGCATTCAGTACACACCCGCATAGGGAAACTCATGTCTGTGTGGATTTGTGCAGTCAAGTTCCGTTTGTCTGTTTCCTTATTTTCTTTCAGTTTTGGCACAAAGCTCCAAACGAAATCGCAGGGAAACAAAGGTGCTTCCGGAAATAAATACTTCACCCTTCAAACCTCTTTCCTCTTTTGGTATACAAAAGTTTGCATATTGTATTTCTTTTTTGTTTTTGCTTATTCTTCTGGTTACATTTTCTACGCTTTTGCTTATTATTTTTTATTTTGTCGGTGTAATTGGATGATTGTGTATATGTCATTTGAAAAAAATTAAATACAGGAGCACCATCTTAAAGTGCTTATATAAATTCAAACTTTTCCTTTGTGTGCTAGTTAGTACGTATTTTGAGTATTTAAATGTAGTTTCAGTACCACAATTTGGCAAATACTTGGGTTGTTGAATGCGGTGTAAAGTTTGCCAAATTTTAATGCCACAAATGTAAAATACGAAGTAATTACTACCAAGTCAAAAGTAGGTGACAAATATAAAAATTCTATGTATAGTTAAGAGATTGAATTATACATTTTTTATACCTTGCCAGCTAAAATGACTTTTCATTGTGCAATAGAAATTTAGTTTATGGTAGAAATTTACCAAATGGATGGCCTTTTGCTTGAATAAATTTGAGGAATGCAAAAAAAAAGAAATATCTTGCCACAGTAGAGAATTTTTTTTAATAGAAAAATTATCTCTTCAATTGGATCTTACTTTCCTCTCGGCGGCTGTGGCTTTCGAGCGTTTTCATAGGTTAGGTAAGGTTGCCCCTGCAGAAACCCACTTGGATGAAGAAATAAAATTCATTTGTGATACCATTACAGTGAAAATATGGAGGAAGGAACAAATAGGACAGAAGCAGGAGCGCAGGTTGTATTTGTGGATGAGGACAGAACTATGATTAACTTCTTGTGGTGTTAACCCCTTTGTTCTACTAAGGAAGTTCATCAGTGTTTAATTTGAAGGCCTGTTATATCAGCAGTACTTTACGATGCCGTTGTGGAAAATTAAAAAAAAAACTTTACCTTGCTCAAAAAAAAATTTTAAAAATGGCCAAAATCTGCATTTTTTACTATTTAATCTCAAATTGCCAAAAATTCTGACGTGCTGGAGCATTTTCAAGGTCATATTCGTTTACAGCATAAAAAAACCTTCAAGAAAAACCCATAGCCGTTTTAGAAACTGTACCTCGCAGGACTGTGTAATATGATTCTAGTTCAGACGACTTTCTTTTTTGTTTGACAACACCAGGCCGAAAAAAGCCGTTTCGAGATAAATGAGTTCAAAGTTTGAGGTACAGGAGCACGCAGACTGGTCTCTGTAGAAGCTATAATATTAAGAATTTCTGCATGGAAATTTCACAGTATATTTTTAATACTACTGGTTGGTGAGGTAGAGTTCAAAATGCCTTCATATTTACAGCGACCGTCGTTCACTGCGACGTGTGGTATGGCCACTAAAACGATCCCTCCTCTCCTTCTGGAGAGACAATCTATTCAATTAAAAAATGTCTGCTCAGCGTCACCGCTCAGCGCAACGCAGTATATGCATGCGGTATAGGTATCTCCGGAAGTATCCGTGGCTCGAGAGGAACTGAGTTAAGCAGTAGTTCATTTCCCCGAAGTTCCTTTGGACCTATTTTTCAATTGATGGAATAAGTTTCATCGTCCATCTGCCACTCGGTTCAGTGTCCCATCGGCTTTGCCACCCAAGCATGGTTTGGCATATCCGTTCTGAGAAGCTAGTGATGACGTGTTTCTTCTTGGCGTCCCAAGCATCCATTCGGGTATCTGCCCGCTGATCACAAAAATTGCTGCGCCTGAGACAGTGCGGTAGGCTGAGGCAACTCTAATCACCGCTGTTCGTTGCACAGCCTCCAGTGCTTTGCGCTTCGCTTTGCAGTTTAGCACAATTCCCCATACTTCGCTGCCGTCCAGGAGAATTGAGCTGGGGACCGCCATAATTAGCTTTGTTTTGCTCTGTGTTGGCCCACCGATGTTTGCCATTATTCTACTTAGCATACCCGTGACCTTTGCTGCTTTGGTAGCCGCATGCCGTATCTGGGCCCAGAAAGTAAGCCTGCAGTCAAGTTGAATACCTAAGTATTTCACTACTTTTTCGGTCACTAAGGACTTGTCGCTTTTTTGCATGCTGACCTCAAGTGGTATGTGACGTCGTGTCATAAGGATGACTTCGGTTTTATGTTTGGCGAGTTCCAGACCGTGGTCCTCAAGCCATATTGCCTCCTTATCATGACTGGGTTCAGCTTCCTTCTAGCATCCTTAGTATCCCGAGCTAGATATGTATCTTCTGGAGTTTCTATGCTCAATATCTCAGCTCAGATTCCAGAGATCGGTTCAGCAGTTCACGCTCACTCAGGTAGCTCTGGAGATTTCTTAGCAGGTTTGCAGGTATTCGAAACCTCGTAGTGCCTTTATAATGTCTATCCATTATAGGCTGTTAAAGGCGTTTCGTACATGCCAGGACGGTGATGAGGTTCGGGTAGTGGCGTCTGTCTTGAGCGCTGCTTACCACCTCCTCTATTCCGCCAAGTGTTTATTTTTCACGTCGGAAACCATGTTGCCTTACTGGTAATCCTCCTGCACTCTCAACAGACTCTGCAAGCCTGCGCTGTATGAGTTTCTCAAGCAATTTGCTGGCGCTGTCCAGCATGCAAAGCGGACGCTAAGCTGACGGTTGCGCCTTACCCTTACTGATCAGCATCATTTTCTGTATTTTCCACAGCTTAGGGAAGATGTCTTGAGCAATACATGCATTATAAACATCGAGCATCACATCTGGTCGGCTTTCAGCCACAAGTTTGAGAGCTTCAGCTGGGATGTCATATGGACCTGGAGCTTTGTTTCTTTTGAAGCTTGGGTGGAAGCATCTCGTCATCTTGGGGGTCTCGGTCCCCACACAGCACAGGGTGCATGGTGAACGGTCTGTCCACTATTTTGCTGATAGCATCACTGTCTAGATGTACGGCTGTGAAGTTGGCGTTTAGCTTCCCCATTAGTTCCTCCACTTTTGCCTTCTTACTGACGATGATCGCGCACTTCAGCGCTTTTCGGGATTGCAGGAAATCAAGCAGCTTCCGCTTCTGCTTCTCTGTTTCGTCTGGCTCTGGTGTATCTTCTTCTATTACGAAAGCAGGCTCTTCTGAGCTCTGCGATTTCTAATGTCCACCAGTACACAGGCCGTCTTCTTGAGCGTAACCCCTGCGCTGCATCGTGGCGCTTGCAAGGGAGCCAGCGTCACCTCTTATGGGCGGCATGGAAATTGCATCAAAGTGAGCTAGAAACGCTTCAGTGTTCACTTTGGTGATGGGCCACCCATTTCCCGAACCTTATCCTCAATAAGGTCCAGTTTCTTTCAAAACTGTTCAATACTGTCGCTGGGGGTAAGATAGCAGCTTAGCATTGTGAAGCGTTAATTTTGAGCGTATGTGTAGCAACGACCGGCTCCGTGCTGTGTGACAGCGACTGCGCTACCGCTTGGTAGCCAGAGTGCGGCCGTTCCTGTTTCGTCCTCAAGTCAGGTTCCCTTGGCAATCCGTCCGTACTGCTAGCTCCCTCTCGATTGTGCCTTTATTAAGAATTAGTGCAAATTAAAAAAGGCGTAGGAAAGTAGTCAAATAGCATTTATTTCTTATTTTGACCACGAGCGTTTATATGTACGCCCGTATCTACTTGGATCAAACAGAAAACCCGAACAATTTTTTTATTCTTTTACCCTTTCCTTTCTGACGATTAATCAAATCTCATTCCCACTACCGCATTCATTCAAATTCATTAGAGTAACTGCAACATACAACAACACAAAGCACATAAACAAATTAGTTTAACTCTATGCTTAGTCGTCCTGCATAAATTGTTCAGTGACATTCATTTAAAATGTAAATTGCCAAATGGTTAGGAATCAAACTGGTACGGAAAAAACACAGGCTGTTTTTGGTTTGCTGCCATTGGCTGCCAATGTCCATCGGAAATAATTGGTTTTATCAGCGTGCAATTGAAAGCAATTACATGTGTGCAGCAAAAGTTGCAAAGGAAGAGTGCATAGGCGTGTAAACAATGTATATATGTAAACTTGTATAGAAATATACATTAGCGTGGCTCGCATGAGTAAATATAGGAAATGGTAAACCTAGCAAGAAACATATATTTTTAGAAAAAAGTATTCAGGATACTCAATTAATGGGCTTTGCAGCTCCAAAAAAAGTTTGTAATTAAAAAAATTTATAAAAAATTACGTTTCTTAAGATGTTATTGTATAGTTTTAAGGATTATAAATATCATTTAACCAATATCATTGAAAAATTTGGATTTTTAACGTCTTGATGGAAAATTTGTCAAAAAATTACATTTTCCCTTATCAATTACATAAAAGTATAAGCTGAAAATTACAAACGGTGTGTTTTTTTTTCAATATAGAATGATTTTGAGCGTGTTATCGCACAAAATATTCTGAACTTCGACCTTTTGTGGACTTCCTAATATATGAATATTAGAGTGTCACACTAAGAAATTTTCTATTTCTCCAACGCAGTTATTAGAGTATTGCATTTAAAACTTCCGCCCAAATATTTAGGAAAATTATTTACTATTTATTTACTTAGGTGGGCAATGGCAAACCTCTGAGAGTATTTCTGCCATGAAAAAGCTCCTCATAAAAATATCTGCCGTTCGGGGTCGGCTTGAAACTGAAGGCCCCTCCATTTGTGGAACAACATCAAGACGCACACCACAAATAGGAGAAGGAGCTCAGCTAAACACCCAAAAAGGGTGTACGCGCCAAATATATATATCTTATATTTAGAATTATTTATATTTATTTATAAATAAAATTAGTTTTAAATTTTTAAATCCAAAGCTATTAAGTTTTTATTAATTTAAATTTTAATAAATTCAGAAATTTAAATTTTAATTAACTGAGCTTAAATTTTAAAATTTATTGTAAATTTAATTTTTTTCCAAAAAGCCCTCTTAAAAAGTCAACACAAATTGGTTTAAAATTCTAAAAAATGCAATTTTTTAAGTCTTTATTATTTTTCGGAAATTCTTTGGCGAAAGCCTTAAAAAGTAATAAATTGTAAAGTCTCGATTGAAAAATGACATTGATTGTTTTGTATGAAGAGCGATTCCCTCTAATATGCATGGATACATACATACATATATTCATACACGCCAACAGTCAAAGCACACAGGCTGAATGTAAAGTATTTGCTAATTAAAGGATGTCTCATAAAATAGTGGACTTCGTGCACACTCGCATATATGTAAGCATACATATGGAAATACGTATATATACACAACAAACCCATACATATACATCGAATACTTGTAACTGCGTGCTTTGTATACAATTGCTCCCTAATATATGTTGGCGCGTAAGTTTATTGCCCCACATTCACCAATATGTCATCGCAAATGTTGCAGCAACAAAAAATGAAAAAAGAAGAAGTAGAAAATAAATGTTGAAAAATTAACGCTAATTACGAGCAATTATCGGACTGTCACAAAAATGTTGAAAGGTCTCGCACTGAATGCAGTCAATGCCTTCATACGTGCACAACAATTTATGCGCTGTTGTATGTGTGAGAATGTGTGCGTGTTTAAAAACTGTTATCGGACCATGCAAATATGGTGCATATTGCATTTATTAAACATATATTATTCGAAGCCGATTAACAGGAAGTCAGAATGCATGTATATCATGAAAGTTAATCAGGCTTTTATTTAATTTTCCGCCTAGTTTTTATAATTCATTACTGTCAGAATTTGTATGTATGCACGTAGTTGGATAAAAAAAATTGGTTAATATGGATATATGTAATATAAATTGAATAAGATTTTGTTGACGCTTGGATTAAAATACAAAACAATTTAATGCAAAAATTGGGAAAGTACATATTAAAAAAATGCTGCAAAAGATTAAATTAGGATTTAAAAACATAAAATATCTATGGCAATAAATTTATAGCCAATTTTATAAGTCACGTTCTTAACCCTGCGTGACGTGACTTGATTTTCACAATTCCACTGACATGGAAGTATATAAGACACCATTTCGACGACTTGCCTTTACCAAGTTCCGGCTTGTAAATTTGATGAAACTATTGTAATTATTTGTGTACAGACTTATATTTTTATTTATTAACATTTTATTCAATTTAAAATGACAGTTTATGTTAAACAGGTTTTGTTTTCATTTCACAAATTAACCCTTAAAACTTATATCTATACAAAAACAACGAAAAATATTCCATATATTATTTTTTTTCAACAAATGTTTTACATTTACTTTTGTCTAAACTCAAACTCAACGATATATTAAGAAAAAAGATAAATTCAATGGTTAAGTTAGAAACTATTTCATGTTGAACATTACTTAGAAGTTCGTGCACCAAAAGTTATGTATTTAAGAAAAAAACAATATTCCATTCATTCATTCGTTCATTAAACAAACTTTTTGCAGTTTATATTAAGCTTAAACTTATCGGTCTAGTAAAAAGGTATCATATGAATCGTGTAATAAAAAGTTATAAATTTTGTTGGCAGGCCTCACAAAGTGGCTTGAGCATTACAGGCAACTTGGCTTTAAGCAATTGCAGCAACAATATCTAGTTATTCTTTTTATTTTTGGTGGACAAATAATGCACAGTTTTTTTCCACTCGATGAGTTAGATCGAATGGTTGGTGAGGGAGGGGGAAGATCTTTACCGAGAACCCTGTTTATTGTCATTCTTAGTTCTCTTGACAATCCTTCATTATACACCCGAAATTTTATGTGACCTAACGCCAATTCTCTTGCCAGATTGAGTAAAAAAGTTTTTCTTCTCATTTTATCCTCCGCGTCTGAACACATTTGATTCAAACCAAATCTATTAATACCAGTCATATCTATTAGTCTTTCGAAAACTGTCATAGGCCAATGACGAGTTTTGCGGCTGCTTGAATATATCGAACATTTTTTGTCAACTTCGTCAACTCCTCCTTTGGTATGGTTTTAATCTGCTATCATAACTCTTTTTTGGGTGTCAGCATCCATTTCTTGATTGTAAGTACGTTGTTGTTCAGCGATGGACCAGACTTGACTTGAAACTATAAGTTCTTCATCTGCTTCATCATTTGAAACTTCATCGTTTTCTAAAAGTTCAGTTTCTGGCTGAAAATTGTGGTCAGTGCCTTCGTGATCAAAATCGTTGAACACGCGCTCGGTTGCTTCCTCCAACCACTGTTATATCTGCTAGTCACGGCTTTTAAAAGTTCCAGATGGTGTTCTCTTGGAAGAGTGTATACTCTGGTTTGTATTTAACTATCCCATCAAATCAAAGCTGAAAAAAATATATGGTAATTAAACAATTTCACCGAAACGTTGTTCAGGAGACACTACGAAAATATAACAAAAATACTGAGATGATTGTTGCTCAGACACCTACGTCAATACAGTCAACCACATCAGACTTGTAGACACTTTTTCACTCAGACCGACGCGTGTGCTCACTTCAACTGCCTTTTACACATTAACGTACTCATGAGAATGTAATAAGAAGCTACTAAAAATTCGAGAGTATTTGCTTATAAAAGATCATAGCAAAATAGTGTTTTGTAGTATTTGGTGTCCGTTATATACCACGTCAGCAGCAGAAGGTTAACGCCCAAACAAATGGTTTAAAGTTAAATAATGAAACTTAATTTGTATACGTCTGGGTTCCCTCAGGAATAATCTTCTTCGTTTCGTTTGGCGCAGTTGCCAGTTATTTCTTTTACCAGCTGATATTAACTAGAAATAGCAAATATAAGAGAAAAACCTTTCCGGCTTGGTTCTTTCAACGCAGTGGAGACCTACATTTTTGTGCACCTGCACCTCCAGGTACCACATCAAGGACTGATGCATTTTTATCTATTCCTGTGACAGGATCATAGATTTCAGGTGAACTACTTTATTTTGATGGCTTGCCTATGATTAATCCCTACGCAGCTTGTTATTCCAAAGGATATAAAGCATGATTCAACGTTAACTTACAATACTTAGTCAATATTCCGCAGTTCTTGTTTTCGCATACTCCGAGGGCTACTTCAACGGCCGTTGTCAACGTCATAGGATCAACGCGAACTTACATAAAAAATGTTTAGCCTGCTTCACTCTCATTTGTAGATGCGCCACATATAAGAGAAAATAAATTAATTTAGCTTAGATTAAACGGCTTTATCAAGGCGTAATGCCCGTGCTTGTTATTGTCAAGGGTGACTCAGTCACGTATTTGTATATTCCGCAAGTGAACCAAAACGAAGCACAAATTAAATTTTCTGAAGCTTCGCAAGCTAAATGCCTCCCCGAGAGTAATTTTTCCTTTCATTTCATTTATTAAGTTTATGGTTACAAAACCCTACAGGCTTGCATTATTTGCAGTCTGAAAGGAAGAAATGGTGTTGTGAGGATTCTTAACGATTTCACTCTCAATTACACCCCATACATAGTAATTTACAGGGTTCAGATGTGGAGAGGCGGCCAAAAGTTTAGTGGTATGTGGTCAAGGAAATATTCCGTCATCCAATCTTGAGTTATCATCCCTTTAGGTGAAGAAGCAAAGCATTGTTGAAAGATATATGGGCTGTCACCGTGTACACTACCCATCCAGAGTTTCACTACTGTACCTAGAACCTCGATATATGCTGCAGAATTCAATCGAAATCCTGAAGTAAAGAACTGAGGTGGCATGACATATCCTTTGTTGCTTATAAAACCAAAAACCATAACTTCATGTGCCTGACAACATATCTATGCATAACGTAGGATTTATACCAGAGATCTCTATGGTGAACTCAATGCATTAGACCCTCAGAAGAATTAAGCTTCCTTGCAAGGGTCCTGCTTGATTTTGAAGGATCCTCGTCAGTGGTCGCTTGCACTTATTGAATAAATTCTGCAGATCGAACAGTGCAAGAAAGTACCTCATGCTTTTTTCGTTTGCAAAAGAATCTGCATTGCCGAATGATGCTTGCAATTATCGGTAAACCTTAAGAGCGAATGAACCTGGATGCTTAAGAAAATGAGAAATTTCTTAATTGGTGTAATTTGTACTTATAGCGACGATAACTGCAGGTCTACAAATTTTTTGAGATAAGTTGTAGTCCTTCATATCTAACAGGATCCGGCACTCAAAGTGTAAAAGACCGCTCGCGCAGCTGATTCCATTATTTGAAAAACAGCAACCAAAAAACCGGTCAGGACACAAGCAAAGACAAAATCGAGTGAGATGTGTTGTTTATGGTATTTTTTCGTGTGGTAATTGGTACTTCGCTCTGTACTCGAAAGGAAATGAAAATAGTTATAAAAGCAGCCGTTCGTACTTTAAAAGATAAGAGTGAACTTGATTGTCTTTCTATTCTTGCCTTCATTTGTTGTTTGTCTAGTGAGTTCTAATGGTCTGCTAAACCGAATTAAAGCTAATAAAGCTTTCACAATCGGTCCACTGCGTCCGTTATGGCAACGAATTTGGCTGAGAGCAAAACAGATTACGTGATTATAAGTCGAAGGCACCATAACGAACGCAACGGACACATTGTGACAAGTCTATAACATCGGTAATTGCAGTGAGTCCAACTGTATGCAAAGAACGCTTTTGCGTGAGTTTCCTGCATACCAAAATCTTTCTAGAAATTCTAATAAAAAATGAATTATTGGGATGAAAGCATACGAAATTTTTGCAAGTTTGGCATAAAATTTAAATAAAATTTTATTAAAAAAAAATGAAAATTCAAAATAAGACGAAAAAATACGAAATTTGGTCTAAATGTTGTTCGTGTTTCTGGCTAGATGTATTTTAGGGCGGGTCGTTTTAAAAATCGCTCATTGCTCTGTGAAAATCGTATTCTAGGGATCAAAATAAGAAACTTTCCCGAAAGAACCATACCTCTAAAACGAATTCTGATGTCCCCCAATTTAAAAATATCACCATTTTTGGCCTTTACATGAAAAAATCAGCTAAATGGCTATGTTTTTTCTTTAGTTTTATTTATTTATAATAATATCTATTTTTTCTCTTAAGAAATTTATTTAGTCAGAACATATGTAAATGAAAAAATTAATTTAAGTAAGTTATAGAAGAGAAACTAAAAAGTTCGACCCAAATTGGGGGACATCAGAATTCGGTTTAGAGGCATGGTTCCTTCGGCAAAGTTTCTTATTTTGATCCCTAGAATATGATTTTTACAAAGCAATGGGCGATTTTTTTGCCTCCCCACAAATCGACCCGGCCTAATGTATATATTCTGAATTTGAAGTAGAACGGTCCAGCAGCACGATTTCTCGAAATTCTGTGCTATGAGCGCTTTAAAGCAAGTATTTTTTTCATTTCTAGTATTTGTTTTAAATATGAGCCGAATCCAATGGGATTTTTAGAATTATTTCAACTCTGAGAAGCGTAATATTTTCAGCATCAGGAATAACCTATAAACTGTCCAGAAAATTCCTGTACGTATCAGATAAAGTCCAGCCAAATACAGTTCATGCGCACCGGAGGGTTTAAAAAATACTACTATTATATTTTTCTGCACTTCTATAACTTTCATTATAATTTTCTGTATAATATTTCCAATACACACACTCTGTACTCCTAAAGCTTTATGCAAGTAGTATAAAATATAGATAGAACCTTAAGGCCAACAACTTTACACGTTAATTTTAGCCAAAAATTTCTAATTAAATAAAGCAAAGAAAGAGGAAGTTTTGTAAATATCCTCGTGTATAAATATGTGTACATACATATTCACATGAGCATTAATTATATTTCACTTGAACGTAGCTGCTCGAGTTGCGGTAATAAAATTCCACTCAAAAGTTTGTAAAGAAAACTGATTTAATTTTGTGGAAGCGCTTAGTCGACAACAAATTCAAGAAGCAGTCAAGTGTATGGAAAACTCTTTGCTATATGTAAAATACAATAACTATACCCAGTAAACAATTGGCTTAGTTTAAGATTTTAAACAGAGTAGCTACATTAAGAGGGAATAATTTGAAATATTAAAAAGTGGTAGAGTTTATTTGAGAATTTTTGAAGTTTTAAGTTAATAGAGTTTTAACTCAAATAACGTAAAGTAGAGGCATTAATGCTATTTATATGTAAAACATAATATAACATTTGTAAGATTTCTGACTTAGTGAGTTGGCTCTAACATAAGTTTGGTGAAACTTTCGTTGATATTTTGGCTTTGCATATTCAGCACGGACTGACCGGTTAGCTGTCACTAATCCTGCTATATTCACAGAAATGTCAATTACAGACTCCAAGCCGTTGACATAGTGTATGTATACTAGGCCGTGTCGATTTGTGGAGAGGCAAAAAAATTGCCCATTGCTCTGTGAAAATCATATTCTAGGGATCAAAATAAGAAACTTTGCCGAAGGAACCATACCTCTAAAACGAATTGTGATGTCCCCCAATTTGGGTCGAACTTTTTAGTTTCTTTTCTATAACTCACTTAAATTAATTTTTTCATTTACATATGTTCTGACTAAATACATTTCTTAAGAGAAAAAATAGATATTATTATAAATAAATAATAAATATTATTATAAATAAATAAAAATAAAGAAAAAATATAGCCGTTTAGCTGATTTTTTCATGTAAAGGCCAGAAATGATGATATTTTTAAATTGGAGGACATCAGAATTCGTTTTAAAGGTATGGTTCCTTCGGCAAAGTTTCTTATTTTGATCCCTAGAATACGATTTTCACAGAGCAATGAGCGATTTTTAAATCAACCCGTCCTAATGTATACCCATCGCAGAACCTTTGGGGAGTAGATGTCTGCCCGTTGGAGGCTTCAAATTGATATCAAAACGTCGCTTTAGTGCTACTTTAGGAGGGCCAGGCTGGTACTTCAACCATTTCACCTCCCTACCTCATATTTTCCGGCATTTGACTTTTAGTTAGATGTGTGTTCTATTTATTTATATCTAATTTTCTAACACTTTCTGTTGATAATTTTTAGCTGTTTGTGAAAAGTGACAAAATGTCAAAATTTGGCTATGTAAATTGCTGCAAAATTATGGGCTGTCAAAAGTCTCAATTTATTGCACACATCGCTTACCACGATATTTCCAAGGTTTTTGAAAATTTAAATCGTCAAATTACGCAGGTTTTGGTTTCACCCCTTTTTTTAAAAGGGGTAATGTTATACCTTTCATGTCGTAAATGTGTAGCAGTCATTGATAATGTTTTTTTTTTTCATTCTACCATTGCCCGTTCAGGCGTCTAAGTTTTAGAAAAAAAATTTTAGAAATTTCCTCATTACACAGACGATTTCAAGTTTTTAAAATCAATTTCAAATCTTCCTGATTCCTGAAAACTCCAGTCAGATCTAATAGGGAAGTCAGTTAGAGAGTAACTTGCCGGCAGGATGTGTTAAAATTCGCCTTCTCCTAAATTTAAAAAAAAATTTTCACAAATCATTTTCTAATCTCAAGTCTAGGCAGTTATTCGATACCTCGCGTCTCATCCCTATGAATGAAGATTCAGATCTGGGCGTAATTTTCCATTAAAAAACCGGATTTCTGAATCATTTAAATTATATAAGTTCTAAGTTAGTCATATTCTGCACTTGCCCTTTTCTAGTGCTTTGATGTAATCCGATGTAAACCGATCCATATGCTCTAAATTTCCTATTTACCTTTCGTCTATAATATAGACGGGAATATGCTGGCCGCTTTGATAGACTCGAACGAATTTAAACGAGTTTTCTTCCTTTCGATCTGAGAGCTTAATTTTGCTGATCGCTTACTTCATATGATAAAGGATATGCTTTAATAAACTTCAAGACTTTACATGGGTTATGATTTATGCTCGAGGGGTGAGCTATGTGCCAGCTCAGCAGTACAATGTAAATACGTTACTACGTAAATAAAAACGCGTGGGCCGAAGGCGTTCGAGCGAACTTATATGACTCGCAAAACCTCCACTCTCTAGACCCTCCAGACTTATCATTGCTTCGTATCTCTTTTTCGGCAAATCTAAGGTGTAGGCATCTTGGCCCTCACCGAACGTCCCTCTCTGAGTTTGTGTTAGAAGTTACTATTAGTAGGATTAAAAAATATGTAATAAAAACTAATTCAGCTGCATGGTAATGTAATAGTAAAGTAGTTCTGAACCAGTAGGTTTGAATGCGTAGATATTGTCAGATATTTGTCATTGTCATTTGTAGTACCTATGGGCGCACAATTATTACCACCAACGCATCTTTCGTTAGCTCAAACAAGGTATATGTCTTAGCATCGCTCTATGCACCTATATGTGCTTGTATGCGCCTCTACAGCATAAACTTTGTCTTTGTAACAATGCGGCTTAACAATATTCAAATAGCCGCCTGCTGCCAGTGGAGACTTTGCTAATTTGTTGCAATGAGCTGTAGGAGCTCCAGTTGCTACTCAGCTACATTAGTTTGGAAGTAAGTAAACTTACTAACACATAGACTTATGTGCTTACATTCAAATTTATACATCTACACATACATTGATGTGTGTGCTTGCAGTCTTAATGCTTATGGTTAGACCACAAAACTCAAGAATGAATGAGCCCAATGCGCTGCAGCAGGGGCTATGTGTCAAGGCTGTGCATAAGCGCATAAATAAAAGCAGTCACACACACGTACACTTTCGGACAAAATAATGGAATACCGATATTTCGACGGACTTTGATGCACTTTCTTTGTTTTTCATAATTTTTTTATAGCGAATGGACGGAGAAAATGCTGAACATCAGGGCGAAAAATTATCAAAAAGCAACAAAAGTTCTGACCCATTTCAGACTTGCACTTTATTAAACTAACATTTAACGGGTTATAAAATTGCCTACATTTTTTTTTCAATTCAGATTAAAAAGTTTGAAATTCTTATGATAATTTTTTCGAATTTTTATAAATTTTGTAAAAATACTTATATGATATTTGTTGTTCTCTAAACATCGCCATTCTAATATTTTCTCCATAAGTGTAATTATGTAATTTATATGCATATATATTCGAAAATAAACGGCTTAACTTTCCACAATTTACATGTATTCGCATGTGTGCGTGCTTGCGCAAAAATCTAGGCCTAAGCAACTAATCGATGCAACTTATCGAGCCAAGTTGCCGCTCAACTCTGTGGGCGAAGTACTGTAGCCCGTGGCACAGTAATAAAACTTGAACTTGCATTCATCAACGAATGGGTGCAAATGAGCACATGTGTACGCAGGCAAGCGAGTATGTGAAAAGTTGTTTGATTAAAATGTCGTTTCTTTTTCTACGCTACGTTAAAACTTTCAAGGCGAAGCAACTTGTAAAATTCACCTGTTACCTACCTAAGTTGCGTTATTTATACTGCGAACTCCTCAGAATAGTGTTGCAACAAATTATTTGCATGCCCATCAACTGTTCACTTCTATATGAGTTGAGAATAAGGTGTCGTTGTAGTCGATATGCGTGGAATTTTATTAAAGTAATTTTTATTGAACTCTATTTTTCTTACTTTTGGAGAACAATACGGAATTCTAGCGGTATTTTGACGCAGCTGCGTGGTCTTTCTGTGCTCTAACAATCCGCTGTTTAAAAAACTTTCTGATATCAGTGAGAGTTAAGTACATTTAGGGCCAATCACTGTTTTTGACACACATCACCCTTGACTCAACTCACAGCAACTATGAGGACAATCAATGCTGTTGCCTCAAAATTTCCGTTGTGGGCTCATAGTAAATTATTGCAGATGGAGTTTTATTATGAGTATTTTTAGTGAAGTCATTCCCTTCGATCCCTGAGCCGACTGAGAATTTTGTTTCAAAGGTGTACTTTTCACTAGTATTGGCGCAGAAGGTTAACCCGAAACGCGCAAAGACTGTTCAAGACTTCGCGCGATCACGAACAGATCCGAGTAACTCAATTTTTAATCGCTGCACAGATCTGATTGATTTGGACAATATCCTCGGCTATGTTGAAACGATAATATTTTATTGATAGAGATGTGCGACCTCAGAAAGTTACATAAGAAAAAATTTAACGTAGTAAAATAAAGATTAATATATGATACTAAATACCTTTTTTGTTCTTTGTTTGTTTTCTATCTCCATAAACTTTTATTTGCATTTGCACAGCAAAAACTTTCATTTCCTAATTGCAGAAAAATTTCAGCACTATAAATTTAAATAGCTGTAGGTTAACACTTTTGTGTTTTTTTTTCAAAAAAACAGCGTGACCGGCAAAAAAATTGTAATAATTGTAAAAATAACTTTTTTTTAGGTTTCTGTAATACATTTTTTTAATTAATTTTTTTTTTTTTCCTCGCTCCCTTTAAGTGTCTGATAAAAAACAAACAAATTTAATTTTGAGCGTTCCAACAATCCGACAAAACTGCGGTACTAGCCATACATCCACACAACCCGTGAAACAATGGAATAACTGTGTCGTCGCTTCGGTAAGAAATTTGTCTCTCATGGCCACCAATGTCGTGTGATACCACACCATTGCATTTTTATTTGTAGGGGTATATAAAGTCTACGTAAAGTCAATTGAGGCAATAAAAGCAAACATTACTAAAGTTATTCACGAGATACCGATCGAAGTCCTCCAGCGAGCCATTCAAAATTGGTGTTCACGGATGGCCGAATTACGGCGCAGTTGCGGAGACTATCTCTAAAAAGAAAGAAATATATTATCTCTAAAAGATAAATGTCATGAATTATACAAAATTAATAAAGATTGCCCAATCAATTGAAATTTTCGTGGTTTCATTTCTATTTAAAATCCGATACCTCTAAACTGATCAACCTTTCTAAGGAGCATTAAGCATTGATATAAGTATGTGAAGGCAAAGTAGTTGACCTGCATTTCAGACGCCAAAGTGGGGCAGAAAATTTTAAATTTAATCAGAAAAGTAATATATTTCTATATTATATCCAGAGAAACTGGAAGCAAAGTAATCATTAGTAAGAATTATATTGTTATAGGTATATTAAAAATATTTCAGTGCCGTTTGCTAACGCCTCGCGCACTTCCATATGATTGAGAAGTTACGCGGAATATGCTTACTCTTAATATTTTAATACAAGAAATTACGTGGGTGTAGGATCGATGATGGCGGTAAAATGTTCTACAAAAATATTCCGCAGAACATTTCAGTGGGGGTCCGCTCAGACGACAACAGTGTGGGATAACCGATAAATGTGCACCATTAATTATATGTGGTTAAATTTTAAGGGCTGATGTTGAATGTAAACCACACTTCAACGTCAAGTTTTTTTCTGCATTGCATTTGACATTTTTTCAATTTCAGACTAATTCAATTTGAACCACGGAAAGATACACAATCGAGCAACGCGTTAAAGTTATTCTGGCTTATTATGAAAACGGGCGTTCAAATCAAAATGCATATCGCGCACTTCGTGAAGAAAATCATCTTCAGTGATGAGGCACATTTTCACCTCAGTGGATTCGACAATAAGCAGAATTGCCGCATTTGGGCGAATGATAATCCAAGAGTGATTGCCGAGAAACTAATGCATCCACAAAGAGTGACTGTTTGGTGTGGTTTATGGGAAGGCGGCATCATTGGGCCGTATTTTTTCCAAAATGAGGCCGGTCAGGCAGTTACTGTGAATAGTGTTCGCTATCGTGAGATGATAACGAACTTTTTATGGTCCGAATTGGAAGATATGAGTGTGGATGATATGTGGTTTCAACAGAATAGTGCCACTTGTCACACAGCTAACGAAACAATGGCTCTTTTGCGCGAAAAATTTGATGGCCGTATAATCTCACGTCGCGGCGATGTCAATTGGCCGCCAAGATCATGTGATTTGACACCGTTGGACTTCTTTCTTTAGGGTTATTTGAAAGAAGAGGTGTAGCTCAATGAGCCAGTAAGAATTCAAGAGCTAAAGGATAAGATAATTCGGCACATTAGCGGCATAGAACCTCAATTATGCCTCAGCATCATCGAAAATTTGGACCATCGGATGGAGGTGTGCGGCCGAGGCCGCAGCAGCTATTTGGCCGATATTTTGTTCCATACGTAATTCAGACATACCAGTATTATCATGATAAAGAGAAATGATAATAATTTCCTAAAAAAATTGTATTTGATTCAAAATCAGCACCGGCCCTTAAAACTTAACCGCCCTTTATAAAATTATTTATAAATATGATACATACAGTATCGGACAAAAACAAACAGGGCACCTGAAAAACATAACAATTATTTAAAAATATACGATGGAACTAGTTTCACACAAGCATTACCAATATTAAAATTCAATTCAGTGTACAAACCAAATCTCTGGGATGATGTGCTTTTAAAAAATTTTCTTAGAACTAAATTCGAAATATTAAAAAAAATATTTTTTGTCAAAGATGGAAAATTTAAAATTTTTATACTCGAAAATTCTCTAAAATAATTTTTTTTATAAACGCATTCAGTTGTTTGGTCTAATTCTTATATGATAAAAACTGCGTTTTCTTTTCTTTGTTATCGTCATTGTGATAATATATTTCACATTCTTCGTAAGCTTTTCTAACCATTTTTTAACCAAACAAAAAAACAAAATTTTGAATAAATATTTTATGAGAAAAAAGCTCTTATGGAAATAACGTTTCCTATTAACTGCCTTCACATTTCCATCTGCCAAGGCTAGGACACGTCGCCGTACAGTTCGTGTGCTGATTTTAATTCTATTAATTGCTGATATTCCCTTCTGATGTCTTCAACTGGCTTGACTTGACACTCAATGCAAATCCATTTAATGCGGTGATCCTCCTTAAGGATAATCGGTTATTCAGAACATGCTTTACTTTTGAAGGATCCAGTATTCGCATATTTTTGAAGAAAACATCCGGTACTGGTTGGCTTGTTATTTTATACTTAGTTTTTCACAAATTTTGCATATCCAAAGTTGTGGTCTTATAAACTTCAGTCAATTTTGCATTTTTTACACTTCCCGTTTTATTTCCAGTCGTGTGTCACTTCAAGAATAATAACCCGCGTTGAATTGTCGCTGATTAATTTAATGCCGCAAAGTAACAGAACATTCTCAAATAGGCCGTTGCAGAAAACAATGTTGCCAACTTAAAGTTCTTCTAAACATCTTACATATTCTGCCACTTATACAAATAATCGTGCGAAACCAAAAAAAAGAAAAAAAAAAAAATTACCCCGGAAGGTACACCTATAATAATAATCACAGCGTAAACTAATAGCGTCGGCTGCGGTTGATGTCGTAAGTTTGCGATCACGTACCTTAGACATTATTCAAATGCTACAGATGCCACGAAGAAAACTATAAAATACCAAAGTTGAAAGTAATACCAACAACTATTGAGGCAACCGGAAAAGCATATGAAGGAAATATAAATATAATATATAGAAAAAAAATTGCAAAATCCTTCCACAATCCACTAATCCTTCCTAGCAAATTCAGCATTTTTTTGGAAGCTCAAATGCATCTTAAGCTAGAAATATGTATGGGATATGCAAGCTTATATGTATATGTATGTGCACGTACGTAAGTTTTTTAGTCATGCATGTTGTTTATTTGCCCCGCGTTGTTATTGTTGTTGCTCTCTGTATCGCGTAACACGCAGGTGGTTGTTGAAAGTTTCAAGCAATATTTATGTACTCAGTAGCTTTCTAAGCTGGCTAACAGTGCCGGCAGCGTAAGCAGCAGTACAACAATGCGTACGCGTAACATAAGACGCCAGCATGTGCGCGTGTATACATAGGCGTACATATATTGACATACAAATGCATACATATACTTAAATACTGGAAGATTTTCTGCTCATGTGTGGTTCAACTTACCCACACATCTATGCACTGTAATGGGTGTGTACATGTAAATGGGTGAGTGTGTGTAATGGTAATATGGATTATTACGTAGTTTAGCAATTTAAATTTTAAACTTTCTGCGTGCGCGCAATTTCCCAACGCTGACAGGTGATGAATAATCGCGGTCATGATTGCGGAAATACTGTAACTTTGCATGAACCGGTAGTGGTTTTTGGTGAAAGTGAAGAAAAGCTTAAACGTGTTTAGTAATTAAAGGCAATTAAGGCTTTAATTGCTCATAAATATTCCATTGTGGTCAAAGTAATGAGATATTTTAATTGATGGCAGTCAATCGGACACCCATAAATCATAGTAATTTAACAAGAAAGTAATTTTGGGCTTAACCCTCGGAAGACACACTAAGGGGCGAGTCACCCTACAAAATATTTCTCGGGTTGTAGTTTATTTATTTCTAACATCTGTAAATATACCGTTAGTTTTAGTAACGCCAATTTTACTATCCGAATTCATGCAGTAGGTCTTCAGTAGTTGGTGCGCACCGAATTTATGCAGATCTAAAAAGTGATGGCGTGAAATTTATCACACTGTGTAATTCGCGTACTTTGTTAGCATATACAGTCAACGCAAAAAAAAAAGTACACCATATGTGGACGAGTCTAGGACACTATCACCGCCATCAAAATCAATTATTTTATCATCCAAATCAGTTAAAAAATTCTCTAGCTCGCTTTCTTTTAGAAGTCAACTTCTAGACCACATATTGCTTTAAAAGAAAATCACTACTTAAAGAAATGGAAGCAAAAAAGATAAAAAGTAATCATTTATAAAACTAAAAGACGTGCATACTGTTAGCGTCAAATTAAGTGCACACCACATATCGATAAGTCTTGACTATTTATGCACTTATTTCTTTTTTTTTTAATTTTTTAATTATAATTTTATAAAAAAATATGGTTCATACTACAACAAAAACCATGTAATGCAACGAACTAATAATTCAATATCCAATTTTCATGAATTTCCTATTTTCACGTGCTCTTACTACTTTATTTTTAATTTGTATAGGCGCCGTAGCCGAATGGGTTGGTGCGTGATTAACATTCGACCTTCCCCACCTCGGCTTCTGCTCCATTGCGGGCTCCTTTCCAGTGCCATTATCTAAATTAGTAATCGTAAGTATTTCTTGAGTTTGTTTGAACTTGGTTAATTTTTTTATAAAAAATTTCTGGTCGTTTTGGTCTAAAACTTTTCTTCTAAAGCCATTCTCCATTACATTCAATCGAAAAAATTCAAAAAAGTTTTTTATTTTATTTTATGTTTATAAAGAATTTCTCAATGGTTTTGTTTCGCATTCAAATGAAAACCGGAATATCAAAAGTTTCTTAGGTATTTCTAAGGCTTTTTTGAAAAAGTGTGGCTTGATTGTTTTCAATATATATTTAAACCGAAAATCGATGCATGAAAAAATTGTGTTTGCCTTAATTAGAAATTAGTCTGGTCGTGTTTCCTTTTACAAATCCTTTTTGACGATGTACTACTTCAAAAAAATAAATTAAATTTTTTTATAGTGTACAATAAAGGGTTTTTCAAATACCAGTTGTTAGTTAAATATATGAAAGGCTATCGAGAGATGATTAACGATTTTTTGCGGCCGGAATTTGATGATAGTGATCAGGACAACGTTTATTTTCAACAAGACGGCGCTAAGTGCCACACAAGCAACGAAACCATTGTTCGGTTACCGAAAAAGTTTCCGGACCGTATTAACTCTCGAGAGGTGATCACAATTGGTCACCGAGGTATTGTGATTTAACACCTTGTGACTTTTTTCTTTGAGGCCACGTGAAAGAGAAGGTCTGCGCTAACAGCCCAGAGTCGATTCAAGACCTCAAAGGTGGATTTCGTGAGTCTATCGAGGACATAGGACAATTCGGTTATGGAAAATTTCATGAAAAGGATATTGTCCTGTAAGCGTGGTCGTGGTGGTCATTTGTCTCATGTTATTTTCCACTATTAACGGCATACCTTTCTCTTTATAATGATATAAATATCCGATCATTTATAATAAAAATAGCATTTTTCTTTGAATATCAAAATAATACCTCTTATTGGGAAACAATAAATTTGTACCCAGAATTTTTATTTATTACTTTCTACTACTGGAAAAACATCCTAAAATATGCTTATTTTCCTTTGCGCTACAGTTGCTTTACCAAAACTAAAATTACTTTCAAGTATTTTTCAAACTACAAAATTGCTGTCTCCAAATGTCGCAACGTCATGTTATTTTAGTCATGTTAAAAATTCTCATATCTATAATAGATGCATTTGCCATTTCATTAAATTGAATTGGTCATAATTCTATGCTTTTATGCAAACAAAAATTATATGCTAAAAAATTTAATGTTGCTTACTATTTACATATATACCGCTGACCCTGAACAATCGCATTTTATCTTTCACATGCACCAACATTTAAGATTGGCAAGTGTTACTTGTATTCTAAGGATGGCGCAAATCTTTAGTAAGATTTTCGTAGAAGCTACTGAAACTCTCAGCAAAATTTCCCATGTTTACCTACTTATCAGCACTAATTTACATACATACCTATGGAATGTGTGCTCATCTGCTCTCGTCTACTGCGCTGCCTGAGTAAGCTTTTGGGTGAGCCAAATTTCACCATTGGCCGCCTTATCGCCATATGTGTAAGTGCGTTCAGGTATGTGTGAATGTATGCATATGTAAATATTTGCGAGCATACCTTATATTCCAGGAAAATGGAAAATGAAGCTGAGAGTGTGTAAACAAAATGGCATAAAAGATTACATAATTTCTCGAGCAAACAAAAATACCAACACACTAACGCTTATCCATGTGCAAATGTTTACCTATGTGTACAGAGACAGCATAATTTTCACTTACTTGCGTTTGCGTAACAAGTGAACTTTACACTTTGCGTTTTTGGTCATATTATCATTGAAAATTTTCACGCCATCGCTAAACACAACTTGGATAGGTGTGCTCGTTTCGTTCTTTGTCACTTCGTACGTGAAATTCATTCTGCTCACGAAAATAATGCGTCACAATATTGCAGTTCAGCTTCAGTCATGCAGAATTTACTTGTGCAATCTGAAAATCCCTAAAGCCGCCTGTATTTGACAGTATGCCTGCGCACACAGACCATTTGCTAAGCTCCATACGCGTGTGTGTATGGATGTGTATATACTACAAGGTTAATTTATGTTTGTATGTGTGTATGTATGCATGCATATTTGTGGATATGTAAGAATGATTTCGTGTAATCTCCGCTTACTTATGACAAAGTCTCATGTAAAAGGTGACTGATTTCGATGCAGTCTTCTGCTTCGATTTTCATTTTCAAAATCTCTTTAGCTCAGTTTCGTTCATATTTATTTTCAGCCATCGCAAATTCAAATTCTTGCACACTGTTTACAGAAATATTAAATTTTCGTTTGTTCATAATCCCGTACCTGAAGAGCTCAAAGGTGATGGAATTCCATCAATGAGTGAACAGGTAGAAGGAAGCTGATTTGCCAGAGTTACCTGATTTACCTAAGTGAAGGCTACACATATCAAGACAGCAAGCAGCAATAACATACAAAAATACATAAAAAAACAAACTTGTTGTGTGGCCTACACATAGTATATACATACAAGCACATAAATGAGCAAGAATTTATTCTAACAGTAGCTTTAGTCAAAGACACAAGGCCAGGATAAAGGTGAGGTGGTGTGCCTTAAGAAAAATTTGTCATTCATATAGACAATCAAGTTGCCAATGTATTCGTGTAATCTTGCTCATGGGCAAACACTGACTTCAGTAATGTTATCAGTCGCATTTTCTGCCGACGGTCCCTAGAAAGTATGCAATGATTTCTTAGTCAAACTAAGTTTTTACATACGTACAAGCAGAGTTCATTTTCTTTGCTCACGGCGTTATTTGTCGTTTACTTTGCCGATAAATTTCCATCAGTTTGCTTGCTCTTAGCGTCGGCAAAGTTATCATGCAAAAGGTTGGAAAAGGATGTAGAAAAAGTTAGTTGAGTTGGAAAACATTAAATTTGTGCATTAGCTCGGCTATGATAAAATAAACGAATTTGCTTAAGTGTACTAGGAACAAAAAAGAAATTAATAGAAGATTACTTAAGGTCAGTGCACATTCATTTGGAGTCGTCTGACTTACTTTCACTGAATTTTACGGACATTTTTGAAGAAAAAAATATGTATATAAGTATTAAGGAACTTTTTTAACTTTTGAAAATTAAATGGGACATAATTTGAGCAAACCGTATTTTTGTATTGAAGACTTTTTTCAAAACTAGGCGTTTCTTTTTTAGGCTAGACTTGAAGTTTATTCTTAATATTAGTTTAGGGAAAATGAAATATATTATGTGTACGTACAACTTATAGGCGAATGGTTTTAGACTGTTTTATGGCCCATGTTTAGCTCTTGACCGATTCTACGATTGATAACATGCTCATCAACTTCGATTATTTCTGTGATTTTATCGTTATTTTCGACCTTTTTTTTACTATGAAAAATGCCTGAACATTCCGTGATGAACCCGAAATTGTATGAAATGAACTGTTACAATATCGGTACCATAAACCCCAATCACTATTTCAACGTACTGGCTTATGTTTTCGCTTTTATTAAAGAAAAGCTGTAAAATATACCGAATTTTTTCTTTGCTGACTTCGAGTGTTAACACCCTCTAACTCAAAACTGAATGGAATAAATAAAAAAACGCAAACGAATGTTTTAGGGAAATGTCACCTTGGAAACAAGCAAAAACTTTACGGAGAAAATATTCGATTTCTTTTCCCCCAAAATAATATAATATTGAAGCTAAAACAATATTCTTTTGTAATAAAAATATTAAAAAATTCTACTTTTATAGACAAATTAAATGTCTAAGTTTATAGTATTCTTAGAAATTTCTAGCAGCTCGTAGAAAGTTTTTTATATTAGCACTTATTCCTTATGGAATTTTCTTTCAAAAGATTAGTTGCATTATCATTTGTTCGGCTTTTTAGATGCATTAACCCAAGGCCTGCATTAACTAGCTAAGCCTAAAAAGGTTGCCAACTTTCGAAAAAGATATTGATTTAGTACTAGTGCCGCCATCTATGTGTCAGTCACACACATTATTGAACGTCCTGGTATGTGCTCGTAAATGTATTCAGTTAAGTCGAGTCATTTAATTTAAATGTTTTTGTGCCTAGATAAGTCTAAAAATTTGGAAAACAAATTTTGCAAAATTAATTTTTTTTCCAGTTTGTTTTCAGGAGGCCTTTTGTCAGATAACGCCATTACTTCGGAAATGAGATACTTCTGCTTTCTATAAACAAAAAACTGATCCAAGTGCATTTTAAGAGACCTTCATTGAATTCAATTTAATGTTGAAAAGAGACTTCTACAGAGCCCTTAAGATATTATAGTTTGAGAGATAAAAAAGAAATCGCTTAAAAAAAGATTATTACAAATATAACACTTATTCACGAACTTGTCTCTTTACTTATTTATCTTTTAATAAAAAAAATATCTTACATTCGTTATCTGTAGAAAAGCGAAACACCTTCTGAAGAAAAAATTATCGGACGTCAACCGGAAGCTTAGCCCATTTCACATTTGCGCTTCATTCAATGGGCTTTACGACTGTATTACAATTTTTATTATTTTCCAATTCTGGTTAAAAATTTTGGAGTTTTTATGAAAATTTATCTCACTTTTATAAATCTTGCACAAAGTTGGAAATCTGGATTACTAATATATTATTATTTTTTTCTTTATTGTTTCACTCCTCTTAGGAACAAAGCGTTAACACGATCTTTATAAACAAAAAATGTTTTGCATTGAGCAGTTTTAACAGTTCCACAGAAAGAAAGATGAGGAAGGCCTTCCCTACGTTGGAAAACTGTCGTGGCTTCACTTGGTATATCCAACTGGCACCGGTTAGCATGAGAAAGAAACGACTGACGCATTTTGTTAAACTCGGTCAAAATCACTTAAGCGATTACCGCGCCAATGAGGAAGAAGAAAAAGTTTACAATTTTAATGAATATTAAAAGATAATTTTAACTTGACATTGTTGAAATAAAAAAGGTATTTAAAAGTGTAAAACTAAGTGCGAATGACTTCGGAGCTCAAAAGAACTTCACAACTGTATATGAAAACCCCTTAGGCTGGAACAGTGACATATTTCTTATGAAAATCGAATGCCAAATTACTAAGTAATAATAAATAAGAAAAGCATTTCGGTGGTTTTGAGAAAGCTAAATTCTGTTTTTATGATGCTGAAAGCCCTCTCAATGCATGGATGCACTTTCCTAATTTTTTTGCATAGCGACTGGAAGGATCTATCATCACAGGTTTTCAAAAAATATGTCCGCCATTTTGTATCCGCCATATTGAATTTCTCAAATCTGACTCAAGGTTCGTAATCAGCGACCCCAAAAACCCCCTAATGTCAAATTTGGTAAGTTTCCAAAAAATTTTTCAAAAAATAGGTCCGCCATTTTGTATCCGCCATATTGAATTTCTCAAATCTGACCTCAGATTCGTAATCAGCGACCCCTGAAACCCTTAAAATTACATGCAATCATAAAAGCGGTTGGTAAGTAAAATGTGTGCTTCAAAGGGTTAAGAAACCTACGAAAAAAGCTTCCTGCATAAAATTACAGATGCATACATATATGAGTGTGAATGACGTTTTGAACTTTTTGTTAGTATTTAAATTGAAAAAATAATATAATTACAATCACAATGTAAGGTATGAGCTATAGCTAGGTTCATATCTCATCGCTTATACTTCGAAATATAAATTGATGTTGATGATAAATCTATATACATAACTAATAGCTCTGCTCTTTTCTTCAATCTCTTCGGTCATTAATTCTTTATTATTGGAGTTAGGTAGTACATTTTTGGTTTCTACTAAGGCTTAACAATCGATTGTTATGTGTTGGATAGTTTACGTAAATTCATCTCCAAAATGGCAAAGCGTTTCCTATTTCTTCTCATCGTCCATATTTCATGCCCTGCAATAAAGATTTGTTTGGCTCAAGCTAAAAGTGATCAATGCCGCACGCACGCTTCAAAATTTGCAGTACATTTTATTGACTTGTACTAAAATTGTTAATGATCCAGTCGGGATTTATTGCTTAAGAAACTCTGTCAACCAGTCCAAGTATTGTATAATAGTTTAGAAATTGTCGCCTGCCTTTCTAATAATTGATCTATTTTTAGGCTGGTGAGTAATAGCAATATATAAATAAACTCAAAACAAGTTTGAAAAAATTTAATAGTGTTGAGATTTATTCAATTGAAAATTTGGGTATTGAGTTTTTTGAAGTAAATTAATATATATATATTTTTTGAAACTTTCATAATTTTATGAGAAAGAATACTTTTAAAAAAAATTTTCTTGGAGGAAAATGTATTTTATTTTTGTTAAAACCATTTGGGGAAGAACATTTTGCTGTAAAAATAGCTCCGAAGAATTCTTTGAGTTACATTCAAATACGAACCGCGAATCTGTGTTAACAAAAAAAAATTGGATATTTTTCCAAAACTTATTTTTTTTTTTAAAAATGCAAAAAAAAAATTAAAAATGTTTCCCAAAACTAACAAATTGGTTTCCCAAACAGTTTTGGAAAAGTAATTTTTTTGGGAAACAATAACAAACAAGCAAATTAAATTTTTTTTTCAATAAAAACTATAAAAAACACAATTTTTTTTTTTATAAAAAAAGTGTGGTTTGGAAAAATCCGTGTTTGCTTTCAATACTTTTTCATTTCACTTCTCAGGCTCAAGCCTATAAATAAAAAGAATAAGAAAAAAAGTACACGACAATGGCTAAAATACTTCCATAATTTGTCTTGGAATTGCTCAATCCGCTATATTCTTCTCTCTTCTTTTATTTCCATTCGCAAATCAACCATTTCGACTGCGAAATACTCGAAAACCGTTCATTGAAACTACAGCTAGCGATAAACGCATAACTAAAAAATTGCAGAGACCTAGCAAACTTTCAACTAGCCGAAGTTGATATCGTAACTGAAATGTAATTCACTGCTCTATTCTTAATGCGCAATCTCCTAATGTGCCGGAAGCAATTTAATTTAAGACTGATAAAAATTTCCATCGTTTCTTCCTAAAAGGCACTATTAAATAAATTAGCTGTGGAAGCTACAAATCCAACACCAACTCTCCATTCCTGCTCGTATCGCACTTAGTTGAAGGCTATGGCGTCGTACAGCTCTTTTTGTCGCTTTTGAATTGTCATAAATATCGTGGAAATGCAAATCTTACGCCAATCTAAAGCCATTTCAAGTAAAACAAGTAAACTCACTCTGTCGTTTTGCCTTTTTCTTGCCTTTCGCTGATTTTCACTTACCATAAAACCAAATTCAATTCAACAAAGCTTGATCCTCTATCCTGTCGGCTCCTCTTGTTTTTACAAACCACCAACGCCTCCCCATGCCAATGCGCTGGTCCTAACGCAAATAGTTTTTTACGTCACTTCCATAGCGGCGATTATAAATTTTAGTATTTAGCATGAGGATTTAAACCATAAAATTCCATTATGCGATGACATTCGCGCCCTAGCGACAAAAGCGTATGGCGACAATTTTCATGACTTTCACAGGCATTGTAACAATATGGCGAATGGCAAAAGTGGCTCACGAAGCGGCAAAGCTTTAAAGGAGTTGCACACATACCAAAATAATGATACCAAATATTCACACACAAAACTACATCGCATAAAGTGTAGGCGTATTGGCAAGATGGTTGAATAGAATATGCCGCCGTAAGTGTACAATTTTAGTATAGGGATTTTTGTATGTGAGTGTATTGTTAAGTATTGAATTGAAAGTGTTGGACTGCGGAAATGCGCGTTCAGGAGAAAGTAGAATAATATTGGTGTGAAATCAGATTTATGCGTTTGAGTTTGGTCGTGCATAAGCAGCTTTCCACTGTACCCGGAGGGGGAGATGTGAGTATGTAGATAATATTGTGCAAAAGAGGTTATATTATAGTATAAGCTTTGACATAAACAACTGTAGATTATGAAGTTTTAGCCTTTAACCATTGCCATCTGTGTGATTTTCATAGAACATGGTTTATGCAAGGGGTAAGGGTAGTGTCGTGGTGGGAAAATTAGCATATTTTGGAAGCTTTTTTAAGTTTGACAAATAAATTTAAAAAATCCAAATTTCAAAAAGTTTTTAATGGTAAATATATATATAAACGTTAGGGATTGTAGGCATACTTTTTTTATAAAAAAATTTTGTAATGATTCTACAAAGTTTTTGTGTTTTTAGAAGGACACGTGGAAGTACGTGCAATTTTTAAATTATGTTGCACACATATTTTTTTTTATTTAAAAATGCGAGCAGTTTTAAAAGTGCGTATAAATTGGGATTGGTTAAGTCAAATATTACACAAAATCAAAAATTCCTCCAAAAATTTGTTTAAAAAATTGTTTGTTTTGCATCGAAAAAATCACGTGCTTTCGTGCATACTATTGTTGTTTAAATGCAAAGACATTTTTCCACGTTATTAGTAGGGTACGCATCAGACTGATAGGCAATTACGTTAAATCAAAATAAAAGTACAGTCTCATTTTATCCGGATTATTTTATGCGATTTTGAAGTTGTGCGGTTTTTATTTGATACGAAAAATCCTTGGACAATCATCGCAAAGTTTGATTATCGGTTACATTGTCAGACAAGAAAGAGCTTCACGGTATGAGAATAAAGTTTGTGAAAATCCATCGCCTTTACCGCAAATATACATATATAGTCTGGTGGAACGTACTAGAGAAGACGACATTGATGAAGAAGCTGGAGAGAGTTCAGAGACTCCTACTCTGGCGCTCAACGCAATGTTAAATGTGGTACCAGTAGACATCGCAGGCAGAATTACCGCTTCGCGTACCGCAATCAGACTGAGGGGCTGGAGCTATAAGCTTAATCTCACTTATGGGCACTCAAGCATCCTCAGAAACTTCGAGTTCATCCCTCTGTCAACGGATCAGTGTATACCCTCGTTTAACCTAACCGGAACCTTCTCCACTTATATTCCGTCAAGGGAAGAGTGGACGGAGGGCTACACTTGGGGGCAGGGCCTGGTGAACTTGTTCACGGATGGATCGAAGTTGGAAGGAAAGGTTGGCGCAGGAGTCTTTTGCGAGGAGCTCCCCATGACTCAAATTCAGGCTACCGGACCACTGCATTGTGTTCCAGGCAGAGGTGGCCGCAATCAAGGAGGCAGCCGATTGGCTGCTCAAATGCGTACTAATAGTCAAGAAAGTAAATATTTACTCCGACAGCCAAGCGGCAATAAGGGCCCTCGGGCCTATGACGGTGCATTCGGAATTGGTCAAGGAATGCTTGACCTCGCTTTCGACTGCATCCGAATTCTTTAACATCAGCCTCATCTGGGTTCCTGGTCACAGCGACATTGCGGGAAACTGTGAGGCAGATGAGCTGGCCAGACAAGGGATGTGCGAGGTGATTTCCCCGCGAAGGGAGAGAATCAGGATCCCCCTGACTACCTGCGGTCTGCTTCTGGAAAAATGGGCATCGCACCAACTCAGCGAGCGCTGGGCAAGTACACAAAAGTGTAGGGTCGCGAAATCCTTCTGGCCACGTGTGGACCGGAGGCGCTCGGGCGAGCTTCTGAGGCTGACAAAATATCAGCTCTCTAATCTCGTGGTCTCTCTCACAGGACACAATGCGCGAGGAATGCATGCTGTGAGACTTGGAATCGTCTCGAGTCCTTTCTGCGCTGGATGTATGGAGGATGAGGTGGAATCATCTGCTGATATAGCTGATGCTGACATTAAAAATCTGATGAATTTCATCAGCAGCACAAAGCGGTTGACGCAAATATAGTCATCGTTCGTAATCCACACGCTCCTAACCATCCCAGCACCATCTCTCCCCGCCCTCTCCCTGTATCCCATCGGTCTTTCTCTCTCGCCTCCCCCCTCCATAATGGCATCACAAAGGACGAATCCTTCTTGTCCAAGTGTGCCCATTCCCTGGGCAACCATATTAACCTAACTTAACCTAAATATACATATATTGCAGTGATAGTCTCTTCTGCTGATGAAGGTCATTTGAAACCACTTCGCAAACGGTGAAAACCATTATTAGATAGCGATAACGATTAAAAAATGTTAAGCTATTTGACTTTTCAAAAAAAAAAATATTAATTAAGTTTCAATACAAGTTTATTTTAAGCTTTTATTTGAATTTCTTTCAGACATTCGATTAAGCAGCCTATATCTTTTCATATCTGCAAACTTTTTAAATGGTTTTTAGATAATTTTGGCCCGTTGTTTTGGGTTTATGCGATTTTAGAAGATTACGGAACGCAGTCTTACTTTTTAAAGCCAAGTTAAGTATTTTTTAATGTAATTTTTTAAATGCGCTTTTCTGTGGAACGTACCCTTCGTATAAAATGAGACCTTACAGTATTTAGCCCTTAACAAAATTATAAAATGACGTTAATAAAAGCCATCTCGTCAGACCGCCGTTTGTGTTTAGAGTTTTCGAGGAATTTTTATGTTTTAGCGACAACAAAGACTAAGAATTTAAAAAACGTTCGCCTTCCCTTCTCACTAATATTATTTTCAAAAGAAGTCGAATGTCAAAAATTGCTTCACCCACTTATTCTACAAATACTATATTAAATCATACTGCAGGCAAAATTATGAAAAAAATTTCAAATGCATATGGAACTATAAATTTTATAGAGTAATTCTGCGTACTCAGCTTTTTATTTTCCCATAAATGTAAATTTACTTTAAAATTTCAAAGAACATAATTTTCGAGAAATAGTTTAAAATACTTATACTCACCCGACGATGTCAACATGAATATAAAACGAAGGAAGATATAGCCAGCTATTGAAAAATGTTCACTTACTTTTCGCTTTTTGCTGGCTTGTAAAGTCGTGCAAGACATTAAATATTATGAAATGAAATACAGGCACTGTTTACGTTTTCGCCTGTGAAATCTTAAGGTTCTTTAAAAACCGAAATTAATGAGAAAATAAAAAACTGAGTATGCAGCATTACAATGTTAAATCTCTTGTACAACAAAAAACAATTCTTTGTGTCACACCAATCACATAAGATAACCACTTTAAATTGAATATGAGCCTCGTTTGAAAACTCCGTGCAAAAATAAAAACTACTTATTTGTTGATCCCTTCCGCATAAATGGATTTGTCCAGGTCTGAAAGATAACCATTCCTTTATGCAATCCTCGCTAGCCATTTCTGCAAATTGGGGAACAAATAGTTGTCCGAGGGAGCCAAGTCTGGAGGATGTGAAACGAGTTGGTACCCTTAATCGATGAATTTTGCGACCACAACTGCTGAGGCGTTAGCTGGTGCGAAAAACACGCGACTTACTCGGTTCAATGGAATACCAAGCACAAAGAAATATACCGATCTGGCTGAAACTTGTTGCAGATTCTTCCAAAAGATTCATTCAAGTAGTGCCACCTCTCTGACTTTACATGGAATTTTGAAACGACCCTAGTATTACTGTAAAAACATGTAATATGAAGATGTCATCAGCTTTATTAGATACTTTGATAAGTCTTACTTGTAAAAACTGCTCCCCAGCAGGCTCCAATGGCACATATTTTTTGTGAGCAGCTTTTTCAAGACAAAAATATACTCGGAGGTTTATCATTGCCTACCGAGGAGCGACCGCTATCACAAAAAACGTATACAATTATTTGGTTTGCGATGCAGATTCGCAACAGTACTACAATTCTGAATGGTAGTCATGCACCAACCCATTCAGCTACGTCAAAGGTAATACTTGACTTCCTATTTTGACAGTATACTCTCATGAAAATGATGGACTTAAAGAAAGTTATATGGTACCAAAATTTTTTAGTTACTTTGGTATATATGGCCGAAGAGCACTAAGAGCACTCTTAGACTAGATGGTGAGCCACCAGCTATTATTGTGTCATTATACATTAAAAAGTGTAGAAAAAAGCGCAAGAGTAAAATAATTTTTGAACGATGACGATTAAGAGCAAATATTCGATACAGGAAATATTATCTGCTCTTACTTTGGGGCTTCTCTTTCATGTGGATTTTAAGCTAAGAATTTTCTGAGTAGCAAAAGGGGTTGGATGTCTCGAAAAAAAAACTATTTTAAAAATGCCCAACATGTATTCAGTTACTTGGAATAGATTATTTTTAAATGTTCACCTACTAAAATTTTTTATTTAAAAAATGTATAATATTCGTATTTTTCTTCTCGTTTTAGGTGAGTATCGAATTATCATGCTTTCTATCTCTTGAGATGTAAGTATCAGTCATAAAAGTCGCAAAAGCATTAACAATTTGTATTCCAGCCATTTCTAGGCTTTCTGTTGTTAAATCGCAAGTAATAGCAAATTTTGCTCAGTTAGCTACGGCTTACTGCTAACATTAACAATTCTACAATGACTCTCTAGAGAGCTTGTAAAAAAAAAGAAAAACAGTAATTACAAAGAAATTTAAGCTTTACTAAACTCAAGGACAAAAGTCAACGAAAATAACAAGAAACAAATAAAAAAATTAAATATGAAATTAGAAAAGAGAGAGAAAGCCGAAAAAAGCGAAAAGCAGGTTTCGCAATAGCAGCAGTGCGTCATTCTCAAATCCACTGGCTCTTAACGTCAGCGTCTATGGCATGAAAATAAAGGTGTACGTAATGAGGCTGTCAACAAAAAATGCCAAGCGTCAACAAATTTTTTTTTATTCTTATTTTCACACTTTCTTAGTAAGCGACAAGTGAACGAGTTATGTATGCATTGTAGTTATTAGAGAAGTAAGTAACTTGCAAATTATAATACGTAAGCAGTAGTAGAAAATGCGGGTAGATGTATATGTGTAGTCTAGTAAAGAATATACTAAAAGTGTGTTTGCGTAGAAAGTGAAAGCGCGGCAGAAAATGTTGTTACTCATACGCAGTGTATTTACTTATGCAATGCTCTCGAGTTAAGATATTTTCGTTAGTTTTTGTTTTTTTAATATTGTTCATGCTTTCATCATGCTTTTACTTAATACAAAATCTGGGAAAATTTAACAAGTTTTCATCTAAATTTTAAACTTTTTAATCTGAGTTTTTAGAAAGTTTTAGGTATTCGACCACGTTACTCATGAAATTTCATCATAATAAGTGTAAGCTTGCAGCTGCTGTAGGCAAATGGATCGGTGCTTACTATTCGGAGGCGCACAGCTTCGGGATGAAGGCCACAAACAACAATTGATACCAAAAGTGTTTTCTAATGGCGATCACTCCTCGGCACACAATGGCAAACCTGCGAGAGTATTTCTGCCATGAAAATGCTCCTCTTAAAAGCCGTTCTCAGGTGGCGAAAAACTCCATTAGTGAGAAAATGTCTAAACGCATGGCACAAAGGAAGAGAAGGAACTCTCTCAAACGCCATATAAATGGTGTAAGAACCAATTATATTTTTTAATATTATTAATAATTATAATTCAAATGGCTAAGAAATTGAGTTGGTTTTTAATAATTTTTGAAGTGAAAACTTCTTTAGAATCGTTGGGAGTGATTTGAGAAAAAGTGAAACGAAAAAAGCGACACTCTTGGCTACGAAGCGTTATATTATATGTTGATATAAACGTAGCGACGAACTAAATAACTTTTAGGCCAGCGCCGACAGCATGGCGCGATAGCCGAGCGGCTAGCAATGTGAGCTTCCGATCCAAAATCCTTGGTTCGAATCACAAGAAAAAATTTTTTTTTATACAGTTATTTTATTTTATTTTATGATATGTTTATGAGGAGCTTTTTTTCATGGCAGAAATACACTCGGTGTTTTGCCATTGCCTGCTGAGGGGTGAGCGCTATTAGAAAAATAGTTTTCCTTAATTTTGGTGTTTTCACCGAGATTCGAACTGACGTTCTCTCTGTGAATTCTGAATAGTAGTCACGCACCAACCCATTCGGCTACGGCGTTTGTTTAATTTTACTGATGCAAAAATGAGGAAAAATATATGAATAAAGTTTGCTTACTGTTTACACATTTTCCAAAGGTGACGGAGAACCAAAAACAAAAGTCGATTTTCAAACAAATACGAGTGCATATGTGTAATTGTGTTAGAGTTTCGGTCACGCCCCAGCAAAACCTGCGTGCATATGTGTTTGTAACATTCAAAAAAATGTAATTGTGTTAGAGTTTCGGTCACGCAGGTTTTGCTGGGGACGCTCATAATAGCAACCGCGTGTGTATTTTTATATTCGTAAATATTTTCATTTTTAAATATTTACCGCAATTATGCCGAAAAATAATGCAGAAAAGTGTCGTGAATATCGACAGAAAAAAAAAATCAATAAATAGCATCACGGAATTCATTCACGAAAATTTAATAAAGTATACACCAGAAGTATCGCGGATACTTAGAAAAGATTACGATAAAGTTCCAATGATTTTAAGTGGCGATTTTAACGTAAATTTTGCATTGGGCACAGCGGTTTCTTTAATTGATTTTCTCAATACAACATACAATTTAAAAATGTGTAACAATCGAACTGAATCGACAACACGATCAAGAACAACAATTGACGCGGTATTTCAAAGATATCTTGACAACATCGAAACCAAAGCAATTGTATCATATTTTAGCTATCATAAGCCACTCGTATCATTTGTTGAAATTGAAAACATTGATGATGAATAATAATAAAATGAAGAAAATAAAATATGAACTTTATAGCAATATTATAATGAACCTATAATTATCCCGCTCGTAATGCTGCTTTCGTCTCATTCTCTCTCAGTTTGTTTTACGGAAGGTTTCACTTCTATCGCGTCTAACCGTTAGACTGGTATTTTTTTTTTTTATATTTGATTCATATTGTTGTTTTGGTAAAGTATAAAGAAACAAAAAAAAAAAAAAAAAAACAAAAATACAAGAAAATATTAAAAAAATCTTAGCTCGAAAAACATTGTAAATTTTCGCAAAATCGCAGCATGCATTCATTTTTGCTCACCAGTGTAAATAACACTGAGAGCTCTGCGAACGCAATACTTGTTAATATTTTAAAACATTTATAAATTGCATTTCCTTGCAAACTAAAGAACAAATACAAAAAATAAAGTAAAATATCGCAGCAATTTTTTCATTATTTATTTAGTTGTTCTCCAGTGGTAATTTATTTATTCATTTATTTATTTTGGTGAATCAAGTTGTACTTTTAAAATTCACAATTTTATAATAGTGCATAGAAAGACGTTAAATTACACAATTCAGAATGAAAATCTTTAATTTTAAGTTAAGCAAAAAATTGCGATAAATTCAAGTGACAAATTGGTGATTTTGAAATTAAAATTAATATGAAAACTAAAAATTTAACTAATATAATAATATATTAGATATTAGTATGTAGATAAATTAGTTACATGTAATTCAATACAAAAACAAAAATGGAAATTGGAAAAAACAAACAAAATGGAAGAAAAACAGAAATATGATAGAGGGAACAAGTAAATTCTAATCACATTCATCGCGGGTAGTAAAATTAAATTTGAGTAATATAATTATGGATTACGTTTTTGTAGTTGCCCCTATTTATCACAGCCTTAGTAGTGTCAGAAATGAAATTCCACAGCCACACAGAATTAACGAAAAAAAGCCTTGAGGAGAACAAATAGGAGAATTTAGGAATAATCAAACTTAATTGACCTTATTAATTTTAATTTCCCATAAAGATATTTCAGTGTTTTGGGTTCTATGAGTTTTTAGATATATACCCTAGGATCTAAAAGTACCAGGATTATTTACTATAAACGAACCGCGCATATGGGAACCGGTTGGACTGTAAGGACTATTGGTAGGCCTGTAAGACACACTTCTGTCATTTTTTATTCACTTTGAATCATTTGAGAGAAGCTATACGTCACAAACGGCCGGAAATATAGGCAAACAATTATTGGATTTTGCATGGTGATAACGCGCCATCGCACCGATTATTTCACCAAACACTAATTAAATACCATCGTGCAAGCACCGTATTCACCTGATATGGTCCCGTGCGACATCTTTTTATCTCCTAAGTTGAAGTTACCACTTCGTGAAAGGAGATTTCAGTCAAAAGAGGAGATCAAAGAGGATGCGATGAAGGCGCTGAAGGCCATCCCTTCGTCGGCCTACCAGGGGTGCTTGGAAGACTGGATTTTTTTGCTGTGAGGTTGGGTTAAAAATTCCTTCGCACCATATAGTAACCGTCGCTACTTCGTGTGTGGTGATTCCACTAAAAATATCCCTCCTCTTCTCTTGGATTTTTCTCTCCCCCCCGGGACTGCTTCCGCATTGCTTCGAGGTAGAGGGCCAAGACGGTGTCCTAAGAAGGGCACTTACTTACTCACCATGCGTCCAGGGTCACCTGTTTTCAGAAACCTATGCTCAATGCTCTTCAGCATAACTTTCCATATCGCGCTTCTTTTAATATCCTCCACAAAATTTGCAACGGCATTCCATTTTTCTTCGTCTATCATCATTTTCTCGATAATTTCTTCAGGTGTAAATACACTAGTAGCTCGTTGCAGACCTCTCTCTTCGCATCATCATACTCAGTATCTCCATATATGCAGTTTGGTTGGCTCACTTCTCCCATTCGCCACAGATACTTGCGAAAGGACCCAGGTTCGGACAAAACCTGTGTGAGGTAATAGTTGACCTCACCGTGTTTTCTTTCTACCCACTTTTTTAGATCGGGTATTAGTCTCGCTGTCCATCTACCATACCGTTCAGAGTTCCATCTTGCCAGCCAAAGTGTGAGCATTTGAACTCTAATATCGGAGAAGCGTGGTACTGGGATTCCTGTGTTTTTGCCCCCCCATCTCCGTTTGCGCTCTTGTACTAGAATATCTATAGGGATGGTTCCGCTGATAACTAACACCGCTGCTTCAGATACTGGTCTGTATGACGAAGCTACTCTGAGAGCACAGTTTTCGCCGGCATTGCACCCTTAGCGAATCTGCCCATATTTCGCATTCGTATAAGAGAATCGAGTTCGTCGTGTCCATTAAAAGTTTTCGCTTGTTCTGCGTTGGACCTCCAAGGTTTGTCATGAGCTTACTTAACATGCCGCTTACTTTGGCAGCTCTTGTGGCAGCATGGTTTATATGCGCCCAGTAAGTTAGCCTTGTGTCTAATTGCACTCTTAGGTACTTGACCACTATTTTTGCCGATAAAGTGGTATCGAGTACTTGTATATCTACCTCTAATGGGATACGTCTGTTCGCTAGAAGTATAATCTCTGTTTTCTCTGTGGCCAGCTTTAATCCATGGTCTTCTAGCTATGTCTGAACTCGGATCATCACCTGGTTTAATATCCTTTTGGCTTCGTCAGTCTTTCGGGCGATTATTACAGCTGCAATGTCATCTGCGTATCCCACTAAATGCACATCCTCAGGCCTCTCTATTCGAAGGATTTCATCGTAGCTTATATTCCACAGTTCAGGTCCTCGAGTATTGATCCTTGGGCGGCATCTACTGTTATTTGTTTAGTCTTGCACCCTTCTCGCGTTTCGTATAAGATTGCGATTGCGATTGCTGAGATAGCTACAAATAATCTTCAATAGATTATTCGGGATCTGGAATTTTACCTTTAGGGCTTCAATTACGTCGCCCCAACCTAAACTGTTGAAAGCATTTCTAATATCCAGTGTGGCTAGTAATACTAAGCGTTTGGAGTATCGATTACCTGCTTGGGCATGTTCTACGCTAGCTATTACATCTTGGATGGCTCCTAAGGTAGATCTGCCACATCTAAAAGCATGCTGCCTGTCAGTAAGGTCGCCACTGTTCTCTACGGCTTTGCTAAGCCTATACTTTATCAGTTTCTCAAAGAGTTTTCCTGCGCTATCCAGCATACATAACGGTCTATAAGCGGACGCTAATGTTGGGTTTCCCTTTCCCCTACTGATTAGTACTAGTTTTTGGTTTTTCCATATTTCTGGAAAAATTCCTTCTTTTAGGCATGCGTTGTACATGTTTAGCAGCAAAAAAGGGCGTTCGATTGCCAATAGTTAAGATATTTCTGCAACTATGCCATCAGGTCGTGGCGCTTTATTGCATTTCATTGCTTTTGCAGCATCCATAAGTTCTTCTTCTGTGAATGGGACAGGTTCCCTTGCTTCATACTAGAGTTCTTCCTTCTCAGCATGGAGTGTTGGGTAGAGTGTGTCGACTATTTTGCTTACCACTTTGGTTTCCATATCAGCAGCAGGGGATTTGGCCCCTAGCTTTTTCATAACGATTTTGTAGCCCAACCCCCATGGGTTATTGTTTAGATCGTTTCGTAGCTCTTCCCATTTGTCTTTTTTGCTTTAGCTTATAGCTTTCCTCAATTCTTTTCTGCTCTGTTTTATTCTTCGGATTCCGTTATCGACGGGCCCAATCTTCTGGCTCTAGTATACTTTCTATGCTTATGGATGCACATATCTCTAAGTTCTGCGATCTCATGTGTCCACCAGTATACAGCATTTCTTTTTTTGTTCTCATCTATTTTAGGCATAGATGCGTTGCAACCTACCTTAATGCATTGCATTGTTGTCTTGACTAGTGTTTTTGAGGTACTATTCGTACAGATCGTCGTTCTATTTTCGTCAGTAGTTGCCAGGAGCGTCGCCGGGTTTAGCTTGTTTATGTTCCATTTGCGTGTACTTTTATTTCGATTTTCACGCACTCTTTGGTTTTTCATTTCAATGCAAAGCGTGATGCATTGATGGTCACTCCCATTGTAATCTTCCAGGACTCTCCAGTCTTTAGTAAGACTGGGTTAAACGTTAGCATATGTGCGTTGCTTCAGACGGGTAATATTTTGAAGGAGATAAAATAAATTTGCCTGAAATTTAACTCTGTTCGATTTTACTTAAACATTCCCGGTACTTTCTGATCATAGGGTATACAGTTTGTAGCTGTAAGAAATTCAAAGAAGCTGCTTCTGAGTGTTTTACTTTACCAGAATTAGAGGATGGTCATTTTTGCAAGCCATAGACATAGCGCTACTTCAATTTTGTGAGACGAAAGAGATACAAGTTTTCTATACACAAGTTTGGAGTTCGTTATTAGTCGTACAACGAGTTGAATAAATATGTTTATCCTTAACTCTGAAGGCGTAAACGATGCTGACACTCTCAATCTACGTAAAATAAAATACACATTACTCATTAAATTATTTATATGGTCATAACAGCTTAACTTAAAATTAACGAGTAATTCTAAATTTTGTATTTTGTCAGTAGATGTCAGGACACTGTTACTAGCAAACAGTTTTGGAATATCTTTAACGCCATTGTTACTAATGGACACCATACCGGCTCATTGCACACAAGGCACTATTTATTCAATCTTACAAGTCCTCAATGAGAACAACACCTCTAGACAAATACGTACTGATATTCTGATAGAAGAAATTACATCATTTACAAAAAGGCAAAACGTTAGAGAATCAAGCACGTAGCCTTGCGGCTCGTGTGCAATAATAGAATTTGGTTGAATAAGCAGTATTTTATTCGGGCGTGCAGTGGTTTCCGTACCCGGATCGATGAGGTTTTTGCAGCTATTGGAAATTTTATTAAAAGATTTTATAGATATATAATAAGTTAATGTTGTTTAAAAAAGTCGTGAGGCTTCATTAAATTTTGTTGAAAATAAAAGCTAATTACTTTTGCTCTTAAGCTGTCCTCAAATACCCTGCATTCAGTATTTTGTTTTACGCTCTCAAAATCTATGATCTTGAATTACTTAGGAAACGGTAATCTTGTGAATACTGCCTCACCTTTCTACCTAAGAAGAAATGCACAGACCCATCTTTAGTCGAATTTGAGGCAATAAGCAGAACATCTACCAATTCTTCATACTTCAACTTTTTCGTGCTAAAAATAAATTATTACTGCTTGCTAAAATTCAGTTTCGCAATAAATTTCCGTGAAAGCCGAAACAAAACCGCAAAGTAATTAAACAGAAAATTTGTACTTTACAGTTTCACTGTTGCTCTCGCGCTTTTGTTTTAAAAGCTTTGCGTCGGTACATCAGAATTGCGGATTAATCTGTAGTTGCTGCTTATTTCATGGCTCATGTGTTATAAATTATAGAAAATGCAAGTAAAGTGAATGAAAGCAGAAAGAAAGCTGCCAGCAGCGCTTGTGCTAATTTGTTTCTACATGAAAACTTTCGAAACATCTTTCTTCCCTTTTTCTATTATTTAGCTACACTTCACCTTTCACTTATTTGAAAGCGGGAAGATGAAAATGCAGCAATATAGAAGAAATAGGAAATAAGCTGATTAGTAATCCATATTGGTGTGATGCAGTGTTGTAAAGAAAAAGTGCTAAGCCACGATAATGGCGAAACTGTCAAAAATAAGATAAGACTTGGTTCCAATAAAATAAAACAGACATTTGTTCGCATCCATTTGAAGTCGCATTAAGTGTGGCATTAAAAGCGTTGAGCAGATTGGAAATAATCGCTGTAGTCGGCTTCTACAAGCGCTAGACGTGATTACCCTGCAGGGAAATGCATTGGTATCAAATAAGGTTTTTGTGTGCTAGAACGATTTACAGTCTCTGACACTTGTACGCTGTAACGCGCTGAAATGCCTTCCATAGTACAGATTAGCAAATGATTCACATCGCTAATCAGCTGCCCTTACAAAATCACTTGAAACTCCACCAAACCAAAGACTAAACATTCGCATATGTATGTATTGAAGAGCAGTCTTGTCATCTCCTAATCAAACTTCCCTTAAACCTGACAAAAAAGAAATTTCTTGATAACCCATCAATAGTCCGCAAACCACACGCAGAAAACATTGGCAATGCTCATAGCGACCTGTATGCGTTTACAAAATTGTGCTAGTTCAAAAATGAAATTTTTTCTCTAGCTCAGATTTTTCCGGCAGAGTATGCTTCTGGCAAATGCCACAATTAATTTCTCACTTGCTTACGAAAGAATACAAAAATACAAAAAATAGAAACAGCATTAAAAGCCAACCATAGTGCAATTAAAATGTCTCTTAATCCCTTTATTCTATTCGAAATTGTGGTTTTAAAGTAGCGCAATTAAAACTCAGTATCTTTCATTATCCACTTTATTCCTTGCAAAAGTACTAATTTTTCAGCATTTTTTAAGAATATACTTGCGGCTGACGATTGTGCATTTCAATGGAATCGTAAGCTATAGTTGTAACCTAGTTTTTTTTTTACTCTTATTGGGTGTTTGTCTTTGTAATTTAATTTACATTCATTTAGGTTTCTTTCTGAGCATTTGATCTTTGTGCAATGTTTGAACACTTTAATTTTAATTTTCACTTTCACCTAAGTACATCGTCCCATGTGACCGCGTTTGAGAGATCTTTTTTGCAAAAAGTCATTGCTGTGATTGTTTATTAAGATGGAAGGGAAAAAGTTTCTTTGCTTTGTTTTATTTCTGTGAAATTGTAGTCGTTTGTTTTACGGATACATCAGTAAAAATGTATGTTTATGTTTGTAAGGTCGGGATTTAGCTGAGCCAATTTTAGCCACCTGTTGTTCATGAAATTCTTGTTGTTCTGACTACAAGGGTACACATTTTTATTGGGGATTTTTCAAGTGCGCAATTATATCTATGATAAACACAATAAGTCATAAATAAAAAAATAAAAAAAAGAAAGGGGAAAGATGCATTTTGAGGTTTTCACAAGTTTACAAGCGGCACTTCATTTTAATATTTTTTCTATTTAAAAACTAAACTATTCACTGATTGATTCTCAATCGAGTAACTTTGAATACGTTTTTTTATTTTCTGAGCTGAATGCTTTGACTGACTTTTCCCGTTTAATGGAGTTTTGCACACAGTGAGTACAGAATTTTAATCGTAAATTTTATTAATGCAGGGTGAACGTACATACTTCTAAATTTCAAATAAAAAAAAAAACAGAACCCGAATCAGTGAAGTCCATTTTGATTTGAGGCAGTAAGAAAATTATTTTTATAACATTTTTATACATTTTGATTTATAGACACGCCTGTTATGTTTAAGTTTACGCAATTGAGGTAAAAAAAAAATGTTGTCAGAGGATACCAGCTTTGCTTGTTTAGATTGAGGCACCAATTCAACAAGTGAGCTATATGGCCACAATTTTAAACAAAACTTTCTTAACTGCATTGCAGGATTCAATCCTTTTTATAGAACATTTCACTTGAGTGCATTAATTACAGAATCTTTATATCTCAATACCTTTCTTATTAACTCAATTCGTCTTTGGGCCACATTTCCTCTCGGTCTTCAGCTTTTCTTTGACATATCTTCTTCTATGCCATCTCTACAACTTTTTCTCGGTCGGCCTCTTTTTCCATCGCCTTGTGGATTTTTTTCGAAGATCTTTTTTGCAGTTCTATTATTACTCATTCGCATAATGTGACTGTACCATCGAATTGATTACGCTTAACTAATCTGATAACATTTGTTCTACTGATAAATGTGTCTAACTCGTCATTGTTGCGAATGCGGAAGGGGACAATGAATTTAGAATACAATTATTTCTAAGAATCTTCCTTTCAAAACACATACATTTGTAGACTTCATTTGATTTAAGTACCCTGACTTCGCACCCTTATTTGAGTGTAGGTATTATGACGTTTTTATAGTTATACCTATATTCGAAGCTCCAGGTGTCTGGAAAGTAGTCTCGACTTCATCTGCTTTGTATCCGCGAAGTTGAAGCGGTTGTCCCCTATGGGACACACTCAGGATCATAGAACATTGTGATGCCGCATGGGGAACTTGTCCGTATCTCTTCTAAAACCATTGTGAACTTGTCAAAAATTTTATAAGACCTTTGATTCCGACAGAGCTAAGATCTTCCATTTCATTAAACCATTGTCTACCCAAAATGGTGAGTCTACGTCTGTATTGAGCAGAACAGCGCCACAAAGGTGAGATGTTGTCCGATTCCATCGACGTTTTTAGGGATGTTACCCCTTCTGGAGTTTCCGTGTCACCTGGAGTGACGGAGACAGCAAGATTGTCTTATGACAGGACTACCAATGCTTTCCGAAAGTTTAGTTGCGAGGCGGGTCCACTTCTGACACTAGAAGTGGATGGAATGTCATCGCCAACTTGCCTTGAGACAGGGTTGGGATGACGACCAGTAATGGGCCTTGCTGCCGTTAAGGCAGTCCCTAAAGGGACGGAGGGAAAGCTGGGCCCTGGCTTAGCCACAGGCTTGACACCACTCGTAACCTGACATTCCCGGAGGATTGGGTCTTGTCTTGATTGTGCCCTTATCCGAGGTTAGGGTTTTTCGTTCGTTTTCATTTCATAATCGTGTGCCCTGCTCGATATGGTAAGCGTGGCGGACTAAATTTTTTAGGGGGAAAAGGAGAAACGTCAACCATAGCAGTCCCCTCTACCATGGCAAGGTCATTCTACCTCATAAGGTTACACAGTTTCAGGAGAGCGCCGTTAAATACAGTAGGATACCCTTGGTTGAAAACCATCCAGTGGGCACGGTAACGCATAATACCCTGGATTAGGGGGAAGCAGGGGAAGGATATGATGGGATGCCAGGGTTAGGAACAACAGGGAGACTATCGTTCGTACGGTGATCTCCTTTTGGTGATTGGATAGCCAATTCCGTCGTTCCGTGGATGGATGGCTAGCCAACCCCTATATGGAGCTTGCCTCTTAGTTTGTGGTGACTTAGACCTCCTGATATGAGGGTTAAATCGCCACTTAAAGTTCATCCCCGCGGCAAGGAGACCAACATGACGAGAAAGATTATAAATAGATAACTAAACTTCTTAAAAATAATTTTGTTTGCTCTTCTCAATGCTTAGGGAATCGCCGTTATATCACATCTTTTAATTAAACTGAATTTGAAATAATATAAAATCCTTTACAAACTTAGAAACTATACTGAGGCAAGTATTATTTGTGAAGGTACCACTAAATTTGAAGTATAATAGACTACAAAAACAACCAAAAATTTCTAACATTAACTAACCAAGCCATTTGTCAATTAAATTTACATCGAATTGGCTCATTTGTGCACACAACAACGCAAACTCAAATATCTACAATTCAACTACTTTCTCATTAGCGCATTTTGCCCCAAAAAGGAGCACAAAAAACAAAAATACATTCATTAATTTCAATTATTCAGTTGAAGTACTTGCGCAAATTTCTTGGCTCAGTTGAGAAGTAAATCTGCAATGAGCTACATTCAGCTCAGGAATAAGAGCGTCAATAAGGCGTTCGACCTTGAAACCAAAAACCGCAACGTTAATTGCAAACGTAAACTAGCGCAAAAAAAAAGTTTCAAAAGCGAAAATATGAAAAATAATCTGACCATTTTTCATTCTCTGACATGCGCCTTTCCAAATTTTCTTCTTTAACTTTTACCGCGAAGAATAGAGTAGGGGCGAAGAAGCAGACGAGCATGAATAAGTAGCAACGGCAAAAAAATTATAACTACTCACAGTTCAGAAGCAAAGTGAGGTGGCGTACAAGTGCATAAAATATTTTAACTCAAAAGTGTTCAAAATGAAGAAAAAAATCAAAGGAAAAAAGCACTGGCCTGTGCGCTGCGCCGTTGATTGGTGCACGGCGGCAAAGCTGTTGGATGCTACCAATCGTTTATTACCTGCTTATGGTGTTTTCCTTTACTTAGAGGTTTATATGTGTGTGTGCATGTAAGTATTTACTGCTAGCTGGTTTTTCGTTACAATCTTACGCAAACATACACTCGTTCTCTCAGAAATGAAATATGGTCAGCGCTGACTTCAGTTTCTCACCTAGAAGTTTACAATAATTAATCATTGTTAGCAAATACGCGTAAATAGCGAAGTAATAGGGGGAGCAAATGAAATTTTGGCTTGTACAAGTGCTACGAACGAGCACACCCCGCCAACGCACTTTGAATAATTACGTGGTAAATTACTCGAGCTTTAACACCACTCGCCAAACAAAATCGAAATTAATTACAAAACGCAAACCCATTACTCATTTGTGTGGGTGACCTTCTAAATATTTTTCACATTTTTACTATGGCAGTGCCACCAAAGAAAGCGGCGAATATCTTTCGCGATACTCCGCTACCTTATCAACCGTGCAGCTTACGCGAAACCGTGAAGTTGATTGTGTTTGTGGTACAAATTTTGAAATGCGTATCTGCGTCCTCTTTCACTTCGTCACACTGCTTTGCCCTATTCTAATGCCAACAACTATGCGCGTGCAAGCGAAAAGTGTTCGAAATTGTAATTTGCCCTAAACATTGTTTCCGTTCATTCTCTCTTTTCAAACCATATCCCAATGCGTAATTGCATTTAAAATCGTTCGCTTTTTGGTAGAGCAGCAGCGGCTTCATTTATGCTAACAACTTTTGAAATGACTAAGCAGAAAAAGAAAGTGTTAAGCAAAATGGGGGGGAAAAAAACAACAAAAAATAGTTTGAAAACAAAAAATGGATTTGAAGGATGGATCTGTGAAGTCTCACTGCTACTGGTAGCAACAATTGAAATATCCAATAACTAAAGAAACATTAGCTGCTGTCATTGTTGTTGCTATTGTCGCTGCTACTCGCTCCTTGGTTACTCAGCCATTTCAATTCCCCTAAAATCATTCCAATTCCTCTACTTTGATAAAACTGACAGCTTATGCTTACCAAATTTTCAATTCTCTGGCGTAAGCTGTTTATTTGCCAACACATTGATTTTAATTTCGTTTCGTAGCAACGCTTGAAGCTTTTGGGGTTTAAGGAAATGCTGATTAGTAAATTGGTAATTGCATCATTTTGTTTTAGCACCATGATCTTGCTTATACGAGGTATGCGTGTATGTATATGAATAGTTGAGGGAGAATTTCTCGCATTTTTACCTCATGGGATTCGCCCCAAATATTATATGTATAAGGCCCTTCAATACAATATATCACTTATTCTTACCTCAGGATTTTTGCAGATAAGCAAAGATAAGCTTGGATAAAATAATACTAGGTAATAAAAAGAAATATAAGAGAAATAAGATAGGATTAAATACATAAGTTAACATAAAATGATATTAATCTATATAAATATATAAAAATTCAGCCGTTTTTCACGTTGTGATGAACTTTATGGAGAATGGCTCAACCGATTTTAGCCAAACTTTGCCACTTTGAAGAGACACATGTGGGAGGTTTGTGTTTTGAAATTTTAAGAATCGGATACCAGGATCTCGAGAAATAGGCCAAAACGTGGACCCGGGTAACCCTAGGATGTGTTTGCACAATATGGATATCAAATGGAAGCTGTTGGTGAATGCTTTAGTACAGAGTATTTTTCATGCCGCTCCGTGACTGGGGTCTCGAGATATGGGCCAAAACGTAGACCCGGGTAACCTTTGGTTGTGTATGTACAATATGGGTATCAAATTAAAGCTGTTGATAAGTGCTTTAATACGGGGTAATTTTCATACCTATTGATGACTAGGGTCTCGAAATATATGCTAAAACGTGGACGCGCAGTGTCTTTGCACCGAATTAAACCAAACTTACACACATTGTTAAGTAAGTATTGAAAATGGGTTTCGTAAAGTTTGGTTGTAATTCGGAATACCGGCAACGCGTACAGCGTTCTTTTGAACCAGCCATAATGTCGCTTACTTTTTTAACGCTTGGGGCGGAGCTGAACTGTCAAATTGACAGTGTGAGTTACAATGTGTCAATATTTCTTTCTGATTTGGGTGACATAAGGAGAAGACGTGAGTGCAAAGTGTAAACATTTTTTGTGAATTTTTTTGGAGTGGATTTTGGAACAGTGAATAATTTCTCACAAAATTTGAGAATTTAATGTGAAATCCGAATGTTCAAATGAAATTACATATGTTTTGTGGATTTATTTTTTCGGTTCACATGCGATAAGCTACGATACACCATGAGTGAAAAACATGGTTAAAAAAATGAAAAAAACAAAAGAAATTGTTAAAGGATGCAAAAGAAGAGCACGAAAAATGCGTAACTTTGATGAAAAAATTAATAGTCTTATCATGCAAATTGTCAAGAATTTTCAGAAGAAAAGAGATGATTTAAGAAAACCACAACAAAATAAAATAATCCTGACCATGTGGACTTGGGCTTTTAAGCACATATGCATCGAAAATATAATCCACAAAATTGAAAAAAAAAACACGTTTTAAAATCTCAGAATACCATAATTACAATCATGTTTATTACAGTACAGATGCCAAGACAATCACGTAATCATATTTGTCGTTCGACAAATAATAATAGGCGCATGAGAAATGCTCGGAATAACGCGACATCAGAAGAACGTGAAGAACAAAATGAAGTAGTCAAACGATTGATGAATAATGTTATCGAAGCAACTATTTTAATTGGCAAATTCAAGAATGAAGACGTTCGAATACCAAGAATTCCAATGATTCCACCTGAATTGCCATTTGAATTCAAGCGTTTGCAACTGCCCATTCGTTTAGCATTTGCAATAACTATCAATAAATCACAATTGCAAACTTTAGAAATATGCGGGATGAATTTAGAAGAACCAGTATTCACCCATGGTCAACTATACGTTGGCTGTTCACATGTTGGGAAGCCAAAAACATTATATATTTACACAAAAACAAATAGAACAACAAAAAATATTGTTTATGCCAAAGCGCTTGAATAACGAATAAAGAAATAAATAATATGAAAACCATATCTTTTCTGTTCTAAACCATATCTATTCTATTTTAGTGTGCCCAGCGAAGTGGGCCGGGTTTGCTAGTATATTATAAGATAAGGAGGATAATATAAGATAAAAAATAGAAAATAGAAAAAATAAGAAAAGAAAAGATAACACAAGATAATATGTGAAGATATAAACACACAATATTAGGTGAGAAAGATAAGATAAGATAAGATTAGAAATGTGTGTAAGTTTTCATCAACACCCTGACCCTTGAAATTTGAAAAGGTCGAGCCAAGGAGCACCAGGAGATTTGGTGGCTCCTAAAATACTCAGGCTAAAACGCCCCTTGTATTTAAAGCTCTGAAAAGGGGGTAAATAGTCAAGGAGGGAAGGAGAAAAGTATCAGAGAAAGAGATAGGAACGAATAGAGACAGAGATAGATATAGTTAGTCCCTCGTAAAGGCAGGACACTCACAGAGAAAGTCCTCAGTGCTATCCGCCTCCTCCAAGCACGATAGGCACGTTGGGTCCTCAATGATTCCAATGGTGGTCATATGCTGACCCCATGGGTTATGTCCTGTAATGATACCGACCATCAGCCAAACGTCTTTCCTTCTAAGTTTTAGTAGAAAGTTTGACAGTTTTCTGTTCGGACTTGTCACAAAACACTTTGCAATTCTGCAGCGTTCTAGACCAGACCATCGCTCTTTATTTAGATTGCCTACATAATCACGGATCCAATTCATGAACTGCGGAACTGATTCCGATTATTGGCTCTGGCCCCTGTGGGGGCACCGCTGATCCACGGTTGACCAATTCGTTGGCAATTTCGTTTCCTTGAACACCGGAGTGTCCCGGAACCCATATAAATACAAGCCTGTTTTATTTTGCAACATAATTGAGCTTCTTCTTACATTCTTGAACAGTCTTTGAGGTTTGCTTTGCGTTCTTCAGGGTCTTCAGTGCAACCTGACTGCCACTGAAAACTCCAATCTGTTTCCCGCTCCATCTCCTCTCGATTATCCATTCGGCTACTTTCAGGATGGCAAAAACTTCTGTTAGGGAAACGGTTGCCATTTTCCTCACTGCATAGTGATACTTATTACTATCGTTTAAGTACCATCCGGCTCCAGACCCTATTTTATTCTTGGACCCATCGGTAAAGAACATATCCGTCGAGCCTCCCTGCATGAATTCTGGATTGCTCCATTGTTCACGCAATGGAAATCTGACATCAAATTTCCTTCCAAATGAAACTTTGGGTATCAGGTCATGTTTAGGTGCCAAAAACAACGGGGGGGGGGGGGTAAGGGATAAACGCTAAAAACAAACACTTTTTTCATGAATTTATTGTAGCGAAACGGTTCAAGTCAGTTTATTAAAAGTTGTTGCATATTATAAAGTAACATTTCAGAAATATTTGATAAAATTTTCATGTAAAAATATTGCAAAATGAGCGAATGAGAGCACATTTACGTAGACGTCTTTTCAAAAATACATTTTGCAGTAGTCAGCATATCTCAGCGTGGAATCATCTGAAATCAAAAAAATCGAATAATTTAGTTAAAGTATGAGTTAAACTTCCCCCCAACGTTTATTTTGACGATTTATTTTCATTTTCAGCCATTTGGTAGTCGTTTGAAGTAAAAAGTGATTTTTGACGAAAATATGCCGCCATTTTGTAGGTGTAAAACCACCTTAATATAAAAAAAAATGGCGAAAAAAAACGTTGGAGGGAGGTTTTTTATATGTAAAATATGTGTGCAAAATTTCAAAAGGATCGGTTGAGTAGTTTTCAAATGCCAATGACTACGCACTTTAAAAAAAAAGGTTCGAGAAAACCGCGTTTAAAGTTTGTAACGGACTACGCGCGCAACTGCTGCGTCTCGGCAGATGTTTGAGGCGGCTCGGCTTTATGCTCTATAACTTAAAAAGTTTTGCTCGGATTGACTTAAAATTTTAACACGGTATTTTTGAAATGTTTTACTACAATAACATGCAAAAAAAAAATCGATTTTTATCCCTTACCCCCCCCTTAAAGATTTCTCTGTGTTCCGAAGTTCCGTCTTCGTCCCAGAAACCATATTTATGGAGTCTGCACATTGCTTTTATTGCTTCCTGTTGTATCTTAAGATCCAGGGGAGCAATTCAAGCATAGCATTTAGGGCATCACCAGAGGTTGTATTCATGGCACCCGTGATGCACTTCTTTGCAGCCTGTATAGTTCCCGGATTATGGACTTAACCATGCTCCGTCACCACCAGACCACAGAAACGTAAGTGATGATTGGTCTGATAAGTGCTGTGTATATCCATGGGACCACAGCAGGTTTCCGACCCCAGGTTTTGCCAAAGGCTCTACGCCATTGCCGAAGAATCTTCAATGATTCAGTAAAAAAATTTGAATAAATATTAAGCACTAAAAATACTACACCTATCTGAATTTACTTAACAAATTTTCACAATACATACTTCCCTTACCTTTACTGATTCTTCTTCTATTTATACACGCGCCTCTGATTTTCTTATTACTCTAACCTACCCGCTTAACATACCTCACTTTAGATAATTTCTGGTTCACCGAGATTTATTCTAAAGTAACTCAATCAAGTAATACAACTTAATAAAACTCATTATCTATAAATTGTAAAAAACTTCAAAAAATTCAGACAAAAAGGCAAAGAGACCAAATAAAATAAAGGCAAACCTTCGGCGTATTTCTTGTGGAAAAAATAAACAAACAAATAAAAGATACAGCAGAAAGAAATACACGACAATATACTGTCTAAATATGAGAAGGAAAATAAGCAAAATATTAAATGACCGCTTGAAGGAGAATAGAAGAGGACGCAACAAATTAGTAAGACAAAAGCTTAGCCTTCTAAAGAAAAAAAAATATTTAGAAACAAAGCGAAAGCTGGAGAAAATAAAATATGCAAGTAAAAGCTACTATACTGTTGCTCTTATTAAAAAAAAAAATAGCTTAGAAGGAATTCAAAAATAAAACGAAAGAAATCTATTTATTAGCTACTAGCCATGTTTGACTTCTGTTGCTATGATACATTTTTTTTTGCTAAATTACTCGAGATTGCTTGTTGGATTTAAAGCTTGCAAAAATGCCAACAGCGCTGCTTTTCTTCACTATTTCACGCAAACAGGTAGCAAAAACATGCGAAAATAGCAAATGTTCATATTTTACGATATTGTCCTTTACATAATCATATACTTAGAGATCACCGATAAGAATCACGGATGCCGAAAAGAGCCGAAGTCACAGCTATTTCATTCATATGGTGCAGTCCAGTCATACGCTGAAGCTGAGTCGCACTCAAAATCGAGAAATCACCTCTTTGATTTTTATGAAATAAAGCCTATATGTATAAGTATATGGCTTTAGGCCGCGTCCAAGTTACCTTTGAACAGCGAGAGTGCTTCTTGAAGTTTTATAGATTAGCGTGTTAAAGCACGTAAACGGAGAGACAAAATTCTGGGTTTTGTAAACAAAAGTTATGTAACTATTTTTATTTTTTTTACTCAAAATTATTGCCGCTGCTTTTTCTTAAACAAGAAGAAATTTTATTATAATCTTAATCTAAAAAAAGAGGGACCTTAAGAAGCGCGAGAAGGGCCGACACATACCTATAACTTACGCACCACACCACATGCCGTGTTGTGAGTATTGTGTAATTTTTTTGTGTTTGTATTTTGCTTTCCTGGTGGCTTATACTGTTATTTGTTGAGACCTACCTCTTCTGAGGCGTGGTATAGGGATTTTGTGCTGAATAATATCTCTGGCGAAGATAGTTCAGGTGGATTGGTAATCTGTTAGCATATTTTTCGCTGTATCCTTTTGTTTCAGTTCTTACTATAAGTATTTTGAGATGACTGCGTATTATTTAATTTTTAATGTAGTTCGGGTCCCCCGATTTTGGTTGAAATCTTTCAATAATGCCCATATTTGGTCCATAGGTCCATATGGGCTTAACGATGGCTTTATATAGTAGGAGCCGACGTCAGAACTGATCTTTGGCCCTTTAGTCAGTATTGTTTGCTTTTAGTGATTATGTGTTTTTGTTACGTGAGAGGCTTGCCCAGGTATTTAACGACATTAGCTTGTGGAAACACCTGATTAAGTAAGATGGTTGTAGGAAAGATTTTCCATTTTAATATGAACGCGACTTCTGTAGATTTCATAAGATATTTCTGTAGATTTGATAAGATATACTTCAACTCGCCATTTATTGACCACGTCCCTATCTGGAACTTACACTCTCCCAGTATGTAGAGAGGATGATAAGACGGCGGACCACTTTCTGTGCGTCTATCTGGACTTCGCCCCCGAATCAAGCTTAAGGCCTTGGCTCCTTGATACCATAAGATCTACTCAGATTTATTCGGAGGTCGGGTAAATTTAAAGGAAATTAAAAAGGGAGTCCGATAACAGTATAACGAACTTAATTTTGTCTGAGTGCTGCACTTGCTAGTACTGAACATACTTCCAGCAAACCTTACTATTTTTGTTGATAGTCAAGTAGCGATCAAGGCAACGGCCTCAGCACACATCAGTTAAAATTATTTTAAAGAATACAGGAGGTCACGCTCGCATATCCAACTAAACGACAGCACACTTTGTTGGGTCCCCGGTCACTCTGGAATGGAATTGAAAGAGCGGATAAGTGTGCAAAGAAATGGTCTGAGCTTGATCTTCAGCTGGTGGTAGAGGACATTTCTGCAGAGTCTCGAAAGCGCTCTAGCCAAAACTGAAGATGAAGAAGAAATTGAGTCGGTACAACACCTTCTCTGTGAATGTCCTGCACTTCAAAAAAAGCCATGCCAAATATCTTAGCGATTATGTCTTTGAAGACCTAGGGAATTTGCAAATTGTCTCACTGAACGGACTATTTACCCACTTAAAAAGATCAAAGTGGCTTCAGCAACTTAGTTAGGGGATGGAAATCGAAAGCAAGTATCACAATGGGCCTTAGGGTCACTGAGTGTCTTGGCTAACCTAACTTAACCTGCATATAAAGTATAGCACATACTACAAGATGACGCAAAATTAATCACCCTATTTTAAAATTTTTTGAACTAGACAGCTGCAGTAATAAACAGACAAGCAATAAAATGTGTTACTCCGCTAGAATAATTGTGACAATTTTTTTTACCAAATCAGAAAAAGAGGGAATATTGACATCGTTTTCGTAAGTATGTTACGCCACTTGAGCAATCATTTCGGCGCATACCTGCTCGATTTAAACAGACTGAAAACACATGAAACCTTGCAAAACGTGCTCGCCACCATACTGATCTTTCGGCTGTGGCTACCACTGCTGCTAAGAATGAAGAAACATCAAACAGACGATCGGCCGCGCAATTGCGCTTCACCAAACGGACCCTACAGCGAAGTTAGTGAAGGACTTCCACATATTTATGTACAAAATGCAAATAGTGCATCAGTTAATGCCTGCTGACCGTCAGTTGCATGTGAATTACTGTTAAGCTATCCTCAATATCAACAACGTAAAGAACGTCATAAGCGTCGGGGTAGTAAAAAAGTTATTCTCAAACAAAATTATACGATAAATTTTGCTCCATCTTGTATAATAAATACCACTTAAATCAAAATTGGAAACTTTGAACAAAATTTTTCGCTTTTTAATTCAGATTTTTAGAAATAATTTGGCTACGCAATTTTAAAGCTCATCAAACTTTAGTAAACAAAGTGCAAGTTTGAAGTGACTCACATTTTTGATTGACGTTTAATCATATTTTTCCACTGGCAGTATTGCACATTTTCCTCATATAATGAACGCATCATTTATTTTTCTTATTCGAATGGTGAAGGTGCTTAAATTCTGCGTGAAAAGTCTGAAATTTTGATGAAGATTTGTCAAATTTTTATAAAGTTCTTGATTTGTGTAATATTTGCAATATAAGTAGAATGAACTATGCTTTTATAAAAAATGAACGAAAATTAAAAAATACTAGGGAAAAATAGTCCAAACTATTCAAAGTAACGGGTGATTTTTTGCCCTTTATCTTTTTAAACAGTTGGTTTAAACAGCTGATGTAGGTTTCGTGTTTTGTTTCATTGTCAAACATCTTCGGTTTGGACTATAATTTAACCGTAAATCGTCTTACAAACGAACAACGCTTGCAAATCATTGAATTTTATTATAAAAATGCGTGTTCTGTTAAGAACGCTTCTTCCATTCCACTGATGACGCGCACTTTCACCTCAGTGGATACGTCTTTAAGCAGAATTACCGCATTTGGGGAATGATCATCCCAGAGTGATTGCCGAAAAACCAATGCACTCACAAAGAGTGACCGTTTGGTGCGGTTTATGGGCCGGCGACATCGTTGGGCCGTATTTTTTCCAAAATGAGGCCGGTCAGGCAGTTACTGTGAATAGTGTTCGCTAACGTGAGATGATAACGAACTTTTTATGGCCCGAATTGGAAGATATGGATGTGGACAATATGTGGTTTCAGCAAGACGGTGCCACATGCCGCACAGCACGCGTAACAATGGACTTGTTGAGAGGCGAGTTCGGTGAACATTTTATTTCACGTTCGGGACCTGTCAGTTGGCCACCCAGATCGTGCGTCATAATGCCTTTAGATTATTTTTTGTGGGGCTATGTTAAAGCTCATGTCTATTCAGACAAGCCTGCTTCAATTAACGCATTGGAAGACAACATTAAAGCATTTATATGTGAGATACCGGCCGAAACATTGGAAAGAGTATGCCAAAAGAGGACTAAGCGGATGGACCATTTGAAGCGCAGTCGCGGTGAACAGCTCTTAATAAATCAGTTAAAAAATCACCTTATATTATGGTCTTGCATTTTTTTCTTCGGCTGTATCATATTACACTTTTTTCTTGTTTAAGAGGCAAGCCATATCTTATTAATATAACGAAGTTACACCATCCCTCTAAAGGTATCTGCGTAACAAACCGCTAATAATGATTCTAATAACTTAAGTAAGAGTTAGCAATACGAAGGAATAAGTAATTTTTGAGGTAAAAAAGTTAACGCCATTAACCTATTTTAGAGCACAAAGGACTATGAGATCGGACTGCAAATCTCAAACCAAACAAACAACCTCTTTTACACGATTGCATGCGTTGTCTAGTTCTTGGAAAAAAGCACAAATTAATTCCACACTTTTGACGAAATGCGATAAATCACCAAAATGACAATAAAATTGTCATAACGACCAAATTAACAATGAAATAAATTATGCAACGCGAGACATAATTTCGAACATGACACCCTCTATTCCAAGAAAAAACCCAACTTTTTGTAAATCGATACAACAAACCTTGTTGTAACTCCTTTTACATTATACACATTCTGCTTCGATACATAATTCTAAATATTTTTCGAAGTTATTAAACAAGCAATCAGTTCCGTTTTATAAATTTCGTGTTTCTTTTCTCATCAAATGCAGTTTCTAGAGTAGCATAAAACAAAATGCACTAAAAAAGCTCCCAAAACAAATCCGCACTAAAACAAGTTTAGAATTTATAGCTCACTGGGAACTCATAAATTCCATGCTAATGATTCAAAAATTTTCAACGATGACTTGTTATTTCATTTCAAGTCATGCACAATTTTGATGGTTTATGAAAGCTATTCGTTTTTTTTGGAATAGAGAGTTTGTTTATTTGAACCCTCAGACGATTTATACCCTTCATCGAATAGATGTACGCACATATTTATTATCTCCATGGTAAATTAAAATCACAAAGGGAAACTTGTATTCCGTGTGCTATGAGTCGTAGCAACTGCATTGTTTATGTTATTTGTTTCAACTTTTACTAAAGAGGTTGGTTGTTTTTATTGAATTTATTTACATAGGCATTTAATAACCATTACAAGAGAATCAATTAAACGGGATGATTTGCATTATTACCAAAAAGTTCGTACATAGTCGTACCAAGTCAGAAGTGTACGTGGATTGTATTTAATATGAGGAGTGAGAGAGTAATTTATAAATATCGAGTTATATTAAGAGCTTGAGAACTTAAAATTATAAGGCAAAACAGAAATATTGTTAGAATGATTTTTTTTGTTATAAAACTGTTTGGGCGGCCGCGGTGGCCGAATGGGTTGGTGCGTGACTACCATTCAGAATTCAGAGAGTGAACATCGGTTCGAATATCGGTGAAAGATCAAAAAATTAAGAAAAAGTTTTTTCTAATAGCGGTCGCCCCTAGGCAATGGCAAGCCTCCGAGTGTATTTCTGCCATGAAAAAGCTCCCCATAAAAAATATCTGCCGTTCGGGGTCGGCTTGAAACTGTAGGTCCCTCCATTTGTGGAACAACATCAAGACGCACACCACAAATAAGAGGAGGAGCTCGGCCAAACACCCAAAAAGGGTGTACGCGCCAATTATATATAGATTTATAAAACTGTTTGATAACTTCATGGTACTTATTTTTTGAATATGATATCCGTGCTGTGTCCTTTGTGGCTACGAGTTAAAAGGTAGAATCGATCAGCCCATTTTTTTCAAAATAAATTTCTACAATTTGGAAGCGGTGTCCTAGCGTTAAATGATTTATAATGACTTGCCAAGCTTTAGTGAACAGAAATGTCAATACAGTTTGCCATTCTCAGCTGCCAAAGCATCAATATCGATAGTTATCAAGCAGCTAACAGTGCACCAGGCAAAAAAATCGTAAGTAAAAAATAATAATCGGTTATTTTTATTATTTCGTATATATGGAATATATGGAATATTTGTATATTATTATTTGTATAATATTTGTCATATAATATGTAAAGTCATGCGAAAAGAAATAAAATTCATACCTTGAGCAGTGTCACGAAAAATCCAAGCAGTTGTTTTTGTCCTTTTTTGCCGAGTTATGATGCTGCTTTTGTTCTGACCTATGCCATGCAAGGCTTATATAAATTGGCTTATATTGAAGAAACGATTCCTTATATACGCATCACCGCATCTGCGCGTTTATTTATGCTGAATCGATTTCCCAACCTCGTTACAATGTCTACTTGACTATGTCGTAGTTTTTTACATTCAAAGAAATGAAATATATTCTTAAAAAACGCGATCACATTTTTTATCCTTAATTATGAAAATTTCTTTGACTCGAAGCCCAACGTTTGTCAGAAGTATAAACAGAATAATACGACGTCTGGTTATCAAGTTCCGGGAATTTGTAAATAACATGTAAGCAAGATTGTATTGCTGCCTTCCAATGAAGGTACCAGGTTGATACGTTTTATACCGACTTTCCTAAGGCTTCAGGTTGGATTTCTCATGCAATATTGATTAAAAAATTAGCTTGAATTGGCTTCCGCTCAGCCTTCTTGAGTTGGACCTCATCTCATTAGCTCAATCGCCACTGCTCGGCTGGAGTCAACAATGTTAGGTCTTCTCCTTCCATTGCCTGCTCCGAGATTTCCGCAAGATAGTATGCAGGGCCGCTTTTTTTTTTGTCTGTTTATCAACGATATTTACTCTTGCTTCTCGTCAGCAAGATTCCTGCTTTTGCAGATGACATTAAGATTTATTCGGCGATTACTATCTCTCCCGATTCTGAATTGGTGCAAATTGATTTAAAAGTAAGTGTTTGGGCACGCCAGTGTTATAGACACTTCGTATCACAACTCTAGCACTATTTGATTCGATGCTTACTTTGCTAGTCATATAAATTTTATTATTAACAAATCTTATACGCTGATGCTTTTGTAAACGGCGTTTGTACATCATTTGGTCTCCGTATTATACGTGCCATGCTGCTAGAATTGAACGCTTCCAGAAAGTATTCCTAGATATTACGTTGCATAATATACGCTTTTCGGATCCTATCCCTATCTATGAAGTGCGGTGCTTATTGATAACATAAACTCATGGTACAACAGGAGACTTGTCTTATCTTTGTCTTTCAGTTTTGATTTCATCCGTGATTGTTCTGACTGTCCAGTGCTTCTTGAGAGAGTCTTCTTTAATATTCCGGTGAGAGTTCTTCGCAGTTCGGAATTTTTCTATGTTGATCTCTCAAAACCTGCGCCCAGTACTAGAACTTTAATTGAGTTTAATAAAATCCCTGAATATGTTCGCAATATATTTTCATTTTAAAGGGACCGCCCATTCAAATAGTTCAATATTTCTTCTTCACTACAAAGGAGTCTTCAACTTTCTGCAACTAAGTCTTCGGTGGCCCTACTCACAACCTGGATGACGGAGGTAAAACTATCATTGAAATTCAAAGAAGATGATACACCAATACCGATGGTTTATTACTCTAAGTAACTGGGGGCCGCTGTAGCCGAATGGGTTGGTGTATGACCACCATTCGGAAGTGCATAGGTTCAAATCTCCATGCATGAAACAGCAAAATGATAGAAAAATGTTTTTTTAATAGCGGTCGCTCCTCGGCAGGCCATGGAAAACCTCCGAGTGTATTTCAGTCCTGAAAAAGCTCCTCAGAAAAAACCCATTTGTCGTTCGGAGTCGGCTTAAAACTGTAGGTGCCTCCATTTGTGGAAAAATATAAATTGCCACTAATGTCCAAAACCCGAAGAAACTTAGACCAAAGACAAAGAAACGTTGCTGGCTACATTTAAGGCAATTGGCCAGTCGGTTATAAACTACATCTATCCGGTCATTTGAAATCATTGATAAGGAATGGATGAAGCTCGGTACTTGCCAAAATATTGTAATCAGGACGGTTACAGGTTGCCTAATGGTATCTCCAATAGAACACTTGCATTGTGAGGCATCTTTCTAACTGAAGGAAGCATAATATTTATTATGTTCAGTAAGCAGTTCTTACTGAAGTGTTACTATTGGAATAACTCCAGTATGTACTTACTGGAGGCTGAATCACCTCCCTCTTAACTATGTCAGAGTGCTTTTAAACAACTTAACCGATAAGATCCTCAACTATACGCGACAAGCACTGGAACATTCTGTAAAGAGACAGGGTATAAACGACATTCGAACGTAATCACTAACAACCTTTTGAGCTCCCGCTTCACAAATGCCATTATCGGAGTCCAGTCAGTCATTGTGGAAGAAAAATTTCAGCTACCTTGTGAGATCAGCACAGCAACAATGAGATTAGATCTGGATTAGTTTTGCAGGTTAACTACAACCTATTCAAAGTCGGCCCTGACATATGTGCGGAATGTAAAGATACATTGCCCGTGACTAGCCCCCTATTCATGTGCTTCCTTAAATCCATTCATCTAACACCGGTCTCCCGCTAGGCAAATCCCTTTGAAGTAGAATGTTTCATGAGCTAAAACAAAAGCAATAACGTGTAAAAAATTTACTGTCAACTAGCCTCTGGCTATAACACTACACTACTCTATTGCTTCCACGTTTCGTAGCATCCTTATTGACTTCGTGTACCATAGCAAGTTCCAAGGGGTGGTAGGACTTCATCTTTGGTAATAAGTAGTAAGAATGACATAGTAAGAGTGTGGCAGCAGTGAAGGGTAGTTATTTTTCGTACGCTAATTTTTCAGTCTGTGAAATTTAGAAATTTTTCTTTCATAAAAGATCTGAATGACATATATAACCTTCAATAGGATATTTATAACTTGCATCTCTGGTGTACTGAGAATCACCTTTTTTGAATATTAGGAAATGCTTCAAATTCACTTTAACAAAAACTCTAGCATTTTTTAATGCTATTCATGGCTCTTTAGATTGTATTTCTTTATGAGATCGTATCAGTTTTAATATTCGGCGAAAAAGATAAACGTGTATTACTCTCTTTTAATGTTGCCCTTTTTATGCTGCTATTTGAAAAGCTGACTATGCACGTAATGCCCCAATAGCGCACGCATTTAATGAAATAAATACGATTTCCAGTCTGTATCAATTGATTCTTCTTTAGCAAAATATGTGTCTGTAGAAAACTTGAATTTTCATAGATTAAATGTATATGAATAAATTGAAATGGATGTTTCACCAAAAACTAGATCATAATGCACAAGGAATATATCGATGCGTTTCATCATTCAAAGATCAGTCGAACAGTTGGAAATTTTTCACGTTAAGTGATGCCACAAATATGATAAGGCAAAATAAAACAATAAAAGGTATCTTCTGTGGCGTGTTAATATCCTGGCTGTCATTGGCTGCTCCCATAGTTGCATAAGTTTTTTATTTGTGCTCAGTATTACTCGATTTGCTCCTTTTATAAAACAGTTTAGGCGAATTGTATTCAAAATTCTCAATTACTCAACTACCACACCAATTAGTTACCGTAACCTTAAACGAAATAATAAAGCAAGAAAACAAAAATCTTATTCACCTAAGCACTCTTTCTCTCAAAAGCATTTATATAGTAAATATTAAAATTTGTATCATAGTATATCAATTACAATACAAATTGCTTTAGTGCACGTTGCTCAATTAACTTCTTCCTTTACCAAAGTTCTATTTTTACCACAATAACTAACAATTCATTATTATCGAATATTGTTTGAAAATCATTTTATTAAAGTTGGTGTAGAAGGCTTAATTTGATTGTTGCCATTTTATTCTCTCTTAAATAACTTTTTTGTAAGTTAAATAATTTACATAATTGTTTACTGTTTGATCAATATCAGACAATATAATATTCGGTCTGCGTTTGTTATTTCATATGCATATTTATATATGTCTGCATTCACTTCCTACTTCACCGCACATTAACTTGAATTAGTCGATATTAAATTACTAATAGTTGCGTTAATGGGTTATATCGTAAAATCATTATGAAAATTATAACACAGAAATTTCAATGATGATACAGTTTCTTTGTATCTCGGATTTTATTACACACATACATACATGTATGTACATAAATAATTGGCGCTTACACCCTTTATTGGGTGCTTGGCCGAGCTGCTTCGCCTGTTTGTGCTGTCCGCCTTGATGGTTTTCCACATCTTTTGTAAGAAAAAAAATGTTGACCTGCAAATGAGTGTTCTAACTTAAAAAAAATGATAATCTGATTTAGGTACGCAAAATTTTCGATACTTATGGGTCACAATACAAAGCAGGATTGCAGTAGGAAGCTCATACCAAACTTTTAAAATCTTAACTTCTTTTAAAAAGCAACAAATTGCAAAACTACGTCTACACCAGTCAATAAAACGCAAATTCTTGCAAACGGCTCTGAATGCTGGGCAATGACTCCTAAAGATGAATCGTGTCTAAGGGTATTCGAGCAAAAAGTGATGCGAAGAGTCTTTGGTCCGCAACGACTGTAAGATAGTATCTACTGGATACTCTGCAATGAAGAATTGTTTCAGCTATGTAATGGCGAGAACATCGTGACATGCGTCAAATCCCAAGAACTGCGACGTCTGGGTCATATTACGCCTAGAGAAATCCAAAAATTAATCGTGTCATACAACAACTTTTTTCTGCGAATTTTTTATAAAAATATTGTTCACTCTATGAGAAAAATAATTTAAACCAAAGTTCTAAACTTTGTACGAAATTCCCAAAAAATTTACTTTAGTTGCCTTAAAGATTTTCTAAACTTTAATAAGAAAAAATGCATACATAATGTAACAAAGTTATAGTTTAAAATCGGCCAAAAATTGCATTGATTCTACAAAATTTTATTTTCAATTTTTATTAAGAAATCTTTTAAGTGGCGAAGGCTAAATTCTTTTTAATTTTTTTTCTTTAGAAATGTTTATTTATAAATTTTTAAGTTCTGCTCTGGGATCCCATTTACTTTTAAACCTGAGAATAAGGTTTAGTTTGCATGACAGATGCAATGAATTAATGAATTTGGTGCTTGCACTTCGAATTAGGGTCTTTTATGGTAGTAGTCCGGTGTAACGACCGAAATTTCGACGTTTTTTCATGAATCTGTTTTAAAAAGAAAATAAAATGCGATCGTTTTAAAGTTTTTACATGTTTTTATTGCTGTTTTGAAGTATATAAAAAAAAATTTTTAAAGTTAATTTTATACTATATTAATTTGTTTAAATATTTGACATTAAGTGGAGTCCTTAAAAAACTGATGAGTTGGTTCGGGGAAACATAGAGCCTTCCAAAGTAATCTGAAATAAAAAATTCAAAGAGATTATTATTCTGTAGACTTTATTTTAGTTCCCGAACCTAAAACATGCATAAAAATAAAAAAACAGAAACAAAAAGGCGGACTTGTGAAAAAAGTTCTCAAAATCTAATTTTTTTCGTCGTAAATTGTTTAAATTAAATAGTTTATTATTCAAAAATTAAATGTTTTAAAGGTCCGGGATCTAGATCTGTATGTCTAGAATAACGGGTTAAATTTTTAGCCAAATCGGTTGAATAGTTTTGAGTCAGTGATTCGCCGAAATTTTGAAAACATAGTTCTGAGAAAAACGCGCTTAAAGTTTCGACAACAGACGTATCGTGGCGTGTCACACGCTTTCCTACACACTACGGCGCGCTCTCTTATTTTTTCTATAACTTTAAAAATAATAAAAATTTCTGTCTAAAATTTTTATAGTATATTTTTAAGATGTTTTTCTTCCGAAAAATGTAAAAAAAAATTCGATTTTTTGAACCCGTCACACTGGGCTACTACCTTACACGCTACGCATGCTAGATTTAGAATAAATAAAACAACGAAAAAAGAGCAATAAACAAAAATCTGCTACGAACGTTAAATATTTATAATCCTTTATTTTATATATATTTATTTGGTTTTTTGCAGGATGCTATGCAAAAAGGTACTACCCCCGTCAAAAATTATAAAGTCACTGCTTTTAACAATTTTTGCCTATTTGCGTATTTATTTTTCAATTTGAATTATTTTGTATAAATATATAATTCATTTTATATCAAGGTTTATAAAGATTCAAGGAATTTTCATCTAAACCTGAAACTCTTTATTCAGAATATAAAAAAAATTGTAAAAATGAGAGTTTCATGGAGCTCAAAAATTTCGTTATTTTTAAATAATTTTTTACGGAGTAAATGAGAATCAACGTCAGTGGAAAAATTTAAAATTCTAAGCGACTTGAAGAGGCGAGTTCGGTGAACATGTTATTTCACGTTCAAGACCTGTCAATTGGCCACCCAGATCGTGCGATATAACGCCTTTAGATTATTTTTTGTGGGGCTATGTTAAAGCTCATGTCTACTCAGACAAGCCTGCTTCAATTAACACATTGGAAGACAACATTAAATCATTTATATGTGAGATACCGGCCGAAATATTAGAAGGAGTATGCCAAAATTGGACTAAGCGGATGGACCATTTGAAGCGTAGTTGCATGAAATAATCTTCAAACATTAAATTATATGGACTGTATTATCGATAAATAAAAATTGCATGCATTTGTGTGTTTTTTTTTTTTTTTGGAAAACTTTTTTAATTTTTGATTGATATAAATTTGTCGATTTTATATTAAGAATGAAATTCGGAATATTATCTACTTCTTTATAAAATTAAATATATTTTTTTCAAAGTAATTGAAATTGAAAAATAAATAACTCGACAGTCAAAACTTATCAATATGTGGTGCCTTTATAATAATTTCAGCGGCTGCATTTTCTTATGTGATTCTTATAGTTTGCGCATTGGAAAATTAGTTGCAAAATTTGAACTAAGTTGACTATTTTTTTTAATCATGCCAAGCTACTCCAAAAATATTTAGAACTATTTACCGGCTGTGCACCAGACTGGACTACTCTAATGAGCAGAACTTTCTAAAGCTCTAGCACCTAAACTTTTATTATAGTTGACTTTGACAGAATATTTACAATGTTTTGAATTTTTTAAGAAATAAATTTGAAATTTTTAAACCCAAGTAATAAAACTTACCATAAAAACCAATAGATTTTGAGAGAAACTAATAATTGGTAGTATTTTAAAAGTTTCAACAAAATATTCTAGTTCAGCACAGATTTATTCATTTGTTAAGTTATAAACATTCTTTTTTTTAATTTTATTGACTTAACATTTTTTCCAGTAAACGATATCAGATAGAAAAATGTAAGCTTGAATATACATAGATTTAAACAAAAAATTAGAAGTATTCTCATGTAGTTAAAATAAAATTTAAAAATAAAAAAATTTTAATTTTCTCTAAGAATTTTAAAATAAGAAAACTTACTTTTATGATAATTTAGTGATTGTTTCAGAGTAAAATTTATTACCAAAAACTAAGTTAATTTCACTGAAAAGAACCACAAATATTTCTAGATATTTTTGCAACATTCTTTAGTAATTTGTAATTTATAAAAATATACATGTTCATGATTCACTAACTAATAACTCCGCATTGCTTAAGCAATCGTGATAAACATGAAACGACGGGACACCTGGAGACTAACGGCAGTCATAACTGGCTTTTGGTCTGTGGGAGAACAAGCAGCCAAAATGGGCATCCCTCACAACACATACTGCCGCAGTTGTAAACAACCAGAGAAAAAGGAAACAATCTTCCACTTCCTCTGCGAATGCCCTGCCCTATGAAAGGACAGAATGATAACCCTGGGTAAGCCATTGTTCGAGAGTCTGGAACACCTGTCTGGCTTAGATGTCAACAACTTGATAAGGTTCTTGAACCGCACTGACTGGATATAGTCATGCTGTAAATAACCGTTAAACAAGTTGGTAACGAGGATGTGGCAACAAAATGGTGCAGAAGCGCTAGTTGGATTCTGGAAGAATCACCACTTAAACCAACCAACCAACCCCGTACTGAGCCAAAGTAAAAACGTCAGACCATTTTGGCGATATATTTCGAAAATGAAGTTAAACTCATCCATTTCCTCATCCATTTGTGGAACAATATTAAGACAAATGCCACAAATAGTAGGAGGAGCACGACCAAAGACCGAAAAAACAACATATATACAAGCGCGAATTATATAAAGGGTTATCCAATGAGAGGTGTTATTTTGATATTCAAAGAAGAATCCTATTTTTTAATATAAATGATCGGATGTTTATTTCATTATAAAGAGGAAGGTATGCCGTTAAGTGGAAAATAACATCAGGCAAATGACCACCACGACCACTCTTACAGGACAATATACTTTTCATGAAATGTTCCAAAATCGAATTGCAAAGTGCCTGCCCTATGTCCTCGATAGCCTCACAAAATCCATCTTTGATATCTTCAATAGACCCTGGGCTGTTCGCGGAGACCTTCTCTTTCACGTGGCCCTAAAGAAAAAAATCACAAGATCTCGGTGGCCAATTGTGATCACCTCTTCGCGAGATAACACGGTCCGGAAATTTTTCCCGTAAAAGATCAATGGCTTCGTTGCTTGTGTGGCACGTAGCGCCATATTGTTAAAAATAAACGTTATCCAGATCAATACCACCCGATTCCGCCCATAAAAAATCGTTAATTATCTTTCGACAGTGCAATCCATTCATTCATAAAACTTGTTATTGGAAAACCCTTTATATGAATTGTGTTTGATACCTTTTGTTAATTTTGAAGATAGTTTCATAGTTCAGCTATCGAAGAAATTCTTGGCCGTGGTGTGTAGAGCAGGGGCCAGTGTTGTAGAGCAGGGGAAATTTCACAAATATTTGAAAAGCTGATGGTCACTTGGTGTCAGATCTGTGCTAAATATACAGCACATCCAAGTTCTCGGAGCAGCTTTCTGATATCTTAATGTAGGTAATACAATACCCTTTCTATGCGCCAATCTCAGCCACTTTTGATCGATCAAATGCATCCATTGGGTCAGTTCTTGATAGCAGAGGACTGAACTAAGTATTTGCCAAATCTTTTGGTCTAACTTCTTTGTTGGCTGTTATTCTGATATGTGACCCATTTTTAAATTTTGTTCGCCAGTTACCATACACTTAAAAATGGGTCGACTTGGTTATATTTTGGCAAATAATATTCGGTTCAGCATTTTTTTCTAACAATTGGTGCATTATTCATAAATTGAGCTTTCTTTTTTAGCCCTCCGTCATCTTAATTATCTGAAACTGTACAAACAGTGTTTCGCTAATATACAAATCCTGGGCAATCCCTCTCATGTCAGTCTGAAAACATGAATTTTTTTGTTTGTTTATTGTTGATTTCACCTAATTTCATTTTATTGAACGCTAACTAATATACATACATTCAGTATGAACTAAAATACCAAACCCAACTTATAATTATATAACTCAAATCAATCAGTTACTAATCGCACTAACCAAGTCGGTTAACCTTAGCCGCCTGCAGCGCACAATTTTCATTTAACTGTCGGCTCCAACGGCCCAATTCAATGCACCGATTTCAATCCAAAAATTTGTGTGCGTGTAACTGCAATTGAGAATTATGGGTATACAGCTATATCGTTTGCCTGTATACGCTCATTGGTGTTAAACGCAACAACAAGTATAAGATTGAATTATTTGGTTCGCAGCAAGCATTCAATTTTGTAATATTCAGTAATGAAATGAAATAAATAATTAACTTCATACAAACGCAACTCGTGGCTGAAATGTTAAATGTCAAGTGAGAATTTACACCTGCTCGTATTTGCTGTCCGCTAGTTACTCACCCATCAAATACCTCTTGCTAACGCCCTAATTCCTAATTACAAAGACAACTGCGTTTCCATGGCTTAATTCACAACGCTTGTTATTGGTTTTTGCATCATTAAATCAAATTGGTTTGCATGTCATGGGATATGCTTCGTTGAATCGATGACAGTAGCCGTCAGAATCAACAACAAAAATTTGGAAATTGTTGAATTTGTTGTAAAATTTGATGGCATAATTTTCGTTTATTATTTGGCTTTTATGTTTGGTGACTAATAAATATTAGGACGGTACATATTTTCGGTTAAAAATAGTAATTAATAGCATGCAATCAAAATTTACTATCAAATTCGAGTACGCCTACGAGTTTGAGGAAACATTTATGAAGCCCCTATCAGCAAATTTGTTTAAAGTCGAAATGCAAGCGGTGATGGATTGAAATTTAAACGCTTGTCGCAATGATTTTAGTAACATTTTAATCTCCTGAATATAAAATTATCAATGTAATTATATTTCGTATATTTAGTTTTTTTTTCTGTCAAATTACTATAAAATATTTTTGTATTTGTCTACTTAATATTTGATAAGAAGATTAAATATTTAAATTGTTCCTTACTTTACTCATATTTCAATATTTGATGTATTGGTAAATTTAATTTAGCATATCAATTATGGTTAGGCCATGTAAATAATTTTTCATATATACAAGGGTCACTATTTGTATTGTGAGCTTTGCATTTATGACAGTCTCGACTAAAATCTTATCATCCGGATGTATTTTTGCTTCTACACTTAATTGAGTGTTGAGTCAGCAGAAAACCAAAAAAAGCACAAAATAAAGCAAAAACCAATAAAAAACAAACTACTACCAAATGCAATAAACGTGTGGAAATTTTCGTGAATGATTTATTACTACATATAAGATGAGAGTGTAACGAAAAGCAGACCAATGGCCTTAACTGCAAGCGCCTAATTGGATTTATGGCTTATCGAAATTGGTGTAGTTTAAATTATTTATCATAATGCAGTAAATAAATAAATAAATAAGAAAATAAACAAATATCAAAACAGATACACGGATAAGTAAATAAATAAGTAAGTAAGTATTTAACTAAACAAGTAAATAAACAGATAAATAAATAAATTCACTTCCACTTTTACTAATCAAAATCTATCCACTACCATTTATACCACTAAAAAATTTAATCAAGGTTGAGAATTTGGTGCTTCAGCAAATTACTGGTTTATAACACTAGTTTACACCAAAAATGGTCCTAGACCAAAAAGCCTCGACCAAGAAGCCATATTTTTCGCAAAATAACTGCTGAAAGTTAAAAAAAGGCATTTTTGACGTTTTTTACTAAATTATCAAAGTTTATTAACTTTTTTCTGGAACAAAACATTTTTTTATATTAACATAAGAGAGGTTTTCTGAAAGACAATTTTGTCACCTACATTTTAAGCCTAAGTTTATCTGAATCGACGAGGACCATTTTGAAAGTATACAATTTAGAGTGAAATATCTTTTTTCCCAAATTTTTTAAAATGATACTGCTTTTTATGTAACAAAGACCATATAAATAAAAGTTGTAAACTTTGTACAAAATTCAGGAAAATTTTACAAACTTAAAATATTTAAAATCAACTTTTTTTACTTTAAAAAAAAATTTAGAAAACTTTTGGGTATGCAGTTATTTAGCCCATTCAATTTTAATACAATAAAATGTTAGTTCAAGGTAGCTCAAAAATTGCATTGATTTTTGGCAATTTTATTTGCATAAGATGGAGTATTTTCTGTCATATAAAGTACGTGTCCGAAAGTCTTTTATATGTTAAGTTATTGAAATTTGGCAGACTACTCAGATAATAGTAGAAAGTGACAGGAAATGCTGAAATATGTACGAAGATTAAAACTGTATACAAGAGTTTGCCACTGGAACTGCTTATGCTAAGGTAAAGGGTATTCGAAAGTGACGCCTAGATGCCAGTAGTGAATAATTCCTAGTCGCTACCTTTGTTTGACATTTTTCAAGTAGGCAGATATATAATTTCACGCGATAGCACTACGCGTTAAAATTATTGAAACTTTTTAAGAAATTGGTCAATTTTTAAGACCGTCATATCACAAAATTTTTAAATCTTTTCATGGAAATAATCGTCCGAATGAGTCGACAATTCAAAATTTGGAGAACAACTTTCAAGAAAAAGGTTCTGTTGGGCATAGAGAAAGGTTGGGTGGCCCAAAAACTGAAAACTCTGTTGAGAATATTGCTGCTGTAGCGCTGCAGAGTAGCGTTGCTGAACAACTTTCAACACTATATCTGGACGTTCTCAACAATTAAGCATTTATGAATTAACTGTTTGGCGAATCTTATCTGTAGACCTGTAGTGCTCATGCTGGATATTTAAGTGATGCCATTTTTCAATTGTCAGGAGCCTTTTTTAAATACAATAAATAAAAGGAAACCTGAAATAGTCTAACTAGCCTAACTAGTCACGTTTTTTGAAAGACATTTTATTACGATTAAAAGCAAGGAATCACAAGCTGTTGCGAATGTACCTCACGTTCTTGCAAAACAAGCTTGTTGCATAAATGATACAAAGATACTTTATGTTTTGCAGAAAAAATGAGATAACTTTTTTAATTTTGTTATTTTTTATGATTTTAATATTTTTAGTTTTTTATTATTTTTCACTTAATATTTAGCTGTACTGCCAACGCTTTGAAAGTTACCACTGAGTTTCCATTAGGACAAAATGATTTTGCGTAAATTTGGTATAAGTTGTTAGCACATCGATATTATTAAATTTCCACTTCTAATTTCCCTTCACAAATGATCAAAAAATGAAATAAAGAATAACAATAAAGATTTTTTTTTTTAATTTTTTTAATATTTTTTTAATATATCTTTAAAATTTGAAGTGGGTTTCAGGGTCTCTATAAGAAATAAAGTAAACTCCGGTCGGTGCTGTAGCGAATAACAATAATAAGAAATAGTTAGCTTTTTATTTTGTGAACACAAATAAAAAGTTGTTCTCTGGTAAAAAATACCAAATTACCAATTTTTCACATCGATTGGTAAAACATACCAAATTTTCAAAAGTCCAAATGCTTAGATATATAAATTTGTAACAGTGAGCAAATCGTGGCTTTATTAAAATCTTATGCGTTTCGTACCTTTTTATTACGTTCAGAATAAGAATAGTGATCCTCGTACCAGTGAATAATTCTTCTAAAGCGCAAATAATTCACAGAAATTAAGGTAAATTTTATTGGAATAGAAACATTTACCTAAATGTTTATGTACCTTGATTGCACCAACACTATATTGAAACCTTGTTGCGGGCAGTATTAACAAACGTCCCTTCCCTTCATTGTGGTTGTTGGTAAATATTATCAGAATGGCTTGTCTGTTTGCCTAAAACTGACATGCATTTAATTAGTAGTGCCAGGAAATCAGTTAGCCACAGCATTGCGGACATCCAGGCTTACAACGAAATAACAACTAAATTTAATTTCTTGTAATCAAGTGAGGTCAGTGCTGGCAACGCTTGTACTGACCATTCGAAGGGCGGGGGTGGTGGTTGGTATTAGCTGGTTCGTAGGCGCAATGATGGATATGCAATGGAATATTAGCAACAAACAGGGCAATACAAGCTTATGCTGCTGCTTAGTTGTTGAAACTGACGAATGGTATGCGATTACGCTATAAAGGATAATTGATTTAGCAGCAGCTGAGTTGGAAGAAAGAAAGCAACATCGTAGATTGTTGTTCGATTGCCTGTGCAACGAAACATGAAGAGGTTTCGATTGATGAAAGCTCTAGCACTTGTTTTTTAGGTTTTAATCGAATTCTCGATGTTTTCAAATTTCCCAATACTGTCCAGCTGTACTGTTTTTATTTGTGCTTTTAGTGCTTGTTCAAATATTTATTTATTGCTTTTTCGGGCAAGGAAGAAATTATACAGATATTTGGGTTTAGGATACGTTTAGAAGGGCATGAGACGATTTTCGATTTGTTGCTAGAATTAGAGAAATATTTTATTTTGAGTCAAAGGCTAAATTTTAAAACGTTTAAGCAACATTTTTTTGTATAAAAGAAATGTTTCTCAAAGTGCATTAGTTTAATAGTGGACTAGTTTGCAAGTAGTTAATATGTCCCATCCTTGGCGGTCGCAGTTGCTTAAAGTAAAGTGTCTAAATTAAATATAACTGTTCTTAAGTTTAAGAAAGCTAATTATCCGATAATTGCCGCAATTCAAAACTAAAGCAACGAATGAACCACCAAAAATTCGAATAGAGTAGAATACTCACTAAACAAATAGCAAAACAATGAATATTTCCTGAAGAATATGCAACAAATGAAAGCTCAAGGCAATACAATTTGAGTAAACAGAAAAAGGTAAGTGGGTATTTTTCATAAGGAAAAGAACCACTTAAGCGTTATTGCTTATTTCTAATTATAAAGTCACGGACTGTGCTAATGCCAGCTATAAGTCATGAGTTTTTAGATAAAACCACTATGAGTAATAGAAGAGTATTAGAGGTCAAGCTGCCGGTAGAAAATTAACTACTCTCTATACTGTAGATCCAAGATGGACTGCGATGTTGGCGAGTTGTTTATTCTAAGGAATTTGATGCCACTGACTCGTTACACCTTAGAAGACAAGACAGTATTTCACAAGACTTGTTAAGCCTTAGAAAATAAGTTTACAAAGAAACAGATAGCAGCAATATATTCTGACAAACGTACCGCTATTAGTTGTGTAATCTCAATGAGTACACAAATATGAGACAGGTAGAGGAAATGCTGAATTGAACTATGTACATTTCTGGCATCGGAATGCGTTCTCGTTTTATTATTATGACAGTAGTTTTAGATTTTGAATCATATACCGTGCTTAAACCAGAGAAGAATTCCAATGCACTTTCTCAGTCTATCAGTGGGAGGGTCGCCAAAAATATAAGCACTTCAAATAATAATACAGCTTTATTTGAACTACCGTACAAAATTATAAATATGTAGATCCAGTCAACTATTACGAGACATTGGCCGCAAAGAAGACATGATAAGAGAAAAAATTGAGCTTCTCTACCGCATCTGTCGACTTAAAGATAGCAAAGAAACTGTTCAACATTTCCTCTGAGAACGTACGGACTTGGTATCCACTACATATAGAAAGAACTCTCTGGAACTATATGGTAAGGCGACTAACAGATCTGATGGATTTCACCGTGTGCTAATTAATAAATTTATAAAATAGACAAGATATTATTTGTGACTTATAATCAATAAAATGTGCCTCTATGCGCTCATTGACCACTGAGTTGTCACTTAAAACCAACAGAAAGCAAACAAATAACCACTCTATAACTATCTATCTAACTATATCGACGTGAGTTATTCCGATATATATATATCTTCCTATTACAATTAAATATCAAAGTTCGATGGATTTTTTATACTTATATAGGGTGGGGCATCTAAAATTTGCTTTTTGAATAGGCTATAAAAAAAACTAATCAATATTTTTTCAAATTTTTTATTTTATTTTGAAGATTGAACATTGTCATTTATGAATGAAAAATAATATCGTCCAAATGACTGGCACGACTGGGTTTACAGTAGGCCATTCGATCAACCAAATTTTTAAGCACATTTTCTATTGTTTGGGATCCAATTTCATGAATGGCAACTTCGATTTCGTGTTTTAAAGCATTAATCGTCTCTGGATGGTTCGCATAGCATTTCTCCTAAACGGCTCTACACAAAAAATAGTCCAACGGGCTTAAATCACACTCCGAGGCGGCCAATTGATATCGGAATTTCGACTGATTATTCGGTTTTCAAAACGGTAGCCAAAAGTTCGAGTGTGACTTTGGCAGTGTGATAAGTTGCACCGTCCTGTTGAAACCAAATGTCGTCTATGTCATCCCCTTCAATTTTTGGAAACAAAAACTCGTTGATCATATCACGGTAACGCTCACCATTTACTGTAACGCGTAAGAAGAAGAAGACTCACCACTTTGCAAATAGGTTTCCAATATTTCCCAATTTTGTTCAAGCGTATAGCGTCCCACTTCGTAAATGTCAAACTTTTAAGTAAATTATGAACACATTTGACATGTAATTTGTGTTACTATTCTCAAAAAAATAGGTGGTTCAAAAAGCAAGCGCTTAATGGCCCACCCTATATGTAGTCCATACGCTCTTAAGCCGTTCAGCCAATTGACTTGCTATTGTGATTTATATTAAGTATGTTTGGATAGGTTTCTGAGTGTGTTGGATTCTGTTAGATGGTGGACCTAATACATGAGGTTGGTTTTGAAATATTTAAAAAAACGGAATTTATTATATTAGTTAAATAAGAAGAGGGAATCTGTTTTTAAAAAAATGGACGCATTAGGTGTCGCTAATATAAAAATATTCAAAACGCTCGTTGATAAAAATTGTGCAAGGTTCCAGACAAATTTATAAATAATTTCTGGACCGAAAACCGCTTTAAGAAAGGTTAAGCGCACTTTTAATATAGAAATTACACTTAGTTTTATAAAACAACAACTTTAAGGTGCCTAACTATACGTGAAATAATTGGAATTCCTATTAAATTTACCTAATTATTTATGTCTAATTTATACAACAGATACCTCGGACTTAAGTACAATAAAGCTTTAAGTAATTATGTAAAAAAACTATTTTTTTACTGTTGAGAATATTTTTGTGTTCACCCTAGTAATTACAGGTGATTTGAAGGTGTATATAAGGGGTCTCGATCGCAGTGGTTGACATTCGTTTGAAGCGTAAAGATCCTTTTTTATCTGACGTCGAAAATATTTGCGTTTGTTCCGAAAAACCCAAAATTTGCGGAAGTCATGCTTCATTATAACCTTTTAAAGAAAATTGCAGCTGATATATTGACCAATACTTACGGTAATTATGCTCCATTAAATACAACTTGTAAAGAGTGGTTTCTAAAGACGTGAGGGAAAAAGATCGCGAAGTAAATTCGAAGATACTCAACTACAACAGTTACTGGATGAAGATGCATATCGAACCCTTGATGGTATGTCTAAAGAGTTGGATGTTGACAGATCAACCGTCGGTAAACATTTGCTTGCGATGGGAATGGTTCAGAAAGCAGGTAACTGGGTTCCACATCAATTGAGCGAGAGAGATATCGAGAGACGTTTTATGACGTGTCGGGTGCTTCTGAAGAAAAAAAAGGTTTTCGGCATCGTATCGCCACTGCCAATGAAAAATGGATTTATTATGATAACCATAAGCGTCGAAAATACTGGAGCATGCCATGTGGACCAGGTCCATCGACAGCTAAAAAGAATACTCATGCTTGAAATTTTATGTTGTGCATCTGGTGGCATCAAAAGCGTGTCATCCATTATAAACTCCTTAAAATGTCTGAAACCATCACTAGCGATCGTTGCCGACTGCAATTAATGCGTGTGAAAAGAGCTCTCAAAGAAAAGTGGCTGGAACGGGACGGTAAACATGACAAACGTTAGGCATGACAACGTCAGGCCATAAAAAGTATTCTTATATCTATATCTTTATAATATATTTCTCAATCTATTCTTATAAATAAATAACTTCGAATAAAAATAGTGTTTAATTCAACTCGACATATAGGATATTGCCTTGAGGTACTCAAAATCTTAAAATAAGTGCATATGGGAATTCAGTTTTTTTGAGGAGTCGAAAATTTTAATTTAGTTATACATAACTCGAAACTGTTTCGCTTCACTTTCATAACCCTCTGTACATAGCTAGTTGCCAATAGAATGATTGTAATATTTACTATATCAAGCATCCCACGCTTTTAACTCGAATTTGAATTACTCTATTTGTATCTTAATTTTTGTTATAATTCTGTTCTGAGGTAGTTGACTATGACTGATCGTTCGATTTGATATTACTTCATTATAGGTCCCTTTGTCATTAAAATTTATTTTCTACTTTTTAGTTCGATTAGCAATAAAAGCGTGTTTTTTAATTTTTTTAAACTATTTTTTTTAATTTCTAGTGCAGTGTAAAATTTTCCCAAATAAATTTCACGTTCTTTTAATAAAATTGGTGCGAGTTTTCAATAAAATTACGCTTCAATTCTTGGTCCCATTTCCTGAAAATTTATGATTTGATTAACCTCGTTTTTATGCTATTTCACCAAAGTCAAAAAGTGTACCCTTGCTTTCGATCTTGCTTTCCGCAACCGAAACTTAATAATTTGTTCGAATTTCGGTTTCGATTTCGGTTTAAAAAATCAAATTAAGTCCCACACTAGAAATCAGTGCATACAAACAAAATCCCTGTCGGAGCACGTCCCTTACGAACTGCTATAGAAAAATCAAAGTAAAACTTGGAGAATTGAATTTTTAGCTTGCGGTCAAAATCAAATGGTTATTGCTATGTTTTCTGCGGCCTCTGCGGTTGGAGCAGCAATTGTTGTTCAATTCTCTTTTTTTTAACGTAAGTGAATTTTTGTAATTGTTTTTGTCGATTAAATTGCGGTTGTGCTAAAAGTTTGGTTGTTGTTATCGCCTGTACTTGTACTGCTGCTGATGCTTCTGTATTGCTACTGCCCAGAGCTATACGATTTCCGTTTGGGCTGGTGCTGACCTCAAAGCGTACAAAATAGCCGCATCGTGCCCTTATGTACAGCTATACATACACTAGATGCCCAACACATATGTATATACATATAAACACTATTACACACATGAATTACTACTATGTATAAACTGTACAGCCCACTCTAAAACAAATTTCCGCAATTGTCTGTTACTCATACGCCCTGGCATTCCATTTAGTTCAGTAGGCACACAAATTGCCACACAAAAGCAAATAAATCTATGGGCAACTATATATGTGTGTGTGACATGCAGAGGTGTTTGTGTATAATACTTACGGACAATTTAATAACATTCGAAGCGGTTGCTTTCCATTTGGTTGTGTGAATTTTAAAAAAGTAACAACCACAATAATGGCATAGACACAAAGAGACATACATACGTGCTACATAAATTTAGTATGCAGTCATGTGCATAAATTACGAATTAAGGACAGTGGTATAAGCTACATACATATATGAATTTTACAAATATCTAAGGCTGTGTGCATGTGCATCGAAAAGTCATTCGATTTGTTTGTTTAATTGATTTTCAAGTGTGAAACTTGAAATGCAACATTTGTTTCATTATCGTTTTCATTATTAGCTCATATGCTGTCAATGTATTGTTTTAACAAAGACTACAAAAGAAGCATTGGAATTGTACATAATTAACCGCTATTGCCATTATTCGCCGCCAGCCACAGAAAGGCTTTAATTGCCGACCGACTGACTAACCAACTGTCTGAATGCTCATTTGTGGCCTTCATTGCTTTTTTCTACTGCTTTTCTGATATATTACACTTGCATATGTGTGTGTATGACTATTGGAAAGTTTTCTAGTGACATTGTATAATTGTATATGTATTAGTTAAATTACTCATGTAATATTTTTCATGTGAACTAATTTATTAAATTAATAATTTTATTATTTCAGTCAGTGAATTTTTTTGACTATGCCTACTAAATAACGCTGGTACACAGTGCCACCAAAAATTAAAGTAATCGTAAAACTATACCTTCAAAATCACATCAGGTATCACTAAGTTCATTTATCTTCCTAAGGACGCGATAAAGTGCAGCATTCATAGCGAAAATTTACTTACAAAAATGCAATGGCGGAGGATGAGCTGGCTTACAGAAATCGACGCAAGTAGAGAAGCTACTCACATTTGCTCTCAAGTATTTGTCTCTATGTACTTAATTTCCCGCTTGTGATGTGCCAGGATCTGCGGCGTCTTCTTACCAGAGAGTCAGATGGTTTTTTTATCAAGAGCTTATTCATAGCAGAAATACTTTCGAAGGTTTGCCATTGCCTGCCGGGGAGCGACTACTATTAGAATAAATCTTGGTGATTCCTTACCACAGCAGGTTTCGAGTTCGGACCATTCGGTTATGGCGGCTGCCGAAAAATTTCATTCGTATTCCGCAAAATAGAAGGAAAACGCAATTAGAGAACGTCTTTTGAGCACTTAGAATGCACTCACGAGAGCAGCCCTGGAATTGATATAAATAACGATTTTGATACTAAACTAAAAAGGAGATGATATTCCGTCAATTCTTAGCAGATACATTTAGCTTTTAATGCCACTAAAGGTTCGGTTCAAACCGGCACATGATGACCAATAGAATCAGACACTACCAGAAAAATATCTATGAAAATACGCGATTGCCTCTTAGTGGGAAAATCCAAGGAGGCAAGTATTTTAGTATTCTGGCCAAAGCTGACCTAAAAACCAACATTGATAGTATTCCAATGTGGTTGCAAGGAAGTCACCCCAGTGCTGCTATAATCGTAAGTAAACAGCAAGTACAACAGGCAAGTACACGATTGGAAAGAGGCTGGGTAGGTACACAAAAACTTTTTGTCGAGTTTATAGCTTCTTTCGATAGCATTTAAGTGGGCTGCCTATATAAGGCGATAACAGCATTTGGTATAATCAAAGAAAGTATTAAGGCTGCATAAAATAAGAATGAGAAGCACACTAGCTCAGTAAGAATTTGGAAAGACCTCTCTGAGCTGTATTATGCCAAGAAAGTTTCAGACATCAGAAGATTGAAGTTTAAACCTCCGAGGTAAAGAAGTACCTAAGTAAAATTCGAAAATAAGATTTATAAGTACTAAAAAAAATGTTGAATGATTTCGATATGGGTTTTGCCGTAATATCTCAGAGATTCATATATATTGGGAGCTGTAAATATTGAGGTGTCATAATAATAAAAAAATTCGAAAACCTTTAAGGGGTTACATGGGTTTCGTCGGGGAAAAAAGGGCCTATTTTCAATATTTTTTTTTCTATGTAAAAAATTATTTATTTAATTCAAACTTTTTTCTGTCTTATAGATACATATTTAAGGAATAATTTCTGAAATTAAAAAAAAAAAAATTAAAACTCCTCCATTGTGACGTCATTTCCGATGACCCCTCGAAAAATAGGTGCGTCTGCGTTGTCAGCATAACTCCTGACAGGCTCATCAAAAATGAGAAAACAACAATAAGTGTCTTAGTTGAGACCATAAACTCGTGCTTGAACGAAGGAAAGGAAAACAAAGTAAAAATTGGAATTTTGGCAGAAATTTTTCTAAAAAATAAAGATTTCGGTCAAATTTGCTTGACATTTTGATTTTTTAAATAGTTGTAATTGAAAAAAAAAACAAAATCCTTCGTTCAAGCACGAGTGAGTTGTATTTCGAAAACCTGTGTAAAATTTCATCAAAATCGGTTGAGCAGTTTTCGAGAACATTTGACAACCGACTTTGAAAACACGGTTCTGAGAAAAACGCGTTTAAAGTTTTGAGTGACAATAAAAGTGGCTTGAAGCGCACACCTTCCAAAGGCTGTATCTCCGAATTTATTATTCGGATCGTCTTGAAAATTTAGGATAATATTCCTGAGATGTTGTAGAAATGAATAAGGCAAAAAAAAAATCGATTTTTTGAACCAACGAAACCAATGTAACCCCTTAAATTAAATTATATATATATATATATATAATTGGCTCGTACACCCTTTTTGGGTGTTTAGCCGATCTCCTCCTCCTATTTGTGGTGTGCGTCTTGATGTTGTTCCACAAATGGAGGGACCTACAGTTTGAAGCCGACTCCGAACGGCAGATATTTTTATGAGGAGCTTTTTCATGGCAGAAATACACTCGGAGGTTTGCCATTGCCTGCCGAGGGGCGTCCGCTATTAGAAACATTTTTTTCTTAATTTTGGTGTTTCATCGAGATTCGAACTTACGTTCTCCCTGTGAATTCCGAATGGTAGTCACGCACCAACCCATTCGGCTACGGCGGCCGCCGTAAAATAAATAAATAATAAATAAAATTAGTTTCCAAAAATATTCGTTATTTACACAGTGTAAAAAAAGTTTTCATCGAAAGTAAATACATATATGACATAATAAAATGTTTAATAAAAATATTCAAATAACTTAACCCATTACTGCATAAAGTTTGTCCTTATACTTATAATGAATTTCTGTGAAAATTTCGAGTTATGGAGATCACATAAATCGAGTGGTGAAAGAAAAGTTACACATTTGTCTGTAGTTTGTTGTAAACAAACCGTCCGATTTATCGAACGTTATGCATACCGGCACCTCAAGCTATCTCATGAGAAATAAAAAAAACCGAATGCTTCTAGCAAAATTTATTTAAAATATTACTGAAAATGAAGAAATACAAGTAAATTAATTATATATAAAATATAATTAGGTATTGGGCTCTACATGATACTCCATGAAACACTTAGGATGGAGGCCTACTTCACATTTTTGGCATTTGTATTTTGATTTCCCACCACACTTATTTGCACAACGGCGTTCGGAATTTATTGGAACAATCCAATGGTTCAGGCAATCAAAGCTTGTAGTGGACAATGGTATAGCTGGTTTTCGGCCTTTATGTGGGGGTGTTCCGTGTGTCACAAGCAGAGTTCGAGCCACATGCCTCCTAAATGCAAAAAATGACTCAGTGTCCTTATTACAGCCAACTTTTTTCGCAAGTAACCATCCATTTACAATTGAAACATCAACGAAAGAGGCAAAAATTGGTCACCACCATTTCCTTATCCGCATCCTTGTACGCAAATTTGCAATCGCATTTATCTACTCCACCCATATACTTATTATAGTTAAAAATTAAAGACGGTTGGGGGAGTGCAATTTTTGCTTTATTCACGTGTGACCACCGCGTGGCAGTTGTCATTGTCATTTTTCGAAATTGGTTGCGACCGTAACTACATTGTTATCTTTCCAGCGACAGGTTGATTCAAACCTGTTACACCTTATATTTTCGGAAAGAAGTTTTGGAACATCGTTGTCTCTGGAAAAATAAAGTCGTTTATTTGGTAACTTTGCGTATCCTGAAAGTATCATTCCTCCCAAAATGACATAAATTTTATTTTCAGTAACCATCAGCCGTTTATTCTTCTGCCCAGCGTAAATATTACTTTGGTCCACAATTTGTTTGATCAATTCCTGATTGAAAAACAATTTAAAACAGTCTGTAGGAGTCTTACAGTTAAAAGCTTCTTCTGATGGCATTCGTTGGCTGAATTCTGTGCAAGAAAAATTTGGAATTTTCATTGTTAATATTTCCATCATCGCTCTCCAAAAGGCTCAAAATTCCATCTACAGTCAATCTGGAAAACGCAAAAAACCAAACCACTTAGAGCCTGCTATGCATAAGGTTCGATATATCGGACGCCACAACTAAATACAACAGTAAATGTTTGATAATGAAGCAAACTTCAGAGTTTTTTGTGTTTTGCTTACTAACACACTTATGCACTAATAAACACTTGTCACTAAAATTGTTTGCTAAAAATATACCAAAAAAATATAAAAAAAAAATTTTACTCTTTACGCGAAAAAGTCTGCTTGCAATCCGCCATACTGAAAAATTTAAAATAACGGGAACTCTTTGCGATGGGCCGACAAATGAAGGGATGCCATTGTTGAAGAAATAGTTTTCTTTCGATTACAACCTTTAAGCCACCTTCACATCACACTTGCTTGATACAAATTTAATTTAACTCATGTCCGATATATCGAACGTTATGCTGTAATGGGTTAAGGGAGGGTAGGGTTTTTAGGGTAAAAAAAATCGATTTTTGTTTATTTGAGAAAATGAATGTACATAATCTCAAGAATGTTGTGTCCAAATTTTAAGTCGATCGGTGCAAAACTCACAAAGTTAGCGCATTATAACCGTTGGCCGCTCCGACTCGGCTACCTGCTATGGAAAACTTTAAATCAATTTTCTGGAAAACGACGTTTTTCAAGTCCGTGGACACTTTTTCTCTAAATCTACTCGACCGATCTTCCTGAAATTTTGTACACACTTTCTCTACATAATTACCGAGGAAACCCTGGGAGGTTTTTTTTTCAATTTTTATTTATTTTACAATAAACAATATTATGCGATTTATCGTCCAAAAATCGCACTTCTACTTCAAATGTTAAAAAAAATTGAAAAAAAAAATTTTTTTAATAAAAACTCGACAGGGTTACCTCGGAGAATTGATTACCTAATGAAAACTCTTTGATTTTTTGATTTCAGATGATCCAATGCTGAGAAAAACTGTCCACGGCAAACTGCCTTTTTTTTTGGAGACGTCTGCGTAGATCTGCTGTCAACGGCTCAATTTTGTATATTTTCTTGTGAAAATTTTTGAAATATGAGTTTACAGTATACTAATTGGATAAATAAATTTACAGGAATCATCTTTCCAAAAAAAATTCATAAATAAGTGCATATTTTTAGTGGAATTAACCATACCATACAATATAAATTTTACAAAAAAATTCGAAAAATTCTACAAAATTTTTTTTTTCAAAAATTTTCTTTAAACACTTTAAGTAAGAATTTTGTGAAATGGCATAGTCAATTTAGCAAAATCGAATTTTTATGAAAATATTCGAAAAATTTTACATCGGATTGTTTTTCGAGATGAGATTTATAAATATTTAAAAAGTAATGAATAATTTAAAATGTGGGTTTTGCCATAATATCTCAGAATTCCATATAAAATGGGAGCCGTGATCTTTGAGGTGACATAAAATGAAAAAACTTACTGATCTGAATATTTGATAAAATATGAGTATTTTAATTTTCCATAACTTAGTAGAAAAATACTATGGAAAGTTAGAGTTGAAACCTTTCTTTATTTTGTTGCACTATCTCATAAGACCAAAATACAGCGCACACGCATTACCAACACAACTGTTTACAGTTATAACTTTGAAGTAGTTCAGCATGTCCTTCGTTTGAAGTCATTACTAATACCGCTGATGTCAGCCAATAAAAAAATCTCACTTGCAACAATCACAACCTTAGATTTTACAACAAAAGCCAGCGAGAGTTCATTCAAGTGCAACAAATTATTTGCCCATTTAAACACACACATTTTAAACAATTTTATTAATAAGACTAAAAACTAGGCTAAATGATTAGCGAAAATTTTAATCCAATTTAATAAAAAAATATTCCACTGAATTAAACCCAGTTTTAATTTCAAAATTTTAAGTGGCCCGCTGTTGGCGCACTTCTAGCAATACTACAAAATAATTGCCTTAAAATCAGATACAAAATATTGGAAAAATAACATCACGCAAAACGCTTTCATTTTCATTCAATTGGTAGATATTTTCAAACTATTTAACCGAAAATCAATGCCACAATTTTTCTATATTAAATATCTGATACTAAATCTACATTAAACCGCAAACTCATGCACTATCTGCAAAGCTTTCAATTACCAGCAAATGATTTGTTATAATTTCGAAAATCACGTGCGCACACATATGTACACGCTTCTACAACAATACATACACAGCTATGCGTGTTGTGTGTGCTTACGCGCTTCCCAAACAGGCACCAGAAATAAATGGAAACTGCTGCAGCAGTAGGGATGGCGTTTGAGGCAAGTGGGTTAGAAAAGGGGAAGTGTGAAAAGCACGCAGTTGGCGTATATATTTATGGCAGCTAATTATGATGGAGAATACGTATGTATGTATATGTCGATTTACATTTGTTCCACTCCCGTGTAAGCGGAAGTAGGTAGGTAAATAAGTAGAGATGCGATTGTAGCGCGAAAAGCTGATGCAATACGCTTTCTGTGCACCGAGGCTTAAGTAAATGCGAACGTGTATGCGCTGGTAAACAAATATATGGGCACGCATTTATTTACATACCCAGCAGGAACACACTTAAGATTTGCTAGTGGAAGTGACATAACGGCTAGTTTTATACGGCACATATCAACTGGATGCAAGTCCGTAAACCTGTAGAAATGTGTTAGATTATAAAACCCATCTTATCAGAAGGCTATTCAAATGAAAATTCATTAGCGAGGACTTACCACGAAGTCCACGGTGGTAGATTTTTTCAGAAAAATGGTGTCAGCTAATCGCTCTATTCTGAACAAGGCTGCCATCTGAACATTAGGGCTTAAAAAACTATTTACGCCGATTACTCGATTAGTACGGTATTCGCTGGACGAGAAATTGGAAGTCGAAGGTTCAAAATTGTAAAAAGTTGCTTTTAATTTTATTGTCTGTGTTTTTGATGAAATAAGATATTTATGATTCGAAAAATGTAAATGTAATGCAAAAAGAAAGTTACTATAAAAAATATTAAATTTGACAAACAAAAAATTTTTTGAAAACATTTTAACACAATGCAAGTAAAATTTAACAAAAACGTGTATTCAATTTGATAACATAAAAGTTTTTGAAAAAATTCGAAAAATTTTGCAACATTTTTTTTCTTCTATGGTAAAACCCTTCTATTTAGCAAATTAAAATTTTTATCAAAAAATTCTAGAAACTTTACAATGTTTTTTTCCGAAAAGATTTGCTATTAACCCAATGTAAAAAAAAAATTTCCCTAAACAGTATATTCAATTTGACAGAATAAATTTTTTATAAAAAAAATTCAAAAACTTTTGGCTAAATTTGAAGGGCCGATGTTGATTGTGAACCACACTTAAATGTCAAGCTTTTTTCCGCATTTTATTTGAAATTTTTCAATTTCAAATTAATCTAATTTGAACCATGGAAAGATACACAATCGAGCAATGCGTTAAAGTTATTCAGGCTTATTAGGAAAACGGGCGTTCAAATCTAAATGCATATCGCGCACTACGTAATTTTTTCGGTCAATTTAATCGTCCAAATGTGCGTACAATGAGAAAAATTGTGCAAAAGTTTAAGCAAACCAGGTCTGTAGGAGATGTGAAAACACCAGTGCATGCTCTTACAGCTCGTACTGCAGAAAATATTGTTGCTGTTCGCGATAGTGTGGTTGAAGAGTCGTCCACCTCAACTCGTCGTAGTGCCCAACAATTGCACCTTAGACGCTCGTCGTTGATGAACATTATGCATAAAGACTTGCATTTATACTCTTACAAGGTGCAATCGACTCAAGAACTAAAGCCCCTTGACCATTGCAAGCGTCGTCAATGGTCAGAAAGGTGGCAGGAAATGGTAAAAGTGAATGACCAATTTTCTAAGAAAATCATCTTCAGTGATGAGGCACATTTTCACCTCAGTGAATTCGTCTATAAATAGAATTATCGCATTTGGACGAATGATAATCTATGAGTGATTGCCGAAAAACCAATGCACCCACAAAGAGTGACTATTTGGTGCGGTTTATGGGCCGGCGGCATCATTGGGCCGTATTTTTTCCAAAATGAGGCCGGTCAGGCAGTTACTGTGAATAGTCTTCGCTATCGTCAGATGATAACGAATTGGAAGATATGAATGTGGACGATATGTGGTTTCAACAGAACGGTGCCACTTGTCACACAGCGAACGAAACAATGGCTCTTTTGCGCGAAAAATTTGATGGCCGAAAAATCTCACGTCGCGGCGATGTCAATTGGCCGCCAAGATCATGTGATTTGACACCGTTGGACTTCTTTCTTTGGGGTTATTTGAAAGAAAAGGTGTACGTAAGTAAATGGAAAATACTTTGAATTTTGTTTTTTTTTTATTCTTATACTTTTACTTGACATTTTTGAAAAAAATGTAATATCTTTGAATTTTTTAATATTAATAGTTCTGACTTTTTCTCATTGATGAAAATTTTAGTACAGAGTTTGGTCAAGTAAAATATGATTTTAACATTTTAATACATTTTTATATTGTATATATTTAAACACAAAATATAGTTAAAAGTTAGTTTTTAAAAATAATTAATTTTTTGTAAAAAATTTTTGAGAAATTATTTGTCGTTTTTGAGAAGCAGCTCTCCCTCAAATATTTTCTTTTTTTTTTCACTAATAACTAGTTATGTTAAGGTATTACCTGAAAGCTTCATATTATGAATAATCCAACTTTTCGAGTTATATCCCATTTTCAGAAAATCTGAAAATCATATCTAAAATAATTGGTTCATGGAATCGCTCATATCTTGAACCTTACCTCATTAGGAGCTAATATTTTCTCTGCATGGCTGCTTACCTTGCAGAGGCACATTTGCGCATTACCAATCTGCAACATACTTCGATTCAATATAATCTCACGTCTGCTTCAACTGGCAATCGGTAGACGCCAAAAAAATCTCATTTGCCATTGCAGGCGATTCGCATGCATTTGCCGACTTTGCGCTATACATTATAGACTTGGTTGCGAAAAGAGTGAGAAGAAGGCAAGAATACATAGAAGGAAAGAGAAAGAGAGTGAGAGGAAAATATAATCGGTCACATAATGTGACATACGCAGCGTATTACATTAGCTGTACTGGTGTCGACTATCTGCAAGAAAAGTTGATTTGATATTTGCAGCGTCAGCTATTTTTACACTGCAATTGTGAGTGCTTATTCCTTCTTATCTTACTTTCTAGCTATTGTAGTTGTTATTATTATTATTTTATTTTGTTCGTCGCGTTGATTAAAATTGTCGGTTGGCATTTGGCATCGATAACACCCAGGAAGTGCAACAATATATGCAATTGCCTTCAACCGAGCTGCACGTGGGCTGGTTGACTTTACCCGGACACACTCAACTACAACTATCTGCGCAACGCCTAGCCACCGCAACAGTTGCAACTGAATACTAACTGCAAGATGCGACAGTGACGCAATAAGCAAGTGATTGTTTTCGTGTGTTGCTTTTACTTGCATATTACGCGCCAGCCAACTAAGTTTGCAAATTTTTCTTTTCATTTTACTAAGTTTGTTATTTTTACTTGCTTTTTGCATATGTTGTTTCGATTTCCGTTGGCTAAGGCTATTGGGTGCTCCAAGTTTCTCAAACTTCACACTTTGCACTTCACTTTTTTGCGCTCATCATAAACTTTTGCTGAGTTTGGAGAAGTTCTAGCGTAACACGAACTTCGCCATATGTTTATAAATACAAAACTGCATACGTTATGCATTTGCTTCTATGTATAAGTGTATATATGTATAGACAGTCGCTTGAAGTACATGCATTTGCTATGCGGTACTTGCGGAATGTTTGACATTTTAAAAGTGATAGCCATGCGATTTATTTCTTATGCATGAGCATTGCTGCACATCCTTCTTTTCCCAGTGATAGAGCCGAAATGAACTTTTGACACGCCGAATTGGGGAGTTCAAAATGGTAGCAAAAATGGTATTAAAGGAAATCTAAGGATCCATGGTTCTTTCCTGAATATGGTTCACATGACGACATTGATGCACATTTTCGAACGGTACGCAAAGCGTACGAATAAAGAATTGTACATACAATGAGTCAAACACTTTAGGCAAATGAGTATTGTTTATATTAACCGGAATAGTTGTCATGCCAATTTGCTTTCGTTAATTTTGCATACAAATTTTGTCCACACTACAAAAATCAATGAAATTTTCTGATATGTAGTTGTACAGTTCATTTAATTCAAACAAAAATCTTATTTGAATTTACTGAAAATTTTCGTTAATTTTTAAAATATACGTTTTTTCTTTCCTGACGGTGTTGTACATACATTACTACAACTAAAATTAATTTTGGGCATTTTATTTATTTCTTATATTTAGTTATACTATATTTTTTTTAAATTTAACAAAAGAAGCCATCAAAATTTGTGGAAATTTAAGAAAAAACTAATTAAAATTTACTTAAAAAGTCACACTTTTTTATTTCTAAAAAAAATTCAAGTATGCAGTTTTATAACTCAGTATATTTTGGTATAACAAACTGTTCATCTGAAGTCGTTTAAACACCGTGCTGATTTTTGAGAAATTTTCCGGACAGTTTTATGATTCTTCTCTATTATAACAAACACTTTTTATTAGCAGAAAATGTGCAACAGCCTCAGGAAAAAAATTATAAAAAATCAGCGCGGCACTTGTGTTACTTCAAATTTACATTTTACTTATAAATTCACATAGACCCCCATACCCCAAATTTTTTAGTCTGAAGAAAATTGTGTTGTGTATGAAATTTTTTTGATTTTTTTTCATTTGCACAAACTTTGAAACTTGTATTTATTATAAATTAGCTATATTAAAAAAAAAAAATAATTGAATAAGAAGGAAATAAGGCCTTAAAACTTCCAAATAAAATCCTTTCCCATAGTTTTAATGCAGCATATTCCTCTACCCGACGCGTGAGCGCTATTTGTTTTTTTGTTTTTTGGTGAGTGATATAGCGCTCAAAATGCCTTACAATGACCGTTGAGTATTTAGACCACTAAAACAATCCCACCTCTCCTTCTGGGGAGACAACATTTCCAGGACTACTTTTTGTATTACTTCGGGAGGGTCTAGAACCGCATCCATACATAAACGACCAATTCTATTCCCCACGTGTAGGTCTACCATATTTGTAGTTTTCATGCTATAGGCTCGTGTCCTTGTGTCTCTGCTTGTAAGGCTTTGCTTTGTTGCACTGTGTCGAGGTTTATCTTTTTTTTCGTAGTACGCCCTCGATGAATCTCGTTAGCACACTCCAGCTGCCCTTGCCTGCGACATTCTGCATATTATGTTGCTCGGCGCGATGTCGCCAATCTGATTCCTCAGAGTATCTCTTTCCGCAAGCCGTCTGTTACAACTAAGAAACGTGTGTTCAGCGTCATCGCTTGGCGCTTCACAAAGATATTTATGGAACTGGGGAACGCTTACTTTGCCCATGCGTTAAAGGTATCTCCGGAAGCATCCGTGGCTCGCGAGAAACTGAGTTAACACTTAATTCCCTTTCCCATAGTTCCTTTTTACCTATTTGGCTATTAATGGAATGAGTTTCGCCATCCATCTGCCACTCGGTTCAGTGTCCCATCGCCTTGAACAGTTGAAGGGGAGAAAATGTGGAAACCACCAGTGGAAAATTCTTAAAAATTAATGAGAATTTAAAAAGGCCTAAAATTTGCATTTAATTGAAATAGAATTGGATTTGCTAAAAAGTTGCGTACTAGAAAATAATTAAAAAATCTGAGTAAAAATTTTCAAATTCTGGTCAAGATTTAATAAGTTTTTTTTTTTTTGAATTTGGAACAAAGGCTAAGTCCTCGACTTATACTGCATTAACTATACTTAACACTATATTTTAATACAAAAGTAACAAACGAATTTCCACGAAAAATTATAAAATTGTGAATATGGTAAAAGAAATAATGGCATGGCAATGTATTTGAGTGACTGTATACTATTCCACAAAAGCTTGAAAATAATTCTTTATAAAAATCGACTTTCTCAAATCTAATTTAAAAACTTCTTTGATGTTGGAACACCCTTAATTTCTGTATATTGAAAATAAATAAATATATATACATACATATGTAATAGTATTAGTTCGGACATAATACTACGCGCTTAAGATTCGAATTTCAGAGTTTGAGAATATTCGCAGTCCCAACCACTTAAATGCTTGGCCATTGTACCCTACCAAATTTCCTATGTCTTAACAAATCAGTCATCTACATATATTGGCGTTTGACTCATATCGCTAAGCAACTACTCCTTCTAAGTTTCCCAATGTCCACGAAGCCGAACCCAGCAGAGCCTCGCTTTTGTAAAACAAACAACTCCTTTGAGTTCTCTGACACCTACATCTATGAGAATTGAAGCACATGCAAATTATCCTAAGAATTGGAGAATCGAATAGACTACTCCTGTTCACTACAAATACTATAAATTCTTTTAATATTGTTACTAATTAGAAGTATTTTATTTCATTTAATTTATTTCAAAAATTTTTATCAGAATTTCAAATTTTCGTCAATGATACAGAGTTACTGCAGTAAAATGTTCGCATATCCCTGTCCTTCACCCCTGAATTGATCCACATTGAATACCCGAAAGTTTATACTGTTCGACGCAAATGTCGAGCTTGTGTTTGTATGCAAGTGTGTGCGCAGGCACTTACCCATGTTTACAAATGCTGACTACGTTGTGAATGATGAGTGGAATGACTGCAATGGAAATAACTACAGACAATGAATAATCAACTTAAAATGTTTTAGAAAAGGACAGACGTAATGCTGCTATGATTGGACAGTAAGCGCATATATCAAAAAACGTATACAAATACGGTGGTATACAAAATAATAGGAGAGCGAAGATGATGCACGATACAGAGCGGAATCTTTCAAGCACAGTGTTGTAAATGGCATGCAACGAGATATCAGTTTTTTGTCCTTAACATTATCCAAAACTGGTAAACTTTTATGGTCAAATGTCAAATATTTTCAGAGGATAAATCCGCCAAGTCTTGCAGTTTATGGAAGGTGATAAAAGAGGCGTTTGAGCGTATCCCATGACAGACGGTTCTACTTTAGAGGAATAACCGGAATTTATATCCAGCCAAGGACTACCAGACCCCGTACATATATGGAGAATGCTTTTGCTACTGCAACAACAGTACCCTTCCGTAAAGCTACCATAATCTTACAGATATAAAATCTGTACCTTGCAACTGAGCAGGAATTAAAAAAAAAATTTGTTTCTACTATTTTTACATAATGCTTTAGGAAACTATAGCACAGTGACTTGTTGGCGATTTATTTCCTTTGTATTTATTTTTTTATTAAAACACAGTTAATTTTTTACCGCAAGTCCAAGTTTGAAATTTTGTGAAAATTAAAAAAAAAATCAACACAATTTCACACTTTTTAATCGGAATTTTTTGGGAGCAAAAAAGGAGAAAAACTAAATGCTTCATGTGCAAAATATTTATAGTAAGTGGGTGCGTTAGCTTTGAATAAAAAGCAAAAATAAGTTTAAGTAACTTTTAGCAAAGACTGTTTAGCCAAAATTTTGTACTGATTTTTTTTATATATCTGCTTTTCCGAAATAACTAAATTGACTTATGGGGGAAAACAGTAATATATTTTAAATATTATATAATAGCTGTCGAATCCAATTCCGCTGGAAGTGGATCTGAAAGTGATACCGCAGATTAATAAAGTAATTTAAATATCCTTTGGCCAAGCAAAATGGTATCTTGTAGGATTTCCGAAAGAAACCGAAGACTTAAGGCGTCAGCATCGTCTGTGAAAAATTGTGAAGAGGACATTGAGTCTAATGCTCTACCAGAAAGGTGGTTGCTACATGTATTACTAAAAAGAAAATAAAAAAAATAAATAATTGGCGCGTACACTTCAGTTGGGTGTTTGGCCGAGCTTCTCCTCCTATTTGTAGTGTGTGTCTTGGTGTTGTTCCACAAATGGAGGGACCTACAGTTTCAAGCCCACTCCGAACGGCAGATATTCTTATGAGGAGCTTTTCATGGCAGAATTACACTCGGAGGTTTGCCATTGCCTGCTGAGGGGCGACCGCTATTAGAAAAATGTTTTTCTTCATTTTGGTGTTTCACCGAGATTCGAACCAACGACCTCTCAGTGAATTCCGAATGGTAATCACGCACCAACCCATTCGACTACGGCGGCCGCCATGTGTTACTAGTGCTCTAAAATAAAAAGATCTACTCGACAAGAATGCATCAAGTGGAGTAAGACAATATGCGCCAGGCATTGCTTCCCACAAACGAAGTCCAAAAAATTTGTATGAGCGAGGGTGCGCCGCCAAAGTTCATGGATACCGAATTGGAGGAATTGCTCGATCAAGATCCGGCTCAAACGCAAGAAGAGGTTGCAAAAACTTTGGGAGTTGATCAATCAACCATTTCCAAACGTTTAAAAGCCATGGGAATGATCCGAAAGGTAGGCCATTGGGTGCCGTATGAATTGAAGCCAAGAGACGTTGAACGCCGTTTTATGGCATGCGAACAACTGCTTCAACGGCACAAAAGAAAGGGTTTTTTGCATCGAATTGTGACTGGCGATGAAAAGTGGGTCCATTACGACAATCCAAAACGTCGGGCAACGTATGGATACCCTGGCCATGCTTCAACATCGACATCGGCGCAGAATATTCATGGCCTGAAGGTTATGCTGTGTATCTGGTGGGACCAGCTGGGTGTTGTGTATTATGAGCTACTGAAACCGAATGAAACGATTACGGGGGATGTCTACCGACGACAATTGATGCGTTTGAGCCGAGCACTGCGAGAAAAACGGCCGCAATACGCCGATAGACACGACAAAGTTATTTTGCAACATGACAATGCTCGGCCACATGTTGCACAAGTGGTCAAAACATACTTAGAAACGCTCAAATGGGATGTCCTACCCCACCCGCCGTATAGTCCAGACCTTGCGCCATCCGATTACTATCTCTTCCGATCGATGCAACATGGCCTGGCTGACCAGCACTTCCGTAATTACGATGAAGTCAAAAAATGGATCGATTCGTGGATTGCGGCAAAACCGACCGAATTTTTCACAAAGGGAATCCGTGAATTGCCAGAAAGATGGGAAAAAGTAGTAGCAAGCGATGGACAATACTTTGAATATTAAATTTGTAACCATTTTACGTCAATAAAGTTTCAAATTTCGAAAAAAAACCGCACGAACTTAACCATAGTCCTATTACAATATATGTTTATAAAATCCTGAATAAAAAAATTACCTAAAAATTAAAATTTTTTGTTTTTAATTCTGAAAATTATTGAGGAGCTACTATTAAACGATTGATTCGTTTGTTTCTAAGAAGTGCAAACATTCGAAAACTAAACTGAGAGTATTTTAAAATGTACAAAAATCACCGTAAAAGTAAGAAAAATGAAAAAAAGTGTTTATTAAAAAACGAAAATTAAAATGTCATAAGTCCTGGAAGCAAGTACACTTTGTATTTGCCTAGTTGTAAAAAGATGTATAAGCAAAAAATAAATTTAAGAAATATCTACCCATCTAGATAGGTAGTAGCAGCTATTTTAAAGTCATAGTATTAGGTATTATTGAAACAAATAAGAAACAAATCTGAAAGAAATGCTTTTCAAAAATTCCAAAAGAAAAAAAATATTACAAATGTGAAACAAAAAAATTTTTTTTGCAAACAAATTTTTATCTAGGTAATTATAGAAGTGAACTGAAAAAATTTTGAAAAAAGTTTAATAATTTTGAGATTTATTTAATGTTGAGAATTTCGATATACAGTTTTTAAAGTCATATATCTCCGATTTTTTTTGACATTTTCATTTTTTTTTGTAGCTTTTGGAGAAAATATAAACTTTTTAAAAAATTTGTTTTGCAAATTTTTTGGAAAAAGATTTGTTTTTGATATATGTAAAAAAACACCCAGCCCAAAAATTTTTTGCTTGCCAGTAATCATTGAAATTTTCATAGTGTGACTCCCATAACTTCTCGAGTTAATTTAAAATACGCACAGTGAAAGAGCGAAAAATACCATGTTCCTGCTTACTAATCTACCTAGAGACGCTTCGATCTATTTGCAAACATACGTAATATAAAAGTAGATATACAGGTGTTACTATAGACCAGGCTATTCTATTACTGGATATACGTGAATTTTACTAGAAAACTTGTGGGAACCCTTTTATGAAATATTTAACAATTGCTGCGCAAAGTCTCAGCTATTATTAAAAATAAATAAGAAAATAAAGTGAAGGAGATGTTTTCAAAAATTACAACAATAAAATTGTGGAACAAAAAAATTTGCTTCTTATCCAAAAAAATTTAAAAAAGTATATTTTATCTGAGAAACCATTCTTCTAAAAATTAAAAATTAAAAAAAAAAAATTCCGAAAGATTTGAAAAAAAAAATTTTTTTCCAAAATAGAATATTTTAAAAAATATATCAACATTTTATCTTAAAACTAAAAAAATAAAATTTAAAACAGTGTTAGAAGTAAACGAAATAATTTGACTTTGAAAACTTCCATACCAGAAAAATCTACATTAAAAAAATGTATAATATTTTAAATCAAATTAAATATTTTTTTATAATTTCCTCAATTTACATCTTATTATGTTCATTACATTAATATATATTTTGTTATTGGTATTATTATACCAATTTTGAGAAAAATTTACGACTATTTCAAAAATAATGGGGTCACTTGACATGAAATCGCTATTATATTTAATGTAAAATACTGCAAATTAATAAAAGTTACATATAATATTTGAATTTATTTTATGACAAACAATTTGATAACTAAATAAACAATTTTATTTATTTTTTTACTTATATAAATATAGCAGATTAAATATTTCATTAAGACTTCTTCTATTACTTTGTGTACAGCTGTATTCATATTTGTTTTCGACGACAAGACAAATACATCTTCATCTTTCACACTGTAAAATATGTACAGCAGCACATTCAAAGGTCATACGTGTAAATGCACATTGTTTCAGCGCTTTACACTTGCATGCTTTTTTAGCAAAAACACATAAATTTACAACGTGTACACACACACACACACATACACGCATTTAATGAACGTCGTCCATGAATACTTTGTTTGCCTAAATATGCTCGTCGGCAGTGCAGTGTTTCGTGCGATCAACAACGGTAGCGCCATAAAAATCTCTATGAAGGTCTTAGCTGGAGTTTGGCAAAGTGTAAGTGTGTGCTTGTGTATTTGTGTAAGGGCATATCGTAGTATGCGCTATAAGCATTGTTTTAATTTCTGATGTTTGGCTTCCAACCCTAACTGATGTAAATGTGGGTACTGGGTGTGTGTGTCTACATGTATGGCATAAAGGCTCCAACATGAAGCGACTGCAATAACAATAACTCTTTACTGTGCTGGTCAGCAATGGCCTACGACGTCATTGCCATATACCGGCCGTACACATCTCTATCATTGAGAACACTTTCTGCTGCATTGTTCACGTTTTTGTTGCTCTGTAGCTCAATGCTTGCGGTGCTCTTCTCTCGGCTTTTAATTTTTGCAACATTCTTCTTGTTGTGTTATAGCTTTCACTTTACTTCTACTGGCAATAAAGCTCTCAATTGCTTTTAAGGCACAGACAATTTTCCTCTCCACTTTTCTTACTCCAAATGTGTTTGATGTATTCATCTAAACCCTATGCTTCAACTTGAAATTCTAGGAATTGATGATCTAAGCTATTTTGTAGCTTAAGCAGCAGTCTTTCTAATTTTCGTAAGCTTATGAAAAGGATTTTGTTTTTAACTGTTGGTCATTATCATTGTTATTGTTGCTTCTGCAGCTTAGTTTATGGTTGTGGTCTGTTGATTGCATTGAATTGCTAATGCGTTGCATACGAACAACAAGAACCGCCTTCAATTAGAAGTTAAAGCGATTGATGTGTGCTGTGTTTTGATTTCACAAACCCCAGATGCTAAAATATGCGAGTTATTAATTTTAGGAGGAGAGAAGGTAATTTGAAGGTAACTCCAGTTTCCCTTTTATAAATGTATTTTAAGCAACTAAGTGAAGATCAAATAGTAGGTTAAGTTAGGTTACTATAGTTGCAGTGGCTCTCACTCTCCATTAAGATGTAGTGGTGTCCATTTAGGTCCTTTGTGTTACCACTTATTTGAGATCAAATATCTCCCCTAATACCAGAAGAGATGAAACCACTTCGGCTCCCTAAATGAAATATGTGATGAAATAAATGATGAAATATTTTAGATGGATGTGGATTCCAAGTCTGCCAGACATCCAAAGAAGCAAGCGTTTAGACTGCGTTTCACGTTCTGGCAAGAACAGGACTACAGCTGAGAATGATATGGGTTCCCGGTCATAGGAACATACGGGGCAATAAGATAGCGGATGAGCTGGCAAGAAAAGGTTCGACACTAGATATAGCAGAGGCGGTGGCAGTCTCCACCCCACCGAACACATTAAAAGCATCCAATGCTTCACACTTTCTTGCTTTAACCGAAAACAGATGGAAGCATATACCTACATGTATTACAACAAAAAACACCTGGCCGTCATATAAAATCCAAAGGACGAATGACCTGCTAGGATGTTCTCGGCCAAACATTTCACGCATCACTGCAACTCTTACAGGTCATTGGCACGACCAGGCCAGGGCACGACTCCGATCCTTCGGTAAGCCTTTCTTACAGCAAATTAAGGAGATCTCATACATCGAGATAAAGGATTTCCTGTTGTACATACTTGGACTACACTAACTGGATCTGACTTGGAAACAAAAAAAAAACTTCATCACACGAGATAGTGGTAGTAAAACGGTGCTGGTCACTAATTAGGAGTATTTCAGTGGACATGTTCAACCACCTCAACAACAACAACACATCTTAGCTGAGAAAAGTTTCAGCATTCACCACTTAATTCTCGTTTTTGCAGCTTTTTTCATTGAAATACATTGAAAATATATTTCGTGTTATTAGTTAACTAAAACTAATAATTAATGTTTTCTTTTACTAATTCTTTAGTTATTTTATTTAGCAATTGAATAATTGTTTTTAGAATTTTTGATGTATAAGTATTTTCATGCCAGAGTAGATAGTGTGAAGAAAGTTAGGTAACACAGCAGCAGAAATGGACCTTGGCCTAGAAGATCTTTTGTATTCATTTGGTTACTTTGGTTAACCGTATATCATCTGCTAATGCTACTGCCGAATGGGTGCTGCTATTGTTGCTGCTGCTGTTGATACGCGCTCTGCTTGTACTCTCGGTTCTGTTGAAATATCTTCGCATGCTGTAGTTCTGTCAAGTGGATCTTCGATCAACCGCATATCATCTGCTATTGTAACCGTTGATATAGGCAACGATGTTGTTTTTGCTGCTATTATGCATCTGCTGATACTCTCGCTTCGAATAACTTTCGCGCTCATTCTGATAATCTTTCGGCTGTTACTCTTTCGAGCTCTACTAATTCGGATAAATCTGTATCTGTAGATAATGTTATTCACTATAAAACCGTACAGTTTGGTATGCCAATTTGTTCAATTATGCATCTATTGTAAAGTCTCTTAATGAAATTAATCGAATTTTTAATAGCTACAATCTCGAGTTCGCCGTTAATAGATCTTTATTTTTATCTAAGCTTGAATCGAAATACCTTCAAGTCAAAAATTTAAATATAATATTATATTTAAGTCATTTTGTACTTCGTTTGTGCAAGGTTTTGTAACCACAAATTTAATAAATGAAATGAAATTAAATAAGTACTGTATAGGGGATTACCCATCATTGCGCTACTTTCAATGTTCGAGGTGCGACATCTTGTGAACTGCAATCGCTCCAATACATCACAGTGAATTCCCACCTGCATGCTGCTAAGCGGTTCCAGTTAAGAATTTTTATTTTACCCATACAAAGGGTACTTCCGAAAAGCTATTGAAGGAGCATGCGCTATTTGTTTTGTTGTACATTCAAGCAAAGTACATTTAGAATTAAATGCGAAATTGCTCACCTTTTGGCTATGCTTATCGGGTTATGAAAGTTGGTATTTATGTGCAATACCTGGGTGTAGTCGAGCCCGTTATTAGTAGCGACCAGTTTGCACTATGCAGTCGTTTGCTGTTACGTTTCAGATTCAATTGTAGTGATGTGTGATCCTTCGTCCGGCATTAGACGTCGTATTCAAGTTTTTTGATACAGTAAGATTCATTTTTTTTGTTTTGTAGAAATGATTGTTTGTCGAATTTCATCGTATCCAAAGCGAACTTATTTTTTTTGACGGCCATATACTCCTACAATATTGTGTGCGCGCGGGTGGGACTAATGCCTTACCGTGTCTTAAGCTCATTATGTGCCACATTAGGATGATATGCCACATCAGTTACCTATATTTTTTTTATTTTTGAGTATTTACTAGCAACAATATATTTGAATTCCCATGGGAAAAATGCACGTTTTCGTAAAAGAACGGGTACCAAAAAATAAATATATTTTTTGTAGCGTTTAACTTTTTTTGGGTTTTGGCGGTAACTATAAAAAATGGTTTATTTAATTTTTAATTTCACCATTGTCGCATTTTTTGAGTATCTAGGAAGAGACTTAAAGAGGAGATTCAATAATACCACTTTGTAAATATTTTGTTATGATTTTTTTTCTGTTTGGGCTTTCTTAATGCCACACAATGCTCTCGGGGTATAAGTTTACAAAGATCATTGAATTTTTTTGGTCCCAATTACCTATTTTAAAATACCTTCAATCGATAGCCCAAACTGCTGATTGCTTTATTATAATAATGCAATTATATATAAATGTCTTTTAAATATTTAAAAATAAATAAATAAAATACCTTAACGAAATTTATTTTACATGGCCTGTGCTAAAGCGAAATAACGCCTGAGTTCGAAAAGCAATGAAACGCGGTGCCTTTAGATGGTTAATCATTACTAAAAGTCGAGTCGAGTAAGTCCGCAAATAGTTGCTCCATTAATTTACATCAAAAATTACGAAATATCAGCACTTGAGTTGCGATTAATGAATCAATGTTTCAAGTAATTGTAAATGACAAAAATTGTGCTCATAGGACAAAACATTCAGAGTATGATTGTTTTAAAAATGTCAAATTCTCCGATGACATTATAAGATTTGCTATATTCGCACTGGCTTTGCCATATTTCAGTAGCAACCCTTGCTATAGAGTATAAGTATAACCATCGGATAGCATGGTTAGCGGAAGTCTTTGTGGAAATCGAAATGCGTCCCCTCTTGAGACATACCCTTCACTCAACATTTTATATACAGCTCGCGAAAAACTGTAGTATGATATTTTGACAAATTTCGACTACTTTTCTTTTACAGCTTTAATTTTCATTCAAGGTTTATAAGAATATAGTTCATTTTGAAAAATATTACATAAATCAAAGTTTAAAACTTTGAGGTAAATTTGTGAAAACTAAAAAAATGTTGATGAAAACTTAAAAAGTTTTATTCAGAGTTAAAAGAAATGGGTACGCAGTTTGGCATCCCACTAAATTTTGGTGTAACAAATTACAAGTATGAAGTGGCTAAAATTTTTTGATGATTGTTGCAAAACTCGCTCCATAGAATGAATGCATTAAATCTCTTTTAAATGGGGAAAATTGTAGGGCTATAAAACTGTTTTTGTTTTTTGTGTCTTATATGAAAAAAATGTTTATTCTTCTAAAAAAGTAAGTAATTTGTGAAAGCAGCAGAGGTTTTTCTTCTACACTAATCTGAAGTGTAGTGCACAAGTAAACGATCGCAGTCAAATGCTTTGGGCTTCAAGGTGGAAAGTAAATAACATAAAGCGAAAAACCTAAACAAATTTAATTTTATTACCTCACGGAAATATCCAGAAAGTAAACTGGCAGTACGTTGACTCGGGTAAATTCAAGTAGCTTTGTTATGCTATAAAATATACACACCCATACCCATTGATACATGCATTTAAGACACACCTACAAAGCTTAATGTAACATTTCTTTTTTCTTTTTTTATCCACTAAAATAGTTACCTTAAGGAAATTATGCCATTACACGCTTGCCAAAATGTCAACCGGTCATTTGTCGCTTTCCACCCATAGCAGTTGATGGGACGAACTGAATCAAACTGCAGCATTCAGCAACGCTGCCACTTTATCGTCCTTCAATACATTTTTTTAACTCACTTTCATCAAGCATTTTTTCTCTTCTTACTTACTACTCACCATGACATTTTATAACTTTTCGCTGGTCACCCATAATGACTACGGTACTACACGCACACACAAACATGCTTTAGCTCTCGGCAATCCACTTCGCATCGTTTGGTTAGCACTGAATTGAGTTACGTTGAGTTCACTTGCTTGCGATTAGGGCGCGGGTCAGTTGATGCCCGTTATCTCCCGTGGCCTCTTCCCACTCATATAAATACTTTATGTTGGTCATGAATTTTTTTTATGAATTTTTCAGCCACTTCTTGGAGAATACTTGTCGATCGACTGCACTACCCAGAAATATCTACTTTTCCAACTTTTGACTGTCAACGCAATCGCATAATCGTAAAATTTTATTTGAAGCAGAAGCCGCATTGAAAGCGTAAAAATGTTGAGGTAAGAACCAAAAAAGGAATAGGCACGACAAGTTAGCTCACTCAACGCGGTTTATTTGTGGCCAAAACTTATCGATTCACATTTTCTGAGATCAAGTTTTATCCTTTTCTACGCTTATGTAGAATGAGATAATTTTTGTCATGGCCACAGTAGTCATGACTCTGATTGTTTTGATAGCTGTTGTTTTTGTGGTTTGTTGTTGTGCTTTGTTGTTATTGGCAAGGTTGGGAGTAAAACTTCTTTCTAGTGCTTACCTTTTCTTCCACTCGGTTTTTGTTTTACTTGTATCTCTTGGTAGAATTTACTCATAACTGTGTTCGTCTATTAGGGTGAGCAGATTTGAATTTATTTTATGCAATTGCATTAAAAACTTGTGTGAAAATTTAACTTTCGAAGTCATTGCTTAGAATGGCACTTTGGATTTGAAGTTTTGAAAAAACTTAAATTTTTGCTTACCATTTGGCCGAAGTCCATAGTTTTTAACGCTGCTAGTGACTTACTTGAAAAATATTAAAAAAATTGTTTTGGTCAAATCTCAATATATAAGTAAGTATGTAAGTAACTGTACACTGACTTGTTTCAGGCATCTCAGCTGAATTGCGAGCATTGATATATTAAGAAGCTTATTGTAGAATTTTACGATAAATATTTTTCTGGTAAAACTTAACCCCTAATATCTCTCGAGTTTTTTACACTTTTCAACAAACAAAAACATGAAATACTCGTCTATTGAAGAGTTAGAGGGTTAAAAGGTTACTCAAGAATACTCCCCATTATTTTTTACATAGAACTACTGAACACACTATATATCCTTTGACGGAAAACTGTTATTTTAAGAGTCTTGATTTTGCGCTACAGTGTAATTTTTTATATTCTTTTTCTTCTCTTTTTGATTGGTACGATAAATGCTTGAGCGATTTTAGCCCAGTTTAACAAAGTACGCTAGTCGTTTCTTGCTCTTGCAAACCGGCTACGTGAAACCCAAGTGTTTCTCCACCTGATCATGCAAGCGAAAAGGCGACTTTCCTCTTCCTCTGCTACCACCAGCTGGTAACGCATCGTACACTCTCAGAGCCGAAGCGGTTGTATCCATTCGGACGACAAGACCTAGCCCGCGAAGTCGCGGGATCTGTATTTGTTATTCTATGTCGCTGTAAGGCTCATACAGCTCATTGCTTCATTTCAACTTTTCTCTCAACCATGCAAGGGACCACTCGTCGGGAGTTCTCATCGTGTAAGCCTGGGCGCTGTTACAATGGGAAGGGCATGATGACAGATTCACAAAATATCAACTAATTCAATTAAACTTAAAAACGATAATATTGACAGCACCGAATTACTAGAAAAATGACTGATGTAATAGCTTTCCATCGTTACGCGTTTGGTCAGCCACAGGCAAGACCAAGGGGATTATCTTACAACTCTAAAAACAATCTATCATAGGCTCATATTGCAAGTCTTTGCGTACTTTTTCCGCTCTCCACATAATTCAAATCAGTATGTCACCTTTGGCGGCCGCCGTAGCCGAATGGGTTAGTGCGTGACTACCTTTCAGAATTCACAGAGAGAACGGTGGTTCGAATCTCGGTGAAACACCAAAATTAAGAAAAATCGGCAGTCAATGGCAAATCTCCGAAAAAAAACTCCTCATAAAAATTTCTGCCATTCGGAGTCGACTTGAAACCGTAGGTCCCTCACACCACAAATAGGAAGAGGAGCTCGACCAAACACCCAAAAAGGGTGTACTCGCCAATTATATATATACATACAGGGTGAACGATATGAAGTGTTACCAACTTCACACTGCTTGTATCTGGAAAACAGCTCATGACATCAACGTCAAAATTTTTCTAATGACAGTTCAATATATTGTTTATAAGCCATCAAAAGCATATGCGTCTCAGTTTTGTTGATTTTTTTTTTTCTGTGATGGAATTCAAAGGTAATAGTGTGATTGCGTTATATTTGACTGGAAAATCACAACCAGCCATTCTTCGTGAGCTCAGTCACCTCAAAGTGAATAAAATGTTTGTGTATCGCACTATAAAACGTTACAATGATACTGGTGGCGTTGCAAAACGCTATGGAGTTGGACCAAAAAAACCACAACAACGCCAGAAATGGCTCGGAAAGTGAAGGCTCGTCCTGAACGAGATCCACATCGAAGTGGACGAAAAATAGCCAAAGAACTTAAAATATCGAATGCTGTCGACGCATATTGAAAAATGAGTTCAAGGTCAAGGTTACAAGTTCCATTAAGCACACGATCTTTCACCCCAGCAAAAAAAAGTTCGGTGCGAAAGAGCAAAGGAGTTGTTGCGCTTGCACGAAGGTGGCGAATTTCCTAACATTGTGTTTTCTGATGAAAAAATTTCCCAATCGAGCAGTTCATAAACACTCAAAACGATCGTGTTTACTTGACCGAACGCTTATACGAGAATTTGAGCCTACGTATGGCCACTCGAAGCAATTTCTCATCGAAAGTAATGGTTTGGGCCGCAGTGACTGCTGATGGACGCTCTCCAATCGATTTTATCGAGCCTGGTGTCAAAGAGAATGCGACTTATTATCGAGAAAATGCTTTGGAAGCTGCTTTAGAGCCGTGGACACGCAAACATTTCGGTCGTCGACCATGGACGTTCCAACAGGACTCGGCACCGTCTCATAAAGCCCGTGTGAACCAAGAATGGTTAAAAAATCATGTTCCATACTATATTTCATCCACACAATGACTTTCGAATTCGCCAGTCACAAATCCGATGGACTATCCCATCTGGTCCATTTTGGAGAGCAAGAAAAAAGCTGAAAAAAGCGATTATACGAGAATGGGCCAAAATAACTCAAGATCACATTCGTGCAGCATGCAACTCATTTTTTGACCGTTTGAAGGCTATAGTCAAGACAAAAGGTGGTCATATCGAGCTCAAGTGAATATATCAATGAGTGAATAATCAATCAAAACTAATTTCACACAGAAAGTTATGGTGTTTTGAATAGGTAGCACTTCATATATCATATATCACCCTGTATATATCACCTTTGTGTAGTATCCGTACTGGCATAAGTGTTTCTAATAATGGAAGCTCGATGATGGAATTAAATAAAACAATCTGTTTGTGAGGCATTAGTGAAATTCGTCTGAAAGACCAAAGGCGCATGTACGGCATTGTGTTTGATATATCACATCTTTTTAATATGCGCAGTGACCTCGAAAGGTTCAATCCGAAAGCTTTAATTTTTAATGAATACCTCGATCCGACTGAAATTGACGAATGGTCTAATTTGTGTTGATTTTCAGGGTATCGGTCAATTACGGTTTATTACCACAGACCTGTAACTTTAGAGAATCTAATAAAAAAATTTCACGCTCTTGGTGGCCAATTCACGTCGCCTCTGCGTGAGATAACCACCAACTGAAATGATGCATAATCAACTTTTATCATTTGCACGTGCGGCTCAATTGTGTAACTTGCGAGGACTTGTGACTTGCGAATAGATTTGACAGACACCGCCAAAAATTACATGGCTACCACAGCTTGTCAAACTCTTCATGTACTACTACGGGTATATATGTATATATTTTACTTGTACTTATATATAATATACTATACATACTTATATACGTACACTGATTAAGATAATTTGCTCTGTTGTGCTGTGTGTGTGATAAATGAAAACAATTGGTGAATATATTTAAATATTGGCCTCTTCCACATTTGCCTTGCTCTCACTTCTTCAATTTCTTTCTTAAGACATTTTTTTTTCCAACTCGTTTGTAAATTTTTGCTATCTCTGCTCGACTTCTTCACTCACTTTCATTTGAATAGCAGCAATTTCAGCGCTGACAAAAACTTTAATGGGAAAAGTTGCTGTCGCCTTACTCAAAGTCTTCTTTCTTTTGCTTTTATGCCCCTTTATTTCGCTTACCACTTGGCTTCACTTATGCGGCGCTAAATGTGGGTGTTCAAAATTTTAAATTATAATCACATCCTTTTCAATCTGAATTTAAATGTTCTTTTTTTCGTTGCAAGAATAAATAAATATATTAAACAGTAGACAGTTGATAGCAAAATCTAAAAAAGTGTTATCCGCTCGTTAATGGATATGTGTGGCCAGCAGCGCAACGTTATGTGTCTCGACGTTGTTTTTGATAGTTGAAAAAGCGGAGCAATTTAAATGATCTGTTTTAGGAGAACAAGTAAAACTGTAAACGTGTTGCGAAGCAATAGAAACTTTCAAAAATTAGACAGTAAGCTATTACTTTATTTCGTTCGTAAATTTTTAGAGGGTCATTTAGTGAAAGAAAAAAGATATGCGATGAAATGAAAACTTATGAAATTGAATTCATTTTTAAGCTTTATAAAATATGATAGTAGCAAACGTCAGCTGGCGTAACGTCATAGACGAGTAACTTGCTTCTTATTTGAGTCGTACACTGAGGCACTGTAAGATGCTAGGTAACGAGATGGTAGATGCGCATGCAAGAAACGGTTCTTTCGAGTCATGCTGTGAGCTTTCTGCAAGTGGGTACGGAGTGAAATACACCAATACTTGCAACGTGGTAAGGCTCGTATGGCAAGAGTGCAACATGAGAAAATCGCGAAAACCAGCCTATAGTAAAAACTATCTAAATATATTCATTTACAACTCACATACTTATCGAAAGACAAGGATAATTATTTCAATTCTTCCTATAATTACTCTTGTAGAAACTGCCGAAAAGGAGCCAGACGACATTAGGCAACTACTATGACATTGTCCTGCACTGTGTAAAAATAAGACAATATTTTTGGGTACAATGAAAAGTTTGGTTTTTCACATTTTCAGTGATTTTCTTTTAAACAATAAATTACTTTGAACTGCTTTAAGTATTGATATTACATTACCAATACTGTCATCATCATTTTGTAATTTTGTTAAGGGTGTTCAATAGAAAACTTTAAAGTTATGACTTGTTGACATCGAGCTACACCTTCGCGAACTCTGCGGCTGACACTTCTCGTTTAAAAGCTAGAAAAGCTATAGTAATATATAACAAAATTTGTTTACTTAAATTCTGAATTCAGTTTGAGCCAAAAATATTGAAAATAAATTTTTTTAATTTAAATTTTTGGTGAAGAAAAAATATCTCAAACTATATTATTTCATATTTTGTGAAGTTTAGTTCACTTTAGTTTAGTACTAAAGAAAGCAATTTTTTTTTGTTTCTATTTGGTGACTAAGTTTTCAGGTTACATTGCCTGGCAATTGAAAAAAGGAATTGAGATGCACATGCTCAGCTATTACGCAAGCTCCCAGCAGCAAACTGAGAGGTGTTCCGTTTAACACTCGGTTAAAAAAAAAAATACTTTTTTGGACTGAATTAGGTAATTTCCTCCCTAAAACAAATTAGAAAGTCATTATGATACATGCAAAAATTAATTAAATTTCTGCCTTGGTAGCAAAATTTACACCCATCAGTGATTAGTTAGATTAATAGAAATCCATCATTTTTGGGCACAATTTTTGAGCAAATGTTTTAAAACTATTTTATCATCGATCTGTAGCTCCTAACATGACTATGGATACTAAGATGTCGGTTCACTTCAATTATTTCAGTGATTTTATCGACATTTTCGATATTACCGGCATACAAAATACCTGAACGGAATCGATGTAACCAAAATTGCACGTTACAGTAGCGGCACCACAAAATCACCATTCTTAATTTCAGTGACCTGGCTTGCAATTTCGCCTTTATCAAAGCAAAACTGTGAATATAAAGAATTTTCACTTTGTTGTTCCATTGTCAACATTCTAACTCAGAACTGAATGGAACAAACAGAAAAATAGCAAAATTATAATTTTTTCCAAGTTTTTGAAACTTATTCTTGATTTCCCCTAAATCAAATTAAAAATTTAGTTTTCCAAAAAAAATCAATAAGAATTGGAATTGCAATGTGGAATGTGGATGCGAGCTCCAAAGCCAATTGGTCAGTGTGAAACTGCTTCTCTGTTTTGTTGCTATTCTGCGTATAATTGTTCTGTAGTTCCGGATGAGGACTCTTCGAAATAAGCAATGACAAAAAAAAAAACATATTTTACGTTAGCATAATTTAATACTTTTACGGCCGCCGTAGCCGAATGGGTTGGGCCTGATTATCATTCAGAATTCACAGATAGAACGTTGGTTCGAATCTCGGTGAAACACCAAAATTAAGAAAAAAAAGAGGTTGTCTGTAAAGTCAGTTTACTGACAATAGTTTAACGTGACAACGTCATAAGAAAATATTGATGGAATGGTTGCAATTTTCAAAACAAAATTTTAATTTTATTTGTTTGATAGATATTTTGTATGGATATAGAGGAGGAGGTAAATGGAATTGCAATGGAATAGGTCAAGTTACATTTACACAAACGTCAAAAATGACGAAACATTTATCAAATTCATGAAAGATATCTTCAATTTCGATTGCGCATCAGACGTTAATAAGTCAACAACACTAAGAGGCACCATCATCGATTTGCCTTTTTCAAGACACCTTAAACTCGAAATACTCCCTTTCATTTCCTACTTTTTCTATCATCGTCCTATTCTCAACAGAGAAATGGTTCATTACCATGCACACAGGAAGAAGGCATATGCAAATACAAGTATGTGAATTTATATACAAATGCGCATATACATACATATACATACATATATATGCTCACTCAAGTAGGACAGATCCAGATGTCGAACGTTGCAGAACGCGGGGGCCGATTGTGCTCTTTGTCGTTCGATCCGCGCTCTCGCTTGCAGTTCAAGCACATTAGCTTACATTTGCTTGCGTACGGAATAGATTCGTATATTTGATATGTCCATATGACTTGTATGCATCTTTACATATAGATTTGTTCTTTTTGAAAATTGCGCGAAATTGTATATCTACATGCATGTTTATATACATATATTAGTATACAACATATCTTATAAGGTATATGGTAAATATTACCATACATTTTTTTCTTCATATATAATAAAAAAATGTATAATAATAACATTAAAACAACAAGTATTATTAACAAACTTGGTTTTATTTTAAATTCTTCAAGTAAATCAAATTAATAATAATCAATAAGAAGGCATATGCAAATACAAATACGTGAATTTATATATGTACATATGCGCATATACATACACATATACGCTCACTTAAGTAGGAGAGAGCAAGATGTCGAACGTTGCCGTTCGTTTGCTTTGTTTGCTTTGTCATTCGTTCCGCGCTTTCGCTTGCAGTTCATTCAAGGTAACGGCAATGAGCAAGGTAACAACAAATGAGCAAGGTAACGACAAATGAGCAAGGTAACGACAAATGAGCAAGGTAACTACAAATGAGCAAGGTAACGACACATTTTTTCGTGCGTGCAGCCGGCTAAATCGAATTATAAGACGTTATCACGTAAAAAAAAAACAAAAAAACACATTTTTCTATTAGCGGTCGCCCCTCGGCAGGCAATGGCAAACCTCCGAGTGTATTTTTGCCATGAAAAAGCTCCTCATAAAAATATCTGCCGTTCGGAGTCGGCTTGAAACTACGCACACCACAAATAGGAGGAGGAGCTCGGTCAAACACCCAAAAAGGGTGTACGCGCCAATTATATATATTATATATAATTTAATACTTTTAATTACTATATTCTCTTCATGACCCCTTGCTTAGTATTGTAAAGGGTTTTCCAAGAACAATTGTTATTTTGAATTTGATTGCGCTATCGAGAGATGATTAACGATTTTTATGGCCGAAATTGGATGGTATTGATCTGGATAACGTTTATTTTCAACAAGATGGCGCTACGTGCCACACTAGCAACGAAACCATTGATCTTTTACGGGAAAAGTTTCCGGACCGTGTCATCTCGCGAAGAGGTGATCACAATTGGCCACTGAGATCTTGTGACTTAACACTTTGTGACTTATTTCTTTGGGGCACGTGAAAGAGAAGATCTACGATTCCGATTCAAGACCTCAAAGATGGAATTCGTGAGGCTATTGAGGACATAGGGCAGCCACTTTGCAATTCGGTTATGGAAAATTTAATGAAAAGGATATTGTCCTGTAAGCGTGGGCGTGTTCATCATTTGCCTGATGTTATTTTCCACTATTAACGGCATACCTTCCTCTTTATAATGAAATAAACATCCGATCATTTATAATAAAAATAGCATTTTTCTTTGAATATCAAAATAACACCTTTACGCATACGGTAGTACAGAATTTGCTTATCCATAAAGCTCAGCATTTGAGAAAAGAATATAATTTACATGCATTATCTTTTTCGCTGTTTAATATTATTCTTGGTATTATCCTCGAATTCTAGCAAGCTTTAAAACGCTCTACGAAGGAAATTGGGCTTTTTTCCTAAAATCCTCACTTTGAATATTGCAAATTTTTCATTACTATTTGAATTAACTCATTACTATATATTAAATTTTACCTTTTTAATTACAGGTAAGTGAGATAAACTCTTTAATTACGTAAATGTGACCGCTCTTGGTAAGTTTATTTTCGATATAATCAACTTCTAAGCCAACTCTCATCACATAAAGCTAACAGTCGTTTGCTCTTTGGGTTTATTTGTGTCGCCGTCAGGAAATTTTAAAACCGTAAAAAAACCGTTCATTGTTATTTTTGAATATTTATGTTAAAGAAAATATACAAACGGAAATGTAGGTACTTTCATTGGTCATACGTTGCGTATGAGTAATGTGTTACAGCATAAAGCAGTCATCGCACAAAGTAATTGCTTGAGTAAGTAAAGAACTAAAAAAGTAAGGTACTTCTCTAAAGTAACTTGGCATTGCTCTTTTTTGGAAATTATTGGTTTGCTGTTCGCACTTCTTGACATTAAATAGTCACTATGTTGTTAGATATTCGGACATTTAGTATTATAAACAGCGTGAAACTGGATTTGTGATTTAAAACAAACAGAACCTAATGAGCATTATGGCGGTTATGACAAAAAATATATGTTCATCCTCAAAGTCAGTTTGGTTTAAAACATTTTGGACAAGTGGTTTTATGCAAAAAACAAAAAACGAAAACCGATTTAAATTGCTACTATTTGCGTAAAATTGTTTTCAAAAACCTCTACGTCGCCCTGTAGATAATTTATTAAACCTAAGAAAGGTTTTATTACTTGTTTCTAATAAAAATTGTGCTGTAAAATTATAAGAGCACCACATATTGGCAATCTTTGTCTACTTACTTGTTTTTTTTTTAATTCCTGTTATTTTTTAGAAAGATATGACTCATTCTCGAGCAAACGCCATTTTAATATATTACATATTGAAAATTTATAAAAATTCGGCCAGTTGCCATACAAATTTCAAAATGCTTAATCAGAATTAAAAAAAAATTGAATGCGCAGTTTTATAGCCGCTCATATATTAAAATAATAAAGCCCAAGTTCCAGGTAGCTCGAAATCATAGTGATTTTTGACATTTTTTTTCCTTACAGCGCTTTTTTTTCTATATAAAAAGAGTCGTGCATTCGTGAAAGAATTCTTAATAAAGGCGTGAAATTTTGATGGAAATTGGATGAATTGTAAACATTTGGACTAGAGTTTTGAAACTGGGATTTATGTGGTTTTTGTAACAAAATGTGATACTTATATCTTTATAAAAAAAATTAATTAATTCGAAAAATAAATATATTTATAAATTGTCTTCCTGTGGTCATGATATTATTAAGTAATTCATGACTTTGCCCCATAATTCTTGGACACAGTAGTTTGTACAAATAATTTTCAAATATTAAAAGTACGAGTTTTCATTTCTTGGTACTCGGGACTCATATGAATATATGGTTCTTTTACTTTTCAATGCCATTTTCATTTCCTACAACTGAACTTAGGCGACTTTGTTATTTACAGTCACTTTTTTGTTTGAAAATTCAAACAAAATGCATTAAAAAATTGTTGTCTCAAGGGAAATTTGATAATTCTGCTACAGCAAAATTTCACTTAAATATTTCAACGCTCACTTAACTTAGAGAAAGATTTCTAATTGGCTGCTATTGCAGAACATTTTTGTGATTTAACTTTTACTTTTAACCTCGAGGCTCTCCTTAACCTTTTATTATTTATTCAACATTTAACATTTCAGTTGGCATCTGCTATGTGCCAGTATAAGTAAAAAGTCATAGATACGTTATAAATAAGCAAGACACCAAAAAAAAAAAAACTAAAACAAATACAGCACAAAGCTCTCTGGTTTTTGTCGAAATCAAATGCTGCCTAAGGGCGAGTCAACAAGAGCACAAAAATACAAATAAACAAAAAGTGTACCGAGCGCAACAATGACAGGTTGCTTTTGCAACTTTTATAGCAAAGCGATAATGGAGCAGATAGAAACAACAAGAAAAAAGCCTAATACATAAATACCTGTCAAACACCTCGCATAAACTAAGTGTAAGAATGTGCAAGAAAAATTATTTTAAAAGTAAGTAAAAACAAAAAGAAGCAGCAACAAACTATCATTACCAATATCATTAAACGAGGTGATGAAGTGTACATGAAAATTGTGCAAATAAAAATTGAAAATTGGAAATCTCCCTGGAAACGCTAACACAGCTGCACTCTGATTACTCTGCTACTCTTGAAGTCTACACTATTTTATCTCTTCCTGCTAAGTGTGATGGTGAGGCGATGGCCTGTCAATAGGCCAGGCGCTTCGTTTGGCAGATATCACTTGGCGCCTCGATTGCTATCCACCCGACCGACGCGAACAGGAAAACAGGAAAAAAAGAAAGGAGATGATGCTAGTTTGCCAACCACACTCACCTTTTTCAGCTTGAAGGCACAATGGTGCTGCCGAACAACTACTTGTGCATACATATACTTACACACAAATGCTTCGCAACAATGGCGATATAAATTGTAAAAGCTTGTTAACTTTTCTTATATGGTATACTACAGTGCGTCAAATAATTAAAGCAATGTAACATAGTCGCAAATTTGGCCGCTTATTTTATTAATTTTTTACGGAATGCATTATAATACATTCTACTACAAAAACCATATCAATAGACGATTGAAATATTTTATAAATAAAAAAAAAAATACTCAAAAAGTTCTACAAAAATTTGAAACTTCCTAAGCAGAATTTTTAGCGATTTTCGACTATGCCCTGTTAAAGTTCATTCAATTTTTGAATAACAAAAAGCAAGTTTTAAGTGGCTCAGATATAGCGTTTATTTTTGAAAAATTTTATGAATTTTCTCCATAAAATGAATGCTCGAGTATTTTATATACAGTCTGTGTAAGAAGAAAAGAACCGGTTTTTTTCTTGTGACTTCAAGATACATTTCGTTATGCTTTTTGCTGCACAATAGTCCAACTCAAGGGCTACGACGCCAGTGCTAACTCAGGTTAGTGTCGTTCGAAACTTTCCCATAAATGCAGCCAATCAAACATGAGTGAGTAGTATGCGAAGCAGTTTAAGGTGGTACTTTTATTTTTTATTTTTGTTGTGATGTGGAATCAGCCGTATAAGGTGTTCAAAAATGTTTATGATTTTTCCGAGCGCGGCTTGAAGCGAGTGACAACAAAACAGCAGAATAAAGTGACGTTCAACTTTTTAAGCGGAACCCTTATTTGTCACTACGCCAAGCGCGATCAGTTCTTGCTAAAAAGGGAATAGATGTGAGTATAAGCACCATCAAACGTCAACTGAAAGAGGCGAACATATCCTACCGTCCCACATCAGCAAAACCACTGCTCTCAGAAAAATACACTGAGGACCAACAAAAAAAAAAAAATGGCGTCATAGTATTGGACTGGCCCAGATGCCAACCCCATTGAAAATGTGTAGGGAACTATGAAAACGCATCTTGCCGGAAAGCCAGTCCCTGATTTAAAGCAACTCGTGCATCAAGTTGGCAAAATCTAATCTTGTTTGTCGACGAACTATGCAGAAAAGCTGGCTCAAAGCATGAAGAAGATGCCAGGCTATACTCGACAACAATAAAGACTACACGGCTTGCTGAGAAATTTTGACTCGTAGTTTTGCACATAATTTCATGTAAAAAAAATTGAAATATATATCTTTTATACTTCATGAATAATCGCGGTTCTTTTTCCTGACATAGACTCTATATGGGGAAAATACTCAACACCGTTAGGGAAGAAAATTATTATAAAGCAGCAACTATTAAAAGTCACTTCAAATATGAATTGTATTATTTAAAAATTCAATGAACTATTAAATTGGGTACTAGAAATACTTTCGCTTTTGTTATGTAGAGAAAACTCGACACACTATAATGGAAAAATGGTGGAAAATCATCACGGGCTTTAGCCACTTCAAACTTGTACTTTCTTATTCTAAAATTTTATGGCCAATAAAATTGGGTATTAATTTTTCTTTAATAATCTCGGTAGGTAAAGGTAAATTTTTTAAAGTGTTTGTGTCATGAAAAACCTCCTCATAAGATAATGACTACCGTTCGGAGTCGGCTTAAAATTGTAGGCTCCTCCATTTGTGGAACAACATCAAGACGCACGCCGCAAATATGAGGAGAAGCTCGGCCAGATACCCAAAAAGGGTCTTAGCGCCAATTACATATACAAAGGGTGGTTAAATTTTAAAGGCCGATGTTGAATGTGCACCACACCTAAACATCAAGCTTTCTTCTGCATTCCATTTAACATTTTTCAATTTCAGACTAACTCAATTTGAATTATGGAAAGATACACAATCGAGCAACGCGTTAAAGTTATTCAGGCTTATTATGAAAACGGCCGTTCAAATCAAAATGCATATCGCGCACTTCGTGATTCAGTGATGAGGCACATTTTCACCTCAGTGGATTCGACAATAAGCAGAATTGCCGCATTTGGGCGAATGTTAATCCAAGAGTGATTGCCGAAAAACCAATGCACCCACAAAGAGTGAATGTTTGGTGCGGTTTATGGGCTAGCGGCATCATTGGGCCTTTTTTTCCAAAATGAGGCCGGTCAGGCAGTTACTGTGAATAGTGTTCGATATCGTGATATGATAGCGAACTTTTTATGGTCCGAATTGGAAGATATGAATGTGGACAATATGTGGTTTCAACAGGACGGTGCCACTTGTCACACAGCTAACGAAACAATGGCTCTTTTGCGCGAAAAATTTGATGGCCGAATAATCTCACGTCGCGGCGATGTCAATTGGCCGCGAGGATCATGTGATTTGACACCGTTGGACTTCTTTCTTTGAGGTTATTTGAAAGAAAATGTGTACGTCAATAAGCCAGGAATAAGTCAAGAGCTAAAGGATGAGATAATTCGGCACATTAACGGCATACAACCTCAATTATGCCTCAGCATCATCGAAAATTTGGACCTTCGGATGGAGGTGTGCCGCCGAGGCGGTGGCGGTCAGTTGGCCGCTATTTTGTACCATGTGTAATTGAGTCATACCAGTATTATCATAATAAAGAGAAGTGATAATAATTTTTTTAAAACATCTTATTTTATTCAAAATCATTACCGGGCCTTCAAACTTAACCACCCTTATATAATATGTATGTCTTTATTTTTATGAAAAATTAATGCAAATTAGCAAAAAAATAAAGAAAACGTAAGTGAAACATCGTGATTCCATTATTTTGTCTGTAACTGTATATTCAGATATTGGTATTTATTTATTGTATCTTTTTTTCTTTGCGCTTTCCACCTACGCTTTTCACTTATTCTTGGTATTCTGATATTTGATTTATTTGCGAGTGTTATTTGTTTGCTTTCCACATCCCTCTTTACTTTCTTATTACATATTTTATATTCATTTCTGTATGGTACTATATAAATTTTATCTTTCTATGTAGCTGTCATCGATTGGAGCTCCCGATAATTCACAAAGTATTCTTCTTGTCTTCAGCGACATTTTCCTGCAGTCGTCATAGCCTTATTCATACCTTTAACTTCAATCAAATCTTCATTCATTTTATTAAGTATTGTTGTGCACATTTGCTGTTGATATTCCACTTATTTTTTCTTTCGCTTATAACGTATTTATCCCTTGCATTCATCATCATTTTGAGTGAAAAAATAAAATATTTATTTATTATTATGTGTTTTTTCTATTTTTTTGTTTTTTTTTTCTTTTCTTTTTCTTCCATAAATACTGGTTTGTATTGGTTTGCTGATGGATTTATTGAGTGCGCAATTCATTTACTACTACTCCGCCCTCGTCGCATTCAATTTCGTTTAAGTTCAGTAGTATTTCAATTACTATGAGTGCTCCAGGTATATGATTTCAATACATGTAAGTGTGTATGTAACTAAAATAAACATGTGGGTGTGAACTTTCTATTCAACGAATGACTGTTTTTATATCATAAGTGCTCTTGATTAAACTAAACGCAGCGACAAAAAAATGCTTTCGATTGAGTTTGTTAATATTGCAGGGTTTTTTGGATTTGAAATGGACAATTAAATTTAATTGAATAAATATGATAGAATTTCTGCATTTTTCTCACTAATAACTACTTATTTTTTCTTTCTAATAGCTATGAGCAATTAAAAAGCTGAAATGGAGGTAATATTCCCTCAGAAAACCATACAGTTAAAAAGGGCCCCTAAAGTGAGTGGTGTGAGCTACAGTGCGTATACTTACTTTGATATTAAGTTAATATTAATAGTAGATAGACATCAACCGAATTTCGGCTTTGCTTCCGTCCACGTTCAAATACAAAAGTTGAGTTCAGAGTTTTGGTTGCGCTTCAGCAAGAGAATGACACTTCTTGTCTGAATTTTTTTATACAAAACTATATGAGTTCGTAAATTTGCCAACTTGGCAGGTCTATAAAATTCTTTTTTTTTTTCTTCTTTTTTGTTTGTTATATGAGGTTTGTGACCGATATATTTTTGTTCTTTTTTATGCATTTCTATACATTTTTTTGCGATCTGGGTTCCTGAAGTTTCCATCACATAAAGGTTTTCAGGAAATTTTAGGGCAAAGCGCATAAAAATTTGTTGTTAAACCAATTTTAAAAAACCTCCTGCTAGAGACTTCAACCTCAACTCAAATTAAATCTTAAATCTTAAATTATCATATGCAACTTCTAAACAATAAAACAGTTTTAAATAAAATGGGATTAACCTTTTTCTCCGCTGTTCCACAGATTACATTCGAATTGCAAATTATTTGAATTCATTGAGCTAAGCTCGGCTTACGACTCGTTTTTTTCGTTGTCGCTGATTACAAATCCGGTGACAGTTTTTCTAAATTGAAATAAGCCCACTCAAGACATTATGGGAGAGAGATTTTGGGAGCTGCTGATTACCATCAGTTTGAAAAAATATTACACAAAAAAAATCATATAGATAGACCTTCGTTATGACATAGTTACACTACGGAATATTGCTCTTCTAACAATGAAATTATCATTGCATTTCGGGAGCGTAGAAAAATACATTGGAAACCAATCTCATTTAAAAAAGAATAAAAAACAACACAGATCTACCGGTGTTATGAAATAATTACACTATTTAACTTAGCTTGTTTCGCCAAAACGAGTCAAGGGAATTTTATGAATCAGGCTCGAAAATGCTTAGCGTGTTTTTAGACACAACTGCCTGAGTTGTTCTCAGGCTCCGCAGTAAAATATTGGGGAGAATGAACAGGTTTTTTTTTTAACAAACACAAATTTTGAGGAGTTTCCCAATGAACTCGAAATTTAAATTGAGTTCGGCGTTCAAAAATTCAGAAATAAAGGCTGTTGAATAGAATGCTCTTTATCTAAATTTTTTTATACTACTGATCCACATAAAGTTGCTGGAAAAATGGCTTTTTCACCCACAACTTGATAATTCAAAACATTTTCCTTAGAAGACAGTACTGAAGCACTAGCAATAGGTTTATTGAGAATTTTGGTTTTAACCCTCTGCGACTAACGTGACTTAATTTCTACAATTCCACTGACATGGTAGTATATCAGACACCATTTCGACGACTTGCCTTTACCAAGTTCCGGCTTATAAATTTGGTGAAACTATTTTAATTATTTGCATACAGACTTATATTTTTATTTATTAACATATTTATTGAATTAAAAATGGCAGTTTATGTTAAACAGGTTTTGTTCTCATTTCACAAATTAAACCCTAAAACTTATATCTATACAAAAACAACGAAAAATATTCCATATATTATTTTTGTTCAACAAATGGTTTACATTTACTTTTGTCTAAACGCAAACTTAACGATATATTAAGGAAAAAGATAAATTCAGTGGTTAAGTTAGAAACTATTTCATGTTGAACATTACTTAGAAGTTCGTGCACCAAAAGTTATGTATTTAAGAAAAAAACAATATTCCATTCATTCATTCATTCATTAAAAAAACTTTTTGCATTATATATTAAGCTTAAACTTATCGGTCTAGTAAGAAGTGATCATATGAATTGTGTAATAGAAAGTTACAAATTTTGTTGGCAGGCCTCACAAAGCGGCTTGGAGCGTTGGAGGCAAATTGGCTTTAAGCAATTGCAGCAACAATATCTAGTTACTCTTTTTATTTTTGGTGGACAAATTATGCAAAGTTTTCTTCCACTCGATGAATTAGATCGAATGGTTGGTGAGGGAGGGGGAAGATCTTTACCGAGCACCCTGTTTATTGTCATTCTTAGTTCTCTTGACAATCCTTCATTATACACCCGAAATTTTATGTGACCTAACGCCAATTCTCTTGCCAGATTGAGTAAAAAAGTTTTTCTTCTCATTTGATCATCACTGTCTGAATACATTTGATTCAAACCAAATCTATTAATACCAGTCATATGTATTAGTCTTTGGAAAACTTCCATAGACCAACGACGAGTTTTACGGCTGTTTGAATATATCGAACATTTTTCGTCGACTCCTCTTTTGGTATAGTTGTAATCTGCTATGATAACTGTCTTTTAGGTGTCAGCATCCATTTCTTGATTGTTAGTGCGTTGTTGTTCAGCGATGGACCAGACTTGACTTGAAACTATAAGTTCTTCATCTGCTTCATCATTTGAAACTTCATCGTTTTCTAAAAGTTCAGTTTCTGGCTGAAAATTGGGGTCAGTGCCTTCGTGATCAAAATCGCTGAACACGCGCTCGGTTTCTTTCTCCAACCACTGTTGTATCTGCTAGTCACGGCTTTTAAAAGTTCCAGATGATGTTCTCTTGGAAGAGTGCATCCGCTGATTTGTATTTAACTACTCCATCAAATCAAAACTGAAAAAAATATAAGGTACTGAAACAATTTCACTCAAACGTTGTTCAGGAGACACTACGAAAATATAACAAAAATACTGAGATGATTGTTTCCCAGACACCTATGTCAGTACAGTCAACCATATCAGACTTGTAGACACTTTTTCACTCACACCGACGCGTGTGCTCACTTCAACTGCCTTTTATACATTAACGTACTCATGAGAACGTAATAAGAAGCTACTAAAAATTCGAGAGTATCTGCTTATAAATGAACATAACAAAATAGTGTTTCGTAGTATTTGGTGTCTATTATATGCTACGTCAGTTGCAGAGGGTTATTCCCCGTAAGGTTAGATTTGTAATTTTCACAAATGACAAATTTTATTTTACAATTGCGAACGGAGTGCGTGAAGATCAAAATAAATATTTTCATCACTCAAAATCTTTTTTTATTTGGTAAAAAATTAATTGAAAATCAAAGTTGGATAATTAATTTGGCGCCGTATACAAGTCACTTTATCTGTTTATAATGTTCGCAGCATTTTCGGCCGCCGTAGCCGAAAGGGTTGGTTGGTAACTACTATTTGGGAGTATGTAGTTTCGAATCTCCGTTCATGAAACAGCAAAATGACAGAAAAAGATTTTCTAACAGCGGTCGCCCCTCAATGGGAAACCTCTGAGTGTATTTCTGCCATGAAAAACCTCCTCATAAAAAAATATCTGCCGTTCGGAGTCGGCTTGAAACTGTAGGTCCCTCCATTTGTGGAACAACATCAAGATGCACACCACAAATAGGAGGGGGAGCTTGGCCAAGCACTTGACAAGAATGTTCGCGTCAGTTATTTTTTTCCTTTATAAGAAAAGCCTTCTAAATCAAGTTATAAACTTTCTACAAATTTCGGAAAAAATTTATAATAATAGTAATAAAATAATTGTTACCCAAATTTTGAACTTTTGAACCAGTATTAAAAAAAAAGAATTGGGTGTGTATGTCACTTAATTCTCGTATAAAAAAAAGTTGGAGGTGACTAACAAATTGCGTTGGTGTTTGACAATTTTTTTTTGCGCATACGATGTTGAACATTTTGTTTCCTATAGAATAGTTTCGAATATGGTTTTTGTGTGGCAGAAAACTAATCTTGAAAACATAGAAGATATCGAAAAGTATTTCTGAAATAGTACACTTTTGAAAATTTTTACTACGTCGAAGCCCCCGTTAATTTGACATATATTTTTGTGCTTATCATGCCTCTTTTAAATTCTAAACTTAATATTAAAATACGAGTATATCAATTAAAACTCAGTTTCTAGCTTTATAAAGCGAGTACAAAAAAAGAGAAACACATAAGAAAACACTTATAAAGTATTTCTTTGTAATTCGAGGGGAAACCCCCATAGTTTTGCAGCTTAACTTTAAGCTCCGTCCATGTCAAAAGGAGCACTCATAACCATATGTTAAAACGTAATAGCAAAAAACAAAACCTAAGCTGCATCCACAAAGCCCGTACATGAGTGAATAAGTGCGGTTAATTGTGCGCCAGCTTATTAAAGCTGCAACTTTCATTTTCGCTACACTGCGTGGGGCAAAAGAAAAAATGGGAAGTTTCTGCCAACTAAAAAGGAATTAGAGCGAAAATATATACAACCAACATAGCAAAAACAAACTGAACCACAAAGCTAAAAAATATAAATGCACACACACACACAATGGGTGAGTGGAACGAAAAGCACAAGCTCAAATAAATATTTGTTTTAGTCAAGGCGCTTAAGGAGGAGCGAACGTCATGAAGTGAGCAAGGCAGAGGCAACCAAAGTGTGGCAGCACAGTAAGCGGTCAACCGTAACGAAAGTGGAAAACTCAGCGCTTATAAAATGCTTAAGAAATGCACTTATGCACATGCATATGCACACATGTATATCTAAACAAACGTGATAATAAATTAAAACTGAAGAGGGTACAGTGTAGCGAAACTGAGAGCAGGATGTTCAAGAGGGAATGTTGGTGGGCAAACAAAAAGAAATTGTAGATAGGATTCAAATGTATATATATAAAAAATAAATAAACAGATATATTGTATATCAAAGAAGTCTTACAGATATCCGCTCTTTCCTTAAATAAATTAACAAATTATGGATCAGTAATAATACCCTCAAGGACTTTTTCACAGGCTTTAACAATTCATTGGTTTCTTATTTAATTCTAATAATTTATTTAAATATACAAAAATTATAGAAGTCGTAGTTTAAAAATTACTGAAAATTGAAAAAATGCAAACATTTCCTAAAAGCTCCTCACCATAATGAAATTTTAAGGCCCGTTCAATTTAAATAAATAATAAAGTGCAAGTTGTAAGTAGCTCAAAAATTACGCTGATTTTTGAAAATTTTGTTTATTTGTTTTCTATCTTATTTTCTGCGTTCTAAATGCAGGAGAAAAAACTATCAAAAACTACGGAAATGTTTAGCTACTTAGAACTTGCACTTTCTGTACTAAAATGTAATGTGCTAACGCTGCAATGTACTCGAAATTTTTCCAAAAACTGATGAATTGAAAAACGGAATTCGTTTTTAAAATTTGCACAAAGGTTGAATTTATTTTATATGATTTTTGTTGGATAATGAACTATGTTTTCATTGAAAAATTATTAAAATTATATAAGAAACAAACAAATTGTCAAAACTGGTCAATAAGTCCTGGCGCTTCAGTTCTATAACGCAGCGCATTTCGCTTGTAGCACGATTTTGAAAGAATAATTTTTTGCAGCCTGAACTGCAAGCTGATATATAGCATTTAAGGTCTGGTTAAAAAAGTAACAAAATGATTTTATTTTATTTGAAAACATAAGAAAATATTAAACAAGATTCTAGACTTGATTCGCGTTGTCCCATAAGTAATTGTTTAGATACTAATTTATTGCTTTATATATTTATTGATTTAAATACTTAAGTCTATGAATTTTAATCCTTATGATACAACATTACTTAGATTACAATAACAAAGACTTCTAAATAATCAGAAATCAGTTCTCGAAAGCAAGACTCTCAAACGAGTGTATAGTTGATGAAACTCAATTCGCAAATAATCCTGGTAATGAAAGAATTTCGGGCGTACCTGATTTCAAAATTATTCGTGCAGAGGGGCTAAGATCTCCACACTGAGCGGTAGGGAACATTAAACCGAATCCTCGCCAGCATGCAGGGGCAATCAATTACTCCATTTACGATACTCGATATTAAGAGTCAACCAAATTATGGGCCTTAAAATTGATAAATATGTGACGAGAAGAATAGAAGGGTATATGAATGCTACGGTTTAAAGACCGGTGAGCAAAGTTAAGAAGATTTTTTTGAATATTCTCATTATTTGTAACCAAATAAAAAAAAAAAAATATTATTATTATTACTTATTAGAGCAACATAAAATATTAATTACTACTTACTAAGGTGTATGGTGCTTTTGTTTCTATTATTATACTACTTGACAGGTACAAAATTATTACATTTTTTTGTCAACATTTGTTCAAATGCTATTCTTTAGGCCGATATCTCTTGTGTACTTGGTTATTTTCAGTACATTATCTCGGTGAAGTTTCTTAGGATTTTCGAAGGTTGCTTGGAGCTAAAGTGAAGCAGTTAATCTTAAAAAACTCAGAAAAAATTTTCTAAATAACACTAGTCGAAATGGATTTTCATCCACAATTCATTAGAAGTATTTCCTTCCTTAGATTTTTTTTTTACAATTTTTTATTTATTTATATTTTTAATTATTACTTAGACGACAGTAGTCAATTTGGATTTTTATTTTAAACTGCTAACATTTTTCGATTTTGAAACTACGAAAATCGATAAAAAAATTGTATACGTAATTTTTCTTTTCTAGAATTCTCTCAAAATTACGAAAATCAATAAAAAAATTTTAGTAGTAAATTTTCTTCTTTAGAATTTCTCACGCAATTTTTATTATTATTATTACATAATTTTTATTATATAATTATTAGTTAGACGACACTAGTCAATATGGATTTTCCTTCCAACTGCTATCGTAAGAAATGTTTGTTACAATTTTTCTTCGCTAGAATTCTCTCAAAACAAAAAAATCAATAAAAAATGTTTGTGGTAATTTTCCTTTTCTATAATTTTTTTTTTCATATTTTTATAATTACGTATATTTTTTTATGAGTTTTTAATAACACAACACTCAAAACTACGAAAATCGATCAAAATATTTTAGTAATAATTTTTTGTCTCTAGAAAACCCAAAATCAATACAAAATTTTAGTGGTAATTTTTCTTCCCTAGAATTTTTTTTTATTATTTTTGTAAGCAACGGGTGATTTTTTAGCTATCATCTTTTTAAACAGTTGGTTTAAACAGCTGACGCACGTTTCGTGTTTTGTTTCACTGTCAAACATCTTCAGTTTGGTCTACAATTTAACCATGAATCGTCTTACAAACGAACAACGCTTGCAAATTTGCGACTTTTATTATAAAAATGCGTGTTCTGTTAAGAAAGTTTATCGCGCGCTTCTTCCATTTTATGGTCAGTTTAATCGACCCAATAAAGCGGCTATTCGAGCTATTGTGACTAAATTTAGAACCAAATTTACATTATTGGACATCAAACCACCAACAGGCTTACGTAGAGTGCGAACTGAAGAAAATATCGCAGCTGTATCGGCCAGTGTTAATGATGACCATCAATTATCGATTCCTCGCCGTTCGCAGCAATTGGGCCTCTGTTACTCAACAACGTGGAAAATTTTGCGAAAGGATTTAGATGTGAAGCCTTTCAAAATACAGCTGGTGCAAGAATTGAAGCCGAACGACCTACCGCGGCGCAGAATTTTTGGTGAATGGGCTCTTGGAAAATTGGCCGAAGATCCACTTTTTTATCGAAAAATTGTGTTCAGCGACGAAGCTCATTTTTGGATCAATGGGTACGTAAATAAGCAGAATTGTCGATTTTGGAATAAAGATCAGCCAGAAGAATTGCAAGAGCTACCTACGTATCCAGAAAAGGTCACAGTTTGGTGCGATTTATGGGCTGGAGGTATCATTGGACCGTACTTCTTCAAAGATGCTGCGAATCGTAACGTAACTGTGAATGGTGAGCGCTACCGTGAAATGATATCCAACTTTTTTTTGCCCAAAATGCAAGAGCTTGACTTGCATGACATGTGGTTTCAGCAAGACGGTGCCACATGTCACACAGCACGCGTAACAATGGGCTTGTTGAGAGGCGAGTTCGGTGAACATTTTATTTCACGGTCGGGACCTGTCAATTGGCCACCCAGATCGGGCGATATAACGCCTTTAAATTATTTTTTGTGGGGCTATGCTAAAGCTCATGTCTACTCAGACAAGCCTGCTTCAATTAACGCATTGGAAGACAACATTAAATCATTTATATGTGAGATACCGGCCGAAATATTAGAAGGAGTATGCCAAAATTGGACTAAGCGGATGGACCATTTGAAGAGCAGTCGCGGTCAACATTTGCATGAAATAATCTTCGAACATTATACATATAATTTATGGACTGTACTATCGATTTAAATAAAAATTTCATGCATTTTTCTGAATTTTACGTGTGTTTTTTAGAAAAAATTTGCTGCAGCTCTTAAAAAGTCACCCTTTACAAATTCTAAAAAAATAATTTTTATTAAGTCAACACTAGTAAGCATGAATTTTCAATAAAGGAAATTTCTTAATAGTTTTTTAAATTAAAAGAAAAATACAACAGAGCAAATTAAACCTAAGTTAAAATAATCTGGAATTATGGCATTTGTAAAACAATTTGCCAAAGTTATACATATACGTATATTTTGTTTTTTGTTTTTGTTTTTGTACAAGCTATGATGGCAGATAATTTGTGTTCTGTGATGAGTCGATTTAATGTATTTAGTCCTATAGAAATTTTTTTCACATTTCAAAATAGGCAGTAATAGTTCAGTTTATCATAATAAGAACCATTCCATGTCAAGTAAGATAGGTATTTTGAACATTGACGTTTAGTTTTCCAAATATTAGTTTATATGTAGGCTTGAGAAAAGAAAAATAATAATTAATAACTTTGAAGTTTTTTCAAAGTTGAAAATTTTGGCTTAGAACCTTAAAGTGAAATATTTGCAGTTATTTTTAATATATTTTCTAATTCTAATTTGTTTTTTTTTTTTCTGGATAAAACAATGTTGTTTTGTGGAAACGCCCAAAGGTGTCCAAAGGTATGGTTTAAAATATCAGGTTGGTGTCAATAAGCCGAGGCGTTAATTGCGGTTGCAATTGCGCACTGACAATAGCTTTTAAAGCAACTTATATGAATACATGTATATTTATGCATTTTTATGGTACGGGGCTTGGTTTTCCAGGCTAATGTTGGCGAGTAAGAATTTAATGATTCTGTTTGTGAAGTGGTACTTTCCTTTTACTTTTAATGCAGTTTTTATGTCGAAGCAGTTAATGTTTTATTGAGAAAACAATGTCGGCTAAAGCATTAATGACTGCCGACGTTCTTTGGCAACAACAGGCTGCGCATGTTAATAAATTTTATTTTACCAACAAACTCACACACGCACACACTGATATTCAGAATCATTGTTTTCCTCATAAAAATGCTACTGTGCACTAGAAACTCTTCAAGTTTCAGTCCTTTTTCAAATTCCACTCTTGTCGTATTTTGTTTTTAGAACACCACATTACTAGAATTGGCAGTGACGTGCCAAAACAACACTTTTGCAATTTGGCCGATGCCGAATGAAAAGCACTCAACACCGTCTTGGTTAGTTGACTTCGAAAAAGATAAGAAATATAGCGAAAAGTTGCTAGAGATGACGTCGAACGACAGAATTGGCAGCGTAAAATGTGGCTAAGACAAAATACAACAACAACAATGACAATGGCGTAACTTTCTACAGTGTAGATGCGAATGTATTACTAAAGGCAAACGCAACCCAGCACTCTGACATGTTAGCGCAAACCCAGGGCGTGTAAAGGCGAAGCATAAAAAAAATTACAAACACGTACATTCATATAAATAAGCTGAGGTTGAAAGACGACTATACCACAGAAAGTGCGTGGCAGCAACTTACAAACGGTCTATAAATTTTCCCCGCTTTTAATGGATTTTACTTATTTAATGCTAACCCGGACTTTGCATCTGCAACCATTTCAAAGGGTATGCGCTACTCATTTCTTTTATGTTTTGATAAGCCGCTTGTTTAGTGTTTGAAATTGTTACTTACTTCTACGTACAAGGAAAAATAAATATTTTCCTCGGCTGAGCGAAAATCATTTTCGAAATGATTGCCAATAAAATGGAGCATTTCGTTCTTCATTTATTTTGTTTGCTTTCTAGCAAATTGATGCTGGCACCTAATAGTGCTCATAAATTTTTCCTTTGAGTAATTTATAAGCAAAATTTATCGAAAGCATTTAAAATGCATGAAATCTCATTGTCGGTAAATGGAGAGGGGTATCCAGTGCATGCAGGAATGGCGTCAGTGGCTGGCTACTATGTTATATAGAGAGAGGGAGAACTAGACAGGGCGTGGAAGGCGCAGAGAGAAAGAGAGAGAGGGAGGACTAGACAGGGCGTGGAAAGCGCAGAGAGAAAGAGAGAGAGGGAGGACTAGACAGGACGTGGAAGGCGCAGAGAGGAAGAGAGAGAGGGGAACTAGACAGGGCGTAGAAGGCGAAGAGAGAAAGAGAGAGAGGGAGGACTAGACAGGGCGTGGAAGGCGCAGAGAGGAAGAGAGAGAGCGAGAAAGTGCGAAACAAGAAAAGAGTTCGGTCAAGTATAAAAGAAAATACTACAACTATCAGTAAGGGGTTAGATATAGACTAAACTGTACATTTTTTAATAGTAAAGTAATGAGTAGACGTATTTTAATTTAATGAATAAATAAAAACAATTTCAGATTGAATGGATATGACCTGTTGACCCAAATCACATTTTTATATAGAAAGCGGGGTCTACTTAAGCGCTACACGTCTGAAAAGCGCTTAGCGAAAAGGTTCCCAAAATATCTGAGCAGTTTTTTCTCTCAACATTTTACAAACTGTTGCTTTTCTTTGGTCTGTGTCAAATCAAAAATGATTCTTACATCTTCCAGACTACGTCCCTTGTGTCGGCGAGCAGCAACAGTTATGGTTATGAACCGACTTAAGGGGGGAGCCTGCTTTAGAGGCTTCAAAAAATCGATTTTTTCGAGGATTTTTTTGGGAAGGAAAGAAATATTCGATTGAAACGAAACTTTCTGGTTAATCAGTCTTCTCAAATTTTTTCATTAAAATATATGTCATATTATGCCTGGTACAAGCATGTTGCCGAGTCGCCTCGAGTGTGCAAGTGTCGTACGGCGGGAAAGATGCAGATCGCAATTTTCATCTGAAACCAAAAACCCAAGAAGTTTTTTATTTTGTTATAGTAAGCTTCTAGTTAAACCAAAAAAATTAAACAAAAGGTAAGAAATTAAACTTTTTTTGCTAATTAAAAAAAAAGTTAATTTTTTTGGAAAAACAAATTCACTTAAAATTGTTTTAAAAGTGGGTTAATCATAACTTTCTTAAGGTTTTTTAGGTTCAACTAGAAGAGAATTCAGTTCCGAATATAATCATTGTTATCTTGTTTCGATAGGACGTTTAACTTTTTCCCTATCTTTCCTGCCAATTAGGAAAAATCGCAAAAATAAAAAACCGAGAAATCGAACTTCGAGCGGGCCAGCCGCTCGTATATCTGCTCGACGCTTGCTCACAATTGCTTCTGTAACTCCGAAAATATTTTGAATGTGCTTCTGAAATTTTGAGGACACATTCTTGGATAGTTTGGGAAGACATTTGTGCAAAGAAAAAAGAAACCGATTTTTTGAAGCCTCTAAACAGGCTCCCCCCTTAAGGGAAATTTCTCAGCATTAGATTTATTTTTGCTGAGTAGGTACCCTAATAGTTTAACACGCATCAGTCGCTCGTATTAGTTTGGCCACAACATCGCTTCATTTTGAGTCAAAGATGTGAAACAAAATTAACACTTTTTATTTGATATTTATGTATGTGTATGTGGTGTCGCAATGTATTTTGATGCTTTTATTAATTTATTTTTTTATTATATTAAATGTAATTATTCATCATTAAATAATGATTAATTATAATAAATTGCAAAATACACTAGCTGCTTAGACCATTTCTTTTCGTTAAATATACAAAATTTTCTTACTTTTCCTTTTTTTGTTTGGACTTTATTTTATTTTATTGAATCAAATGGAAATATTAGTATTTTGAAACTGTTATCAATACTTAAATGAAATGTTTCCTAACAAGAAGGTGCAAGGCAAAGTCGCAGCGAGTTTACTCAATATATTCCTTCCAAGCCAGCGAAATGCGGTATAAATATTTGATGGGGCTGCGTTACGCAAACTTCTTATTCCTTAATGGTCAAATTTACAGGGGAAAAGAGAGTAATTGTAGAGACGTGAACCAAGGCGAGCGTGGCGTGAAGAATCGTATTGCTGCACGTATTCGTATTTTTTCATTTCGCTGCCGTTGCTAGAAGTACTTGTAAAATGGAATATGACCATTGTCGGCATTTGAAAGGAGAGAGTAGGCGTCATGTGCCCGAAGAGATCAAACTTTCCAAAAACCGAGAAGTGAGGAGAATTTGGATTTGAACCAAGTGCAAGCATGACTTCCTTCCACAGTAAAAAAAAGCTATAGCTTTACTTTCGCGACTCGGTACTAAACAAAAGCCTGTAATTATTCTACATTGCAATGAAACTGAAGGCGGTGTTAACACCATGGATGAAACGCTGTCTCAATGATCAACCAAAAGAGCAAAAACAGATGGCCTTTGCCTATGTTATTCAATTTATTGGACATTTCAGCACTTTGATCTTATTTGATATATTAGCTCGGAGAAAAAGTTCGTAGGGTTTTTGTTGAAGAATTTATTCAAACCAAAAACAATAAATGTATCAATAAGTTAATTAATTGTATGTTCGCCGTTGCTATTTACAACCTCTCCCCACCTCTCGTCCAATTTGCCGATGCCGTTGCGTCATAAATCGCCTGGTCTGGTGTCAAAGAAGTTCTTGAGCCAGTTTTTTAGGACGTCTTTGTTATCAAATAAAATTTATTTTGAAGACATCGTACATTATTAAAAATATAACACCTGTAAAATATACCACCAAAAATATAAATAAAAAAATTTAAGTTTTTTTCATTTTTCTAGAAACTCAACTACGCAAGTATATAAAAAAATGTATGCATGTAGCGCTTCTTTTTTTCGATATATGAATAAATTCCTGTATATCGACTATTTCAACCACTGTGCGCTGTGCTCGTTGTGCAATTATTATAACAACGGTCCCGCTTGATTTAAGGCAGATATTAAAGTATGTTATTCCAAAGTTCAAATCGAAGACCTTCTTATACTCATAAGACACCACTTATTCCATAAGCACTTAGACTTCCGCCATAACTCACCAATTTTCTAATTATGTATATAAAACATATATTTTAAGTGAATAATTTTTCAATTTGTGTTAATTGTACAACATAAACTGCTCTTTATGACCACATGAACACACACATGCACACACACACTAACGCATACACATTTTCACAATTTTCTTTCGCCCAGTAACTTTTAATATTCCCCCAAAACAAAGTTCAGACCTACAATCCCAAGTTGAAAAAAATCGAATTGAGTCACGTATTTACTTGTAAAGTATCAGAAAGCTATGTCGATTTCCTCAAAGCACATGCATACTCATATTCCCTCAAGTGGGGGTGTGGCTGTGAAAAGTCAAACAGTATTACCCCAATGGAATGGGATGCCCTATGCAAGTGGTATTTCACTTAGGTGCAATTTTTAAATTGAATTTATATGTTTTGTTACTAAAGTGGTTGAGTGTCGCCTCCAAGCACAGACGCAGACATCACACTGCTTTCGCTTGCACAATCGCCTCTCTTGCTATAATTGATTTGAGTCTGAATCCTAAGGGTCTTACGTTTAAATTAAGTTACTCCAGTAATACAAATAAGTTTGTATTAAGTACTGCTTTAGATTTTTTTGCGTATGTTGCTTCGAATTTTTATACACTTTGCTGCTCTTCGTGGGGCACTAAGTGGGATCAAAAAACAAGTTTCAATTAATTCGGCATAAACTTTTTTATGTTTCCGCTCTTGAAAATGGTTTCAGCATCTACACATATACCTACATACAGATGTACTACATATTTCAACGTTGAGTATATTGCGTAGTCTGCGGAGACTCTCATTTTTATTTACAATTTGTACACATATACGAGTACACCCAGCCATGTGTGCTCATATCGTTGTTTAGTGTATTTATGTGCAGTTCCTTGCAGCCAGTCTGAGAAAAACTCTTATCAGACACTACTTATTCAGCTCACACCGCCTGTTGTTTAATTGCACCCAAACTTATTTTCTTCCACCCAATTATGTAGCAGAAAGAAGTTTCGAGCTCAAACTTAGTTGTTTTTGTTCGTTCGCTGTTTGAGTAATTCTTTGGTTTGATGCTTACAGATCAAACTAAATTGATTTTGTTCATTCGCCTTTTGCGTAATTCTGTGGGTGGTATGTCAAAAAACGTTTTCAGAGTTTCTTAAACATGCAATAAATAAATTTGTGCTGTGAAGTAGTAGGTAAAAATTTCTTTTCCTTTTAAATGTTTGACTAGTTGTGAAAAATATAAATAGATACAGTCTGAGTGCGATGGCTCTAGCTCCCAATGAACCCAAGCTATTGTTTTTCTAGCAGAATATTATTGAAGTAAAATATTTTAATTAAAAAAAAAACCCTAGTCCTAGAATCTGCTACCAAAAAGTTGTAGGCTAAACACATGTTTGTTGAAAATTTTAAAAAATTATTATTGCCGAGTTTATGATGGCCGCTTACAAAAACCAGTTTTTGAAATTTTAGTTTGCAACACACTTTGACTCATTTGAATATTTCTTATTCCAAATTACGACCAAAGCGATATAGAAATTATGAATCGATTAAATAAATGCTAAGTTGATAATAGCAGCATTAGGAGCGGGATAATTATAGGTTCATTATAATATTGCTATAAAGTTCATATTTTATTTTCTTCATTTTATTATTATTCATCCTCAATATTTTTAATATCAACAAATGATACAAGTGGCTCGAGTGGTTTCGATGTTGTCAACATATCTTTGAAATACCGCGTCAATTGTTGTTTTTGATCGTGTTGTCGATTCAGTGCCATTGTTACACATTTTTAAATTGAATATTGTATTGAGAAAGTCAATTAAAGGAACCGCTGTGTCCAATGCAAAATTTACGTTAAAATCGCCACTAAAAATCATTGGAACTTTATCGTAATCTTTTCTAAGTATCCGCGATACACACGCGATACAAACATTCGTAGGACGCTTGGTCTAAGCAAGTATTAGGTAGTGTCGTATAGGTATACATAATGCCTTCTTGCTCACCGTGGCTCCGTAATACGCAGGCGCGCACCCATACGTACTAGCATACATACAAACATACATACGTATGACGCTTGAACTAAACACCAAAGCAAGTAATAGGCAGTGTAGTATACATACTACAATACTCACTATACTAGCGTGGCTCAGCAGTACGCAGCCACACACATATACGTATATTAACATATAACGCTTCGTAGTGTCGCTTTTTCGTTTCATCGAGTCTCAAATCACTCCCAACGATTCTAAAGAAGTTTTCACTTCAAAAACGATATAATCAAAGCAAACGATAAGGTTAGGTTAGGTTGACCTAGCTGGCTGAAAGCCATCACATAGACATATTGATCCTTAGTGTTACCAGATGGAGCTAGACCCTTACGTTGTAGTAGACATCTTGTATAGTAGACATCTTGTAATACGTCTGCGTCTTTTGCGAATCTACATAAGTAAACTTTGGAGCTCTATCCTCGATAGGTTTACTAACTTCTCATATTGTAAAGCTCCTAAGCATTTTAATCTGGTTCTATCTAATTCAGGACACGAGCATATAAGGTGTTCTAGCGTTTCCCTCTCTTCTAGTTCATTGAAAAATCTGCAGCCATCGTTGTTTGGGATTCCTATCTTGAATGCGTGCGCCGCTAGCAAATTGTGGCCTGTCAGCATATCTGCGATAGTTCTGCTTTATTTTCTAGACAGAGCTAATACGAATCGGACGTATTTATCTGCACTCTGTGTGCACATGATTTTCGCGGTTCTGCAAGTGGCTAGATTGTTCCACCTCCTATCTATCCGTATTTTCATATTCGCAGCGATGTCTTTGTATACCGTATTTAAAGGTGTCAATATATCGTTTTCTTGTTCGAATTGTGTGAAAACAGCGCTTTTGACAATCTTATCTACAATTTCGTTTCCTGCAATGCCCTTATGTACCCAATAGATATGCAACCGTCTGTCTGCGGATAATCTCTCTATAGCTTCTCTGCTTTTTAGAACATTTTTAGATGAAATTTCATATGAGTTTATTGCCTTTATCGCAGCTTGGCTGTCAACGTATATATTTATTTTGTAGTTGCTTGATGTGTTTGCAATTGCTATTTATGCAGCCTTTCCTACCGCAAAGACTTCTGATTGAAAGGTACTACAGTGGTCAGGAAGCTTAAATGGCTGTCAATAGATACCTGTCCCTACTCCGTCTACCACTTTCGAGCCATCGGTAAATATACCTGTATTAAGAGTATTTGGGTTAGGTTTCAATCCTTTTTTCCACCCCTCTTCTTCTATTGTTGTTCGGAATTTCTTCACCCAATTGCATTTCGGAGTCATATATGTAGTCCGTTTGGCTCCTAATGCCTATTGAGCTATGTTCGAATGTTTTACAGGTAAGTTCACCTGTCGCGCTGAGTCTTACGGCGGATTTAGCTGCTAGGCATTCCACCGCAATATCAATCGGTGACAAGTTGAATATTCTTTCAAGCGCTGCCGTTGGAGTAGTTCTCAATGCACCTGTTGTGGAAAATGCACCAAGACGTTGAATACTTTCCATAGGCTTTTTATATATCGGTTTTCTTAGCGCAGTCCACTACACCAGAACGCCGTATAGTAATATTGGCTTTACTATAGCTGAGTAGCACCAATACATTATAGCAGGAGATAGACCCCATGTAACTTCCAGCATCTTTTTACATGCGTATAGTGCGTTGCTGGCTTCTTTATTCCTCTCTAATATATTGTACTTCCATGATAGTTTACTATCCAAAGCAAACGATAAAAATCGTAAACAATTTATAAACGATTAAAGACGATAACAAATCATATACCAGCGCCAAAAACGGTTAATTAGTTATAAAAATAATAAATCGATAATAAAAATAATAAATCGATACAAACTCAAGAACAATTGAAAACTCGACGGAAAAAGTTTAATCGGCATAGAAAATTATAACTCATTAAATTATTATTATTAAATTATTATTAGTTGGTATAGAATTATAATTAAATTGTGAACAAAGAAAATCGATACAAATTGAGAACGAAATCGAAAATAGATAAAAAATTTCAAACCGATATTCAATTCTAATTCGGATCAAACTATAAATCGATATTCAATTATAAATCCATATTTAATTATATAAATTAAAAATCGATATTCACTAACAAACCGATCCAACTTATAAATCGATTTTCAATTTAAAATCAATATTCGATTAAGAAATCGTTCACACAAATTATAATTGTCGAAAAAACTTAACAAATCAGCTACAGGTACCAAGAATTGAGAAAGTATATATTTTTATTGCATTAAACGCAAATTTTGAATTCAGGAGCCAAATATAGCAAAGGAATATAAAAAATAAAGAAACCTAATTGAAATGGAAATAAAAATTTTAATTTTTAATTTTTTTTCTATGGCTTAAAGTAATAGCTCTGTCACAATTAATTGAAACATATTGAAATATGTAAAAATTGAACCACAAGTGATTAATTATTTGCAAATACGCACAGCGCATCAGTAGAAAATAGAAGTATTTCCTGCCCGTTTGCAAATCAATCGAAGCGCTACTGGAGCTAACGGGCACTTTCGTCTTGGTTCTTGTTTTTATTGCACAAGCTATTGGGTGAAAACATTTTATCACAAAATTTTACTAAAATTCAAAGCAGAATAGGGATACTTTAATATTTCCAAGAAGTGCACATTTTCGAGCACTTTTCTTGCCTCAGATGTTTAGTTCAAAGAAAACATTTTGACTTTTTCTCTAAGCACCTGCCGCCACTAATTGCTAAATTAAGCATCTTCGCGCTTTTCTGACACATTCTTTAATGCTTTGAAATTTGAATTTACTTTGGCACAGAAGTTATATGGCAAATGGGACTCAATAGGCTCCTTGAATATTATGCGCACTTTGCTGTGGAATTTATAAAATGAACAAACTTTCTTCTTTGATATGTATCTAGTTTTTCAATTACTTTCCTATTTGATGGCATTTAAGGTGGCATTTTCATTTAGCTGTGAAGTCTGCGAGCATTCCACAAAAGTTTTTGCTATGTTTATGCCAAACAGTATGCCTACTCCCCTCTCTGATATATATAACCAAATTAGCTGCTTTATATCCAATAAAGCAAATTCAATGCGGTTAGGGGCTATAAATCAATAATCGACGGAGTTTTTGCTGCTCCATAGGTCTGTTTAACATATTACCTACACACATCAGCATATTAGCTGTTAACGGACTGGTGAGGTGCTGCTGGTCATGCCTCAGAATTTTATTATTATTGATCAGAACTGACAAATATATGATGACGATGATTGACGGCATCAACTGCATACTTATTTGGCTCTCATTGCGGGCATTAACAAGCTTTGATATATTCTAATTAACAGAACAATATTTGTAAGCCGTAATTTTGCAACTGGTACAATTCTACTCACTTTTGAACTAGTATGACTTCTTCCACAAAATATCACATATGCATGAGGCCACATTTTGAATATATTTTCTTCACACTTTGAGATATTAAAAAAAAACCGAGCATAATAAAATTTACCTTTCATTTATTCACGAAATAGAAAAAAATTACACTATTATTTGTAAGTGAAGTGTTCTGATTAGTGGCATACAAGCGCGTACTCATATCGATGGAAATTCATGTGGACATATTTATGTTTGTACATACACATATAACTAAAATAAACCGTTTATTTTTATTAATATTCACATTTTTCCAGCAAGTTGAAGTGAAAGTATTTATTATTAAATTAAAACTTCGTGGCGATAAAGAAAACAGTTGTCGAAAAGTTTGTTCAAAGCAACAAAGGCATTCAAGTATAGCAACGAATAAAAAAATATAACTGCGAGAAGCAAGACAGAAAAACAAATTAAGTGAAGTAAAAGCGAATAAGTGAAATAGCACGCAAAAAACAGTAAATAAAAAAAAATCCAATAAAATTTTTTTGCAAAGTTAATACTGCATCTCATTGAGAGCTTTTATGTGACCTTAGAAATTTTCTTATATATCAAACAAATTTACTCAAAGCGTCAAAAACAAGGTAAGCCAATTTATGCATTTATGCAAATTTTCGGGTTATGGCATTAAAATATCTTTCTTTTTTGATCTTTTACTATTATATATTTGTACAAACATAATTTTATACCAGAATTTATTAAGCTAATACCAACAAAAAACGAAAAAAAGGTAAATGTTTCGTTTTATATTTTTCAACTTGAATTTCAAGCAATAAAGCAACGGCTCACAATTATAATCGTAAGGTAAAATAGCTTTGAATTAAAATAATTTTTTTCTATTATAATATACTTTTTTGTGTTATAAAAACCGTCATTTAGCTCAAAAGAAAACTTATCTGATTAATTTATATGAAAAGAAAGAATCAACTTAGTAAATACTAGGAAAAAATATGAGTATTTGTTTAGCTTAGAGAGAATTCGGGAATCGATAATTGAATGATGGTTACCTGCGCTTCTGGGTGAGTTCACTTACGGGTTTATTGTTTGAGTTTCATAGCTCATAAGGTTTGGTTACTGATTTGCGTTACAGAGATACAGCTAAACCACGTTCAATAAATAAAATAGAAATTGTAAAAATAATTTTGTAACTGGGGGACTCTTGAAAAGAGTGGCCTGCTTGGGGCGGGCTTATTTATGCCGCTTGCGCATTGCACGACTGTAGTATGCACGCAGCGTACATTTGAAACTTACTATTTCATATACAGCGAGAGATACAGCGATCAAATGGAATGATAAACAAAACTGAACCAGAGCGAATTAGTGAATGAGTGCAATGAACTCTAGAGAGCTTTGCTTCCTTTAGGTGATATTTTTCAGTTATTGGCTGCACACATTTGAATACAGCTGAAATAAATTTGAGAATCCAAAGAACTGAAGACATTGTTGTAAAAAAAACCTTCTGCCCTAATTTTCAACATTGAATAGAATTAAAAATATTTGTTTTTTTTCTATTTGCTACCTATTTTTTTATTACACTCAAGTCCATAAAAAAAAATTGGAATAATTGGTGACAGTGTTCAAAATACTTCGACGTGAAACATTTTAATACAAAATTTAAAAAACTCAAAAAATTTTCACCAAACTTATTAATTTTTTACTAAGAATTTCTAGAAAAATTTCAAGTATGCAATTTTGTAAACCATGGAATTCTGGTATAAAGAGGTGCCAATTTGAGGTGGGGTAAAATGCGCGTTAATATCACAAACAAATTTCTTTTCGCAACCTAAAACAACTGATGCTAACACCTTCTTGACCGATTACTTTGTACGAACTCTTTTCAGTGCAAAAGAGCCGGGCTCAGACCACTGTTTAGCCTCTTGTTTTGGGTTAGAATGATGGTAATAGATTCAGCTCTCATCCGTAGAGATGAACGGATGCACGTAATGTAATTTATCCTTTCGAAAACGCTCTAAATGTTGCTAAGAAATTAGCATTCAAATGAGGTTTTGTTTCATTATTAACAAATGCGGCACCCATTATGCAACTTGATATGATACTTCAGTTGAAGTATTGCTCACATTGCCCAAGGAAATGCCTATTGCTTCTACTAAAACTGTTTCAGTTCTTAATTTTTTCTACGTCACTGTTTTTTTTTGCCGTCAGTAACGTGGATCGTCTTGAAGGTTTGTATGACGGCCTTTAAATGCAGCAACCCATTCTTCTACTGTACTAATTGACAGCAAAAAGTCCTCATACACTTTCTTAAATTTTAATTCTTTCAAAAACAAAAATTCAATAATTGCTCGATACTTGAATTTTTCCATTACAGAAAATAGAATGACACGTCGGTGGTCTTGTATACAAAGAGTGAATTGGCAGATTGAAATGAAATTTTACATACGTCAATATGAAAATAGCAAACAATTTTAGACTACTAGCAATGCTCTCTTTTATCGAACCGCAAAACCTATTGAACAACTCAGTATACTCTTTTGTTTTGTTTCTATATTCAATATAAAATTTTTTGAAAGCTAAGCCTTCTTTAAAACATTAAATTAATGAGAAAATGAAAAAGTAAATAAGCAGAATTTCTATTTGAAATCAATAGCTTAAGGAGAACATGAAATTTTTCCTCGATTACTGTTACTGTCATACCATTTCTGCGAATGTTTCGTTTTTCTAATTTTTTCTAATAAGCTTTTCACATAAATTTTTTTTTATTCTTCTAACTATGTGTGATGACTCAAAGTCATTCCACACTTGGCTTAAATATACTCTGTCATTTATAATGCGCTATTTTTTGTAAGGGAGGTTCTCTACAAACTGGTGGAATCTTGTTCATAGTCATATGTGGATTTTGACCTTTCTTAGCATGGACTTTAATCTCTTAGCGAAACTCAATTTACCCCTCAGGTGATTTTCTCTATCCAATTGATTAATGTTTATCAAACGATAACTGAAAAGTTAATAGACTGATTTGACTGAAGTTTTGTATTTGTGGTTGTATTGAGTCATAGAGTAGTGCTGAGTAAAATGTTAATATTAATCCTTTTTAGGGATTTATTATTAAAATATAATTTTGAAATTTTTTTTATAAGAAGTGTTAAATAAAATTGCAAAATTCAAAGCGCTTGCTCTTAAATTTTGAAAAAAATTTCTGGTGAAAAATTTAGAATATTTAAAGTTAATTGCTTTAGAAACTCAAATACAGCCAAGGCTATTTGTAGCTAACGCTGTCCCCGAAGTATTAAATTTTATAATTTATTATAAATTTAATTCAGAAAATAAATAAATAAATACTCATAATTTTTTTGCGATTTTTAAAGTTTTGCTGAACAAATATTTAAAAGTAAGGACTTTCAGCATCACTTACAAAAACAAGTTTACTTAAAAATTGAAATTTTTCTTAAAACTCAACCGTTTTAAATATTTCTTTTTTTTAACTAATATATTTTTCAAAGAATTCGTGTTTTGTATCGAACGCATTTTGTTAGAAACTCATAATTTTTTGCGACATTTTAAAGTTTTGCTAACAAATAAAAAAATAAAAAATCACAGTTGTTTTAAAGACTTTCATCATCACTTGTAAAAACAAATTTGCTTAAAAATTTTAATTTTTCTTGGAGCTGAACCGTTGTAAATATTTTTTTTTTTAACAAATATATTTTTTTAATGAATTCGTGCACATATCTTAAACCTTTTATACAAAAAATATGCAAAAACCTTATTAGATTTATCGATTTACGGTGTTTCTTAAAATTATTGCCATTTGTTGCCATTTTTTTAACTGATATTTTGTTTTAAAGAATTTCGGCTTAGCAAATAATACATTTTAATCATTTCGAGTCATTTTTAAAACATGTCGACTTTTTTCAAATACTTTTGTTATTGTTTTAAACGGTTCATTTAAATTTATAACTCCATTCGAGTTTTTAGGCTTTATTACAAAAAATGCCAGCTTATATTGAAATTTAATTGTTTTTTGCGGTTTTATCAAAACTTTTTTGAATTATTTTATATCACATATCCATAAATTAATTTAATTAACTTCCGTTAGCAGCTAAGATCCCTCGAAAAAGGTTGATTTTTATAGAGAATTTGTCGCTGTTTCAAGTGGAAAATACCAAGTTTAAGCAATTAAATCTGATAGATTTTTTTCCGAAGCATAGCATTTGCTTAAATAAATACGATTTATAATTGAATTTGAAGTGTTGGAATTAAAAATTAATTAACTAAAAATTAATTGAATTAATTCATAAGTGAATATGCGAGTTTTTGGGTCAACGCCAAGTCTTTAATTGAAAACTAGTTAACGCCTAGTTGGCGTTATCCATAATCCATATCCATAAATTAATTTAATTAACTTCCGTTAGCAGCTAAGATCCCTCGAAAAAGGTTGATTTTTATAGAGAATTTGTCGCTGTTTCAAGTGGAAAATACCAAGTTTAAGCAATTAAATCTGATAGATTTTTTTCCGAAGCATAGCATTTGCTTAAATAAATACGATTTATAATTGAATTTGAAGTGTTGGAATTAAAAATTAATTAACTAAAAATTAATTGAATTAATTCATAAGTGAATATGCGAGTTTTTGGGTCAACGCCAAGTCTTTAATTGAAAACTAGTTAACGCCTAGTTGGTCTATATGGTTTTTTTATATTTATATATTTATATATTTTATATTTGTATTTTATATTTGATTTATTTTATATAAAAAAATATATTCGTTTTGTTAAACTTATTTTTTTGTTTTAATTTTCGTTAATATTCTCTCTTATTTTCTTTTAAAGCTGAAAGTAGGCACGAATTTTATTTTTTCTTCACAGATTTCGCTTACTCTTTTATATAATCAGAGGTTTATATAACCAGGTGCTTGTTTTTTTCGCATTGTATTGATATTTTTTCATAATCAGAACTAAATTTTTTATAATCATTAAATAGATTTTATAAATCATTTTGCAATTATTAAACAATTGAGAAACCCTAACAATTTTTATTTTTTTGTCTGGACAACTACCAAGTACAGCACTCAGAAAACATTAAATCCATTGTATTACCCTCGGGTTCCCTTTTTAATCTTCTTTAAATCTCTCTTACTTTTCCAACTCCTTTACGCTGACCACCTCTCCTAGCAGCATAAACAAGAAGCTTACTGCTATTGATAACTATATTTTATATGTAGATGAATTTTATACTAAATTATAGCATGCCATGCAGACTCGAATTGTACTCATGTACAATTTCTTTTGCAACGTAAAAAACCAGTTACTCAAATAAACTCTCACGTTATTTGCTGCTGGTTGTAGAGTTTCTGCTGGCTTTCCCGATATCCATAAAAGGGCCGAACAAATTAAATATATGTACGTAACAATTAAAAGGGCTTAGGGTAAAAAATTAAAGCAAATCCATGCACAAATCCTCATATGTATATGTGTACATGTACATATGTATGTAGCTGATATGCATTGGGTAAAATTTTTGCCACTATTCGCGTGCAAATGACGTTTCTGCTGATTTTGTACATGTAAATGACATCAAAGAGGCGTAGCACATACGCTCACATGCACATGAAAAGTATAACATTTAAATAGGCTTACATGTCGCAGTATTATTTTAAAAGCCTAAAATATTTCTGAAAATTTGCGACTGAACATTTTTGAAATCGAATCAACTCGCATTGTCGCGATGTGATGTTTGCAAAACTAATTAAATATCTGTGTGACTGCATCCATTATACCATCTGTATACAGGTATATGTATGTGTGTTTGTGTCTATATGTATTTATATATTTATGTGAATGTGTAACTTAATTTGCATACTACATGCAAGCGCGATGCGAATACAGCTTTTCACTAACTCAATTTTGAAATAATGTATATAAAGTGCCTTTTAGCTGGAAATGCGCAAAATAAGAATATCAAATTCATTGACTTTTCTTTTCATTAAATTTTAATTTTTTTTATTTTTTTATTTTAATTTCATGGAAAAGCATGAATAAATTTTCAAATTTAGTTTCGTATTGCATGAACAATGCTGTAAATTATCACATTTATTTCGAATAGCAACAAATAGTGTTGTTGTTTTCACACCTTCGCAAATTTCGCGCAGTTGAAGTTGCTCATACGCCCCGCCATGCCAGGAGGCAACTGGTATGCAACATTCAATTTAGCGCTCCAGTGCTAACGCTTTTGTAGAACGAAATGTAATTAAAATTTTTGTAAAGGGAAACACTACAAAGGCAACAAAAACAATACATTTTAAGAGGTAGAGTGGAGCGTAGGAGCCATGCGGAGAAATGTGATTAAAATTCTTGCAACTTAGACGGGCAAACGTATGTAAATATGTATATGTAGACTAAGAATATAAGATTTTCTATATAGGTATATGTATCTGCACGCCAAAAAATATAGAGAAAGCAGTCATAAATATATATTTTTTCAGTTTTAAATGCCGCATGTTACTTGGAAACTCTTCGTTGTCTATTCTTCCACTTAAATTTAAATTATAGGCTTTCCCTCACGATTCGCTGCTATACCATAACTACCCTGCAGGGAAAAATACTAGTTCAGGACTATAATACTACCAGCTTACTTTTCCGCTCTACCAGTTTGCGTTCTATCTTTTTGGCATGTGGGCAATTGGTATTTTTAACACGGCGATGTTCTACGAAATGTCAATTGTCCGGCCATGCATCAGCAAAATTTCAGCTCATACTAAGCACAAAATTTCACTCCAATATGTTGCTAAAATAACCAGTTCCAGATTATTTGAATTACAATGCAAAAACTAACATCCAATCCATTCCTAAGTTGTAAGAGCAAATTCGTCACTATAGGAGGCAAATAAAATTAATGCTAGTCAAATTTTGGATTCATGTTTTATGTACTCGATTGATGCGAAGGTTTTACTGCATTTCTTTTTTTTTTTGGAAAAGAAAATAGTTTTTTACTCAATTGAAATGCTTTTCTTAACTTCTTTTTTCGACAGTGGTAAAGTTATTCTAAAATCAGAAATAAAATACATAAGTTAGATAATATATTATATTTACATTTATTTTGAAAGGATTTGAAAGTTTCTTACCCAAAAAAGGCGCATAGAAATTTTTTGATGCTCTTATTATAGTGCGAGTCCCGTCTATTTTGTATTAAATTATTAGATAAGTGCTGAATACGGTTTTGAAATTTTTGCGAATTGAGTGCTAAAGCAGACTCATTATTTCGGAGAAAAGTTAAACTTAATACCAGGTAAGTAATACCTGGTTTTCCAGAACCACAATTTCATTTATTGTATCTGCACTCATTTATCTTAATTAAGAGTTCAGAGGAACCACGGCAAAACCAATTTTTGTGTTATTATTTTTTACTATGATATGCCAATGCCGATAGTACCGAAGCATAATAATTATTTTTCTGACATTTGAAAACTTGAACTGTGTAACAATATTATGAATCCGTTCTTCAAGTCTTACTAACTTGTGATACCTGGCTACAAATAGAGTGAATAAATTGCAAATAAATACTAATAAAATAATTTTTGCCTCTATTTAATATATATATGGATATCAAGTTTTTTCAAGTAAATATGCCCATCTGCATTTCCTTAAAGTCTTAGACTAGTCTTAAACTTTCTTATATTAAAAAACAAAAACCAAATAACTTGCAGACAAGTTGATCACTTTACTGCTGATATTATTCTAGTCAATGACGAACTATTACGATTTCTTCCATTAAATACCAGTAGCTGATGAATGTTGAATACTAGCTTCAGTTTTCCCCCCAAAACAGATTTTCTCCACGCAACACCAAAAATAACGTTCATTTACTTTCTGCCTTCCTCGCTCAGCTTCAAACATAGATAACGCGCTCATCAAAATCGTCAGCATCGTTTGAATATACGTACACCAAGCACCGAATATTACACCCTATTGTGTGCGTACAACAACCTCTGATCCCAACAGCAACAAAAAGAGGAAAAATAAAAAAAAATTGTATGCTCCTGTTAGTATGAAGTCCATTGCCTCCATTTCTATTGTTTATTCATTCAATTTTTTTATGCTAATCACCATTTAGGCGTAGCTGCCATTTAATGTTTCTTTTATTTCCTACCTTTATTAGTGCTCTTGTTTGCTTGCGTGCGCACTCCTACTGGGAAAGAGATTAGTTGCTAGGAAGTACGGTTTTAGCGTCTTTCTTATTAAATATATATTGTGCTATAATTTTGAGGGAAATTTCATGAACTGGTGCAAATAAGGGCGTATCAAGTAACCTGATAGCTTTTATGTCACAGAAAAAAAAAAAAAAACAAATAGGGGAGTGACATTAGAGGCAAGAGTGTAAACAATACGGAGTATCGACACGTTGAAAGTTATGAATATTTAACAACATAAAAAAACTGATAAGTCTAGTATTAGTGAATTCAAGGATTTTTTTTTTGTTGAGTGTGAAAAAAATTTAACTACTATTTGTTTTAAGATTTTTCGGTATAAGTATAATATTGTGTTATACTTAAAAAGCAAACCCAAATAATTGTATACCAAAAAAAAAAAATTAATTAAAATATGGTGCCTTCAAAATATTAAGCTTGATGACAAGTTATAATAGTGGTTCTTTTACTTACCGGAAAAGTGAGAAATAAAAATAAATATTTTCGTAAATCCAGGAAAAAAAAATTTTAAATAGTTAAAGTTTTTACTCTCTTTTCTACACTTTGGTAAAAAAATTTTTACTCAAGAATTTAGAACTGGAGACTTTTTTCTCGTGGAAAAATAAGTCCGTGAAAAAAAATTACCGGAAGTACTTGTAATTGAGCTGATATATTTTTCTTACTAAACAAATTGTTTTAACAGCTATTTTAGTATACTCCTCTATTAATTTTTTCACAAAAAAAATTGTTTTTTAATTTTTAAACAAATATTTTAAATTTTTTATTAATTTTTTAACAAATTTTTTAAGATTTTTTTTTAACCAAAATTATTATAATCATTATCGGTTGATGTTTTTCCCATTAGAGTGTAGGACCTGACCAAAATTTACATTTACACCAAAAACTTGTTTTTTTAGTCAAAACATTTTTTACAATAAACATATTTTACTACTTTACTTGTCTTTTATCAGAGAAAAACTTGTTTTTTTTCCAAAAAATTTCAAGTAATATTAAATTTGACAAAACAAAATTTGAATACTCGTCTTTTATCAGGCTAAAACATTTTGCAGAAAAAAATTTTGACATATTCCTGTTTTATCTTTTTCCACCCAGAAAAAAAAAATACAAATTATATTTATTTTGGCAAAAAAAATTGTAACACTCGTCTTTTATCAGAGAAAAGTTAAATAGAATACCATATGAAATCATAAAAAATCAATAAAACAAGTTCCTTTGGAAATTTGTACAAGGCTATTTTTGTAAATAAACACCTTGAAAATATGTGTTTGGTCAAAAAATGATGCTACACCATTAATATTTTGGTTAAGCAACACAAATTTTCGCGAACGCAGAATAAAAATAGACATTTTTTGTGCACAATCCATTCCAGCATTTATAATTTCGGATCCCAAATATTATTTTTCGTATTTTTTTTACGTAAAAAAAAAATAAAAAGTTTCTAAAATTATTAAAATAATAAATTTGCGGTATTTCCGACCATAGCCATTGCTGAACTGAATGATATATACAGTTTTTAAGGAATTCGAATAAATATTTATTTTTCCTCACGCAGTGCTCAAAAAAGTAATAATGATACATATACTTTTGTTTTTTGTAACACTCATCCAGCCCTTGAAAAAAGTTACCCTCATCCTTAGAGAAGAAATTTCACCCTTTCTATACGTAAATGTTTTTACTGATATTTAAACAATTCTTCGTCAATTAAAACCCTTAAAAATACAAATATAAGTTCTTTAAATATAATAACAGTTACTTTAATTTTGCGTTGTAGTAAATTGCAGTTTTCTCCGCAGTTCTCCCCAGATGAACTCTTAAAATGAGTTGCATGAAGAGTATGCTTGACGATTTTTATTCGGCCAAGCACGCACCTGACTCCACATGACAAAACTTGTTTTTTTATACCAAGATATTTTGATGGCAATTGTTGTGAATATTTCAACTTTTTTACGCATTACCTCTGTACTTGTACCTTTAATTGCATTCCTGCAAACATTCACTTCGTAAGCCGTAAATTATATGAATTAATTGCAGATCAAGGCCTAGGGCCCGCGAAGTTCAAAAGGGATAACGAATTTATTGCAAATGATATTTCTTCGTTTTAAATCCTAGTCCATTGACTTTGATTTCTTTCTTTTTATCTGGTAATGGTGTTTTGCCAGTATATTTGCCATACTTAGATGGAATATACTGTTTGAATGGGCATCTTGAATGAAATGTCAATAGTTGTCCGTCAACTGTTATATTTTTGTATGGCATATGCAAAACCTTTTGAAGTGGCATCCACTTCTCTCACACTTCTCTTATACATATGTAGATGCGACCTTATGCCCAGATTTTTGCTATTGGCGATTATTTTTGTTATCAAATCTAGTACAGTGTCTAATTTTTATGAACGTGAGACAACGTAGACTAAAAAAATAGTCTTCCACTAGCGTCATTGCATGCATTTTTAAGATATTATTCATTCGATTTATAAACTTCGAAATTCACACCAAGAACTCGAAAACTTTCTTTATTGGCTTTACTTTGGTTTCACTTTTAGATTTAATAGAGGAATGACAACTAAAGTGCTACGAAATCATAATTTGGGTGAAATTTAACCGACAAGTTGATAATATAAATAAATTTATGAGGTTATTGTAAAACAGATGAGTAAAATTAAAATAAATAAAGGGATTTCAGCCGTTTTTAAAAAGAGGTATAGCACTTGTATTGTTAGAAACTTTAAAATGGGTGAAAAATCATCTGAAGTTTAGACGAGAACTAAGGCAAAGAACTTCACAAATCTTAAATGTAAACTGTAAACTATAAACTGTAAACCGGAAAATGTAAAAAAACAGTAATCCCAAAAAGATGAATATGAAAAACTGATGGCGCATTGTAGCAGATCGAGATATCTGGGGAAGATAGTTGACTGTCAGAACTATCATTCCAAGGAAGAGGAAGCCACTATAAAACTATTCGTGATGTTGTTTAATACTTAAAGTAAGGGCATTCAGACTATTTGTGCTGTGAAAATATAACTCGGGCGACGAGTTTCAATTATTTCATGCATAAACAAAGCTTAACAGCATTCAGAGAATTTAGTTAAGCTACAAGGAAGAAGTTTTGTTGAGTACTCAGAAATGTGGTAAAGTTTTCGCCAAAGGTATACATATCTGACTGCATTGTTAATTAATAATTTATAATTTTCCAGCCGTTCTTGGTCAGAGTAAGCATACATATATTCATTTTTGGTAAGATATTCTACGCACTAATAGAGTTTTCACGAGCTAAAGCTTAGCGTCTTAAGGAATATGACAAGCAGTTTCAGGCAATTACCTTAGTACAAAACACAATTTACTGATTGAAGCACTAATTGCTACACCTTATACACCTTAGAATTGTATGATAGTATGTTAACAAATTTCTATATTATTACCCGAATTTTGAAAATATTAAGATTAAGCTCTTATGGCATCCAATCATCATCATCATTGTTAGCTCAACAATCCGATCCGGGTTCCGGCTTGCTTGAGCATTTGTCTCCAGTTCGATTTATCCCTTGCTTGAGTTCTCCAATAAAGTATACCAAATAGTCCAGCATGCCGATCTACGTCAATAAACTTTTCCAAGTTTCACTAGGCACGGGCCGTAATTCTAAAGACTAAGTATTCAGTCTCTTTGATCAGACCTAGAAGGGCAGACAGGTATATTTGTGAATCATCAGCGTAGAGATGATCAAGAATAGAACCTTGTGGTAGACTAGATTTTATTGGCGCTAGGCAAGAGCGATTACACGTTGCATCAACCATTTATTTTCTATTTGTTATATAGGTTTCTCTTAACTAAACTGCATTTAATTTTGCTTTAGTTTTCACGTAGAGATATGAAATTATTAAAAAAAAATTTTGGTGGTCCTAGCAATAGCCACCTTTAGTTTACATTACATATAAAAATTTGATATGATGCCTATAAATATTATTTTTCTTTTCGCTGTGCATAAAAATAGCTACAAAGGAGTATAAAGTATAAATAAAAAATAAATGAAATATTGAGAATTTTGTTTTTAATTCTAAACCGCGGGATTTGTAATTTTTCAACAAAAAAACACTAATAAATACTGCTTTAAGCTACTAGAGTATGACAAGAAAATAGAACCTTTTTTATTTGGAAGAAAAGAATTTGGGAAAATAATACGAAAAAAGCTTACGAAGTCTTCCAACTTGTTGGATTTTTTGAAATATGACCCTTTCGTTAGAACTTTTACCAATTTCTTATTGAATTATTTCTAGTTATAACTCTTTTATTGACATTCAAGGTTGTGAAGTAAATAAAAAGCAAATTTGCACTCGAAAATGGAACCTCTTCAATAACCGATTGCGATCAACTCCCTTCGAGTATCACAACACAACTAAAACATATGAGATGTTCGCAATTTGAAGTGTAGTGTCATTCGTAACAACAAAAGAGGTCTAAGTTTTTTTTTTTTTACGCCAGCAAATATATGATAAAATTTGGCGCTTAAATAAACAGGTTATCGATAAATTAAGTCCATATTCTCCTTATGAAAAAGGTGTGCAACATAAGTACTATCAAAGAGCGAAGTGCGGCAAGAGGAGCGGTTACAAATGTTTTCATATCGTCTGATTTCTTACTATAAATTATAAAAAAAACTGTCACTAAATAATTTTTAATGAAATTTGAATACTCCAAGTGAATTAACTTCATTGCAATGGCTGCCTTTTCTAGCTCTTGAATAGTCTAGGTTGCTAATATAATTTCGCAGATCTCAGCTACATTTCAGTAATAGTAATAATATCTAGTGATATCAAAAATATCTTTTTTCTTCGAATACCAAAAATGCTGTCATGTCACTTTTTCCAAATTTCTATTGCCTTTCTTCTTATAGCATATTTTAAATAAATAAAAAATGTTAAAGAAAAAAGACTTTGGGTCTAATCTTTGACAGTAATTTTTGATTTACTTGCCACATTAAAATCAAAATCATATTCTGTATTAGATTTTGTGCGACAGAATAGCTCGAATTGTACGGTCCCTTATGTCCCTAATTAGCTGTTTACTGTATAGAATACGCCGCCTTTATTTGTTGGCCATACCATAAATTTTTAATCAACAGGTTCGAATGTGTACAAAAGGCCAATAACGCTGGTCGAAAAAAAATCTGTCGCAGTTTCGTCGACTCCTATGGACTCCAGCAGAGCCTTACTACACGATTATAGAAATTAGTGCATAAAACAAATTTCATAGATTACTAATAAGTTGTTTGGCATGCAGCGTCATCCGGGTGAAGGAATATTGGCCCACATTTAATTAATCAGTATTTTTTCAAGAAAAAAAGATAAAAATTGGAGACTAATATTTGTTATTAACCTAAATAATCACCCTAAACTTCGTAAATTTCGCAAACTTTTCTTAGTTATAAATGAGCTACCTATGACCTTTGAGGAATGTTTTCAACGAATTTTCAGGAGCAGCACTTACTTAACCAATAGCGACTTCAAATTTATGTTTCAATTTTGGATTATCACTCAATATTATTCTCTTAGTTTAAGAGAAAGAAAAAAAGGGTAATCTGGTGCGGTAGCACTCGGCATTGACTGGGACGGCGGCTTCTCGCTTAGTTTCGAAACAAATAATACCCAGTGATGCCGCCCTACCAAAACCTGTGCCAAACAACCACTTAAATCTCGTTACTTTTCTTTATCGATCATTTGTTGCATCGAGAAAATGCACAAGACCGCCAGTGAATTTTTGAGTTACTAGAAATTTGCACTTTATTATAGTAAAAATCAAGGAGATATAAAACTGCACACCCGAAATTTTTCTGGAAACTCTGATTAAAAGTACGAAATTCGAATGAAAATCTCTCTCCTCCTTCATAGCTTGAAATTCGTTACCGAATGTAATCAATCATGTATCAAATAAAATGCTTATAATAAACTGTGTTAATAAAAATGTAAAAACTTTTACAATATTTGAAAAAGTATTTTTGCTTCTGACTAACTCCAAAAGATGACCCCTGTTTTGAAATCGAATCCATTGACGTTTATTCTGCAGCCGTGCCAACTTATATCTTGCGATGCCTCGCTTTCCTTGTAGTATAAGTTGAAGAAGATTATAATTCTAGATTTGTATGTATGTACAGATTTTGTGCATGTATACTTATAATTGGCACGTACATACATTGGTTTAGCGCTAAAAAAAAACATTTTTTTTTTTTATTTTTTACAGAAATATGGCTTAAGATACTTTAATAAAATCAGTTGCATGTTATTGTACATCTTTTCAATAAGTTTTTAAAAAATATTAATAATAAAATATTGACAAATAAGCCCATGACAGAGTTTTTTTGGAGATATGTTTTTCGAGAGGTGCTCTGCGGTGCCAATCGGCATTCGTCGTAGAATCATCTGAAACTAAAAAAGTCGAATTTTTCAGTTAAAGTATGACGTAATGCTCCCCCCTACATTAATAATTTTTTTTTTTTTCATTTTTGTAGTTTTGGTGGCAAAAAAACGTAAAACGAGCATTTTTGGCGAAAAATTTCGCCATATTTGTAAGTGAAAAACAACCTTAAAAAAAAAAAAAATAAAAAAAACAGTGTAGGGGGGGAGGTATTTTTGATTTAGAAAACGTGTGCCAAATTTGAAAAGAATCGGTTGAATAGTTTCGGAGTTGTGATTGGCACCGACTTTTAAGAAGTCGTTTCGGGAAAAACGCGTTTGAAAAAATGACTCTGAAAAATTATCTATGCTCCGCATTCGAGGTAGAGTGCCTACAAAGGCTATAACTTTGAGAGTTCTGCTCCGATCCACTTAAAATTTTGACACAACATTCTTGAAATGATTTACTATAAGATGAGTGAAGAAAAAAAAATTCGATTTTGTGACCCTACCGCCCCCCTTAAGTATTATTTGTATTTGTTTTAATAAAAACTTCTACTTGAAAGTTTTTGGCACGAAGAATTAAGTTTTTATATCTATTTTTTAATTAAAGAACCGCAAGGTGGTGCTAAATTTGGAGAAAAATACATCCATTATTTTTGTGTAAAATTTTTGCTAACACGTTGGCTGCCACGTCGCACGTTTTCATGCGACACGTAAATGTTACCCTGAGGCCACGTCATACATTTTTGTACATCTTAATATGGAATTTTACATAGAATTTGGATTCTCTGGCGGTGAACATTTTGGTGTATTTCCCATGGCCGTTGTGTATTTTTAACCTTCATGTGCCCGGCTTACTACAGTTGTAGTAAATTGTGAAAAAAGTGAGATAAAAAAAAATTTTCCGAAACAACAATGCCCGAATTTTTTAGTAGCTTCCTGATTATGCGGCCGGCTTACTACATTTGTAGTAACCATATAAAATGTATGCAAAATAGTATTTTATAGTTGACTTCAGCTTGAACTAAGAGCATTTATAGGTCTTGTGTTACTAGCAGGTGTAAATAAATCAAATGACGAAGATGTGGATGTGCTATGGAGCCAAGAATGTATTTGCTTTTATCGAGCAGTAATGCCTAAGTCACGCTTCAAAGAAATTGTTCGATTCATTAGATTTGACAGCGAGCGTACAAGAACAGTTAGGCTAGAAGCCGATAAGGCTGCTCCAATATCTGAATTATGGACACAAATAAACGCAAATCTGCGCAAATATTACCAACCATCTGGAGAAATTACTGTAGATGAACAATTATTTGCTTATCGCGGTCGAACTAGGTTTACTCAGTACATACCCTCTAAGCCTGCCAAGTATGGGATAAAGGTTTGGTTTGCATGCGATGCTAAGTCGTTCTATCCACTCAAAAGTGAAATATATACTGGAAAAAACTCAAATGCTGGTCGAGCAAATAACGTAGGTGAAGGTGTTGTGCAAAGGTTAGTATGCCATTGGGAGAACACCGGAAGGACTATTATTTGTGACAATTTTTTTACATTGCTAAACTTAGGCAAGTATTTAATGTCCAAAGGTCTTGCTATTCTTGGTACTGTTCGTCAAAATAAAACGTTTGTACCATATGAAATGAAGGCTGACCGCAATCGTGCTGAAGAATCTTCCATTTTCGGGTTTCTCGATGGAAAGTTTTCTTTGGTACCTTATGTTCCAAAAAGAGGCAGATCAGTTATAATACTTGCCAGCACACCTTTGACAAATTCAATTGTAGCTGAAAAGAAAAAAAAGCCGCAATACATCCTTGATTACAATGCAAACAAAGGAGGCGTCGACGTAATGGATAAAATGCTTTCTGCATATTCAACGAAACGCAAAACATTGCGTTGGCACTTGGCCATGTTGTATAACATGCTGGACATACTTGCATCATTCATCATTTACTCGGAAAACAATCCATATAACCGTCGCACAGACGCGCGACGAAAGTTCTTGCAGAGCTTGTCTAAGCAGCTTCTTATGCCAGCAATTGAACAGCGCTCTCAAGTTCCCCGGGTGCTGGGATTCCATCAAACACGTAAAGCTATCGAAAGGGATCGATCCAGTGCGATCCCTTTCTGCTACATCTAATGTTGATTCATCTATTTTATCTGATATTACCAACGATAAACAACCAAAATATCCTGTACCTTGTCAATACTGTGAAATAGGAAGTCGTAACAACACACGAAAAATCAGTAGTTGGTGCAAAAAAGCAGTGTGTAATGCACATGCCGAAACATATATTTTGGGAAAATGCTGTTCAACTGCTGAAAATTAAAACATTTTTTGTATTAAAATTCTCACCTGAATTCAATATTTTTAAATGAAAAGGTTATTACACACGTACAAGTTAAAAAAAGCACCATACAAGTCTTTTTTTCTTAACATTACATTGGTTTTGCATGCAATTACGTAGTTACTACAAATGTAGTAAGCCAACCGGGTACGTAAGTTTTATATCCCGGGCACATGAAGGTTAATGGTATTTTTTGGATAATAAAAAAGTTGTAAATTAAAATTTGTCTTTTTATTAATTCTTTTAAAAATTAATTCATTTATGAACAAAACAAATATAAAAATATGTATGTATGTAAATTCAAATGGAAATCACTAGAAAAATAAAAAAACTTAAAATTAAAAATTCAATTTTTTAATGGAGATCAGTGCAAAAATTAATTTTTCTGGTGGGAATATTTAGGAAAACATTCTACACATAGTTGCGGTTTATTGGCAGTAGGTGGTTGTCCTTTTCAATCTCTTTCTGGCTGTTACTCTATCAGCAGATTTTTTTGACATGGTTGTTGTCGTCCTTTCTTTTTTCTATAAAATGTTTTCCTTTTGTTATGGGTTCTGGAGACATGAAGTCCAACAAAGCATTTGAAGTCTCCTGCCGGAACTTGGTTATTGAAATTTGTTTGTTTGTAGCCTTTTTATATATTATAAAGGCGTTTACGACAGACATTCCTAGTAACAGTTCAAAAGCCACTTTGCGGTACCGCTTAACACCTCTTCTGAGAGTGGTGGCGTAGGCGGTCATTTGATCGGATATATCAACACCGAATTTGGCTTTGTTCTAATCAATAACAGCAAGAGGTTTTTCAAAAGCTCGTTGCCTTCGCTTCCTGGTAGAAAACTAAGTAAAATAAACCAAAAATATCAAATAAAACTCAAAAACTGCAAAAAATTACTGTCGCACATTTTCGTGCGACGTGGCCCCACAACATGTTTTATGATCTCCCAGGCCATGTCGCACGAAAATGTGCGACACAAAAAAAACATTATAACTGCAAAATTAGCGACCAAAATAAAGTCGCGAGCAGTCAAAACTTATTTTTAGGCACTAAGAAACAAAAAAGAACATAAATAAGTTGTTGGCCTCAGGTGACCAAAATTGTTAAATGACACTGCTACTGAACGATCAAAATTCTAAAAAGGCTTTGGCAGCCAACGTGTTAAATGGTTCAAAACTGTCTATGGTTGATCTTTACCTCCTGGGCGATGTTACGGCTGCTAACATGCCGGTCAACTTCGATTATTTCTGTGGACATTTTTGACACTATGGATAGTTTTTTTAAGAGGGAAAATACCTAAACGGAATCAACGAAACCGGAACTGCACTTTTACATTGGCCTGGCTCACCTTTTCGACTTAATCAAAGAAAAACTGTAAAATGGACCGAATTTTCTCTTTAGCTTTTCCCTGTAGCTTACACCTGAATGGAACAAACAAAAAAACAGCAGTGTAGCCTCTCGTAAACTTTAAAGTTCTCGATATTAGCTCTAGAGCTGCACTCTAATGGACATTTTCCCTGTAATTTTATGTAGAATCCGCATATGCCAGCAACGATGTCGAAACAATAATTCAATAAAAATTGATCACCTTAATGTGCACATAACATAAAATATAAATGAAAACGCTTGCAACCATTGGCTCAAAATTTTACTACTGACGCAGTTGCTATTGTTTCCCCTTTTAAGGCATTTTGAGCTTCTTTTGACCTACAAAAATATGCAAAAACTGCCGAACTATGAGGAAATGCAAAAAGCTGTTAACATATATGCACACATATTTATGTATGTATATCAGCACAGTAAAAAATGATTTAGCAAACATAAAGGCAACACAATAAAGCCGTTGTTAAGCGAATTTTTCGTTTTTTGTTTTCTCATTTTACGTTTTTCACCAAACACCAGAGTAACCAAAAAAAAAAAAATAAAAACTACCGCAGCGTACCCTTGACATCCTCGTACTCGTAGCGTTTATCAGCATGCAGTTAACGTTCTTATTGTGCTGGTTGCTGACTTTTCAGTGCGGTTTGCAACTTTCTTGCTTTACGCACAGACAATGAATGAACAAAAAAAAAAGAAAAAGTCCTTTGATTCCTACAGTTTTCGTCTCTCTTTTATTTCACTTTTTTGACAAAAAGTTGTTCCTTTGTCTGTGTAGCTTTTACTTTTCTCACAAGTTTCAAGTATGCAGTTAACTCATTGTCTATGCTACGAAAATATTGGGGGAAACCTAGTAGCATATATGATTTCTCTCAGTTCTGTTGGGGAACGCTTAAAAATTTTATTAAAAGCAGAGAAGATAGAAAACTGTAAGAGATGCTGCAAAAACTGCCTTTCAGTCTGCTTGAAAGCGCAAAAACGCTGTGTTGACTTCGAATCGCAACCACATTAATAAGTGCAAGGGGAAGTAGAGCGCCGGAGTATTTGGGAGCTTAAAGGGGTGTCACGTGGTAATGTCACATGTATGTACCTACCTTTGCTTGTGGTAATCAGTCTATCGCAACAGCAGCATTGTGAAGCGTTATCTCTTTCGGCAGCTTTTCATTCAGTTGAGGGTTAGTGGCTTTGCGTTGGCAAGCAAACAATTTCAAAGGAGTTGAAAGAATGCAGATCCCTACCATTTTTCGCTAGTTAGCTTTCATTATTCGGTTGTAAACACTGATGACTTTAGGTTGGTTTTAATTAATCTAAATAGAGGGTGATTTTCTATTTTTTTATTGCTCACAATTTTTTCTATTATATTTTGATTTTTAGGGGAAACAGAAAAAATTTAGGCATTGCCTTTCTTCTACTTCAGTTGTTTTTGCAAACTTGTTATCACAAGTAACATAGCAACAACTAAAGAAGTTTACCTAGTGTGTTTTGTTTAAGCTTTGAAAGCAGATTTATAGAAAAGACTTCTAAAATCATTTATAAAACATAAAAATGTATACATATGTATTTACTTGGAAACATCTTTGTTCGATAACTTCATTTTTTCAATAAAAAAAAAAAATAATGCACTTCGCTCCCGTAATCTCTTTTTTTAAATAAAAAAAAAATAAACAAAAAAAAAAAAATTTAAAAGTCACTTCTTTTGAGTAATTTTTTCCCCGAAAGCATTTTGCTGGTACTTTATTCAAGAATAGAAGCCGCATTATAACTGCACTCGGAAATCTATAATTCTATTGGAACTTCGGGTTAGTTAAATATTCTTCCACAAATATATATGTACATACACGCTATCAAATATGTGTGTCATTTTAGTTTTTTCAGCCTTATATTTCGAACGAGCAGAAAGGGAAAGACAATTATAATTTACCAAACAGTTTCAGATCATAAGCCTGATATCGTTTATGCTTAAAAGTCTGGAACGTATGGTCGAGAGCTGCGCTAGGACAAGGGTTCTAAGTCGGAACCCTCTCAATGTCAGACAAGACGCTTATCAAAGTGGAAAATCTCGTGAATCGGCACGAGTGCGTTAGCATAATCGAACAAGGGTTGGAGACAAGAGAGTACACTCTTGGTGTGTTTGTGGACATTGAAAGAGCTTTTGACAATACTGCCTTTGATTCTATGTGCTCTTCCATCAGAAGGCATGGAGTATACGAAATCATTGTCAGCTGGATTCAATTGTCTAAGATACTGATTACCACAGATGAAACAAACGATGAAGGAGTCCAGGTTGATAAAGAGGGGCTGCTCACGAGAAGGTGCACTCTCTTCCCTACCTTGTGGACTCTCTTCTGAATAATCTGCAAGAAATTGGACCAATCCAAACTTATGCGGATGATGTGTGCGTACTAATCTCAAGACGGTCACTAAAAGATAAAGCATTGGTGCGAATCGCATTGTCTTTCGGCAAATCTTATAAAAAGTACCTTGGTACTTTCCATTAGGAAACGCAATATGGAAGGCCTGTTACTTTCTACTTGGAAAGGAGTAGCACTGCAACTGTCTTCTGAAGTCAAATACTTAGGGGAAACCGTACATGGTAAAATGACCTGGAAAACTCACGTCGAGCAGAAGGTCTCTCGAATACTAAAAGCCTTCTGGTAGTGTAAGAGAAGCTATGGCAACACATAGGGTTTAGAACCGGCGCTTGTACACTGGTTACGCATCACCCCGATTAAACTCATTACTACGTACGTCTTTGTAGTCTGGTGGAAGGATACTTTGGCAGATTCCAGAGCAAAACTTCTAACCAGGTCACAGAGAAATGTATGTTTGGTGTGTCACAGGTGCGATGAGTGTGACATCTAGCGATGTTCCTAATGCCTGAACTTACAAGCTCAAGATTTTCAAATTCGAAAGGAAGCGATGAAGGTGGAATACAGGCTCAAGTTAAACAGAGTCTAGGGAAACGAAGAAAACACTGGCTACTGTCAGATTGGCTGCCAGTTGTCGGAGCAGCTACCAGCTGTTCTTGATGCCAGCAGACAATCGGGTGCCTTACGTTAGCTTCTGTAGTAAACATGACGTTTTGAGCACAGACAGAGATCAAGGGTTAAGTCCAGAGAACCTATTAACGGAATTTCAGCACACTTTATACATCGACAGTTTCAAAGCCAGTAATGTTAGCGGATCTGCATGGTACTCTAACAAAGAAACTAAGTATCCCTACGCTACAGGACAAATAGTTACGGTATTCTTAACGGAAGTCTAAGCCTTTTTGAATTTACTACACGGCCTAATTAAGAAAAAGTGGCGAGGTAGTAGTATTGGAATTTGTAGTGACAAGCAGTCAACCTGCACTGAGAGCCCTTACTAACCCACGCTGCTCTTCGAAATTAGTTGGTGAGTGTAACACAAAACTAACAGTAGTTCAAAACAAAAGTTGTCTTATTTGCATGCTTGGACCTTGTGATATTATAGGGAATGAGTTGGCTGATAAACTGGTTAATGAAGGCTCTGCAAGCATACCGCGAGACCCAGAACACTTCATGACGTCTACCCATAGAAGGCGCTGGTTTGAGTTGGACTCCTACAGAGTAGCCAAGGAGTCTCTGCAGAGCATTTTTTCTGTAGCTGTCTAGGGGTGCGATTGACAAATTCAATCGAATCTAATCTAGTTCATATAAAAGAGAATGCAGTAGTAAATACGCAAGAAATGAACAAAAAATTGAAAAATTTAAAGTGTATGAGTTAAAAATTTAATTTTCTTACCCCACTCTCTCATGGCTATCTAAGATTTGATATCATAGTGTTATTAAAAGTCGTTTCTCAACATTAACTCGGCAGGATCAAAATCTTTGTGAAAATTCTGTATTAACATATACTTGTATATATGTTTTAGAATTACTAAAATTTGTGGACAGATTAAATTTGAATTGAGATGTAGAATTTTATAAAATGAACTACCATACTCAGGTCTTTCTTTTTGAATTTTGTAAAACTTCTCTACCATAAAATTGCAACATCAAACAATACAAGTGCATACTCGTACATGTAAAGCTAACAAACAATTATTCTTATTCACGAAGGCATAGAAGTAATCAAAATTAAACCAAACAAAGGCCTTATGCCCACATATGCGTACCAGCAACAAGCAGCGCGATAGTTGTGGCATAAACTGCTGCAATCTGAAACAAAAGGCAACTGCAGCTATTGTCGCATTTCATGGCTGATATAACAGGATCTAAAGTCGACTGCAGGATTAACGCACTAGCGTAGCTACCACAAAAGTGAAAAGAGCAGAAACTGAGTAAGAGTGGGTGAGAGTTATATGCAGTGTGAGGAAAATTTGAGCAAAGTAAACGAAAATGGCTCTGGAATGGGAGTAGCGTTTGTACTTTTGCTGCAGCGCTTTTGTTTAAGGTTGATTTATGTTATGAGAGCGAGTGTGCATTCAAAAAAGCTCTGCGAATACGCTCTGTACTAAAAAAACATAGTTTTTAGAATTCAAGAGAACTTATGGCGCCGAATTTTGGAAAATGCTTTAACTCGAAATTCACTAGCAGATGATCTCAGCTACTTGATGTGTGTTCAAGTGCAGTATCGAATGTAATAGTAAAGCGTAGATTCTAATGGTTCTGGTTATTAAGGGGTCACCAATCATCGAAAATTTCGTTGAAGGCATGGAAACCGTCGGGTACGAATGGCTAACTATTAATTATCCTAATTTGTCCTAGCGGGAAATCTAGTCCACTATTGTCTCTGTATAATAAATCCACTCTTTTTTTTATTATATAGAAAAAATGTGCAATACCGTTAAGGGAAAAATTATAGAAAATCAGTAGAGTTTTTGAGCAACTTCAAGCTTATTACGCTTTATTACTCTAAAATTAAATTAATTATAATATATAACTGAAAACTAAACATTTTGTGGAAATTCAAATTACGAACCTTGGAGTTGTAACGAAAATGTTGTGAATTCGTTTTTTTTTTTGTTTTTGGAAGCTTTAAAATTCTAATGTATGTGAAGCCACTTGATCTTTCCAACGGACGACACAACGCAGCCAACGTAACCGCTGGATCTTTATTCGCTGCGCTATGTCTATGTCATCGTAAAGCTCATACAGCTCATCGTTCCATCGTCTGCGATATTCGCCATTGCCAACGTGCAAAGGTCCAAAAATCTTCCGCAGAATCTTTCTCTCAAACACTCCAAGCGTCGCTTCATCGGATGTTGTCATCGTCCAAGCTTCTGCGCTATATGTTAGGACGGGCATGATGAAAGCCTTGTAGAGTGTTAGTTTTGTTCGTCGAGAGAGGACTTTGAGCTTTAACTTAAAAACAATAAAAATAAGCAGAACTGGTCAAAGTTTTGAGGAGTTACAACTCTTTCATTAGTTGTATGTTAATTCTACCGTCAGAATAAACGGAAAACATGTTCAGAATGGTTTACGTCTCTTAATATTTGGTATAATACGAAATATTTTGTTTTTAATTCTCTATATATCTATGAAGAGATATTTACGTATTATATTTGCTTTGCCTTCAATGTTCCCTGGAAGGTACAAAACAGACTCATATGTGCAAGAGGTAGCAGGCTAATGAGCAATGCAAAAACTTATTGACAGTATTCTTCTTAAATTTGTATTTAATACCTCAGATGTACATAACTCATATCTTGAGTAGATATTTTGTGTCAGGGATCAAAAATAAAATAATTATTGTCCAAAACAGTCGACATCTAACCGTTATATATGTACATATACATATGCAATTCAGGAAGCGGTGAACTTTATTGTGGAAAGCAGATGGAGAGGAAGCTTTGTATGTTTCTCCAGTGACAGCCAAGCGGCGCTCATGGCCTTAAACAGCCCTTCAACCACTTCAACGGTAGTTGAGTGGTGTAAGTCCTGGCGGAACTATGTCGGTGGATAGAATATCTTGATGCTAATATGGGTGCCGGGACATATGGGTATGGAGGATAATGAGACTCTTTAGCTTGAATGGGATCTGAGAACAACTTATTTGGCCCGGAGCCCGTTCTGGCACTCCCTTTTGCACCCATCAAAACCACGGTTAGCAACGGGTTACTTCAGCCCACAAGTGAGCCTGGCAGGTTGAGAGAGGCTGCAGATAGACAAAACTCATGTTACCTGTCATGTCCGATTGACTGTCGCAGGTCCTTCTGTCATTAAGCAAAAAGGACTGTAGGCAGCTGGTTAGACTGATGACGGGCCACTTTCTATGGGCAAAGCACATGAAAAAGGTAGACATCTTAGACAGTGCACTCTGCCCAGCATGGATTGAGGTCTTTGGCACTGATGTGTTAAGAAGCATCCAGCTTGGCTCCTTGACACCACAATATCTGCTCAGATTTCTTCGGAGGTCAGGCAGATTTAAAGAAAATTTAAAAGGGTACCCGAGTGCAGTACGATGGACATAATTGTGTGTGAGCGCTGTACTTGCTAGTCTGTCCCGATAAAATAACAAAAAAACGTTCTATATTGAACGTTATTTTTTCCTAATACCAAAAGAAAAAGCAAGTACACAATTTTAAAATGGTGAATGACAAGCAACGGGCTCACTTTTTCATATTCCCATGGTGGAGCTCTGCCAATTTGAAAAAAAATGTATTTTGTTGTCCAGTGTAGGAAGAAGTCGGTTGTGAAAATCATTGGAATCGGGTTAGAGACTCCTCAGACTGCAGTGCATTGCCTGTTGCACGAGCCTTTAAGTCTTTATAAGCTCAATTTCGGATTTGTACACAAAAGCTAACAGACGACAAAAAGTTGGATTACAGCATTTAATGGACGGAATTCAATGTGCTCTTAAAGGCTCAAAACTTTCCGAAAATGAGCATGAGAAAGCATTGTGTTTAAAAATTGGTTCTTCAGACCAAAAAGTCACTACAAAAAGAGGAGTTTCTGGTATCGAAAATACTGCGTGCCATTTTTTAGGTAATTAGGGGCCGCCGTAGCCGAAGAGGTTGGTGCGTGATTACCATTCGGAATTCACAGAGAGGACGTCGGTTCAAACCTCGGTTAAACACTAAAATGAAGAAAAACAATTTTCTAATAGCGGTCGCTCCTCGGCAGGCAATGGCAAACCTCCAAGTGTATTTCTGCCAAGAAAAAGCTCCTCATAAAAATATCTGCCATTCGGAGTCGGCTTGAAACTGTAGGTCCCTCCATTTGTGGAACAACATCAAGACGCACACCACAAAGAGGAGGAGGAGCTCGGCCAAGCACCTAACAGAAGTGTACGCGCCAATTATTTCGGTGTGACCGACCTGGAATTTGGAAAAGTTTGATATTATGTATCGGAGAAAAAGCTACTAAAAAACGCCTTTTAAAAGACGCGCCTAGATGTTGTTTTAAAATAAAATACCTAGAAATTTAGATTATTTCAGGTTTCACTATTTCTTATTCAAAATACGGCTCTTGGCGATTATAGATATATAAAAACTCACATTAATTAAATATCCACCATGAGCACTCCTACAGGTAAAATCTGTCAAGCATTCGACTAATGAATGGCTAACAGGGATGCAGCATCAATATTCTCAAAATAATGTTCAGTTTTTGAACTGACACTTCTATTTCTATTCTCGACAAAGACAATTTCTTGTAATTCGAAATTTTTCACCAACTTTTGAGTTGTCGACTCATTCGGACAATTATCTATCAAGAAAAATTACGAATTTTTGATATATTCTTCTTAAATTCTATTGTTTAAAATTGTATTATACATCTGACATAATTTTTGAAGCACCGTTTACTGATTTATCAAAAATATATTCCACAAAATATAAACTGTTTGCTTTTATTTTTAAAAGTTACGGTTTGTTTTGGAATAGAGGTTGTACTTACATAAAGACCGCGCTCTTGATGTAATAACAATGCTCACACATGCACACGCACATATTTACATATGCACACATCTTACAGGCATTGGGCTTTAATGCGCTTACAATCTTAATTCCCAACTTATTTGTTCTAGGAATTACGCAAAACCGTCGCTCTAGCCGACTTCTGTAAAACCCAAGCAAACGAATTCCACTAATTCAAAGTAATGGAGCAAAGCTTAAATGGAAATATGCAAAAATCTTTTAAAAGAATGTTACTGCTTTTTTTATTTATAATTCAAAGAAAAATTAAAATAGAGGGGCGGCAGAAATAGAATGCTTTATTTAAATAAAGCTCTGCAGTTCTAAAAGCGGAAATGGCATATGCGGACATGCGCGAGCTCATGATATATGAGTACGAGGGTACTTCGGGCAGTAATGCCGTTAGAAACTATGTAATTCGTATGAAAATTCAATTCACAAGCCTACTAAGTATGCTGTTGAGACCAATCAATTAAGGAATGTAGATGAAATTTTTACGCATACATAGCGAGGAGGAAGGACCTCGTATTAAAAGTGAAGACAAGAATAATAATTTTTTTATTGGCAAAATCCTGTACTGTCCTAGAAAAGAGTAGTTTAATTTTGTGACATTCGAAGCTCATATAATCAAAGATATCTATGCTATAAACGATGGTGATTTTAATTCTTCTGGATTTCTTGAAATAATGTTTGCTTAAAATATTCAATGCTTGTGGTGCTCAGATGTAACATATCGTCCCCTTTCTGTGTTAACCTCGTAACATCATTTTTTTCGAAATTGAGATTTTTAGTGAAAACACTCCTGTTGCGTAAAACAAAAATAATTATAAAATTTTTTCAAAGCGTTTCCGTTTGTTCGAATTCAAAGACCTCATATCTACTATAAGTATCGTATCGAATAAGTTGTAACTTTTCATAGAAGTTAAGTAACTCTAAATATTTTTATTGATTTATTGAAAATTATGATTTTTGTAGATACTAGGTTAACACAGAAAGGGAACGATATCTGCATGTGGAACCGAAAATATTAGCCAAGTCCTCTGAGAATCAATTTTATTCCGAATAGTAGTTATAAGCTTTTTCGTATTCAGTAGGAAATTAATTTTACCATGTAAATAATTTTCCGATTGAAGTAATTTGATATATTTCTTAAGCCAGTCTTCATGAAGCCATTTTTGATGTTTAAAGAACTTTTCATCTTATCTAAAGTTTTTAATATATTGTTGAAATTAGAGAAAACACAATCCAATGAAAATATACATAAAAATATATTATCAAAACAATTTTTTACCTCTTACAAACACACATTTTATCCAATTATGAGCGGACACTTTATGGCAATAACTAAACATTACAATTTCGCAATTTGCATCGAAAATTTTCTATTTGATTTGCCTATAGCAAGCAATATTTTACTTGACTGCCATCCCGTCGAAAAAATCTATTAAAAATTTAAATTTAAATTTTTACAAATAATCTTAAATTTTAAGTTTATTATTAAATTTACTATTTTTATTACAAAAATTTATTTATTACAAAGACTTTAAGGTTATATTTTATAGTTAGCTTGCGGACCAAATCGAACTGCTTAGGGCTGGTAGCCATTTTGATTTTTAGTTTGCCTCATTATATAAGGTTGTCAAAAAAGTCTTGCGGTATTTTTATTGAATTTTCAATTGTTCATAAAATTGGTTATAATAATGTGATTTAAGTCAAATATGCCTCATGCCCAGCTCTTGACCGATGCTACGGCTGCTACTATGCCGGTCTCTTTCGATCAATTCAGCGATTTTATCGCAATTTTTGACGACCGGCCTTCCGGACCGTGGCGCATCTTCGATCACCTCTGCACCAGAACGAAAACGTTGAAACCATCGTTGTGCGGTGGAAATGGAAACTGTATCGGGTCCATAAACTGCACAAATTTTATTGGCAGCATGAGATGCATTTTTGCCTTTATCGTAGTAGTACTGTAAAATATGCCGTATTTTCTCTTTATTTTGCTCCATGTTTGCGACGCTATAACTCACGAACGACTAAAAGAAAACAACAATTAATCAAACACGTGTTAGCACGTGAAAAGAGCTTTCCAAAAAGCTCTAGCGTGAACCGATGCGACGAATACAACTAGAACTAAGCGCTTGCAAAGACAAGCTTGCGGAAATACCGCAAGACTTTTTTGACAACCTTATATATATTTTAATGGGAAGTCTCTTATACAAAGTCGAATAAAATCGTCTACTAGGAAAGCTTCCAAATTATTTTTGTTTCTTTAGACAGACTTGAAAGGAGCAAAACGACTGCTACGCTGTTTATTAGAAAACCTTAAGTATTAAAGAAGAACTGATTTGATATTTGTCGACAAAGTTATCAAAGTTATAAATCTTTAATATATAATAATATTGTATTCACTCTTTATATACTCAGCCGAGAAATGCTCTCAGCGCACCGCAGTGCAGTTAAAGATTTAATACTTTTATTAGATAAAGTTGTTACATACATTTACAAAGGCGAAGCGACTTTTTCTTTTTGATAATTGGTTCAAAATTTTTCAGCGGACTTCATATAAATTTAATCACTAATTTAGAATCTTATATAAATATGGGGCATTCTTTCTGAACGTGAGACCCCTTGCCCCCAGAATAGACTTTGACGAAAAGAGGTCTATGAGGGCTTAAAATGTAGGTAATTATGTTTACTTTCGAAAGCAAAGTGGCACTTCTTGAAATTCAAAATGGCGGATCCTTCCTTCCTTATACTCCACAAGCTTGCTCACAAGAAAATTTTGCTTGCGCAATTTAAGGAAGATCGTGTTTTACGACTTATACAACCTTTAGAGCCAATTTAAAGACTTAATTAAATGACTTTTCAATTATTGACAGCAATAGTGACACCTGTCAACTTTTGCGCTGAAAGTTGCTCGTACTGAACTCTAAAATGTAAATCGAGTCTAAAAATCGTGTTTGGCGACCAAAAAAGCTTTAAAGTAACATGTTTCAACCAAATTCGTTTGATTTTTGTAGAATTTCCGCCATATTGGATCCGCCATTTTGAATTTCAAGAAGTGCCACTTTGCTTTCGAAAGTAAACATAATTACCTACATTTTAAGCCCTCATAGACCTCTTTTCGTCAAAATCTATTCTGGGGGCAGGGGGTCTCACGTTCAGAAAGAATGCCCCATATATATATATATATATATATATATAATTGGCGCGTACACCCTTTTTGTTTGGCCGAGTTCCTCGTTAGTCACGCACCAGCCCATTCGGCTACGGCGGCCGCCATTCTTACTTTTGTAATTATTATTTTCACACCTTTTTTACTTTGAGCTGAATAAAAGTAAATTTCCAAACTAAATTTGTGATCTTTTTAATTGATTGCACTTCGAGTGGCGGAACCTGTGTATACGACTCCTATTGCGGCTCATTTGTGGCTTGAATTTAAGCTAATATTGATCGATCTTTTGCAGAAAGGTGAACACCTTCATTGCGTACTCTTAAATCAACTCATAAGTGGCGTAAAAACTTAGAAATAGTACTCCTCAATCACGCTTTTATGATTTCGAATATTCGCTAAAAAGGTTCGTTTTTCTTTTAGTTTCCTAGAAGTTATATATTTTATTTTTATTGATCTTATTAAATAGAAAACAATTACTTTTCATATAGCTTTTAAATAGTTTGCGAGACCGCCTTCATTCTCCTCCAAACTCGGTACCAAGTACATCGAAATATGGTGAAAGTAGATTTTGACTGATGTAATAATGTTAATGTGGAAATCATACCAATTGGAGCTTGAGAGGTCTAAAAACCTGACACCAACAACTCCGAAAATCTCGATAAGAAAAAAACTTCCCAGTATCAGGGAAATAATTTTATTCCACACATCTGCAGTTACTTTATTCGACTCAGCAAGTATTTTGGAGTTATGTTTCGTTTCTTAAACTAAATGTTTAAGGAGTGCCGAAATTTTTTAAAAGGGGTCAGACTGGAGCTCAATCCTGAATATAAATATCTGCTAAATAAAATGCATAGTTATTTCTCTACAAAATACAAATGGAGTATTAGGATCGAGTGCCTTAAAAATGGAGGATAAGAAATAAAAAAAAGCTTACAAATTTTGCTGTAAAGACAAAAACCATCAGCTCATCTGACAAAAACCATCAGCTCATCTTCCTTGCTTATAAATGCAAGCAGTTCCGTTTACCGACACTTCTACCAGTGCCAGTTTGTTGTCTATAATCATAACAGGTAAGACATCTCCAAGTCATTAGGTGGCCTGTCTTTCGAATAATTGCTTTAATGCGATGTTGGAAACATTCCTACTCAACTTCCTCCCCCATACGTCATTCCATTTAATACAAACAAGTAAAATTTAGAGTAATCGAAGAATCTTTTTTATGTTACATTCCGTTCAATTTTGTGCTCTACGAAGGCTTTTTGTGTATTTTTTCTGTCATGGTTGGCCACAAACCATATCTCACTTCACGTTGATACATGACTTTAACCGAAGCCATCTAGTTGGGTAAGCTTAAAACAAGACAAGCTTTAAGCGAATGAGATTTATTAAAAAAAAATTGTTTTTTTTTTCTTTTTTTAAGTTTTCCTAAAAACATAAAATCCAGCAAATAGGTATCTGTCATAAGTGTGTAGTGCATAAATATTCCATAAACTAAAGAGTTATTACGCACAAAAGATAATAAAACTTCAACTGTACATAAAATTGCACACAAAAGGTAACCAATTTCAAATTATTTTTATGTTTTTTTTTTAGCACTAATAGTTGCAAACTTTTACAGATAACATAAAAAGAAGGATTTGTAATGAATTTCTTAAGCATATTTTATCCTTTGTAAGCACAAAATTTTGCTGACCCATTTTTTATCACCACTGCACAAAGTTTCCACTACCAACTACCATACAACACTATACATTCGTTTATTTTATCTCTCTCTGTAGTACAAGTCATAAATATCTTAAGCCAAGTTAGCGCAACAGCGAAATTTTTACTGTTCATTGATTTTGTAAAATGCGCTAACGAAGAGAGCAGCAGGCAACCACTAAATATACACTGGCACAACTACATACCACCAACAATAAATAAAATGATAAAGGGCGTATTTTTTAGCGTTTGTAATTGTAATCTTCCTGCGTTTGGTTTAGCGGTACTACAGATATTGTAGTAAAGAGAAAAAGTACAAAAAAAAGAAAATTTACAGAAAAAGGTCCAGAAAAAAACAAATTGAAAGTCAGAAATCATAAAGTAGAACCGAAAAGCACTGACTGTTTACTCTCTTTTTGCGATGGGCAATAAATTTCAATTTCAAAAGCAATTTAATGTTGATTTTTCGATTTTTCATTTCAGCTTTTATCGAAAATTAAAAAACTGTGGAGCTCTTATGCGCCTCAAACTGCTTTTAGTATTTGTGCGTTTAACAGAACCTTTGGAGTAGCAATCAATTTTTTTACTTATGCGAAAGTAATGAATTTTACATGTTTGAACGCTTGCTTTTTTGTGCACTTATTTCAGTTTTGTTAGTTTCCTTTGGCCTTTGACGAGCTTCTTAAATGCACACATGAATAAGCTTTTCTATTTACTACTGCAGTTGTACTAAAGACTGAAAGTTAGTTTATTTTTAGGGAACAGAAATAAAGGGTGATTTTTTAGCTATTACCTTTTTAAACAGTTGGTTTAAACAGCTGACGCACGTTTCGTGTTTTGTTTCACTGTCAAACATCTTCAGTTTGGTCTACAATTTAACCATAAATCGTCTTACAAACGAACAACGCTTGCAAATTTGCGACTTTTATTATAAAAATGCGTGGTCTGTTAAGAAAGTTTATCGCGCGCTTCTTCCATTTTATGGTCAGTTTAATCGACCCAATGAAGCGGCTATTGGAGCTATTGTGACTAAATTTAGAACCAAATTTACATTATTGGACATCAAACCACCAACAGGCTTACGTAGAGTGCGAACTGAAGAAAATATTGCAGCTGTATCGGCCAGTGTTAATGATGACCATCAATTATCGATTCGTCGCCGTTCACAGCAATTGGGCCTCTGTTACTCAACAACGTGGAAAATTTTGCGAAAGGATTTAGGTGTGAAGCCTTTCCAAATACGGCTGGTGCAAGAATTGAAGCCGAACGACCTACCGCAACGCAGAATTTTTGGTGAATGGGCTCTTGGAAAATTGGCCGAAGATCCACTTTTTTATCGAAAAATTGTGTTCAGCGACGAAGCTCATTTTTGGATCAATGGGTACGTAGTACGTAAATAAGCAGAATTGTCGATTTTGGAGTGAAGATCAGCCAGAAGAATTGCAAGAACTACCAATGTATCCAGAAAAGGTCATAGCTTGGTGCGGTTTATGGGCGAAAGAACATTGTTTTCCTAACTAAATAAATAATAAATAATTGGTTTTAACTTTTCAATAAATCCCCGCATTGTAGTTAGTTCAGTGTATATTATTTATTTCTGTTCTCTATTCAACATGGCTTATGAGTGACGAGAAAGACGGCGACGGCATTGTAAAATTTCTATTGTGGAAAATACTGAAATCACTACTCTCGCCACAAACAAATAATATAACAAAAGGGTTTCCTTCAAGGCTCGTACTAGTTAGATGCGTACATACCTATGTACAAGGCAAATGTTCTTTAATATTCCGGCATTTTACGCCTCTTCATTACGCTGCTTCCGCAAGTACTGCCATTTCGTCGTACCACAATGAGCTGCTAATGACTGCTATTGTCGTACAGGAAATATAACGCTAAGTGGCATTTTGAGAACACAGTGAGTGAAGAAATATATGGAAAAATCAGGAAAAGCATGAGTACGTTAAAAAAAAAGCGTTACTGAAAAAAATAGAAAGAAAGTAAAGGGAAAGAAAGCCAGACCTAAATGAAAAGGCAAACTGGCAAACATCAAAGTAGTGTAGAAAGGAACAAAGCAATTGAAAATATAATTTAAAAGCACAGCCTGAAGAATTCAACAGAAAACTAAAAAAAAAAATATTTTGCGTATGGAAGCGCAATTCCAACCAATTGTTATTGCTAAGAAATCCTACAATAGAATGCAGCGATAATGCGTAGTGCGTCAGAAAATGCATGAGAAATGGCATTGGTGGTATTGGTAAGAGAATGAAAAAGAAAATTACAAGCTGCGCTTTTGTTCACCATGAACACCCGTCTGACTTAACTACGAAGTAAGCAAATGAAAAGTCAAGGCAAAGCAGAGAACTAATGTGAAATATAAAGTAATATGCATTGAAGCCGCACATACATATAATGAATGGCTGAATGCATGGTGAAAGGGTTGTTCGAAAAAATGTGAACTCTCTTTCCAATATATTTTAAAATAATTAAACAAAATTAATAATTAATCAAACACATTTACGATTGCGTTTGCTCTCTACAATTTACAAGGGATAGTTCCGAAAAAACAGTTGGTTCGACGAGGAATGTCATGCTGCCGCTAAAAGAAAGACGCTGCCTATAGAGCCACGCTGCGATCGGGCGCAACGCGAGCCATGTGGGATCGCTATAGAGTGCTAAGTAAGGAAGAGAAACGTATTATCTGACAGAAGAAACGAGAGAGGGAAATACGCGAGTGGGAGGAGCCTGAGATGCTGGCCAACAGGAAGAACGCCGGAAAATTCTACCAGAAAGTTCGGCGGCTTACAGAAGGTTTTAAGACCGGGGCGTTTTCCTGTAAGAACAAAGACGGAGATCTGGTGACTGACATCCAGATCATTCTTAAATTATGGGAACACTTCTTGAACCTATTAAATAGTGACAGCTGCGGATGTCGCAGAGAATCATGACGAGGTGAGAATAGCGATAACGCGGCTAAAGAACAACAAAGCTGCGAGCGCTGACGGACTGCCGGCTGAGCTATTCAAGCATGGCAGCGAGGAGCTGGTAAAGTGCATGCATCAGCTTCTATGCAAAATATGGTCGAATGAAAGCATGTCTGCCGATTGGAATTTAAGTGTGCTCTGCCCAATCCATAAGAAGGGCGATCCCGCAATCTGTGCAAATTACCGCGGGATTAGTCTTCTACATTTCGCCTATAAGGCTCTAGCGAGCGTATTGTGTGAAAGACTGAAACCCACCGTCAACCAACTGATTGGACTTTATCAGTGTGGCTTTAGACCTGGAAAGGGTATCATCGACCAAATATACACAATACGCCAAATCTTGGAAAATACCCATGAAAGGATATTCGACACATACCATCTTTTCGTCGATTTCAAAGCTGCATTCGACAGAACGAAAAGGAGTTATTTGTATGCAGCGATGTCTGAATTCGGTATCCCCAGAAACTAATACGGCTTTGCAATATGACGGTGCTTAACACCAGCAGCGCCGTCAGAATGGGCCGTTTTACCGTATCGGCACCCGGCACTAAACTCGGCCAAAATCGCGTAAGCGGTTATCGCGCCAATTAAGAAGAAGAAGAAGTTCTGATATTTTATGGCTTATAGGTGGGTAACTCTAAACGCTCCCAGAGATATACAGAACTATGACAAATTTATGTTTTATAAAAAAATACTACTTTGCTCCTTTTCAAAATATTTGATCTATAACATTTTTGCAAATGAAGAAACCAGTTATCGAAACACTTATTTCACTCAGCGGCACACAACGCAAACAAATTATTTTAAAATGCTTTAAGAGCCCCATCTAGTATCTTTATTTTTTATCTTTGAGGAATGAGAATATGGAGGAATCATTAGCCATATATCAGATTAATGTAAGCAAAGACGTAATCTTTCGATCTGTTTCCCAAATAAATAAGCAATTGTTTGACCTGCTGAATGATCACGCGATTTGTCGTGGTGAAGAATGATGTATCGTTTAATTTTTTTCACTTGCTCAAATATTTCACACAATGAAATTACTATAGGTATACCGTAATCTATAGAAGGGACTACGCTATGGGCATCTTTTTGGGCATAGATGGGGCGTTTCATAATGCTATTTTTGATAGGCTGTGCAGCTCTGCTAGTAGGCATGGCATAGACCGCGTCCAAGTGAATTGAATTCGTTCAATGCTGGCCCAAAGAATAGTCACAATGCGAGCAGAAGAAGATCTGCTGGTGTCATAACGGATTAATAAAGGCTGCCCTCTAGGCGGTGAGCTGTCTCCGTTGCTCTGGTGCATGGTGAATTATGCGGGAATATACGTACAAGTACATGCGGACGACGTTGCTTGTTTGGTAGCGGGTCTTCGCTTATAAACAGCTGTAGAAAGGGGCAGAAAACTCTGGATAGGATTGACACTTGGTGCTTGGTGATGGGCAAATGGGTTATCGGTAAACGCTACCAGGACTGGTATTTTCCTCTTTATCAGAAAGAGGAAGCTTGATGGACTCGTTCTTCCTAAGCTAAAAGGAGCCAAAATCCAGTCAACCCACAATCAAGCCTGGCAACTTGAGAGAGGCTGCAGATGTACAAAACTGATGTTACCTGTAATGTCCGACCGACTGTCGTAGATCCTCCTGTCACTAAGCAAAAGGGACTGTAGTCAGATGGTTGGACTGATCGGGCTACTTTCTATGGGCGAAAAACATGAAAAAGGTGGACTTTTCAGATAATGCACTCAGCCCAACATGTGGAAAGGAGGATGAGAAAAATTGTTCTTCGATTCTTGAGAGTAACGCTAGCCACTGGCTAACCTAAGTATTTGATTTGTATTTTGTTGGAGGATTATTCGCATACATCCAAGTTCCATTACCTGAGATGATACCAAATACGCTAGGAGAAGCACCGTTATTCTTCGCAATATTCCAAATGAGTATTTTTGTTAGCTTCCCTCAAACATTTGGAAATTTTTTTACAATATAATGGTCGTGCAAAATTTGTACAAAAACAATTTTTTTTCAGCATTTCGTGGATAGGTTTAACAGTTTTAAAATTAATTGAAGAGAAGAATTTTGCAAGAAAATTATGGTAAAGTGCATTTTCCACATTTGTATTTAGTTTTTCTTTTTTTTACAAATATAGCTCACACTATCGTGCAACAAATTCCCTCAAAATATCACAATGTTTTATCAGAATTTGTAGAAAAAATCTTTGTTGCCAATTAAATTTTCATTGACTTTTTAAATTTTTTTTCTTGTTGGCATTGTTAAATATTTTCTTCTCTATAACCGATGCTTGGCATGTTTTGTGCGTAGAAGCAGTGAAAAAATTACCAAAAATCAATGCGATTTTTGAGCCATTCTTATTTGACCAAATTTCAATGGGCTATAAAAGTGCATACTCGAAACTTTGGTAAAAATTAAGATTAAAAGGTTTGAAATTTTAATGGAAATCTATTTATTTGTAAACTTTGCACAAAATTTTAAAGTTCTAAATTGTGGTTTTTGTTACAACATAAACTATATTTTTTATTGAAAAAGAAAAAAAATTAAGAAAAAGTAAAATGCAGAGTGAACAAATTGCAAGTTGCCGCATAGCTATACTATATTTCAATAACTTAGCTTTGAAATGTATGTATATTTCGGCTTTTTATGTCGAGTTAAAAAACAAAACTACAACAACACCAATTTTTTTTGCTCAAACAAAGAAAACCATAACTCGAAATTCAAAGCGCTGAACCGCAATATGCACCAAAAGTACTAAATACAAATACCAACAAAATTTCGCTATATGTAAACCAAGTGTTATTTGGCTTTCAACTCAAGTGTCACAGATTTTTGTTTAGTTTTCATTGTTACGCCGCTTCTCGTTTTTTGTATTTTTTTTTGTAGTTTTTTTTTTTTTTAATTTCTGGCCTATGGTTGGTTTTCATGCCTATGCATTTTTATTTATGGAAATCATAGAGAAATGCTAGTGTGAAGTCAAATATGCATATGTATGCGTGCATATACCAGCGCCCGTACTCTGTTGCATTCATTTCGGATCGGCTTCACAACTGCAATTGCAGGTATGCGAAAATTTGCGTTACTCAAAGCAGTATTCAGCGTATACACAATATATACGTGCATACATAAAAACTTGTGCATTTACAGTAAGTTAAAAAAGTAGTTTTCCTGTTCTGCGATTTTGAAAAAGTAAAATTTGATATTTTTTATGGTAAAAATCATTAACGGGGGGAAACCGGTTTAGGAGGCCAACATTTTGGTGTTTTTCGGGAATTTTTTGGACAAAGAAGGAATAATCAGAAATTGTTTAAGTTTAGAGGATATTTTATTTATAGTTTTAGGTACACTTTTAAATTTTTTTGAAGCTCTTTCCGCGGGAGATAGTGGCGTTAGAGCGTGCTGTCCATGGACGATCGCCATCCGAGTGATGAAATCAACAGCAATTTTTTTTTATTAACAACATATTTCCTAAGAATATGAACCTAATTGTGTTATACAAATATTGAAAATTGCATGCTTTTGAGACGCTTGAACACAAAGCAGTTTTTTATACAATATTTTTTCATCTTATTTTGCTTAAAAAAACATATTTTAAATAATAATATAAGGTTGGCCAAAAAGTCTTGCGGTATTTCCGGAAGCTTGTCTTTGCAAGCGCGTAGTTCTAGTTGTATTCGTCGCATCGGTTCACGCTAGATCTTTTTGAAAAGCTCTTTTCACGTGCTAACAAGTGTTTGATTAATTGTTGTTTGCTTTTAGTCATTCGTGAGTTATAGCGTCGCAAACATGGAGCAAAATAAAGAGAAAATACGGCATATTTTACAGTACTACTACGATAAAGGCAAAAATGCATCTCATGCTGCCAATAAAATTTGTGCAGTTTATGGACCCGATACAGTTTCCATTTCCACCGCACAACGATGGTTTCAACGTTTTCGTTCTGGTGCAAAGGTGATCGAAGATGCGCCACGGTCCGGAAGGCCTGTCGTCAAAAATTGCGATAAAATCGCTGAATTGATCGAAAGAGACCGGCATAGTAGTAGCTGTAGCATCGACCAAGAGCTGGGCATGAATCATCAAACCGTTATAAACCATTTGAAGAAGCTTGGATTCAAAAAGAAGCTCGATGTATGGGTGCCACACGACTTGACGCAAAAAAACATTTTTGCCCGTATGGATGCATGCGAATCGCTTCTGAATCGCAACAAAATCGACCCGTTTTTGAAGCGGATGGTGACTGGCGATGAAAAGTGGGTCACTTACGACAACGTGAAGCGCAAACGGTCGTGGTCGAAAAGCGGTGAAGCTGCCCAGACGGTGGCCAAGCCTGGATTGACGGCTAGGAAGGTTCTTCTGTGTGTTTGGTGGGATTGGCAGGGAATCATCCACTATGAGCTGCTCCCCTATAGCCAAACGCTCAATTCGGACCTGTACTGCCAACAACTGGACCGCTTGAATGCAGCACTCATGCAGAAGAGGCCATCTTTGATCAACAGAGGCCGAATTGTTTTCCATCAGGACAACGCCAGGCCACACACATCTTTGGTGACGCGCCAGAAGCTCCGGGAGATCGGATGGGGGGTTCTTTTGCATCCACCGTATAGTCCGTATCTCGCACCAAGTGATTGCCACCTATTTCTGTCCATGGCGAACGAGCTTGGTAGTCGGAAGTTGTCCACAAGAGAGTCCTGTGAAAATTGGCTCTCCGAGTTTTTTGACAATAGGGAAGCGAGCTTCTATAAGAGGGGCATTATGAAGTTGGCATCTCGTTGGGCTCTCGTCATCGAACAAAACGGCGCATATTTGACTTAAATCGCATTACTATAACCAATTTTATGAGCAATTGAAAATTCAATAAAAATACCGCAAGACTTTTTTGACAACCTTATATAATCCCAGAATTAGGGAATTAGAATTGAATAAAGAAAAAAACCACGAAAAATGGGTCGATAACTTTTTAAGCTAGAATGCCCACCAGTTGAAAAAAACTCGTTTCGAGAAAAACGCGTTTGAAATAAAGCATCGTATCGTAAGCGCTACGGGGCCGAACCGACGGGCGCTCACTTAAGTGCTCATAGCATCGGGAATAACGCGAATTTCGCTCTAAAATTTTTACCACATATTTTTGAGTAGTTGTACTAACGATTTATGCAATAAAAAAATCGATTTTTTGATCGATCTAAGCCGTTTTCCCCCCCTTAACAGATCAAAAATCGGTCAAGTAGTTTCATATTAGTAGAATCTCGTTTTAGAGTGAGCTAAATAACATTGAAGTTGTGCGTTCGTTAATCACTTCACAAAGAATGATTGCTTTCTTCTCCCGTGAAACTTAGACAGTTGCTTTCGATAATCGAGGAGGAATCAATACTGAATAGTGAGTGACAATTTTTTAGTGAGTGACAACGTATCACACTTCGCTATGACAATGCGAGTTCTCACACATCAGCTCAAACAATTGATTATTTGAGGGGGGAAAAAAGTTATTGCATAAACCTGGTTTGTTTCTGAGATAGAAAACTTACAACTATTTGCACAACAATTATGCTCTACGAAACCCTGCATATTCAATGATAAATCCAGGCAAGACTTCGGCAAAAATAAAACATCCGTAAGATCAAATGTAATGCCAGTTGAATTATAAATATATATAAAGCGTTTTTCAGTAAGAGCGCCTCAGCTGTTTTTTTGAATAAAACACAAACGGTTTGACTTTTTTAACAAATTTTTTTTTATTATCGAGTTTGAACATATACATTTAAGTATGAAATTCGATTTCTTTTGTATGACCACCGCGTGCACGTTTTACGAAGTCCAATCGTTGAACCCAATTTTCGACCACTCTTTTGCATAAATCGGCCGAAATTCCAGCAATTTCGCGTTCAATATTGGCTCTGAGCTCACAAATCGTCGCCGGCTTGTTACTGTAGACCAATGACTTCACATAACCCCAAAGAAAATAGTCTAGAGGCGTCAAATCACACGAGCGCGGCGGTCATTCGACCGGTCCATTTCTGGAAATAATGCGCTCATCGAACTTACTCTTCAACAAATCAATTGTAGCGTGTGCTGTGTGGCTTGTGGCCCCGTCCTGTTGAACCACATTGCAGCCAAAAATAATCGTTTATCATGTCGCGGTATCGATTTCCATTCACAGTAACGTGGCGATCGTTCTCGTCAAAAATATGGGCCAATTACGCCGCCGGCATGTAAACCGCACCAAACAGTGATTTTTTCGGGATGCAACGGTGCCTCATGAATCACGTGTGGATTGTTTTCTGCCCAATAAGGCATATTTTGCTTGTTGACAAAGCCATTGAGCCAAAAGTGAGCTTCACCACTGAAGATGATTTTTTGGAAAAAATCTGGATCATTTTCGAGTTGATCTTCAGCCCAATTTACGAATCGACGTCGCTTCAAATGGCCAAACGGCTTCAGTTCTTGTGTCAGCTTGATCTTGTACGGATGTAGGCCAAGATCTTTTCGCAAAATTCGCCACAATGACGACACAGAAAGGCCCAATTGTTGAGAACGTCGTGTGAGCGACACATTTGCGTCTTCTTGAACTGAAGCCCTGGCGGCAGAAATATTTTCAACACTTCGTGCACTTCTTGCTCTCATTGGCACCGGAACATTATGTAGCGAAAACGTACATACAAATTTTTTCACTAGACGGTCGATTGTCGAACGGGATGGCTTGTTAAATGGCCGTAATGCTCTTAAAGTAGCAGCAACAGAACGATTATTTTCATAAAAAATTTGCACGATTTGCAATCGTTGCTCAAGTGTGTAGCGTTCCATGATGAAATGTATACTAATGAAGTTTACAAATGACAAGCGAAAAATAAAAAATATTGCGCCGTTCGCCCTCCCTATCGGAAAAAATTTGAAGCGCACCTATAGAAAAACGCTATATATCATACTTGTGGATGGCGGGCGCCGTAGTCAAATGGGCTGGTGCGTGACTCCCATTCGGAATTCGGAGAGAACGTAGGTTCAAATCTCCGTGAAACAAGAAAATGAAGGAAAACCTATTTCTAATAGTGCATTTCTGCCATGAAAAAGGTCCTGATAAAAAATATCTGCCGTCGGCTTGAAACTGTAGGTTCCTCCATTTGTGGAAAAAGATCAAGACGAACACCACAAATAAGAGGAGAAACTCGGCCAAATACTTAAAATGGGTATATGCGCCAATTATATATATATATAGATGAGAAAAATATAGGAATTATGGTTCAAATATTTGGTTTGTATCGAAAGGAGTGGTTACAGTCGACCTATGTATCATTACCTAAAAAATCCAGAGCTAACAAAGGCGATGATTGTCGACCCATTAGTTTGATGAGTCATGGCTTAATAATACTTCTTAAGATCGTTCACAACCGTTTATTTACAATATGTGAACAATCAATTGGTCGGATTCAAACAAACTATGGGAACGCGCGAGACATTGTTCAACCTTCAAGTCCTAGTACAAAACTGTAAAGAAGTCAAGAATATTTTGTTATGGTTCATTGACCATGAAAATACTCATGATAAGGCACTGCACTAAAAACTACCTGTATTTGACATTATAAGGCAAATGGATATCGATAAAAAAGAAATAAGCGCATTTCCAACTTATATGGGACCAAACTGCGAACTCTTAAGAAAGAATGGATGATGGTACCTACTGAATTCTATTGAACTCTGAACTGAACGATCTAACTCAGAACGATCCAGCTGTACGTTTTATTAAAGCGCAGCGCATAAGATGGCTAGATCATGTGATCCGTATGACTGCTAACTGTACCGTTAAGAAAGCCTTGAGAGGAAAACTAATGGAAAGCTAACGTAACTACGAATAAACAGCTCAAAATAGACCGCTTTAGAGGATCATTTTGAAGGAAGTGACGCAGCCCGCATTGTAATGCTATGAAAGAAGAAAGAAGAAGAAACTCGATCGTGAGGCTTCGAGTGATGTTGCAATCAAAAGGGGAGTTCGCCAATCACCTATACTTTTCAATTTCTACTCTAAACATATATTTGAAGAAACTTTGGCGTCAGTAAACTTAGGAATAAAAGTCAATGGCTAAATTATAAATAGTATATGATTTGCCCAAGACACCACAATATTGCTTGTCTAAATATTAACACTCAAAAAACCAAATTCATAATTCTTTCAAAAAATGTTCAACAAATGATCAATTCAATTTCAAAGGAAAGTTGTTTACAATAAAAGTTTGAACATAAGATTACGTGTTTCGTACCTTAAAAGTTAAGTTTATTCTAAATAGTTTGTTGTACGGCGTTGATGCATGGACACTTAACAAAAAAATAAAAAAAAAAATTATTTTTATTGTTATTGGTCCTAAAATAAATACTCAGACATAAATTTGGATTTTTTGGATGGCGCAATAAAAAGATGTAGCGAAAGGGTTAAGGTTACGAGTATGAATAAATAGAGGCGTTTGAGGTGTGGTGCTATATGCGGATGATGAAAATATCGTGAACAGACAATGTTAGTAGCAAAGAAGTCTTTACGAAACTAAGAAAGGGAAGAGCGCTTTTACTAATGACAAAGCGCCGCAAAACCGCATATTTTGCAAGGTAAAATCGAAGGCAAGCCAGGAATTAGAAGGAAGCACACACCTTAGCTACGTAACAGCAGAGAGTGGACAAGATTAAGGATAATTGGACAGTTGGTTGAAGCAACACGAAACAGAGACAATTTCCACATATTATATATAATATCGCTTACATTCTGTATTAAGAACTTCCAAATGAAAACGAAGATTTCTTCCTATTTTCAGTCCTCAAAAATAAAGTCAGTGTTGGTTTTCTCAAAACCTGATGAGGCTGTTATATTACTCAAAAACCAACCCGTGCGTTTTTTATCTGCCTGTTTTGTGTACTATGAATTTATGCAAGACAATTTCAAGTATGAAAATTTTTTTTTATTCAAAAAAATCACAAAATTAGTGAGGTTAAATAGCCTCTAGCCTAAGTTATATAGAATTTTTAGTATTTATTTTGTTAAATGTTTACTTTTACTGCACACTGTTTGTAATACTAAGTAATACTTGTAAGATTGTATATGCCAGGCAGCGTGTTATATACATAAATAATACATACATATTTACATTAGGGGCTCCACCAAAAAAGTTGGTGTTTTCCACCGGATATATAAAATGTATTATATTCTAAAACTTTTCTTAAAATGTTTCGATAAATATTGAGATTTATTTATGTTCATTTTTTGGCCTTCTTTGCCTTTTACTTATGAAACCTTTAAGCCGAAACTCTTCTTTCATCGGAGGTGATTTTTTTAGAACCTTTTTCGAATTTTATTAATGGAAAACTCTACTTTTAGAGGTATTTTCAAATCAGTGCAGCTCATGTAAATCTTAAGATTTTTTAACAAAGTCTAATATATAAGTATTCGTATATGTATTTTATCGTATATACTACTGTGGGCAAAAAGTAAGGTGAATTTATTTGTCAAACCCCGCGGGATTAAAATTTCGCTCTAGTTATTTTTTTCATGAGTTGGCAGCACTGTTAGTAACATCTGGGATATGATCCGAATATCAAAAAGATCTGTGAAAACCATTTTGAAAGACCATTCGGGCCTACGAAAAGTCAAATCTCGTTTGGTACCGAAAACTCTCAATTTCTTCGAAAAAAGTCGTCGCGTTGATGTGTGTGAAACAATGCTTTCAGACTATCAGGACAAGCTCAAATGCATTATTACGGGAGATGAGACTTGGATTTATGCTTACGACCCTGAAACAATCGACCAATCAAGCGAATATCGTGCTAAAGGCGAGGCCAGACCGAAAAGAGCACGTCAAAGTCGTTCAAAAATAAAGGTCATGATGACAGTTTTTTTCGATGTTCGTGGTGTGGTGCACTATAAATTCCTTCCACCTGGCCAAACTGTTAATAAGGAATATTATTTGAGCGTTGTGCGTCGTTTACGTGAAGCAATTCGTCAGAATTATGGGCCAACAGCTCTTGATTTTTGCATCACGATAATGCACCGTCTCACACTGCACTCGTTCCTCGTGACCATTTCGCCAAAAATTCCACGCATATTGTTCCGCAACCACCATATTCGCCTGATTTGGGTCCGTGTGACTTCTGGCTATTACCAAAACTCAAGAGAGCACTCCGGGGAACGCGTTTCGAGTCGATTGAGGAGATAAAAGCTGAATCGAAGAAGGTGCTGATGGCTATACCGGAAATGGACTATTTGGCATGATCGGGGATTGGAAAAATCGTTGGCATAAGTGTATTTCATCGAGAGGGGATTATTTTGAAGGGGATGAAATTGATTTACAAGAATAAAAAAATATTTTTCTTTTTACAACCAAATTAACTTTACCTTTTGCCCGCAGTAGTATTTGGTAACTAGCATTTACACCCTTTATTGGGGCTTGGCCGAGCAGCTTCTCCTACTTGTGGTGTACGTATTGATGTTGTTCCGGTAAATGGCTTTTTATGAAAAGATTTTTTTATCGCATAAATACAATCACATGTTTGACATTGCCTGCTAATAGACAATCGCTATTAGAAAACACTTTTCCTTAATTTTGGTGTTTCATGCACGGAGACTTGAACCTGTGACCCTCCAAATGCTAGTCACGCATCAACCGATTCGACAACGGCGGCAAAGTATTTGAATATAATACATTTTACAATTCGAATGGAAAATCAGTATCGATTTTTTTTCGTAAGAAAAGCGTTGCACCCTAACGCACATACATCAGAAAGCTTGCGCTGACCTCAATCGGAAGCCCAAAAAAGAAACGAAAAGTCGACAACAAAAGAGACCTTCGTGATTTATACACACCAACAATAGTTGAGGTGTGCAATGCAGTATTGTTGCAATAATTACACAGGCAACTAAAGGCAACTGCAGCAACACCAACTGCTGCCTTATAACATCAATTACAATACAACGGAGGGGAATACGGTGAAAAAAAAAATCAGCACTGCTTGCCTGACACATTCAACACATTTGCACGTGAGTGCATTTTGATAGTTTGCATGTTTGTCTACCTCATTCCCGTAGCTTACTAGTGAATTATATCTTGGCCCAAAAAAAAATAAGTAAATAATAGTAATAAATAAAATAGAATAAAATAAAAAAGAGAAATTGGATTGAACTCGGTATATTGCGAAAACATTTTAGATATTTTATTTCGTACGTATATGGCTTGTTGTTCTATTGGGTTGAAATAATTTCATAGGCACTTTTTCATTTCAAAATAAAAACTTTGCTGACTTTATTTCCACTTTCTGCTAAATAAAAATGCTGCTATTAAACTGGGCATAGAGTGCCGCAGCAATTAGCGCAGTTGGCGTTGAATTTTTTTATATTGATTTGTGGCGTGCATTGTAATTGAATTTCTTGCTTACCAAGTGCGTATGTATTTGTGCCATTACTGTCAACTGAGAATATGTCTTGTTTTTTTTTGTGCACTTTTTATTACAAACACTCGCCAGCGTTTGTAAAAGCATGGCACCCACGAGTGCCTCTGACACCACCTTCTTCATTTTCCAATTTTCACCAATTTAGTCAGGCTACCAGGCGTATACTCAGTGCTCGCCGCGAGGCGCACTTTTTTATCACTCTTTTTCCTATATGTTTGCGGTGCCAGGAAAGTTCTGCTACTCTACGTGCCGCATGTGAACATGGGTGCGCTCGCAGCATTCGGTATGCCCTGTGTGACATAAAAGCGGATGCATTTGCATTTGCATTCGTACCGGCAGCAACTCTCAAGAATTTGTCGTAATTCGGCAAATTTGTTGCTGCAGCAGTTGCGTGCGCATGTTGACAAGTGAAAGCGTGTTGGCGCTGGAAAACTTTATTTGCTATCTTCTTGACACCGGTATGCATGGATTCTGTTGTAATTGTTTGTGTAATTTGCTGAGATTTTTCTCACTTTTTTTACTTATGATTTTCGTGTGTATGTGTATATGTAGCTATAAGTTTTGGTTCAGACTTTATATCTTTTTGAAATGAAAACGATTTTTTTGGAAAAAGGAAAAAATTAATTAGTTTATTTGAAAATATGCTGAAACTGGCACGCAACCACGAGGGGAGGGATTTGTAAGCTTATATTCTCTCATAAAAAGAGAACCCCAAACAAAATAAAGCAAGAAAAATAAAATTAAATACAACAACATAAACGAAGTAAAAAACAAGAGAAATAAAACGAAAAGAAACAAGTAAACTAAAATAAAATAGAGTAAGCAATTAAATAAATAAAAAATATAAAAATAATTATTTAAATTAAAATAAAATAAAATGAAGTAAATATGTAGAAAGTAAAATAAAGAAACAAAGTAACATAAAATGAAATATATCAAATTGATACAGGATGTAACTTGCAACGGGTGGGTTTCCACGAAAGGACGTGAAACTTGGCTTGTGGCTTCAAAAATAATTTTCAAACTTAAACGCTTCATCAACAAATGATTGAGGATAATATGCAGTATATTCTGGCCCAAGAAAAAAAAGCAATAAAGAAAACTGGAGACAAATCATCGAGCAGCCCATCTTACGGCAGCTACCATACAGCAAATGGGGTTGGATAGGTCACGCTCTTAGATAGTCGCTCATCAGCATCACAAGAATGGCCCTAGATTAGAATGCGTGGGGAAGCAGAAGCCGCGGCAGGTCAAAGAACAACTGGAAAAGATCTATCCTCTATGAACAAAAGCTTAGGCAATACTAAGGCGATAGTATCTAACCGTGTACGTTGAATAAGCCTCGTATAGGCCCTATAATCCTCAAAGGCGTAATCAGGAGAAAAAAAAACATGTGACCTCAAATTATAGAAAAATGTGTTTCTATGCAGTAGCGGTCGCCTGTTTCCACCCTAAAGTTAGAGCGCATTTCCTCCATGTTTCTCATAAGAAATCATCAATCATTAATCTTCGCTTTGATGCAAATTTTTTTGTACGTGGGCTCATGGTATCAGGGTAGACTGGGGCTTATTCCTTTGAATTTTAATGGGAATTTATATTATCTTAAATTAATAATTTATCCTAGTAGGTGGTCCAATGACCGACACTGCGACCTAAAAGATCTTTTGTGTCAAGCTACCTAATTTAATATGGATGATCCTTCTGATCATCCGCGAAAGTTACCCGACCACTACATCAGGTTCTAGTTTGCCTAGTTGTTCTCTGCCTTTGGAAAGGAGTTGGTTGAAAGCCATGTTCTTCCAACAATTTTTCTGCTATACGTATAAACCTTAGTATATCTGTAATAGGAGCTTTCTTTATTTCATATGCATTCTGGTTCTAGCCAGTGCAACGCACTCGCACAATAAGTGCTCCGTTGTTTCATCATCTTCAAAACAGAGTCTACACTCAGTGTCCCTGAGGAGTTGAATTCTGTTAAGATGATAGTTTAGATAGTAGTGGCCCGTAAGAAAGCCTACTATTTTCCTGATATCTACTTTCCGTAAGTTAATCAGTTCCTTTTTGTAGGTAAAAGGTCTAACCAACCTCTTGGCTTGACGAAGTTTCAGATTATCTTCCCAGTAAGCTATTCTGAGAGTATGTTCCCATTGGTCTACCCTGGATTTAGCTTCCGCCCAGTTGATATATTACCACAATATGGTTCTGGTCCTATAAGGTCTGATGTCGATCCAGCCCTTGCCAGTTCATCAGCAATTTCGTTACCCTCGATTCCAGAGTGACCTGGAACCCAGCAAAGTACAACCGTATTTTTTGTACATAATTTTTGAAGATTGTTTACACATTCTTCCACTAGTCTCGACTCCAAAGAATGAGACATTAGTGCTTTCAGTGCCGCTTGGCTGTCCGAATATATAGTTATGTGGGTCCCTTTGATACCCCTTTTTAGATTTGTCAGTGCACAGATCGAAATCGCTTGGATTTCGGCCTGGAAGACACTGGGCCATTTGCCCATGGGTTCTGAAATTTTTGTGTTGGGTCCAAAGATCCCGGCACCAACTCCAGTATTTGTTTTTGAACCATCAGTGAACCATATTAGACTTTTTGGGTTAACCCAAGGTCCTCCAATTTCCCATTCATCACGGTCTGAGATAATTATCTCATAATTTCTATTGAAGACCCGTTTCGGTATCATGTAGTCTGTTACTGAACAGCTAATATCCCTATCCGGTATTTTTCTTAGAATACTCATATGACCAAAGTCACTGTATTCCTTATTTGACAAGATTTGCATTTTTAGTGCATTTCTAGCTGCACATTTCCATATGAATATATGCAGTGGGGATAATCCTACTATCGCTTCAATTGCAGTTGTGGGACAACTTCGCATGGCACCTGTTATAGACAAACAGGCCTGCCTTTGAAGACTTGCCAGTAATTTCTTGGCTGTTACTTGTGTGGTTTTGGGCCACCAAACAAGGGACGCATAGGTAATGATTGGTCGAATCATCATTGTATACATCCAATGAATCATTTTGGAGTCAATACCCCATGTTCTCCCCAGGAGACTGCGACATGCCCACATGGCTCTGGTGGCTTTATCTATCACCGATTTAAGGTGAGAGTTCCAATTTAATCTTTTATCCAGAACAACTCCTAAATATTTGACCTCATTGGAATAGTTTATATTTGTTCCTTCGACAGTAATTGAACCAAGGTCCAACTTATATCTGTTTGTGAAGGGTACAATAATAGTCTTGCTGGGATTTATAGAAAGTCCTTCTGCACGACACCAGTTAAGAATGAAATTTAATGTTTGATTCATAATGCTGGATATTGTTCTGTCGAATTTGCCAGGAATAATCACTGCAATATCGTCAGCATAGCCAATTACCTCCAAGCCTAACTCACTTAGTTTGACTAGGAGGTCGTCAATAACCAGGGACCATAATAAAGGTGACAAAACACCACCTTGGGGGCATCCTTTTAATGCTTTGACTGAGACTGATACATCTCCTAGAGATGAGCTGATTTCTCTGCTTTCCAGCATTGCCTTTACCCACCCTATGGTCGGCTTGTCAATGTTTTTATTTTGTAATGCTCTATCAATCGAGCGATAATCTGTATTATCAAATGCACCCTCGATATCTAAAAATGCGCATAAGGCGATTTCCTTAGAAAAATGAGCTTTCTCTATCTTTGATACGAGAAAGTGAAGAGCTCCTTCTGTAGATTTCCCTTTATTATATGCGTATTGCGATTTATGCAAAGGTGTGTTCTTTTCTAGATTTTCTCTAATGTGAAGATCCACCAATCTTTCCATTGTTTTTAGGAGAAACGAAGTTAAACTAATAGGTCTGTATGACTTTGGAAGTTCACTGGACCTCTTGCCCGTTTTTGGAATAAATATCACGTTGACCTTACGCCAAACGTTTGGTATGTATTCCATACTAAAGCTATTCCTAAAAATGGCAACAAGTGGTTTTATTAGTATTTCTATCCCTCGTAAGAGGAGGGCTGGGAAAATACCATCTACCCCTGGTGATTTAAATGATTGGAAGGACCCAACGGCCCATCGTACTTTGTTTGGGGTAAAGATACGTCCTGACAGACTCCAGGATTTTTTGTTATCCACGACCCCTTGGTCTGGTGTTAACTGATCATCCCTCACTGTCGATGACGTATCTATAGATCCCGGGAAGTGTACTTGAAGCATATATTCCAAAGTATCTTTCCGATTTTTTGTATACGACCCATCTGGTCTTTTTAAAGTTGTAACACCGTTTGAGTGTTCCTTGCACAAAGCTTTAAGGAGCCTGGCGCCCTCTAGCGCCTCGATAATACTTTCACAGTATCTTCTCCATGACTCGCGTTTAGACTTTCTCAATTCTTTGTTGTAATTTGTTAGAGCAACCCTGTAGTCGTCCCATACCTTTGTATGTTTACAACGATTGAAAAGTTGTCTTGTTTCTTTACGCATTTTGGCAAGCTTATCATTCCACCATGGGACCTTTCTAGTCACATTACGTGTTTTGACTACGTTGCTTTCGTGGTATGCTGAAATTATTGTATCCCTTAGTTGAAGCGCTGCCTCATCTAGTTCACCAACAGAACTTATGTTGATAGGCAGTGAATCAACCTTTGATTCTAGTAATTCCTGATATCGTTTCCAATTTGTTCTTTTAGGATCGAAGACCTCATTTCTGAGATCACTTCTGCCTAGTAGATCAAACCTTATGTGTCATCAGACACATGCCAATTTCTCACAAAGTTAGCAATGTATGGGCTTGTTAGAGTAAGGTCTAGTACCTCCTCTCTAATAGCGTTAATAAACGTAGGTTTAGTACCTTTATTACTAATGTTTACGTTTTTGCTTAACAGATAATTTAAGAGAGACTCACCTCTATTGTTGACATCCGAGCTGCCCCAGATACAGTGATGCGCGTTTGCATCGCATCCGATCACGAACTGTATGTTCCGTGAGTGACAGTGCTCAATAAGCCCCTGCACCTCTACAGGAGGTATATCGTTGGAATCGCCCGGGAAGTAGGCAGACGCACAAACAATTTCCTGTGCCCCCTTTTCCGTTGCGATTTCTATTTGGATAGCTGCCAGATCCTGGCTGGCAAACTCTGAAAGTGGAAAGTAGTTAGTGTTGTTGTCTACCATTATCGCAGCCCTTGGACGCGGGCAGTGATAATAAACCAACTTACATTCCTTGCTAGATAGTCCTTTAACTTGACCACCAAATACCCACGGCTCTTGTAGTAGAGCTATGGATATTTTTTCCTCGGCGAATCTCTTGCACATGGTGGCTGATGCTCCTATGGCATGGTGCAAGTTCGCCTGTAGCACCTTCAATGTGCTCATTTTTGGCTATTTTCTGCCACAAGGTGCTGAAGCCTTGCGCCCCGAGGTCCCTTGTTTTTGTGGTCTTATGACCCCCCACCGGCCGTGGTTTTGCTTGCTTTGGCACCTGTGTGTGCCGAGCTGCAGCGGTAGCCTTTTTCACGACCTTTATCGCGTTTTGTCGCTCTAACGCCGCTTTGCTTGTTGAGGGTTTCTCCACCTCTTTGGGTGCCGTTTCCTCGGTATGCCCAACAGCACTACTTATGGATGTTGCGGCAGGTACTTCTTGCGCGCCCAGTGGCTCTGCTGTACCAACGCTTTCCTCTGCCTTTTCCCCCGCTTTATTGTTTTTGAGGATAAGGCGCACATGGCCGAAGCGATATGCAATTTTGCCTTTCAGCTCTGTTAGCCTACTCAGCGATTCGTCGTCAACCGTCATGACAAGGTGAAGTAAGGCACCTTCGGTCGACCTTTGAATCACTTTCCAGTGTTTGGCTGCTAGATTGTTCTGGACCCCAATGGTCGCAAGAATTTTCTCGTTAGAGAGTTCAATACTCTGTGGGAAGAAACCCCTCACGATGAACGTTTTAGGAAAATCATTTTCCTCCACGAGCATCATTTCTAACCGACATTTCTTCTTAATAAGATCGAAATTGCTTCGCATCCATTTGGCCGTGTCATTATTGGAGCAAAGAAACAGCAACCAACCGTTCCTGTGTATTGCACCCTCAAATACTGGCTTGTTATTGTCGTCGACCTCGATCATTACGTCAATAACCGTTTCTTGAATAAGAACCAATTGTTCTTTGTTAAAAGGTGACTTAGCTAGATCAGAAGGGACAATACCCAGCCGAACAATGCTAGCCACTTGGCTAAAAGTTGGCCTTCCCACGTGCGAAGACGTTTTGGGTTTTTTGCCATCTGGCGTTTCTTTGGCTGACTCTTCCGAGCGCACTCTTTTCGCCGTGGAGGCATTTCTTGCTATTTCCAGAGCCTTCTCTCTAGAGTGACCACTTGCCATCGCTTGCTTGAAACGCCTTTTCTCAGCTGACTTCATTTTGACGAAGCCAGATGTTAGGTTCAGTTTACCAAGGTCTGAACCAATGACCGTGCATCCAGATTTTTCTGAGACAACACTATTGTTGTCTCCACACAGGGTGTCGGTATCAGAGGAGTCCATCGACTCATGACCGGATTCTAAATGTTCCGACGTTGGCCTAGGAGCCAGCAAAGGTCGGTCTTCATTAGACTGTGTGGATGTTGATGCGGGGATTTTCTTATCAGCAGCCCCTGCCAAAGTAGATGCTGTTGAAGGTTGACTAAGCGCATGTCCAACAACGCTGCGCGCAGCCGAAAGAGGGTTATTCAGCCCGATGGCTGATTCGGTCGAGTTGACCGACGACGATTGCCCAGCAGCAGATTCGTCGTGTTTGGTTTTTGTTTTTGTTTTTTCTTTTGATTTTTCCATGTGATTCCCACGAGTGTTAGGGAAGGGAGGTCACCCACGGCAGAGCCCTTGTACCGCGGGAAGGCATTTAATTAAAACCGGAGGTCACCAGGTATCCGGAGTTCGCATATTCACGACTAAGCACCCTCTTAGCCACGCATCCCTCGGCATATGCTGTTCCGCCTTGGATTAGGAGTCTGTCTATCTTAGCCTTCTGCGTATTTATCGATTAAAGCATTTGTTAACAAAATAACAAACTACGTCAACCAACAAATACACAGAAGTTTCCAGCCGTTACCGCGTGGAGGTGATAGCTCAGGCTTCCATCAGAGAGTCAATTACGGCACGCTCCAAAAAGCATGTTATTCCCCTTAACTCACTGATGGCTCAACGGCCCGTGGGAATTTATATACAGGAATACAAATTATTAGCGCCGCTGCAAAATTATCGATCTCCCAGCAAATATATCCAATTCTTACAAACGAAATCGGGCCTTCCGTTCGAAAAGTTTCATAATAAGCAGCCGCAAGGTGAATTTTACTCAACATATTCCTTCTAAACCAACTAAATGCCATGTAAAAATTTGATGGGCTGGCGTTACACTAATTTTATATCCTTTAAATGGCAAAATTTACAGTGAAAGAGAGTGCAACTCTAGATACGCGCTTCAAGGCCAGTATTTTGATGATCTTCTTACTGTAATTTTTGAAGCCATTTCGCTGGTGTGGCTATAAGAACTTGTACAATGGAATATGATTACTGTCGGTACTCGGAATGGTATGTGCCTCAAAAGCCTCCCAATACAAAGAAGAAAGCGAATTTTAATCAAAGGAGTAACAACATATTGACCTTTGGCGATGTTTTTAAAATTGTGGGACATTTCAGCGCTGGCTACTTACATTTTATTTATTAAAAACAATACACACGGCACCATACAAAATTCTTGTCATAGATTATTTACGTATTAACTCCTTGGGTACAAATCGTTGCATTCAGAAAATAAGAGGCCGATGTAAGCAAGTTTTTTATCAAGACAGCAATTGATTGCATATTTTAGTTAATTTTTGAACAATTTTTGATAAGACCAATAATTAATTATATGATATAAGCGATCCGATAGTAAATATAAGTTTGAGTTTATGACGATTTGGCGCAATGCTACAGAGCACGTCAAGCAAAAAGGTGGTTGGTACATGTGATACCCAAGCTCGAAATGGAAGAGAACTCACTACTCGGCAAAAATGCGTCAAAGGCATACAACTAATCTGCGTCGAATATTACGTCACACAAATGAAGTACTAAAATCGCTACAACGGGCCAACTTCAGAAAAACGCAACCTACGTGAATTAAATATTGTTTCTTTTACTACTAAAAATTAATTTATAATTATAAAGTCAGAAAAGCTGTTTATGTTCAAATAGTTTTAATGTGTCTGCCTCGCAAGTTATGACAACAAACTATTAATTCATTTATTCCACTGTTTTCTAAAAAATTGAGAAAATTTGATAACTGGGCCGAAAGCATTTAAAATTTTTGGAAATGAAAATTAAAATATCTACCCGGGTTTGAAAGCGAATGTTAAAGTGAATTATGTGAGGTTTCTAATATTAATAGACATAAGACCATCTATTTCAATACCACATTCAGCTATAAAGAAGATTTTGTATAGTCGCCACCCCTCTGCATAACGATAACTGCTCCAAAAATCTTTCAAAGAAAATTCAAACAAACATCTTAATAGCATCAGTTGATTCTTCAGTTCGATTTAAAAATCTTGAAAATTAAACTCGCAATTTGCGATCGAAATAGCTTTTGAATACACTTTTTTTTTGGTACGATGGTTATATTTCCATGACCACCATTCGCCATTTTTAATTCTTTATTTTATTTATTGAGTAATTTGTGACACGTGAAATACTTTAGCATGAATACTCCCTTAGCAGTTTTGTAATATTTACCAATGTTTCTGATGTACGAAGCGAACGATTGCCGTAGGTGATGTCGATGGAGAAAGAGCTGTTAATGGAGAAACCATCTGAAACTCAAAACTAAATTTATCTTCGGACTATTCTGTATAATTAGTTATATTTAGTTGATCGTATAACTGTTAAAATATTTGTGTAGAAATCATATATTATATACTTGGCCCCAAAACAAATAAACCACTTAGAAATTTATATGCAGGTGCATTTGTGATGGGGCTAAGTGCATACATTTAACACACACTTAGCAATATGTTGTTCATAGTATATAGTTGGTGAGTCATAATCATTCAGTCATTTGTAGTATATATGTATGTGTGTGTATATTGCAGTTTGTGACATACTTCTCACACATGCACACGCACAATAAATTATCATTACAGCCTTTTATTGCTTGTGGTGGTCAGAAAGTGTTCCATATGTATTTATGTTAATATATGTGTGAGTGTGTATATATGTATGTATGTACGCATTAATTTATGTAAGTATTTGTGATTTGCCCTTTGTTTGCCATTAATCACAACGCTTATTACGGTCAAGTGTCGTTTCGGTCGATCTATGCGCCTGTCTCGAAGCTTTCTACACGCCTTAGCCTTACTTAAACTCATTCACACAGAGGAAATTCATCTAGGATACTTACAATTTTTTTCAAACACATATTCATATGCACCTATACATATGTATGTGTATTTGACTAGGAGTAGAGCAACACTTATAGTTGTAACGCAACTTGTTAACGAAAATTTATGTTGAAAGGAAATTAATTTTGTCTTATGAGATATATTTCGGTTGAAGTATTTTCACGCACATACAGTGCCGGACAAAAATGTTTGGATGCTTTTTATATACCCTAAAGTGTAAGAATTCGTAAAAAGAAAATTAGTAAATACAAGTATTTACCTTTTTAGGGAAGCATTTTTTCCAAATTTTTTGGAAGAAACAAATTCCAAATATGATTGCACTTTTAAGAAAATCAAAGATTGTGCAATTGAATTAGAGAGAAATATAAGTTCCCTACTGCGAAACCATCGTCTCAAATCAATATTTTTCCTTGTATTTCAACAAATACACTAAAGAAATACTAATAATTTTTTTTAACCATTTTTTCAAATATTTGTAAATTTATACAATACATAAACTTAAAAGGGCTAACTATTGAATTACAATAATTAAAAAAGTTAATTAATTAAAAAAATTTTAATTAAAAAAAATTTCAAAATAGGTGTACATTTTTTTATAATATTCTCATTAAAAAATGTTATGCTAATAGGACTATGAATAAGTTCGTGCGGTTTTTTTTCGAAATTTGAAACTTTATTGACGTAAAATGGTTACAAATTTAATATTCAAAGTATTGTCCATCGCTTACTACTACTTTTTCCCATCTTTCTGGCAATTCACGGATTCCCTTTGTGAAAAATTCGGCGGTTTTGCCGCAATCCACGAATCGATCCATTTTTTGACTTCATCGTAATTACGGAAGTGCTGGTCAGCCAGGCCATGTTGCATCGATCGGAAGAGATAGTAATCGGATGGCGCAAGGTCTGGACTATACGGCGGGTGGGGTAGGACATCCCATTTGAGCGTTTCTAAGTATGTTTTGACCACTTGTGCAACATGTGGCCGAGCATTGTCATGTTGCAAAATAACTTTGTCGTGTCTATCGGCGTATTGCGGCCGTTTTTCTCGCAGTGCTCGGCTCAAACGCATCAATTGTCGTCGGTAGACATCCCCCGTAATCGTTTCATTCGGTTTCAGTAGCTCATAATACACAACACCCAGCTGGTCCCACCAGATACACAGCATAACCTTCAGGCCATGAATATTCTGCGCCGACGTCGATGTTGAAGCATGGCCAGGGTATCCATACGTTGCCCGACGTTTTGGATTGTCGTAATGGACCCACTTTTCATCGCCAGTCACAATTCGATGCAAAAAACCCTTTCTTTTGTGCCGTTGAAGCAGTTGTTCGCATGCCATAAAACGGCGTTCAACGTCTCTTGGCTTCAATTCATACGGCACCCAATGGCCTACCTTTCGGATCATTCCCATGGCTTTTAAACGTTTGGAAATGGTTGATTGATCAACTGCCAAAGTTTTTGCAACCTCTTCTTGCATTTGAGCCGGATCTTGATCGAGCAATTCCTCCAATTCGGTATCCATGAACTTTGGCGGCGCACCCTCGCGTTCTTCGTCTTCCAAGCCAAAATCACCACTTTTAAAGCGTGCAAACCACTTCTGGCACGTTTGCTCAGCTAGAGCATGCTCACCATAAACTTCCACCAAGATACGATGACTTTCGGCTGCTTTTTTCTTCATATTAAAATAATGAAGAAGAATTCCCCGCAAAAACACATTATTTGGCACGAAATTCGACATTTTCAAGTGTGGTAAAAATATTGTTGTTTACGGTTCAAATAAAAAACTTATACTGACGTTTGTGCCTTACGACAGTAGCTCTCCAATGAATGTTTGGAAATGTGGATCGATGGAATAATAATCAAGTTACGCCATCTGTTGTAAAACCGCACGAACTTATTCATAGTCCTATTAATATGTTAATTATTGTAAAAAACCGGTAACTGCACTTAAAGAATTTTCTGTATCTATTTTTTTTTTTGCATTTAATATTGAAAAAATAAAACTATTTTTGTTCTATTTTTAATTACTATTTTTTTAATTATTTAATTTTTTAAACAACATAAATTTTTTTAAATAAAAAAGCAGAAGAAAAGCAGAAATAAGGTTACATTTTTGTGAAGAAAAACCCGAGCGTCAAGTGATTAAAAATTCAAAATAGCTTTTGTTTCATATCCTCTTAGAATTATCTTTATTAAATCTTTTTCAGGCAGACAACCCTAAAAAAAGATTTCTAAATCACTACCGTTTGATACCAATGAAGTAGTCTATTAGTTAGCTACCATATCTTCCATATTTCAATTCCTTAAAAATATAATTTTTTAGTTATATGGCAACCCTATTCTTCATTGTGCATTAAAAATGTGTTCTCAATAACTTCTGCTCGAAACCAACATTGTAGTGTATTTTCATTTATTTTCATTTAAATAAAATAAAATAGATGGCAACCATATTCTAAATAGTAACTATTGTACATTACAGCTTTTTCCAACATCATTTGTTGTAATCAATTCACCAATCTATTGACTAACCGCTTTTCTTAATCAATTTAAATTCTTTACTAATACGGCAACCCTACTCTTAAATTTGTCTAAATAAAAGCTGTTTGAAGCAAGAATAAAGTAAATCTTTCGCAAGCAAATTATGCTGTAAACCAATGTTACAGCCTATTTGTTAACTGCCCTTTTTAATTAATTTTAATTTTTTAATAGATGGCAACCAAGGTTTGAAATATGGTAAGCATAAAGTAGAGTTTTCTCAAATATTGTGAATCTTAGTATATTAGTTCAACATTCTTTACTAACATGGCAACCCCATTCTTAAATATGTCTAATTAGAAGGTTTCCGAAACAGGTTTCGAAGTTAGCGGCTTATTAGTTAACTACAAAAATTAACTAATTTAAATCTTTTTGATAAATGGCAATTCTGTTAAGTACATATATCTTACTTATATATTTTTGAACACCTTTCGTTTGGCATGCATATTTAAAAAATGTATAATAGTTAAATTAAAAATTTGATTTAGCTTAATTCACTTAATAATGAAATAGGTGGCAACCCCAGTCTGTATGTCTATAGTAAAGCTTTCTCAAAATCCTTTCGTTTGATGTCAATATCGTAGTACCCTCTCTCTAAATTTCAAAAAATTTACCTTTTGTTTTTTATTTAAGTGATTTTCGAAGGCAACGCTATGTCAAATATTCAAGTTAAGCTTCCAAGTGCTTTTAAATTTTTGTAATATAGAACACAAATTTGCACAAGAAAGGTTTGAATCGAATCAAACTATAAATATAATTCTTATAAGGCATAAGTATATATACATTTCCCCAGTCCAGCACTGGCTGTGGAGTATATTCGGCATTTCGTTTCGCGTGGCTAATGTACATATATTTTTATACTGAAAATGAATCAAATCGGACTGTAAATATAAAATTACACATATCTCGACTCCAGCGCCACCTATCAGAAAAATGTCGCACACTCCCACAGTAGGCTCCAAAGCAAACATATCTATGTTTGTTAGTTTTCGAATGTAAAGAGGGCGCACAAACTGGCATAATTTTTTATTATATATATATAAAATTTATATTATATAATTTTAAGATTGATAGATTTTTTCATAGGTCATTCTCGAGGCATACTGTGTATGAATTAAATTTCTAAAAGAGGTGAACTTGTTTTAGCTATACACGCCCATTTGTTCAAATACACAAACAGATTTACTTCGTTCAACATTTTATGTGGGTATAATACAATCTACACAAATACAAATATATATACATATATTTATATACATATGTACATTCGAGTAAATTGTAGAAACCGAACTAGAGCAGTAAAATTATTTATGAATTATCTTTTATTTGGTCAACCCTTCGGATTATATGGATTGTAGCTAAATATGTACTTCTGTCATTTTAATGACCGAGCAGCAAAGGACTTTCAATTTAGTACCACAAATAAGTAGAAATTGAAATTTATGATTAAATATAATAGAAATTTACGACTAAGTATATGCTTGTCTATGGCAGCATAGTCAAATACTCGTAATTCATGCAATAAAAAGGAAACTATTTACTAAAGTAAAATAGAGTTTTTGGGTGATTTGCCACTAACCACTTTGTTATTTTAAGTAATTAAGGTTTGAGTTGATGAGTTGCGTGCAATCTAGTTTTTACTCAGCAACTAAATACGTTTGTCTACTTACCCGCAAAGTAATTATTTTCCTATTAGCCTTATATGCATGCATGTATGTATGTCAGCGTGGTTGCGCGTGCAAGCCGGCTAGCCAGAAGTTCAGCACTCATATCAGTCTATTGTACTTAATTGAAATAGTTTTAGTTGAAATATTTAAATTTACTTGACTTTTACACCCACTCCAGGGGCATTTTGTGATGATTATTTGTTATATCAGGGCGCAGTAGGTCACTCATGTATTTATTTTATCTTTGATCATACAATCATTTCTGGTAACAGTCAGAGAGAATGCAGACGAATTGTTTCATGTGTGCTTGAAAAATGCTCAAAGAAGATGAGAGAAACCTATTTGGCTGCGTTTTTATTTGCCTTAATTCGTTCCTACTAAAAATTTAAGAAATTTCTGTGAAAGTCAAAGTCAAGTTTTGATCAAGTCATAGTGCTCCAAATCTGAAAAAAGTTTACCATGTACATTGATTTTTAAAGCATTTTTTAAAATGGCAAATGGGAAAGAAAATATGCCTAAATTGAGGTAAAAAAAAAACCGAAGAGGGTAAGACTCCGTCAGAAAATATGAGATTTGCAAGTGGTCTTTCGATTTCTTTGAAACTTTGGGAAATATTAGTTCTAGGTAAGATACATTCAAGCCTAAAAGGATTTTGAAAAATTTTCAAAATTGAGTCATCTACGCCATGTTGAATATCGGGACCGTGTTTTTTCAAAAATCAATATTTCTTGAACCGGTGGATGGATTTCAATGCAATTTACAGACAATATAGAAACAAATAAGTAGTTTAAATTAGTATTATGTAAAAAAAAAATTTCGAAATTTTGACCAAAAAAAAGTCAAAAAATTTTTTTGAATCAATTTTTAGTTGATTTGGCCACTTTTTTAGATTTTCTGTTATACACGTAACGATTCCTTATGATTTAACCTTTATTTTGAAAAAAAAAATTTTATGGTGTCTATAATAGTTCTCGAGATATTGCGATTTTAGTGGAAGCGAACACCGTGAATTTCGCGGTTACGCAGCGCAGGAGTAGAAAAACGCGCACAGACCTGCAGCAGTCTGCTCCAGTCACTTCATACAGGAACACATAACGCAGCGCGAACCGTGCGTGCGTACGCGAAAGTGCGTGCGCGCTTCCACTAAAATCGCAATATCTCGAGAACTATTATAGACACCATAAAATTTTTTTTTTCAAAATAAAGGTTAAATCATAAGGAATCGTTACGTGTATAACAGAAAATCTAAAAAAGTGGCCAAATCAACTAAAAATTGATTCAAAAAAATTTTTTGACTTTTTTTTGGTCAAAATTTCGAAATTTTTTTTTTACATAATACTAATTTAAACTACTTATTTGTTTCTATATTGTCTGTAAATTGCATTGAAATCCATCCACCGGTTCAAGAAATATTGATTTTTGAAAAAACACGGTCCCGATATTCAACATGGCGTAGATGACTCAATTTTGAAAATTTTTCAAAATCCTTTTAGGCTTGAATGTATCTTACCTAGAACTAATATTTCCCAAAGTTTCAAAGAAATCGAAAGACCACTTGCAAATCTCATATTTTCTGACGGAGTCTTACCCAAGATTGAAATAAGTCAGTTTAAGAATTTTGGGATTCAGCCTGACCTCTTTTTGTGTAAATATTTATAAGCATTATTACGCCCCCCCCCCACCATTACTAATTGCTAAGGCTATCACTTTGAGTATGACTACCGATGACTCTGCGTGCGACAATGGCTGTGACCATAATCGGACCTTTCAACAAAAGCAAGCACCGGGTAAATTAAGTTAATCCTATACGAACAAGCAATTAAAGTACTCATAATATAGAAATACAATGAAATGGAATGGTGTGTACCTGCGACGAAGGCATTAATTATTTTCCTTTGTAGGTGGCTTATTTGTCTAAACTGGAGTTTTGAATATAAATTCTGAATTAACTAGAGATTTACTAAAATTACTGCTGTGAGCATATTTGGGACATGGGCGACATTTTCGACCAGTCACATGCATAATATAGGGTGTTTTTTTTAGTTGCATGAGAACTATCGATGTCGATAACTATGGTTTGATAGCTGATAATGGGAAGCTGTATTGCATTTTTGTTCAATAAGGTTTGGCAAGTCATCATAAATCGTTTAACGTAGAACAACGCATCCAAATTGTGGAAATTAATTAAAAAAAAAAAAACAAATCTTTATGTGAAGTTCATAGAGTACTCACGGCATCATCGGTCCTTAGCAATTTCAAAACGGGGAAGGAGCTGCCGTTACTATGAATGGCGAGCGCTATCCAGTCACGCTGGGTGAATGTTTGTCTCCGTAACACCGACTATATTTAATATCAACTTGGCGCAACTTGTCATAGAGCGCGCTTCGTAAACTATTCATTGCCATCCACCACAGACGCCATACGTCCTGATTTATTGGAAAAATAATCGAAAATTGGAAATACAATTATTTATATTATATGATAATACAAAAAAAAAAATTAGTGATAACACCTCAAAAGAGTTATGAGTTATGTTTTATTAGTTTTCGAAAACTTTTTCTGAAAGTACATCTATTCTAGTGTAAAACGCCAGCTGGGTTTGTAAAGTTAGGTTAGATAGTGTTGGCTGATCTGTAAAAAGATCTTACTTAGGTGGTCCATTGTGCTGCCAATGCTACGTTTTTCGGAGTCAAAGATATCATTTTTTATAATTCATAATGCACATCTAAGCGAGTTTTAACAAGCAGTTCAGCCTATTGTTAGCAATATCTTTGAGGCATGAAAAATATGTTGATCCTAAGCACATTTGTCGAGTCTTACAGAGAGCAGGGTAGTGGCAAATTATGTGTTCCACAGTACCCCTAGCATTTCCTTCGTTGCATGTGCTACATGAATTGCTCTGTACTAATCCCATTTTGGCTGCGTGATGTGGGACGAAACAGTGTCCTGTCAGTACTCCCACTAATATTTTGCAGTCTTTCCCATATCAATTGCATTTCCAGAGTTAATTCTTCATTTTGTTCCGTTTTCAGAAAGGCGAGTGATGGGTATACCTATGACTGACATGTTCAGTCTCGGCAAGCAAATGTCTGCCTTTGCGAGCTCATCAGCTCTCTCATTTCCTTCAATTCCTTTGTGTTCTGGTATCCAGTAAACATTGACCTGCCCATTTCCCAGAGTTCATCTAGTTTGGATTTGCATTGTTGATCACATTCACCAACTTGGCTCGCAAGGAGCCATAATTATTTTAATAGCCGCTTGACTCTCAACGAAAATGTTTGTGCGAACATTAAGACGAGTTAATTGTAGAGCTAAATCAGCTGCTTTTGTTGTAGTATAGATTTCAGCTTGAAATATACTACAGTAATTTGGGAGTCTGAAGGACTTTTGGAGGTCGTTTTGCGGACAAAACGTAGCCGCTCCTACTCCTTACGCCACTTTGTACCAATCTGTAAAGAAATTGTATGAATGGTATTTGGATACTATACCTTTCTGCCATCTATTTTGCCCCATAATGACACTAGGCTCTTTGCCAAATTTAACTCGTGGAATCACGTAGTCGAACCTGCCGTTTAAGTCCAGAATATTGTTGTGACCAAAAAGTCTCTGTGATAATTATACTGACATCATCAGTTTGGGGTAAGATCTTTTCACTGAGTTTCTTACTACCAATTTGATTGGATGCCAGTTGAGAGTTCTTAATATTGCCGCTGCTGGAGTTGTGCTCATTGCGCCGGTTGCAAATATTCCTGCAATCCTTTGCATGTTTTCCAATATGTTAACGTAAGTCACTTTATCGCACACCGTCCACTATACTAACGAACCGTAGAGCATTATTGGTCTAATTACCGCCATGTATATCCATTGTGTGATTTGAGGAGATAAGCCTCATGTCTTACCGAGCATTCTTCTGCACACTTATAAGGCATTAGAGGCTTTCTTTGCTCTTTCTTCCACAGTTGGGTTTGTAAAATTCAGCTGAGTTTTTATTTATGATCCTCATAACTTCTTTATCTCAAGGTTATTTTCACATCCTTAAATCTGACTTCTGAAACTACTCGAACTTTGAGTTTATGATTATTTTTATAGCCCATAAAATTAGCAAATAAAATAAAGTATAAGTTTGAAGTCGCTCAAAACTTTAGTTGATTTTTAATATTTTTTCGCTGGCGATGCTTCACATTTGCTCCGTATAAAAAAAATGTCGTACACTAATCGTGACTCTAACTATACAAGCCATTTGAATTCACACTCCTTACTCTTGCATGTAACTTAAAACAAATTACCCATACGACTGGTCCACCCCAAAAATTTTAATTTTCTCAGTAAGCACGAAAGGTGACATCGAGCATTAAAGAATTTGTATGAAGCACGCAAACCCATAAAAAGTGTTTGAATAAGTAATTTGCATATGCAGAAACACCTACGCACACACACGCGTGCAACCATATTTACTTGTAATGAAATATATTCACAGCAACCGAAGCAGAAGTCGTAAGAAAATTAGCATAAACATAATGTCTCGTGTTGTTAAGTACACAAAAAGCACATAAATTAACATAAAATGCTATAAAAAAGAGTTTACATGCATATTAGTATAGGTAGGTGTGTGTGTAAAAACAAATACTACTGAAGATAGTAGGTGCCAAAAATTAAAATGTTTATTTTAAAATCTAACAAATTGGGCGCTTCCACACAGTCAGCAAAGGCATTGCGCTGTTGAATGTTTGCTGTTGATTGTGCAAGTCGCGATAAAAAATATCAAAAAAAAAAAAGAGTTTTGGGTTGACATTAAAATCACATTAACATACGCGAAAGTACCGGAACTGGTAATAAGAAATGTTTAATTTGGCGTGTAAGTATGAAAAAGTGTATGAGTTAGACGGGCACGTGCAAGCGTTGGGAAAATTGAAGGTGTATACGAATATGTGAGGGTATTCAACTGCATGTTAAAGCCTTTAACAAAATTTAAGTTGTGGAATGAAAAAGCAGGACAGTAAAAAATGAAATAAATTTCCGTTTGATATTTCTTGTGACTCGAGATTGGTGAAGCAGGCTTTTTGCAAATTACTTTTTATTCTGCTGCAAATAAGTCATCATAAAAGACGAAATTCAACTTTTGTACGCACATATTAGCACGATACACATATATACACTCAAAGGAGGACTAAAAGAAATCTCCCTTTGATAGAATGATTTTTTTTTATTTTATTAGATGCACAATTATTCTTAATTACTCTTACTCATACGGCTTTTCTTTCAGGAAAAAAATTCTTTTAAGTCAAAAGCACAAATATTCCAATTTCCTTCTGTATTCAAATATATACTTATACCTATCATATATTACTAACCATTTTGAATTTGGCCTTTCTAAAATTAATGTTTTAATTTACAGGCGTTTTGGCGAGGTGAAGTTCTTTAGCTTGCTAAGTTCAGTGCTTAGAACCAAGAGCCGTCGTCTAAAGATTCCTCGGCACAGAAAATACATAAAATGAGGAAGATATTGTCGAAAAAAATAGTTCAGGATGTGAGGCGATGGCTGTTAAGGTGTCACTACAAACTTATTTTCTTCAAAACCATTTGGATTTCTTCCCACATAATCCCGGTGACTTTGTTTTTATTTTGTTATGTAATACTTAGATTCAGATGGCAATTTTATATTATAATATATTTTTCCCTGCTTTGTTTATGCTTTCAGTAAAGCCATTTCTCAACAACAACAACTAAAATGTTTCAAAAGTGTAGCCTTTTGGTGACTTTAATTAATAATACTTCCTCTATCACTATTGGAACTAAATAACTTTATTCTGTAATGTTTTGCCCATTGTGATCAATGACCTATTGCCATCTTGCAGGCAGCATCATAATCCCACGTTCATAAAACTTCTGATTTTTATTAGCAAAAAATTGATTCAGGTACGATTTGACATCATCATCATTATTGAAATTTTTACCATTCAAGAAGTTTTGTAAAGATCGTGCAAAAAGTAATAAGATGGTGTAAGATCAGAACTATATGGTGGATGCGGCGAAACATCCCAGCCAAGCTCCAATAATTTTTGCCGAGTGGTCAATGAAGTGTGTGGCCTTGCATTGTCATGATGGTATACAATACCTTTTCAATTTAACAATTTGGGCCGCTTTTCTTCAACTGCATAATTTAATTTCGTTAGTTGTTCAATGTAGACATCAGAATTGATCTTTCGGCTGGGTGGTAAGAGTTCAAAGTAGACAATCACTTTGAAATCCCACCAGACTAATAACAACACCTCTTTTGATGAATATCAGCTTTTGATGTGACTTGAGTTGGTTCACTTGGCCTGCTCCACGATCTTCTCTGCTTGATATTGTTGTAAACAATGCATTTTTTATCGCCAGTTATCAGTTGTTTTAAAAATGTATCATTTTCATTACGTTTCTTTAGCAAATCGCAGCTGTTAATGCGTTGCGTTAAATGCGTTTCTTTCAGTTCGTGAGGAACCCTTGTATCGAGTTTTTGAACATAGCCAAGTTATTTTAAGTGATTTTCAATGCATGTATGTGATACATGAAGCTTCTCTGAAGTCTCACGTGTTGTACTGTGACGATCCGAATCGATTATTGCTTTGATTAGGGCGTGATCAACTTCAACTGGACGACCAGAGCGTTTTTCACCTTTGAGTGAAATCACCAGAAATTTGGCAAACCAATTTTGACACTGCCGTTCGTTAAAGGCTTCGTCACCATAAATAGCACATAACTTTTTATGAGCTTGCGATGCGGTTTTCCCTTTGCGGAAATAAAAAAAAAAAAATATGACAAAAATTCTCCTTTTAATTTTCAGCGAACGCCAAACGAAAACTACGCAACCGATCAAAAAACTTTTTTTTACTGATTGACGGCTGAATTGCCAACTATCAAATAACAAAATGTGTTTTACATTTGTAGTACGTCTGAAAAGCCAAAATTTCCACTGAAGCCATCTATGAGTGACATCCGCAATTACTTAGTTGCGAACCCAATATTTTCCTTACTATAACCGTTTCTTACCAGATAATAGGGAAACAATTTTTTTCTAATAGCCGCCGCTTCTGGACAGGCAAAGGCAAAGCTCCGAAAATATTTCTGTCATTGGAAACCTGCTCATAAAAATCATCTGCCAATGAGAGGCAGCAGAAAATTGTAGGTCCTCAGTTTGGGGAAAAATATCGGAGTATACCTACATGTATGCATATATGTAATATAGCCCTCTCCTTCTTTACTAACTTTTTCCTTAGACTATAAGAGCGAAAAAAGCACTAACTGGTAGGTTAGGAGGACTGCTCTTAACAAAAAAACTCATTCAGTGAACAAAAAAAGCTTACTATGATCACAGGTACAAATATTTCCAGTTTAAAGTCGGCACGATCATTGGGTGAGGCTTTCGAGGAAATGATTCTTCTGAAATCCGAAGCGCGTTGAGTTTTCACGGATTCCATTAGAGCTCAGTATTAGGGTAACATATGGACTAAAACACAGTTTACGAGTTTAGTACGACCAAAACTGCGAAATTATGTGACAGACTGAGACGCACATCACTAAATATACACCGAATTAAATAACTATAACGCGAGGACTTATTATGGACAAATTTTGATACCCACCTGGTTTACTCCTTAGTTAATTTTAATAATTATTTTTTTAAAGAAAATATTTTTCATTCTCCTACAAATATATATGGAAACTTCAAATTTTAGCAAATTTTCACAATTTTCCAACAAAAATTTCTCGCGTTTTTCAAACGATTTATAAAGAAATTTCAGGTATGCAGCTTTGTAGCCCGGTGAAGTTTGGCCCAATAAAGTTAAAGTTTGAAGTGAAAAAAAAAATAAACAAATTTTCAGGGTACATGAAACTTGAATTTTATAATACCAAAACTTAATGTGCTACAAAACTCTGTACTCAAAGTCTTACTCCAAATTTAGTGATTTTTTTCATAACATAGGCAATTTTAATTTATATGGTTTTTATCGCAAAGTTTAAGATACATTCATAACTTATGAAATTATAAAAATTAGAACAAGAATCAGTAAAATTTCAAAACTTGTCAATGAGCCCTTAATACACCATTTGTAAATTATAAAATATTTACTTATTTAGGAAAAGAATTTACAAAAATGTCAAATACTTAGTAAAGCTAGCTTTAACAACCGTAGTGATCTCCAAATTGGTCCATTTGCAACGGAACTCCCATTTACAAATTCTAATTGCACAATGGTGAGTTTCACACTTTATTACTCTTCGCTGTTAATCGCTCTGGTCGCTCTCATAGCAGTCGCCTCACACTTGCATTGCAACTGTAGAAGCGCTGTAAAGTCGTTTGCTTAAGATGTTCGCTGGTAGAAACACATCAGAGAGCATATCCGTGTATGAAGGTGGTCAGCAGTTATTTCTGCTTAACTTGCATACATAGGGAGAAATGTTTTGGTCATTGGGACTATTCAAGTGTTATTATAGTCATTCGTTTCTGTCTCCATAAGGTATGAAATATTTTAGTGACACCTACATATGCCGGAATTCAGATAGCCATCACTAGTCACAAACAGTAAGCCATGACTATAGAGATTAGTGGTCATTAATCTTGATCGAACTCGGTCTCCTCAATTTCAACCCTTGTCTTAGTCCAGTTAATGGTTAAGTAAGGCTATTGGTGATAATGTATTCTATTTTTTACTTAATAAGCGAATTTGAAAACCATAAAATAATTCATTTATAGAATATAAAAATAAAAAACTTCATACATGAAGATTTTCTTCACATGTAATATTTTTGTATTCGGTATTCGTTATAAATGATCTGAAAAATATACATAAATATTTTCCCGTGAAAAATAAATAATATAAACTTAAAGAGAAATTGATTATTTAGTGTAAATGTAGCCTCTTTAAGCAAGCAGCCCCTATAGCTAATTCCGCACTGTACCACACAGGTAGCCAGTTCATCAGTGAAAATGACTTAACTAAATGCCAAATTTATGCAGAAAGTAATAAAGCAGACCACCCGTCGCGCAAAAACAATCAACATGTCAATTGTGAACATTTCTATGTTGATCTGCGTGAAAGTCTTAAATAAATATAAATAAGTGCCAACGCCCAAAAAGAGCAATAGGCATTCGTTTCATTCAGCTGCCACATTAACAACTTCACCTTAACAACTCAATACCAAATGGTTTCTTCCTATGCACATTAAGGCAATATTTTCCAATTTTTTTCTTTATATTTTTACATTTGGACTACCATATTTTTAACTTAACTACATACTTCCACAGACATTTATTGTCCATGCCCGTTCATTATACTTATTCTTGCTTTTTGACCATTTTTCTTTCCTTTGCAGGTCTTACATCATACGTTACGCAGGATAACATTAATAATGAACTACATCGAAATATAAATCAAAATTTAATTATGTCGCCCGCGTCGGCTGGCATTTCCGGCCCCATTGTGACGAGTAATTATAATGTGCCAGCCCCACAACCGCCACCCCTACCGGCGGCCACCGGTCATGGCAGTTTTCATGGCAGCTATAGCGCCGCCTTCACCGCCTCATCAGATATGCCTTATCCACCCTCTTCAATTTCGGCGTCATCATCGTATCATCTTCAACACCAACTACAGCAACAGCAACAGAGGCAGCAACAGCAGCAGCACCAACAACAATCACAACAGTTGAATCTACAACAGCCATACCATCAAACAAGTGGGAGTAGCATAACAAGTTTTGATTCAGCAAATGTAATTGATGAACGACACCAACAACGACATTCACATCAACATCAACAGCTGCAGCATATAGCACGCCCCCTACATAAAGTGGTGGGCGTGGGTGGTGGTGGTGGCGAGCATAACAGCCTTGGCGAAGCAGCGCAAGGCAGCTCGGCCGAGGTTTCCAATGCCGGCTTAGATGAAATCTACGCGGCGCCCATGTACTTCGGCACGGAGAACTCCACTGTTGTGACGACGCAAATTGGTGCGACCGCGCACATACCCTGCACTGTACATCACATTGGCGATGGTGTGGTGAGTATTTTTTGAGTATTCGTATTTTTGTTTGTTCGAATATATTTGTCGGGGACATGAGTTGGTAAGTGACGGCAGCAATTAAGACATTCGAGAAATTTATTATGCGAAAATAGCTAAAGAGCGTGGAAAGTGAGCGAGCTCATGAGGGAAATAAATGAGTGTTGGGGGAATAAATGAAAAATTTCGTTAAGTGCACACTAAAAATAGAGCTTTTGTTAAGCTAAGTGATGTTTATTGTGATTTGCATAAAGAGTAGCACATGAAAATAAGTCATGAAAATGGTTATGAGACTGGAAGTCGAGCGACAACAGCTTCAGAGGGATAATTACGAAATTCATGTGCAAATGAGCGTTAAGGACTGCTGGGATATATTGACTACGATTTTGTTTATTGCTTTAAATTAATGAGTTAAACAACGATTACTAGGGTATGATTGTATACAACTTTTGCGCTTTTCTTTAATCCGTAAGATATGATTCTTTTGCTTCCTAAATTAAACAGTAAATTTTAAATTCTATATTCTTTCTTGATAATAAAGATTTTATTTATTTCTTAATTTATGTTTGCTTGATTTATTCAAGCAGACTGCAATATAATGCGCGTTTGTGGTGCTTATAACAAGGGAATATAACGAAGAACGCAGGACTAGGAAGAGATGAGTAAAAAGAAAAAACAGTGTTGCCACATGTATATATTTAAAACAAATCATTTATTTATTAACTCATTTATTTGTTTATTTATTTATTTACTTATCTATTAATTATTTAATTAATTTATTTATTTAAATATTTTTTTTTTATTTATTTACTCTGAAATCAATAAACAATTGATCTTACTGAGTATTTACTACAAAAATATTGTTATTAAAAATTTTAGCTAAATTACAATACACAGCTTAGTTGAGCAGAAAAACATTGCTTAGGTAATATATGTATATATATAATTGGTGCGTACACCATTTTTGAGTGTTTGCCCGAGCTCTTCCTCTTATTTGTGGCAGCCGTCTTGATGTTGTTCGACAAACCGACTCCAAACGGCAGATATTGTTTTTATGAGGAGCCTTTTCATGGCAGAATTTCACTCGGAGGTTTGCTATTGCCTGCCGAGGGGCGACCGCTAGCAGAAAAAAAATGTTCTTCTTTTTGGTGTCCCAACGAGATTTGAATCCACATTCTCTCCAAATTCCGAATGGTAGTAACGAATGATAGTCACGCACCAACTCATTCGGTTACGGTGACCGAAGTAAAAGTCGTACAATTTGAAAATATTTACTACGTGATCCCAGTTGAAGCAAACCATTTTTTATGATTTTTTTTTTAAATACTTCAATAATTAAAAAAATTAAAAATAACAAAAGAAAAAGGTTTCATTTCAACATTTACTGTTCAATTGAAATTACTTATACTCCTACTATTAATATATTTTAGCTTTTTGAAAGTTAAGTGTTTGCACAGTCAAGTTTTCAAAAATAGTCATATATAGGAGGGATATGTGGTAAAAAATTAATCAATCACGTCTGTACATTTTTCTAATGAGATGGGTCTGAAATGGTGATATCAACGCGGGATGCTATATTTCTAAAGTTCTGTGGCCTTCGTCGTGAGATCAATTAAAATAGTGATTTAAATCCTCCATCTCACTAAATGAAGTTTTATAAGGCATTTTATGTTGTTTGCTTCACTTCTTCACCACTAATATTTCTTCTTCGCCTTCTTAGAGTCGCATATTCTAAGGGTTTTGTAGAAACAAAATCAGCTTGTTTCCTGTTATGTTAAATACATTTTTTAATACACTTTATAGAAATAGAACAAATCTTTTTTCTCATATTTTTTTTCTCATATTTTTTCCCTCGATAGTTCCAAAATCAATATCATTTGGTAGATAAGAGTGCCCTGAATAAGAAAAAAAATTATAGCCTAAAAATTCTACGCCCAATAATTTCTAATTTTCTCAGCGCACATATCACTGTAGTCTTTACATGTTGTTGCGAGGTTACATTTCCTAAATGCCTCAAGCACCAATAACAAGTTTCTTGGCAACCCCTGAATGATTTTATGTTCTATAATAAACGGGGAGAAATCAAACTTCTGGGAAACTTTAAAAATGTTTATGTCATTTATTATGTTGCCACATATGTAAAACTGCACGCAAAATATTATGTACTACGATTTTGAGCTAAATAAAAGTAAAGTGGACTTACGCCATTTTCAAAATAATTACAATGTATTTGCAACTTCATTAACTATGAAAATTTGCAATAATGAAAACTATGAACATTTTAAAAGATTTTTTGGGAAAAAGTTCATAAATATATATAAAAAAATATGATTGTAACTTGAATTCATTTTTACCATTAACTAATTTTTTATGAAAATGGACCTACAACACTTTCAAAGAAAACGGCTCAAATAATAACTTTATAAACTTATAATGAACAATAATTCTAGTTTTTCTTTCTGAGTAGAATATCAGAGAAAGCAGTATATTATTAATTGCATGTCACGAAATGTGGTTTTTGATTTCCTACGAATGCATTTTTAAATCTTATAAGATAAAATTCTAAAATATGTACTCCAATAACTATGCGTTTGTTCCTCCGATTTTTGCTTTTTTTGTTTTTTTTTTTGTTTTGTCAGGACAACTAGCCAGTGCAGCACTCAGAAATTATTTAAGTTCATTGTACTACACTTGGATTCCCTTTTAATTTTCCTTAAATCTACCCGATCTCCCTCCGATTTGCACAGGATTTTTTGTATTTTCTTGCATACTACTGTGGGTAAAAAGTAAGGTGAATTTGGTTGTAAAATGAAAAATCTTTATTTATTCTTGTAAATCAATTTCATCCCCTTCAAATTATAATCCCCTCTCGATGAAATACACTTATGCCAACGATTTTTCCAATCCCCGAAACATGCCAAATAGTCCATTTCCGGTATAGCCATCAGCACCTTCTTCGATTCAGCTTTTATCTCCTCAATCGACTCGAAACGCGTTCCCCGGAGTGGTCTCTTGAGTTTTGGGAATAGCCAGAAGTCACACGGAGCCAAATCAGGCGAATACGGTGGTTGCGGAACGATATGCGTGAAATTTTTGGCGAAATGGTCACGAAGAACGATTGCAGTGTGAGACGGTGCATTATCGTGATGCTAAAACCGAGAGTTGTTGACCCATAATTCTGGTCTTTTTAGACGAATTGCTTCACGTAAACGAAGCATAACGCTCAAATAATATTCTTTATTAACAGTTTGGCCAGGTGGAAGGAATTCATAGTGCACCACACCACAAAAATCAAAAAAAACTGTCTTCATGACATTTATTTTTGAACGACTTTGACGTGCTTTTTTCGGTCTGGCCTCGCCTTTAACACGATATTCGCTTGATTGGCCGGTTGTTTCAGCGTCGTAAGCATAAATCCAAGTCTCATCTCCCGTAATGATGCATTCGAGCTTGTCCTGATAGTCAGAAAGCATTGTTTCACACACATCAACGCGACGACTTTTTTCCAAGAAATTGAGAGTTTTCGGTACCAAACGAGATTTGACTTCTCGTGGGCCCAAATGGTCTTTCAAAATGGTTTTCACAGATCCTTCTGATATTCCGATCATATCAGTAAGGTCTTTAACAGTCAACCGACGATTTTTGAGCACTAACTCCTTCACTTTATTGTCGTATTGGTCATCTGTTCTCGACCCCCTTTGAAGTCTTTGTACCACTTATAAACATTTTTCTGCGACATGGTCGAATCACCAAATGCCTTCTGCAACATGGTTAACGTTTCCGCAGCCGAAATTTCATTACGCAAACAAAATTTGATGGCACTTCTCTGCTGAATCAAATCAGACATTGTAAAATCGAAAAATGCACTCTTGGTCGTTTGGTAAACACAAGCGTAAATATATTACTGACAATGACATTCACCTGAAAGTTTGCCCAGATATTATTAACAGTGCTGCCAACTCATGAAAAAAATAACTAGAGCGAAATTTTAATCCCGCGAAGTTTGACAAATAAATTCACCCTAGTTTTTGCCCACAGTAGTATCTTTCCTGTAAGATTTTCTTTGACATAAACAAACACATAAATTTACTGAAACCACGTTTCTAATGAGCTCAAATGGCTCAAGCGATTGGAATATAGTTTTCTTGCTATACATAAATCATATTTGTACAGTTTTGCCGTTACTGTTAAATAAAAAAAAAACAAAAAAAAAAGAAAACAGAAGAAGCACTTTTTCAAAAAGTTGCTATTTGAATGTATATCTGCGATGTGGCTTTACGTGGTATAAAGAAGAAATAAGCAACCAAGGCAAGATGCAAAATGATTTCTCTATCTGCTGATTTATTATTGTGTTACCTACTACTCTTTCGTCTACACTCTTTCATATAAGCAACGCTTTCCGGATGTATGCAGGTTTATGTCTGTCGGTAGATAACCATTTCACATATGCAGAAGCATCACAAAAATGTATATATTTTAATTGAACTGCAGTCTTTATGCATTTTAAAAGCGATGTAGAAAAACTAATTTAGTATTAAGTAAACAAGAAATTGTTTTCTTCATAATTAGTCTTAAAATTATATTATTAAGAAATTAGTTGAATAGGGTGTGGTAGGTGATTATAATTATGGTTTATTGTGTCGCCCTACGCGTTTACCATATATGTACATAGAAACATATCTACATATACAAGTAGCATACGCTTTTGCTTACAAAACATTAATTAATCCGATTAAACAGCAACATGCTTTGTAGCAGTATCACTGTTTATTTCATTGCTGCTCAATAAAAAACCGTAAAACCTACCATCCGCCTTGCCTTCAACTAGTCACCTACTTTTTGCCTACTTTACTGGGCGTATAAGTAACATTAATACAATTGCAGCTTAAAAGTTTACAATTGTTTGACATCGAAGTGAAAATGAATACAGACCACATAATATGATGCGCAAACACATAGACAAAGTGACATGCACTATGAAAAACATTTCTAAGCTGAACTACTTAGTGTCCGCCTCACCCCGCTTACGATTTACAAATCTTCCTATTGATATTTCATTATCATTTCAATTTGTAGTGGTTTACTCACTGCCACGTAACAACACACACATATCCATACAGGGATATGAACAAGTGTTTTCTGTTACAAGTACAACAAGTACAAGTAGAAGCCACACACAATGCAAATGAGTGGTATGGTGGTATGAGTGTTCAAAGCTATGGCTGCGTAGTTGAAATTAGTTCACACGTGCATTTGAAAATAATCATTATCACATACGAACTTATTCACCCAGTAGGTAAAGTGTGCAACAGATAAAGTTATTTCTCTCAACAAGAAAATGTGTATTTCTAGTAGGAACAGATTACATATTTGCACGAACATAAACAGAGTAGACGTGTAGATTTGTGCATGACTGCAGCGTTTGAGGTAACGTGGAGAAATAAGAGGAAGTGACAGAAAGAGTTTTTGTCAATAGCGGAAATCTGTTGGCAAGAAATTGAAACCATTATTGATATAAATATATGACTTTAAGATAATATATAATCCATTCAGAGGTGACATACAACTCCAGATTCGTCTATTAGTTGAGACATCATTAGTACTCGCATAACATATTGGAGTGTAAGCTCATCTAGGACGAATATTGACAGCAATAACAACCAGTGAATAAATATGAGTTATTTATTTTTGTTTAAATTTTATAATATCATTTAATTTAACATTTATTTTGAAGTCTTTATAGTGAAGCCCTTTAGAAAGGATGTATTGACTAGTCAAGTGACCCAAGTATTTTGGATATTGTCAACAGTTATTCGAAAAATGGGTCCATTTTTTGGTTTAAGTAATGGTAGGAACTAAATTGAAAACATTTTGAAAAGAAATGTAATTATTTTGAGATTTGTTTAAGTGTTTAGAGGTGTCAGAAGCCCGAAAAACTGATAATATTCAATAACTATTTTTGCTAGTTAATTGTAAAAGTTATCGCTGTTTGTATGGAGTCCGTTTCTCCAGAAGTCCCTTGCGGTGATCAGCACAAGCCCTGGGAGATTGATCTAAAATCAACCGGACAAGGGAAACTAGTTTTATTAAAATATAATCTTGTGTCTGATAGAACCTTTTTTGTTCAAAATTAACAATTTGGCGGCCTCAGAAATGCTCCAGAGCGATCGAGAGCCCTTTGTTAATTGTTGAATAACTCGAAAAGTATTTGTCGAATGCACTTCAAATATTCACATAATATTTTTCAGGTAATATTTAATTTTGTTTTATTTTATTTTTATTTAATATTTTTAAGAAAAGGCGCCTAACCCCTAGAGGGTGAAAATTTAAAATTAAATATCCACTGGGACGTGTGATCTATTGTGCCTCACTTTTGGATTTGTAACTCAATAAATTCTGTTAGTCCCATTATGAAACTTTCAGGTATTACTTAGCATAGTCTTAGCTATCAACAAAAAAAAAAAACATATACAAAATCGAATGAACAAATTTTTTCCCAAAAAATATTTAACAAACAAAAATTATTTTCTCCAAAAACTTCAAAAAAATGTTAAAGCCAATTGATGATATTTCACTGTAAAGAACGCTCTACCAAAATTTTCAGTACTAACTAAAATATGAGATTTAGCAAGCTTTTCTTCGCTTTTTGTTATGGAAATATGAATCATTTGGAAAGAAGTTAATGCCATAAAACATTTCGGTCAATTGGGGTTCAATATGTTTCGTGAACTATGAAAGTAAAATGGCAAATCGGATTTTTTTACGGCTTAGAAGATTTATATCGTCTCCTTAGTATAACAATAGCCTATGTGCTCATAGGCTATTATTTTTTTATTGAATTTTTGGATCGATTTTATATGTGGTTAAAATTTTGTCAAATTCTAGTTCCACAAAGTGGGTCAAAACGTCTGTCAAAAAATAATAAATATTTACAGACATAACGAGATTTGAGTGAGAGCTACTTTCGACAAAAAGTTTGAAATTCATTTTCTCAAAACATCAAAAAATTTATAGGCTATTTTAATACTAAGGAGACGATATATTCTTATTTATTTATTTCTTATTTTTATTTCTTATTTATTTATTATATTTATTATTATTCTTTTTATTTATTATATTTATTTTTATTTATTTATTTATTTCTTAAAGATGTATTTAATTTTTTTTAAGATTTGCAGAGTCGATCAAATTCCTCTTATCAACCTTATTGGGGTTGCGGGCTTTGCTTTAGCGACCTCGTTTTTGGCGATGCTCCGTAGATCTACTACGATCCAAAGGGCAGCAGCGTTCGGTTAAAGCAAGTACGTCTATATGACAAAAATTCACAAAGTCGGGTATTTGCAGGGATCTTCTTACACCTGTGCATCAATATATACTTAGTCTTGCAATAAATTCTGTGACAAATTTTACAATGCTTACGGCAAGAATAAATTCGCAGAAAAAAGTTCCGTTATTTTTTCTTCTGTTCGTATGCATTGTCTACTCATAAATTATACCCAGTTCCGTGGCAAATATCGATTGTTAACAGAGGTGTGGGTAGCTAAGGAAAATCGCATTGCAGTGATTGCGTCACATAAATAAAAAAGTAAAAGTGCAAATAAGATTTACGAATTGCTGAAAAAACTTAATATTTCGAGAATGTTTGTTTAGCGCACGGTCAATCGTGTTCTCCAAACGTCTGAAGTGACAGACAGAAAAAGAAGTACTCGTCCTCACACTTTTCGACCCAGTCCAGCAGTAAAAGCCGTTCGAGAAAGAACTCGCAGAAATACCCTTAGAAAGCAGAAAATCATGCCCAGGAAAATAAAAGTATCGACCAGACTCATGTCAAGACTAATTATAGATAATCTTCATATGAAAGCCTTCCGTCGCTCAACTGCTCATCTTTTGAAAAGCGCTTGAAGAAAATTAGACTCAACAGATGCAAGCAGCTTCTTCGGTGGCACGCGGTCAACGGCCATGAAAATATTATTTTCACAGATGATAAATTAAAGAACTCTTCAAGTGATATAGTGCACGTTTTAGGTCAAGACCAGTACAATACAAACCTGTGTTTAGGAAACTCAAAACACCTTCCAATTTTTTATTTATTGTTAAAAACCCGATTCATGGCGTTTCTGATGAAGTAAGAATACTAACTAACCCATTTTTCAACCGATTTTTTATTTTAATATGGTATTGGGAAGGGAAGTGCATTTGCGTTATAAATGTATATAACTCTAAGATTGAACGATTCACGTTCAAAAGAAATTTTCAATAACAAGCTTTGATTTGTGCAATTTTTCCACGTTTTTTATAATTAAATGTTTGTTGAAATATTTTCAGTTTACTTCCTTCTTTCACAAACTATAGTGAGCCAGCCATTGACAAAATGTTTATATGACAATTTGTATGTGAAATGATTTATAGGTGTTAGTGGTTTGCTTTCATTAGGTTAGGTTAGGTTAGCCTGGTTGGAAATAAGCCATGCATAGGCCTTTTGGCCACTAGCGATACCAGATGGAGACCAACCTCTATGAATACCGAAAGTAGACATCAGTAGAGCTGGGAGCTCCGCTTTTGAAACGTCCTCCAGACCCTCAAACAATGGGGCTCCCAGGCTTAATTAATAATGTCGGACACACGCACAGAAGGTGTTCTAAAGTCTCATCAACATCATCTCTGCATTTTCTGCATTTCCCCTATCTTTTACGCATGTGCAGCCAATAGATTATGACCTGTTAGCATACCTATGATAGTTCTGCATTCCTTTCCCGAGAGCGTAAGTATGAATTGAGTCAGTTTTTTGTCGTTGTCGTGACTTTTGCTGTTTTGCATGTGGTTAGATTAGTCCAGCTAGCTTCCACTCGCCTTTTCATGTAGTTGTCCATTTCATTGTATATTGTATTTAGCGGTTTTGGAATGCCGTTCTCTTCCTCAAAGGTAGTCTAACAGCGCTTTTTACAATCTCATCTACTATTTAGTTCCTCATAATGCTATTGTGACCAGGTACTCAGTAGATATGCAGCCTACTGTTTGTGGCTAGCCTTTCTATGGCCTCCCTTGCTTTCATTAATGAAATTTTTCTGTCACTCAAACATATACACACCAACTTTTTAACAAAATCCATCATAATTAGATCGCTTGAGAAGGAATCGGATATTATATTAAGGTTTTTTTTCAACAAAGGAGGATCGATGTTGTGATAGAACAAAACAAACCATGTTTAAAGTACTTTTTTTAAGGCCCATACCACACCCTATGGAATAGATAATTGGTTAAATGTCTGCTATAGCTATGCAAGGAGGCGCGGATACGAGAGGCCAAACTCTCAGTGAACCTACTGCATAGATTTGGTGAAATTTGAACAATGGGCAGCCGGTTTTAGATTTTTTGAGAGAAAGTATATACAGATTAAATAACAAGGTCTCAGTGTCCAACAAACATCACCTATGCGAGAGATGACCAAACCATAATGACCTTCGTGGCGCATACCGCGGCTTTGCAGCAGTCGAATGCCGTTCAATTTAGGCTAAAAGAAATCGCAGAACATAATACTGATGAGAGTGTCGTTTTCGAAAAAGTATCGACCAGTGATGCAGGCCGCCTACAATATGTACCAAAGTGTAACTTTTTGTGGATACGTTAAAGCTTGGTGAATCTTTTGTGGATTAGAGTCGTCCTGTTTACCACAACTTTGCTTGTTAACGTGATGCTTCAACTGACTTTTCTTCCCAATGCTGATCTAATCCAGGATGTCTTTGAATAATTTTTTTTTTTAATTTGGGTTAATTTTTAGGGCCCCTATATAAAATAGTTAATTTTTTTTTCTTTAAATAATTATAATTTTTTGGCCTTCTCTGAAGGGAAATAGAAGGAGCAGATTAACTGCAATAACACGATCTGTAAAGATTTTATGCCAAATTTACGGAAAAGCTCATTTTATGCATTGGAATTCAATGTTAATTTTCAAAGCATTGGCAACAAAAATTAAATAAAAAAGTAAGGGTCTAATTTTTTTGGCCTTAAAATACATTTAAGAGGTACCAAAAACAAGATGCTTGGCCTTCCCTATAAAATCATATTTTTAAAATTAGGTGCGCAACTAAGTTTCCGCTGTTTGTCAATAAATGACTCCAGCATTGTATGCTGGTCGATTCTAACATAACCTAAACATCATAAACCTAGCTTAGAGATATGGTAAATAAACTGTTTCGACACATTAGTGATTTTGTTTTGGTATCATATACTTTTGGTTTTGTGAAAATGTCTGATTTTGTGCGAATAATCGTCATTTGCGGGAAGTGTAGATTTTCCTCTAGCATTCGAAAACAACGGCGGCTGAAGTGCATTGAGAGCTACAAAAAGTTTATGCAGATGCTGCTTTAAGTGAAATAACGTGCCTAGATTGGTTTCGTCTCTACAAAGCCGGTGATTTTAATGTTGACGACCGTCCGCGAGAAGGAAGGCCAAAAACCTTCGAAGACGCTGAATTGGAGGCATTGCTCAATGAGAATCTGTGTCACACCCGAGAAGAGCTTGTTTCAGTATTAGAAGTTACCCGTGAATCCATTTCCAAGTGATTACATGTTTTGGGAATGGTTCAGAAACAGAGGACTTGGGTTTCTTATGAGTTCAAACCAAGGGATGTTGAACGTCGTTTTTTCGCCTGTAAACAACTGCTCCAGAAGCAAAAAAGGAAGGGTTTTCTACATCACATCGTGACGGGTGATGAAAAATGGATTCATTACAGCAATCCAAAGAAAAGAAAGTCATGGGGACTGCCCGGTCATGCTTCTACGTCGGCGCCTCGGCCGAATATTCACGCTGCGAAGGTTATGCTATGTATTTGGTGGGACCAAGTTGGTGTTATTTATTATGAACTGGTAAAACCAAGTGAAGCCATCACTGGGGATCGGTATCGACTTCAATTGATGCGATTGAGCCAAGCACTGTGCGATAAGCGGCCGCAATATGCGGAGAGGCATGAAAAAGTGATTCTACAGCATGACAACGCTCGGCCTCACGTTGCCAAACCCATTAAAACCGACCTGGGCATACTGAAATGGGAAATCCTACCCCACCCGCCATATTCTCCAGATATTGCGCCGTCCGATTATCACCTGTTCCGATCGATGGCACATGACCAGCAGTTCCGTTCATATGAAGGGATCAAAAAACGGCTTGATCCGTGGATAACCTCAAAAGATGAACAGTTTTACCGCGACGGTATACGAGATCTACCAAAAAGATGTGAGAAAGTAGTAGCCAGCGATGGGCAACACTTTCAATGATTCACTTGTAACCATTTTTTTATAATAAGTTGTGTTTTCATCAAAAAACAGCGAGAACTTAGTTGCGCACCTAATAAAAAAAATGATTTTTCTACCGTATACCCAGTAAATAAACGTCAAATGCCTAAGAACCTGTATAACCTACAACGTGAATAGATGTAGAACAAATTAATCTTTTGAAGACGCAAAATCTTTGTCTACCTGTGCTTCACTTGAAGTAATTCTACAAAATTCAATCTCACAAAGTTGTGATTATCGTTATTTATATTCTGTTAATATTTCTAAGCTGTTGGCGATTAATCGAAGACTAGTGCAAAGTCTTGAGCTAATCTCGTTTACCGCAGGGTAACTTACATATATAATCGCAAGTAAGTTTGAATTAGCATACGTGCATATGTGTATGTGTTTATCGGTTTACGTGTACGCTTAAATAATTCTAATTAATGATTCTTGAATTGTCTGCTCAGGAAGGCACTTGACACGAGCACTTGTGAGGTTGTGCATTCGTTGGCACACATGTGGGGAAATTGATATACACACACACAGATGTGAAAACTTGGACGTGTTTCGGATACAAATTAATTGTCTTTTTTGTTGCGTATTCATGCGTTTGTCATGTGTGACGCTCTATTTATTTCTTACGTGTATACTCATGAGTTTAAGTGATTTTGTTTAATGCATAAAAAACGGCAGGGGAAATTTATGTGTACATAAAGTAGATTTTTGCACTATAATCGAAGTTCATTTCTAGTTGCCTCACTACATATATATTGAACTGATATTGTAAATTGATATTTTTTTTAATTTTTAGGTACATTTTAACCCTTTGCGGTCGTATTAACTTTGGACATAGAATTCGGAATTAATTTCCGTTGAAAGTGCAGTGATACATAAAGTGTAAGATTACGAAGGATAAACAAGAGATGTTAATTCTATAAATAAACACAGTATACAATTAGTGATGGATGCGAGTAGACATACGACCGCAAAGGGTTAAATACCAAACATGTGAAAAATATGAAGTTTAGAATGTAAAAGTGCAATTAATTTTACTAACACATTTTGTGCATGTTCTTATGGCATACAAATATGATAAGAAATTAAAAAAAAAAATATATTCTTTTGATAGGATTACAACACCTAATTCTCATACGCTCTTGGAAGAAACTAACAAGAGATTTTTTTTTTCATTACGTATCACTCATCAATTATGCAAATATTTCTATACATTTTTTTACACAAACATTTTACTACTTTACTATTTATATTTTTCACACTCTTACCATAGAAGGATACATGCTACCTTCTTTTTTTAAGAAGATGAAGCATACGTACTGGGTTGCCCATATTCGACGGACCCATGTTTATTTTTTAAATCAAAGGAAAGCACAATTTTTTTGATGTTGATGATAACAATCATTTTATCTGGTTCAAGTAAATTTGTTGACTTCAGTTTTTGAATATGATATTTCTCAAATGGCCGCCTTGAGCCAGTACGGCGTATTGTGCCCGTTTTGCAGCATTTTCCATAGTTTTAGCTAACATATCGGCATTTTCAGTGGCGTAAATACGACAATTTTGATTGTTTACCGTCCCATTCAATAAGAAATGAGCCTCATCGGACATGACGATTTTGTTCTTCTTCTTCTTCTTTTGACTTCTTTTTTTGAATGTAAATTTCAACAATTTGGCAGCGCTCGCGTGGCGTGTACTGTTCCATGGTAAAAATCTGCTTGGACTGACGCTTCCAATGCGGTATGTCATTAAGCGATCTGACGTCTCTGTCAAAAGATATAGGGTTGCCAAATGGGTCCGTCGAATATGGGCAACCCTGTACATCTGATATTTTAGTTTTTTACTGTAATTGAGTGGATAATTTATCATAAATTTCAGTACAAATTTTTCTAACTGTTCATCCGAGCTCCTTTGAAACGCTGCGTGCTCTAACTTTTAGCTAACTGAGGGTTAGGTTTACTGAGAGAAATGCTTCTCTTTCAACAAGGGGCGCAAAAATCAATCAATCTGTTTGAAGATGCAGGGCATTTTTATTTGGTGGTTAATAATATATTTTGTCAACAATTGATAGGGAATAGTTAACAGTTAACTGGCGACTGTTGACAGGTAAAAGTTGATAATTGGTACGTTACAGTTAACAGGTGACAGTTGACAGGTAAAAGTTTGACAAACCACATATGACATTTGACATATGACAATTGACGCAAAGCAAGTGGCAGTTGAGAGATTGTGAAATTTATTATGGTACATTTCAAATTATAGAGATATATGCTATCGAAGCTAAACAAATTTTGCGGAGTTATTCACAGTTTAACTACATTTTTTTTCGTTTTTTTATATTACTCTTATTATTATTATTATTAGAAGGCGACCAAAGCTGATCTATTGTGAAAAGCCTATTTTTGTAACCCTAGTTTTAGGCTTTTTAAAAAATTTAGCACAATTTTGGGTTTGTTGTTCCAAAGATTGCATGGAGATACTAAGATACCGCCAAGGTGATGAAGTCTCTGTCTGCCCAATGCAGGACATTCACAAAGCACATGTTCTGAGCTTTCTATGTCCATTTCCCGAAAGCGGCAGACATTGGTCTCAGATAGACCAATATTATTTAGATAACACCTCAAGCTGCAGTGACCTGTAAGATATCCTGTTAAAAATGCAGATCTACTCTGCTTAGTGAGAAAAGCTTGTCAGATATTCCTTCGTTGGGACTTAGGAATAGTTTGTAGCTGATCGGCACAGTTTAGCCAGTAAGCAGCAAATTTTCTTTCTTCCCATTTCCTAAGTAATTCATTAATGTGGCGTTTTGTGAGTCCACAGAAAGGCTCAGGACCAGTAAGTTGCATATTTGCTCCTTGTTTTGCAAGGCCGTCAGCCATTTCATTTCCCTCATGTCCTTCATGTCCCGGAATCCAGCCTAGTGTTACTATGTTGAGGTTTCCTAACGTGTTGAGAAGGTTTATGTAATCATTTACCAATTTAGAGGTGATAGTTGTTGATAGAAGGGCTTTTAGAGCCGCTTGGCTATCTGAAAGTATGTAGATGTGACTACCTCTCATTTTCCTGCTAAGGCATTCTCTCACACATATTTCAATGGCATGTATTTCTGCCTGGAATATTGTTGGGTAGAGTCCCATCGGAACAGATTTTTTGAATTTAGGCCCATTGATTCCTGCCCCTGTTCTACCATTCCCATCAGTAAACCATAGCTGGGAGCCAGGTTTGAAAGTGATAGAATTAGTTCCCCAGTCTGTGCGTTCATTAACTATAACTTGGAAGTTCCTGAAGAGTATTACTTTGGGTGATAATATATCATCCCAATGAAGAATGGGACTATGTAGGAAGTCTTCTAAGATCTTTAAATATCCTTTCATATCCCCACCTTTAAGTTCAGATATACCTTTTAATCTTAAGGCACTCGAGCGAGCTTCCTTTTCAATCAAGATTGAAAGCGGTGGTATGTTCAGGAGCACACCCAATGCATCAGTAGGACATGTTTTCATAGCACCTGTAATACCAACACATATCAGGCTATGCAGTTTGCTTAATTCATTTACTGCTTTTCTTTGCTTGACCTTGGGCCACCATGCTAAGAATGCATAAGTGACTATGGGTTTCACAACTGTGGTGAATGTCCAGAAGGTCATTCTAGGGTTTAGTCCCCAGTCTTACCAAAAAACCTGGTGCAGAATGCCCTTGTGGCTTTTGAAGTAACTCTCTCAATATGGGAATTCCACGTAAGCGTTTTGTCAAGACTGACGCCAATATAGTTCGCTTCTGTCGAGAGTTCAAGTGTTGTTCCATTAAGGGTCGGACATTTGAGATTTATGTTCCTTCTCCCAGTAAACGGTACAAGTGCTGTTTTGGATGGGTTAATGGAAAACCCTTTTTCCGTGCACCATTTGTTTATTATTGTAAAGGCTTGCTGCATGCGATCCGAAATGGTTTCCCCATGCCAGCCTAATACATAAACTACTAGGTCATCAGCATAACCCTGAGTGTGAAAACCTAGGTTGTTCATATTACTCTTAACTATGGCTCTTGAAGGTACTACTTCAACCCATGAACAGAAATCATCTGAATGGCTTTTAACAAGTCGGCCAGAGTAAATCGAGACATTGCGAGATAGTGTCGAGGAGAAGTCATCATTCAAAAGCCATTTACCGACGACGATTTTTGCAATTTTTTACCAAAGGTTTAAACATTTTGCCATACGAAACTTCAATAGTTCAAAAGCTGCGGCTAGCTGACTATTGGAGCAGAATAATGAAATACCTGATTTTTTTTTCTTTATTAGAGATTCTAATAAGCAGCGATAGATATTTCTATCACTTCAGATATGTAGTGGGATATGCCACTAAATTTGCCGAAACTAACCGTGCAGTCTGCTCGTTATTGACAACATTTAATGCGCCACTCAGCACAAGTCATCAAGGACATTTTTTCCGGCGAATTAATTTTTCGATTAGGCGATTTTGGTATTGAAAGTCATCATGACGCACATATGGGTATGAAACATAAAATGTTTGAAAAAGTTTTTTCCAATAGCGGTCGCCTATTGATAGGTACTGGAAAACCTTTGTTTTTGTTAAATGAAAAAGCTACTCATAAAAAATGATCTGCCTTTCCAAATCCGCTTAAAAGTGTAGGTTCCTCCGTTGTGAGGAAAAACATCAAGGCACGCACCACGAATAAGAAAACGAACTCGGCCAAACACCCGATAAATGAATGATACACAAGTTGTAGACCCTCCAAGTCACCAAAAACAGCAATCGCCAAAAAGTCTACAAACTGTATATGAAAAAAAAAAATTAAAAATAAAAATAATAGTTCGTGATTATTTCTTAAACTAAACGGATAAATATTGTTTGATATTTTATGCGCTACTTGTACTTTAGCGCCCCTATTGTCATTTGCTGCTTGGTCATAGTCAAGCAATGTCACGTCAATTCTGGCCCGTATCTTAAACTTCTTGACGGTTTTTTGTTACTTTCACACATTTTCGAAAAAGGCGTAATTCTTTTAGATTTCCGCTAATGTTAAAGTTATAGTTGTGTGCGTTTGCAATGTGCGCTGTAGTATTTTTTGCCTCCCTTAAGCCCAAGGGCTTCAGCAGTGGCCATACATAGCGAGCGAAAAATACGATCTAATTGCTGACATGTGTCCTTAAGTTGAATTATTCTCTCGGATTAGAGATTCTCTTTGCTGCCTTTCTTATGGCAACAACATTTCAACGACGAACATAGTAAGTATCATTAAATGTGCATTCTTGAGTAGAGATGAAAAATTTTAGTAGAAAAAATTATACGCAAAATGCGTAGACTTCAGAATGGCTTGGAATGTACTTATATGTATGTGTGTTTTCACATACGAGGTGCGGCACTTAAGTCCCTCGAGCTAAGTTTTAGCCCGACAACAAGTACGAATGCATCATTCATATACTCACATATATTCATAAAAGTTTGGAAAAGAAGAACCTTTCTTTAGTTGTCTTTGAGATTTGAAGACCACAGCAAGTTTGGGTTGTTTTCCTTGCGTGATTTTCGAAAGTAACTTTTTGGTGGCAAACTCAGAGTGGGTGACCTATATTACATTTTGCGAGGATTTGTTATTTCGCTCGCCGTGAGCGGTTGGTTATTCCAGCATAACAACAAGAATTCAAGAGTGTTTGAGTGCAAGAGTTTTTAGCAAAAAAGGCATTTCAATATTACCGCACCTACCCTATACCAACTGGGACTTTTTCTTATTCCACAAGAAGTAGTCGCACCTCGAGGGAACTCATCATGGCAACCTCCAGAAGATCAAGAACGCAGCAACCGAAGTGCGGTTTAATTTCGGGGAGTTAGCTACCATAGACCGTTTGAATTATTGTGTGGAGTTAAAGGCCGTCTAACGTGAAGATTGATACCAAAATTGTTCTACTTAATTCATTTGCTCTAGCCTTTTTTTCTCGTGAAATTCTCACAACATAATTGCCACATCTTAATCGTATATGTTCAAATACATATGTTGTAGTTACATAAATTCAGTGCTGCTGAAACACCACCAACAGCAACCTTTCACTGATTACGCTTCAATCAACACCAAAAAGGTACTTAAATCTCATAGTTTTTTCATTCAAGTTTCTTCTCTCCATCATCCTTTCTACCTTATTACTGAGAATTTTCTAATTTGTGTCTATATAAAACTGTTGTATGTATTCGCTAAGCCACTTGTAAAATGTATATCAAAGGATGTGAAGGTCCGCTGCATAGGCAGAGATGGTAGTTCAAGGGAGAAAAAATGTCGTATGAACAGATTTCGTACTTAAGATGTTGAGCTTAGTGTTTTTTTTTTATTTTTTTTGACATATTTTTTATTTTTTTTTTTGGTTTTTGATTTTGCACCTACTAAACTGAAAAAGCTCTTACTGTAGTTTTAGAGGTAAAAAAATGTAAGTTTATGTGTTTGTTTTCAAATACAAACTTATGCATGTACTTGAGCGATGTGTCTTGGGTCATGGTGAAAAGTTGTAAAAGTTCAGGTAGGAAAAAATCTTTGGAATAAATAGGGAAAACAAACTGTGCTTCACGAGTTTTGCATTCAAGTGAAAAGTATTCAGTTGCACAAAAACCACAAAAATACATCAGCACAGCTGCCTGGGAAAAATAAATAAAAAAATTTTAATGTGGAGGAGGATTTTTTTCAGTAAAAGTTAAAGTGAGTATATATACCTAGTTTAAAGAAACACTAAAGCTAAATAAAGAAGAATTTCAAGAATTTTCAGAAGCTGGTCTATTTTTCAGTGCTAGTAGAAAGACAAACAAACTTTACAGGACTTAAAAAGCTGTCATTTGAATTCTTCTAATACTACATACATACACACATACATCCACAAATACGGCAGCAAAATTAGAATTAGCTTAGATTAGGCTGCATTGCTGCCGAGCAAGCAGAATTCCTAGACAATAGAGTGAAGGGAATATAATGCCAAAGGAATTATGGATGGAAAATCGCTGCGGTCGTACAACTTATCTGACTATTTTTGGTTTTTGAGACACATTCACACACAGTTTCACATGTAAAGTTTGAGGCTCTGGGGGCAGAAGTTTTGGATTTTTTTTTGTAACGCAAAGAAAAATCTGCAGCATAGAATTTTTTAGCTCAAAACATTGATTAGTATGTCAACATTTTCTGAAGATGCTGATCTAGAAATGCTGCGTCGGTATCACAGATAACGGAAGTAATCAGAAAGGATAACATCGTGCCAAGTGGTCCGAGTATTTCGGACATTTTCGTAAATTTTACTGATAATTTTTTTTAATTTCTAATAAGAAATAAAGGGAAACAATTTTGAAAAAATTTTATAATTTTGAGATTGATTCAATGCAAAAAATTTTGGTACGCATCATTTTAAAGTAGAGCTCCAGATAGCTAGGTATAGAGCAATGCGAGTAGCTCGATAATTGCTCAAATGTTTTTTCGAAATTTTCGAACTTTTGAACAAAATTGAACAGCTAAACAAAAAGTGGCAATTACAATTAAAATTTCACGATTTATTTAATTTTTCAACGATGTTAGCACTGTGCATAAAAAATCTGTAAAAAATTGCTTACGAAAAAAGCAAAATAACCAAAAGTATTTACTTTTCGAATTACTCGAAAAATTGCGATATGATCGAGCTCGCGCTCGAAAAATTTCTAGTAATGAATATCGAATAGGTGTGCGAGAACTCGTAGCTCATCTGCCCGAACGGTTCTGAAATACGTGAACAAAATACAGATATCTTTTTTAAAATAAATAAATAAAAATAGTTTCGGTTTATTTTTAGAATCTTAGAATTTTTTTTCGAAACAAAATAAACCTTTTAAAACCCAAATTTTAGAAAAAAAATTAATTTAGAAAAAATTTTATTTAAGAATAAATGTAATTAAAAAATAACTTAAATTTTTTGTTAAATATTTTTTTTGAAAAAAGATTTATTTTGTCATTTTTGAAAAACAATTACCAGTTCCCAGTCCTCTCACATTCAACATAAATTTTCTATCTCTGCTTTGCTTGCTTACTTCTATTTGTCCCGGGACCCCTGGTGGTCTAGAGCTCGAGAATTTAGGGTATTTTCAGGAGTTTTTTTTCATATAAAATAAATCATTTTTTGGCTTTTTATTTAACTTCTTTTCATACAAAAATGAAACTTTTTTTTTTTAATTTTAATAATTTTAAAAATGGCGCTGGAGTTGGCCCTCCTGAAAAATTGGACTTTGGACGACTTTATCCATTTTGGCTCTTCTATTTCTATGAAACACAAACACCACAAGAAATTATTAATCAGTATGCCTGTGGCTATGACGCGTACTAGAATAAAAAAAGCATTTGACAAAATGGCGCGGTTTTGAATTTCACACTCTAAAAATCGGGTTTTCCCAGTTTTTTAATAAAAAAAAGAGAACTAATTGAAGTAATATGATTTTAGTACGAGCGATAGCCATTAATGTTGTGAACAAAGTACAAGGTAAAGTCCAAAATAAACAAGACTGGCTCCATCTTTTTAATGAGTAAGTGCGTTGGAAGTTACATCTCTAGCTGACTTCCAGTGAAAGCTTAGTGACATTCGGTGGAAGCGAAGTTATTGCGTCTAAAGTATCAGCGTGTTTGGGTCATCGGTACAAAAATGAGTTTCGAACAAAGAGCTAAATCAAATTGTGTTTAAAATCGGTAATACGTTTACCGAAACATTTGAATTGATGAAAAAAGTTTATGCCGATGATTGTCTATCTCATGCCAGAGTTCAGGAGTGGTTTACACGTTTCAGAGACCGCCCAAAATCAGTATTCACTGAAAACTCCATTGAAATTGTTCGTAAATTTATCAAAAATGAACCGAAATCAACGTTGAAATTCATGGAATCGGAGTTGGGTATCTCCCAAACATCGATTTATCGCATTTTAACTGATTATTTGGGCTTAAGAAAGGTCTGTACACGTTTCATTCCGCACAAAGTAACTGAGTTCCAAATATTGCTCATAATTCAATATTTGAAAGACCTCATTAAAGAGGAGAGAACATATAAGAACTTCCTTTAAAACAATGTAGCTGATGATGAAATGTTGTGTTTCCAACATGAACTTGACACTAAGCGTCAGTGTGCCGAAGGGAAGACCCCAGACGAGCAACTACCCAATTGCTATCTTGACGTTTTGAAGCGTTTGGTGCATCGCATTCGTTGAATTCGCTCTGAATATCACGAAGAAGGAAGCTGGCGTTTAGTGCATGATAATGCAACATTTCATTGATCCACTCTTGTGACTGATTTTTTAACTAGAAATCGCTTTCTAACCATCAATCTCTCATCGTATTCACCTGATATGGCTCCTTCTGAATGCTAGCTACTCGAAAAATTGCTTTTGGCCATGAAAGGAAAACGTTTTACGTCCATAGAGGCCACCCAAAAGGCTTGTTCCAACATCCTGAAAGACATTCCGGTCAATTACCTGAAACACTCTTTCGCGCAAAACAGTGTATCGAGGCAAGAGGGGACTATTTTAATTAGATAAACTTGAAGCTATAAGAACAAAGCTCCTGTCGTTTTTATTTTAGCTCAGTCTGGTTTATTTTAGATGATTCGGTTGAATAGTTTTTTTTTTTGTTTTTTTTTTTGACAACAGCAGGCCCAAAAACATTCTTTTCAGATAATTGAGTTTAAAGTTTTAAAAGTGACTATTTTCCATTGATGCCACCGCGGGCCTAATCTGACTCTACCTGCTTCAACGGCTGAAGAATCTTAAATACTGGGAATATCCTTCTAAAAAATTGACAGAGTATTCTTAAAAGGCTATGCTTAAAAATATCAAAAAAGACGATTTTTTGAAAATTTTAGACCATCTTAAAGGTGTTTGGCACTCAGTGAACATGCCCACAGACGGATATGTTTTTCGCAAATGTTCCTTTCTAGATTCAAAAAAAAATTGGGAATAAATAGCAACCTTAATTAACGTAAAGTGATAGCAAATATTTCGGAGCTGTAAGCAGAGAAAACGTTCTCAAACCGATTGTGTAATTTTTTGAAAATATATTTTATGTTTTTTAAAACACTTTAGCTTACAGACACACCTCTTGGGCAAGTTTATACAATTTGTGTAGGAAAAACCCCTTCAGAGAAATGAGCATTTAATATAAAAAGTGCTGTGCAAAGCAGAGCACTCTGCGCATATTTATTAGTGTATATATGTATGCATAAGTACTTTGCAACTTTATTTTATAAAACATCGAAATATTGATACAAATCTATATGTACTATATAAATGCGTGGGACGGGAAAGCAAGTCTATACCATCAATCAATGTGTCAAAGGTGTTATTAAGAAAAGGGTGGCGGCCTACAAACACTGCTGCTATGAATAATTGATACATTCATAAATGACTGAATTATTACTGACAATAATGAAAACCACAACTCATGCCAGCTCACACCTGCACAAACAGCTGGCATAGTAAATGTGTGCACTTTCAATTGGTTTTGTGGCTTAGTTACACCTTTGTAATCACACAACACTCACAAATGTATTTACATACTCACGGACGCATAAATCTTTGTCATCTATCAAAACACATATTTACATACATATATGTCTCAATATATATTTATTTTGTTTGAAATTGTATGTCCTATGTATGGATTTAAGTGAATAGGCAAATCTGTGTAGGAATTATGGATTTATGTTTCGTTTGATTGTTGTTTGAACAGAAGCAGCGAATAAAAATGGGGACACTCGCCTTATAAATACATAGTCATGGATTTAAGCATAGAAATTTACATGAATATTTCTGAACCAAATAAATTGGGTGATTTTTGAGATTAGGGAATTTAATTCCATAGCAAAGAGTTAATTATTTTCAGAAGGCTGCGGGACCATAAAATACGGCAGATTTTCGAGCTTGAAAAGCAGAATTAAATAAAATCGAAAGCAAAATTAAAGCTAATCCTTCTTATGACTTATTTCCCTGGAATTACATTTTTGTAAGTTAATATTTAAAACACCATAACTTTTTTGGGTGAAATTAGATTTAATTGATTTCAAAGACAAAATTGTTCAAAAATGATTACAATTTTAACATAAATTCTCTTTAGCTTGATATGACCAGCTTTTGCCTTGACTATAGCCTTCAAACGGTAAAAAAATGAGTTGCATGCTTCACGAATGTGTTCTTGAGGTATTTTGGCCCATAATGGCATATTTTTTCGTCCTCATCTTGCTCTCCAAAATAGACCGGATGGAATAGTCCATCGGATTTGCGTATGGCGAATTCGAAAGCCATTGTGTGGACGAAATGAAGTATGGACATGATTTTTTAACCATTCTTGGTTCACACCGGCTTTATGAGACGGTGCCGAGTCCTGTTGGAACGTGCAGCTTCCAAAGCATTTTCCCGATAATAAGTCGCATTCAATTTGACACCAGGCTCGCTAAGAACAATTGGACAGCGTCCATCAGCGGTCACTGCGGCCCAAACCATTACATGCGATGGGCAATTGCTTCGAATGTCCATACGTAGGCTCAAATTCTCGTGTGAGCGTTCGGTCAAGTAAACACGATCGTTTTGAGTGTTTATGAACTATTTCTGGTGTTGTTGCGGTCTTTTTTGGTCCACCTTCATAGCGTTTTGCAATGCTACCAGTATCATTGTAACGTTTTATGGTGCGATACACAAACATTTTATTCACTTTGAGGTGACTGAGCTCACGAACAATGGCTGGTTGTGAATTTCCAGCCAATAGTATAATGCAATCACACTACTACCTTTGAATTCCATCACAGAAACAAAAATTCAACAAAACTGAGACGCAAATGGTTTTGATGTCTTATAAACAATATATTGAACTGTCATTAGAATAATTTTGGCATTGATGTCATGAGCTGTTTTACAAGCAGTGTGACGTTGGTAACACTTCATATCGTTAACCCTGTAGTTAAACAAGTTTCAGTGTTTTTCTTCACCAAAATTCAAGCATTTACCATCTACTTCGAAAACTCTTCCACAATTTTGGTTTTGTAGAATTTAACAAATTTTCTAACAAAAACTAAAAATTATCCAGAAAAAAGCGTGCTAACAGGCGCCAGTTGGACACACCAAGTGAAGCCAAGTCCTTCTCCACCTGATCTTTCCAAAGCAGAGGATGCCTTTCTCTCCCTCTGCTACCACCAGCTGGTACCGCATCGAATACTTTCAAAGTCGGAGGACATAACCCTGCCATCTTGGATCTTTATTCGCTGCGCTATGTCTATGTCATCGTAAAGCTCATACAGCTCATTGTTCCATCGCCTGCAACATTTGCCGTTCACAACGTGCAAATATCCAAAAATCTTCCGCAGATTCTTTCTCCCAAACACTCTATATGACGCCTCATTGGATATTGTCGTCGTTCAAGCTTCTGCGCCATACGTTAGGACGGAAGAGATTTATTTAATTCGAATAATGAATTTTACTTCCTAGGAAGTGGATTATTTCTGAGAATATCACAAACGCTGGTCAGCGATGTTGCGCTGTAGAGTAAAAATTATGGCTTTAGAACCAATGCTAAGAAATCGAAGTGCAAGACAGTTAGCAGAGCAAGCACTTGCGTTAATACCAGCTTAACAGCTGACGGCTTAACTATCCAACGAATGTAAAATTTTAAATTCTTAAGTTGCTCAGAGAAATAAGAACTAGAATTGAGCATTTAAGAGCAGTATTTTATTAGTACAGAAATTACCTAAGTAATCAGGACTTTAATATTAAATTAAAAATGTGAATTGTTAAATCTTACGTTACGGATAGTTCTCCTTTATGCTATGGAAATGTGGACAATCAAATCCATTGTTTTGAACAAATAAGAAACATTGAGTTGTGGATTTTTCGGAGAATGGACAGACAGAGTGACAAATGCGAAAGTACTGCGAAGATTTCGGCAAGAGCAGGATAAGTCCAAAGATTGGGTGTGCACACAGATGACGATCTCGCACCTCCTGCGCCATTGCCCTGCGCTATCCAGACGTAAATTTTCTATTTTAAATTTAAAATTTTTGAAAATATATACTGGTTTTAGAAGAGGTAAGGCTAAGTTCCCCACGTGACATCACAATGGACTATGGTCCTGAGTGTGTCCCATAGTGTGCAACCGCTTCAACCCAATCTAACCTAAGACCAAGAAATGATCATTAACATTAAAAGACGAAAAGCTGCATACTGATGAGATATTATGAGAAATTACAAATATCACGTGAAGTAATCAATACTTAGAAGGAAAATAAAGGGTGGAAAAGTTTCAAAGGCCGGTGTTGATTTTAAATAATTTTTTTAGGAAATTATTGTCCCTTCTCTATATTATGATAATATTGGTATAACTCAATTACGCATGGAACAAAATATCGGTCATATGGCCGCCGCGGTCTCGGCGACACACCTCCATACGATGGTTCAAATTTTCAATGACGCTGAGGCATAATTGATAATTGATTATTCTATGCCGTTAATGTGCTGAATTATCTCATCCTTTAGCTTTTGAATTGTTGCTGGCTTATCGATGTACACCTTTTCTTTCAAATAACCCCAAAGAAAGAAGTCCAACGGTGTCGTTGACGTTTAGGTGTAGTTCACATTCAACATCGGCCGTTGAAATTTAACCAATTTATAAGGAAAACGTGAAATTGACGGAAAACAGTCGCTTTGGCTAAGAAACATAAGGCATTGAACTGGAATCCACAACATAGGAACTTTGATTAACTATAGGGAGATATCGAGAAATGTATGATGAAGCTATCAAGAACATAATTTATGTTATAACTGTTAAATATTATTCAATTTCAAGTGCTATAATTTTTCAAAAGTTATTATTTTAAATATTTTTTCACAATACGGCAAAATCAATTTTATTCTGGGTATGGGACCAAAACAATTTTTCCTAACAGATTGAGTCACAAGTAAAAAAGTAATTTAATCGATTTTCGAAGTTATCCTCTGACATCGTGTTATGGACCTTCGTGATCTTCCATATTTTTTTAATTTTAATTAAATATTTACTTTTTGAGGCTTTAGTAAAAATTTTATTAAAATTAACGTGTGTAAATAAGTAAAAATGTAGAAACATGGTGATCCGCCTATTCCACCCATTTAAATACAATAGTAATTAATTTTTGTTTTTTTTTTTGTGATTAATTATATTACAGATGCTATTAGAGATCAAAGATCAGATCTTCGAAAAATTAAGTAGACCAAATTGGTGTGGTCCAATACCCAGCCGAGTGCTGTCATGTGGCATTGGAATTGTTATGAGAGCAATATTTTATCTGTAAAATTATGTGAACACCTGCATTCGAAACCGGATTGGCAAATAAAGAAGAAGTTTTAATCTTAGGCCTAGATTTTTAACATTTTTTTTGGATGTTGGATTTTTTTTCATATACAAAATTTCGTACTTACAAGGCTTCCCAGTATAGCACTCGAATATGCTGTTTTCGTAACTCCAAACTTTTCGACATGTCGAATTTTATTGTATTCAATACGGCATTAAATTTACATACTAGTACATACAAATATAAAAATATCTGCCGTTCAGAGTCGGCTTGAAACTGTAGGTCCCTCCATTTGTGAAACAACATCAAGACGCACACCACAAATTGGAGGAGGAGCTCGGCCAAACACCTAACAGAAGTGTACGCGCCGATTATATATATACATAAAAATATATATGTGTATAAGTAGCATCGTGGTATCAATTTTTCTTCCACCTATGGAGCAATTTGAGTCTATTATGCATATAATGAGTATTTAAGTAATAAATTCCATTTCATTTCATGCCAAATCGAACATGGATTTGTGAAAATGCATAATAAATTAAAAAAAATGCATATTGAAATTTTTTTTAAACAATAGCATGCGGAGTTAATTTCCATAAATTATTCACAGCTTACTTCTCTTTGATAATAAATAGCATGATTTTATTTTTATATTTTTTTTAATTGTATTTTTTTTTCTGTGTGCAAGCAATATTAAATTTCACAAAAAATGCTGTAGTAAATAAATAATTCGCTTTGCTAAGGTTCGAGTTAAGTCATCAAGAAGCTGTTTATATTTATTATTATTATTCGATTATATTTTTTTATGTGAGTAATGGAATGAATTATTCACACTCTTAAAAATGCAGCAAAAATGCAATGAATTAATTAAAAAATATATTAATAATGCATATTTTTTATACCTGCTTCTCTTGGCCGAAGAATAAAACTTCGCTCATTAAATTGATTACAGAAGCATTGGCTTAAAAAATCTTCACATGCTTTTAGCATATAAATTCGTTGCAGTATTGTCAGATAAGCAAAAGCTATTGCTGAAAGTCAGTGTATAGTTTTTCAAAGTCATACCGGATAGTATTCCAATTATTTTTTATGGTTAAAGAAATTGAGTAAAGTCGGGTATTGTGGGCACCATTTTACCTTGATATTAATTTCAGCCAAAATAATCGTAATGGAAAAGCGATCTTTTTTTCTTTCTAACAGATATTGAATTATCTTTACATATTATTGCAAAATATACCCTAATATATTTGTTTTCATCTGATAATATAGAAAAACTGAAACCACCTTAAAATTTGATAGAAAGAAAAATGGTGGGTAATGTGGCCAGTGTGTTGGGGTAAAGTGAGCCACTAGATAAAATCACCAAAAACAATTGTAAGAGTTAATAATAAGTCAATGAATTTATTCATATATTTTTATTTTAATTAATGACCTTCTTGGTTGTATAGCCGATGGTCGACATTTATTTTTCTTATTCCCTGCTCAAGTAAATCGAAAAACATCTTTCCATTTTCTTTTGTGAGCCCATTACTCTATTAAAAGACGTTTCCGTTGGATAGCGAATACTAAGCTCATTTTCTGTGCCTTCGCAGGAATCCATGCAACCAACCTTTCTCTGCAAATTCCTCAAGGACCGAAAATTTGTTTGGCACTTTGAAAAATCCGTGAATTAAAATGCCAGGGAACGAATATCGTGTCTTATGAGGCCGCAAAGTCTTGATTACATTCCTAGTGTATATTTTATAAGGTCATTACGCGGTACATTAAAAGTCTTTGATGCAAAAAGTGTGCCCCTCTCCTCATTCCTAACAGCTACAATGGCTTTTTTCATCATACCGCGATCCCATTGCCTTATTTCTCCATTTTTGGCATGTCTAAATATGTCTCAATATATAAAATATAATTGGGAAATGTAAAACAGGAAAATTAACGGGAATTAGAAAAATACTAAGGGAGTAATGTGGGCTACTAGTTCACAATACCCGACGCTGACTAGCCCACAAGTGGTACAGCACTTACAAGAAAACAGTATTACAAACTTTTGTTTAAATAATTTAAAAAGAGTTTTTTAGCGCATTAAAAAATGCAGAACAGTTTAATAATTCTATCTGAACTTTCAAACTCTAAAAATAATCACTTGCTAAAAAATACCATTAATATTAGACGTCACTGAAAAACAAATCGACTGCACTTCATAAAGAGTCCACTTCAAAAGGCGAGCAGCATAAAGCACCCGTTATATGGATTTTTAAGTTCATACGAGGGGTGCCTTTTATATGTCGGAATTCGAGAACAAAAACAAATTTAATCATCGAAAATCACTTTATTGTTTTTCAAAATATTCTCCATGAATATCTATACACGTTTGCATGCGTTTGAACTAATTGTCGAAGCACTTTTGCCACTCTGAATGAGGTACCTCCAAAACATACATTCTGAATGCCGCAACCGCTTCTTCAGGTGTCGAAAAACGTTGACCTCTCAGTTTGTTTTTCACGTACGGGAATAAAAAGAAGTCATTCGGTGCCAAGTCAGGACTATACGGCGGATGACCCATTAATTCGATGTTTTGGGTGCTCAAAAATGCAGTTGTTTGAGCCGATGTGTGAGAGCTCGCATTGTCCTGGTGAAGAGTGATCCGTCTTTGGCGATTGGTTTTCCTAATTTCTTGGAAGACAACTGGCAAACAAATGGTTGTGTACCACTCAGAATTTACTGTTCTGCGTTGTTCTAGTGTTACGGTTGCGACATGTCCAATTTTTCCGAAAAAACAGGCGACCATTTGCTTGGAAGTGCTTGGATTTGGCTCATCTTGAAACACCCATACAGTCGACTGCTCTTTACTTTCGGGCTCATACGCGTAAATCCATGATTCATCACCTGTCACGATGTCATAGACGTGTTTCGAAGCCCCGCGATTGTATTTTTTGAGCATTTCCTTCGACCAATCGACACGAGCCTTTTTTGAGCGATTGACAAATTGTGTGGGATCCAACGCGAACAAATTTTTTTGACAGTCAAATGTTTATGCAATATTGAATGTATGCTGGTCCCACTAATGCCTAAGATTGTCTCAATCTCACGATAGGTCACATGACGATCTTGCAATATCAGTTCGCGCACAGCATCAATGGTTTTCGGAACAACAACTGATTTTGGACGACCTTCACGAAATTCGTCTTGGAGTGAACTACGACCACGGTTGAATTCACCATACCATCGATAAACACTGGTCCTTGATGGAGCTTCATCCCCAAAAAAATGAATTAAGTTCATCCATGCAATGTTGCTGAGTTAATCCGCGTCGAAGGTTGTAAAACATAATCGCACGAAAATGTTCACGATTTAATTCCATTTTTGGACCGAGATGAATCTTTTAAGTTACTGTAAATAACACAAATAGCGCTGGTATTTCAAAACGTTCTGAGTACGTAAAAGCCAAAAAATGCCAAACTTTGCGATACAGCTGTCAGTTGCCAGATTGCAACACCAGGGTTGTCAAATCCCGAAATATAAAAGTTTTGAGCCTTTAAATTTAACAGTGGTTCATGAAATAATAGAAGTGCTAGCATGGAAAAAATGTTAATTTAAATTTGCAACCAAAGAACGGTTTTATTTAGAAACCACGTTTGCCACAAAATAAATTCCATAAGTTATATTTATTTTTTCGCAGTTCAAATATTTCAAAAATAAAAATTTTATTTCAAGTAAAATTAAAAACTAGTTCTATATAAAAATAATAATAATTTATATAACAAAACTACTTTAAACTCTTAATACGAACTGCAATCAAAGCTTTACAAAACGAAAACAAAAACACTAATACTTCGTTTAATAGCCGAGATGTTTCAGCACTGCATCACAGCTTCATGGCATAGAGTCTATGAGGTCCTAAAAACAATTTAATGCGATTCTCTTGCATGCCCCTTTTACTGGCTTCTAAAAATCTATATAATTGGTTGGCTTCCATTTAGCAACGTTTTTTTAATGTGAGTCCACAAGTTGTCTATGTGGTTGAGGTCGGGAGACTGAGCAGGCCAACGCATAACCACAACCCCGTAGACCGTAAACCATTTTTTTGGGGCCTTGCTGGTATGTTTGGGATCATTGTCCTGCTGTTATACCCATTTCAGTGTCATATTCCATGTGACATAAGGTAATACTATATTTCCTCGTCTAACATTGTACTTTCAAATATGCCCCATTTCGACATGATAACTTCAATCAACACAATTCGGCTAACTCAGCTATGTGAAAAGCTACTCCTTTAGCACCGCCATGTTTGACGGTTTTTCTGGTGAATCAGGGACTATATTCCGTATTGGATGTGCGCCAAACATACTTTCTGGAGCCTTAACTACCAAACATCTCGATTTTGCTTTCATCTGACCAAAATTTATTTCGCCAACTACTCACGGGCCATGACATATGCTTTTCTGCAGACCCTATACGGGCTTACAGGTATTTCTTTGTCAGTAGCGGTACTCTTCGTGGAACTTTTGTGATTTATTTGAATTGTACCAAACGTCTAAGCATAGTTTCGGCTCTAACTGGCAAACTAAAGTCGTCGCTAATTGATGCAAATGGATTACACTTCCTGCAATGTATTATAATGCGATTGTCTTCAGCGGATATTTTGTGATTTCGTCCGCGAGTTGCGCACTTATTTTTGTGATACATATAAGGCATTTGGCACCATCTGAGCGGTGATTGTAGCCGAATGGGTTGGTGCGTGACTAACATTGGGAAGTGTGTATGTTTGAAACTCCGAGCATGAAACACCAAAATGATAGAACAAGTTTTTTCTAATGGCGATCGCTCCTCGGTAGATCTGCCATGAAAAAGTTCCTCTAGAAAAACATTTGCCGTTCGGAGTCAGCTTAAAACCTATAAGTCCCTCTATTTGTGGAACAACATCGATACGCATGCCACAAATAGGAGGAGGAGGAGTTCGGCCAAACACCTAACAAAAGAGTACGCGCTAATTATTTATTTATTTTAAATTGAATTGCAAAGTCGAATGAACCAAAACTTATCATGGGGATACTTTAGCGAACTGGTAAATGAAATGTAGAACGGTGGTTGCTAGAAGTGTCCAATTGAACTCTAGCTATTTTTGGAGCCAAGCATAGCCATAGTACATTAATGTGCTTAATAATATTACACCTTACGAAAACTGTTGTTCCAGTACTGGCACTTAAACAACAATCAAAAACTTCATGAAAAGGCCTAGCAGGTGGTAGCCGAACAGAGCACAGGGAGTGCGGGCTCTGATAGGAGTAATTACGGGGCACGGTTAATGGGGGCAGTATATGATCCCTAGAGATCGGATTTTTATGCAAATTGAATATTTTATTATGATGAGTTTCTACCTAGGTGCGAACTTCATGTGATGTTAAACAAAATATTCACTTGCATAAGAATCCGATGTCTAATGGTCACCATAGGCATCATCGGCTATCCACTGTGTACATTTCGTTTCGAAAATTACGATTATACAGATCATTTTCCCTACCACTATCCCGCTGTGGCCAGACCTAGATGGTACATTTTATAAAACCAAAATCTGGAGGTTTGCATAGGAGCCACGAATCCTCACCACATCTGTAACCCATTATCACTTAAATCTTATATGTATTTTGACCTTAGATGCAATGGGCGTTATAGCCTAAGTGCTTGCAAAAAAATTGTCGGCCAGCCAAAATGGCAATTTATTTTATTCAACCCTATATATCTTGAAAATAATTTTAATTTTTTTATTATCAGACTTTACTTGCATTTGTAAGCAATTTTTTTTCTTTTCAAATAGTAAAATTCAGTAATGTAAGTATCCTCCGACTTTACTCCCCCCTCTTCTTCGCTTGTAAATAATTATTTTACGCAATAGAGCAATTCAACGTATATAAATCATTATCACATCGTTTTCTGAGGCAAGTTAATTATGCCATCCGGACCTTAGAGTTGCAACAATTTTTATTATTGTTGTTGTTGTTATTTTTCTTTTTATTGTTGCTACGTCTCAGGCATGACAATGCATATTGTACTAAATTTTTGTAAAAACCAAACGAAAATTAACGCGCGCAGCAACGCGTAAGACAGGCTTTGTAATGAACGATGAAGATATTGCGAAGCTAAAGTAAAAACAAGAGGAAAAAAAGCCAATAAGAAGAACCATGCACGACAGCAAACCTTCAGCCAGTCGCCGAGCACAAAATTAATAAATAGGTACTTGAATGCGCGCGCATTCTTCGAAGACTTTTGTTTTGTTATTTATACCACTTTATCACATCGCCACTGTCGCTGTCGTTGCCAACTTCTGTAGTGGCGGCCTTCAATGTCGCAACGCGGTGTAGCGCCTGAAAATATGCTACATCCTACCTTTTAATTGAATTACACCCCCATTTTTGGTGGCAGTGCCTTTGCGTTGTAACTTCTCTTGCAAAACTTTGTAGCTGCCACAGATTTCTTTTACCTTATTTTTATTCTTTATTTTTTCCTATCTTTTTTTATTCCTTGGCCGCATTCCGTCTTTTACACCACAATTCTTTTCATTGTTCTTTTAATATAATTAAACAGTTGTTGCGTTAATAATTACTTTTATAATCTTACGAAAAGAAGCAAACTGGCACACATACTCGCACACATACGCATACTCGCACAAAACTTACAGTCACTAATAAAAGTCAAGATTTTGCAATTTGCATTTCACTTACGATCTGTTTCTATCGGGTGTTTTTTATAGCTCCATGAGACCGCTATCGGTAACTATAGTTCCATAGTATTCAGTCAGATTCAACAAGTTATCATGAATCGTTTGACGAACAACGCTTCCAAATTATAGAAATTTACTTAAAAAAAAACTGTTAGCGCGAATTTCATAGAGCACTGGTGGCATCATCGATCCCTATATATTTCGAAATTAGGAAGGAGCTGCCGTTACGGTGAACGGCGAGCACTATCGAGCAATGCTGACTGAATTTTGGTTTCCAAAAACTAAACAGCTAACATCGACGACATTTTATTCCAACAAGACAAGGCGCAACTTGCATAACAGCGCGCTTAACAATCGATTTATTGCAATATTCAAGTCACCAATGACGCCATAAGGTCAGATTTATTAGAAAAAGTGGTCAAAAGAATAATAGATTCCGTTCTCAATTTGCTGGCTTTTGTCCTTCGACTACCTGGAAAATGCTATGCATATATAATTAACACCCTTTTTGGGTGTTATGGAAATGGATTTTGTATATAAAATATACCTCGTGCAAGAACTGAAGCCAGATTACCTTCGTTTGAAGCCAGATTACCGTCGTTTGAAGCCAGATTACCGGCGTTTGCTGATTGGGCTCACTTAGTTTTATTATTCAGATTTTTTGGAAAAAGCAGTCCCAAATTGGACTTATCGAATAGATCACGTAACTCGTAGCCACGGTTATGGCGGGCATATGCCAGATATCGTATAAAAAAAATAAATGTCGTAAAATTATCTTCCAGATTATTTATAAAAAAATGCATTCTAACAATATTTGTATTTCGTATTATCATTTTAAGTTTTCAAGCTCTTAAAAAACACCCAATACAATTAAAAGTAAGAGATTTGCGTATACATATCAACATGGTTGGGTGCGTTAAAAGTTGAGGAGGCGAGTAAATATATTAAACGGAAATACTGAAAAAGCAAATTTTCAGAACGGCTTTTCTATGTAAAATTAATTACCCACAATGGTGGCGTATACGTGTACATATGTACATATATTCTCGTGTGCTTGTATTGGAGGTAAACTTAATTGGTTGGAAGAAAATCACGAAAATTAATTTTACTTTAATTTCCATTTTTTAACTTTTAATAGTATTGAGTGTACGAGTATAATTGGGAAATAAAGCATTTACATGAAAAGAGGTAATATATCGTTTAGAGCTATACTGCACTTAAGACTGGGTTGATAAAGAAGTTATAACTCACTTATTTGCAATTTAGGAAACACATTTTATAGGAAAACGTGCAAAAAATTTTAAAGTACGAATGACAAAAATAGCCCAGTTGAAACTAAAATACCATTTTCCGGATTTTTAGGAGGATCAAAAGAGAATTCTTTTTGCGCTACCAAAATCGTCTCAATATATGCTTTAAATATGGGAGAGGACCTTTATAATCGTATGGCATCGGTACCGGTCTACTACATACTTATGAATTTATGCTATCACAGAATCATCACAAATCTTTAGTTTTAAGTGTTTGCCGATTTGTCGAAGTATAAAGATTTTAGGTATTTTTGGGTTTTTTCTTTCTATTATTCAGTTATGGCAGCAAATTTTGTAAAAATTTAGTTTTCCGGAAGCTTTTCTTTTCTTCTACAATTCGAGAAAGGAGCCGAATCAAATTTTTGTTAAAAATAAGTGAGCTTTGATTTCGGCAGTAATTTTGTTATCAAAAGCAAGAAGCAGGTTAACTTAAGCTCTGACAAAATTTTCTATATAATGATTTGTTTAGTTATTTTATTTACGAGTATTTGTTAAAAGGTAAGTTAAATTATGTATGTATGGAGGATGAGGTGGAATCATCTCAGCACCTTCTCCTTAGCTGCCCTGCTCTGGCGGGGCTAAGATCTAGGCATTCCTTACCACGCCTGCTGATATAGCTGGCGCTGACATTAAACATCTGAAGAACTTCATCAGCAGCACAAAACGGTTGACGCAAACATAGTCATCGTTCGTAATCCGCACGCTCCTAACCATCCCAGCACCGCCTCTCCCCGCCCTCTCCCTGCATCCCATCGATCTTTCCCTTTCACCTCACCTCCTTCATAATGGTATCACAAAGGACGAATCTTTCTTCGTCCAAGTGTGCTCATTTCTTGGGCCTTATCTCAACGCCTTATCTCCAACGCGTGATATAACTGATTTGGTTTGTTTCTTGCTGCTTGGTGGTTTGATAGTCGAAGTGATATGCTTTTTCTTATTGTTTCTTTTTTATACATTGGTTGAAATTGTTTGGTATTCAAACAAGCTAATTGCAAAAAAAATACATTTTAATTTTAAATATATAGTTAATGGTTTTCTTTTTATAGTTTTTTTTTTTTTTGTTTTTTTGTAAAACTGTCTTCACCTTGCATAATTTGAAAAATATGTGGCGGAAAAAATGAAAAAGTTTTGTAGCAGACCTACAGAACGTTAACTTCTGGCAATCAGACGCACTACGTAGCTACCGAGCCTGAGCAAGGCGCATTTAAAAATACAAATGTTCATTGATTTCAATTCGTTAGGATTCAAATTAATAAAAAGCTGTAAATCTATACCTATTATATATATTATATCTATACCTATATATTTTATTAATTATAAGTATTCTCCTTTTAAGCTAATATTAAACAACTAAATTAAAGATAAATGTTTTTTTTTTTTAATTTGAAGTGTCTGCTATTTTCTTATTAGCAAACTGGTCACAATTTCATATCAATGAAATTCTGAATGTTAGAAAAATATGTTCTTATTGTTGAGGTGGTTGAGTATTTGTGCTAAATAATCTAAATTAGCGACTAGTGCCGCTATTACCACTGTTCGTGTGATGTTCTTTTTTTTCAAGTCTGATCCATTTCGAGAAATGCAGATATAACAGCAAATTCATTAATTCATTAATTTGCTGTAGGAAAGGTTTACCAAATGAGCGAAGTCTTGTTCTGTCTAAACCTGGACATTCGCATAAATAGTGGAAAATATTTTCTTTCACCTCTTCGCCTGACAGCTTCTGCAGATGGGATTGAAAGGAAGATTGAGTCTGGCTGCATGATCTGCCAGTGACCTGTAAGGGTCATTTAAGCGAGAGAATCCTATCCTATCATGTTTCCTTAATTCGTCTAAAGCATAGTAGTGTGACGCAATTAATGTTTTTTATTGTCTTGAATCGGGGTAGTGACTCCAACCGCCTCTGTTATGTCTTGTGTCGAATCTTTTCCTGCTAGCTCGTCTGCTTTCTCATTACCCTCTATATTCCTGCGTCCGGGAACCCATATGAGAGTAATTTGAAGCCAGCGATCAAGCAGTTCTAGTTTCTCTCTACATTGTGAAACTCTACATAGAAAAACATATTGGAAGAAACAAAATTAAGAAAGTCAGAAAAATTTTAACGACATTATTAAATCGCACACAGAACTCAAAGAGATGTTTGAGAATTCTTTGCAGTAACACTTTAAAGCTTTAAATTTAAAATAGCTTTCCAATTGCGGGCCAACCTTTTTTAACGCATTCACCTACGCATACTATACATTTGAGTGCTCTCTCCTTCAAAGGCAACTCAACTGGGATTAAGTAGAACTTATTTTTTTATATTTGAAATTTTGTTTCTTCATTGGCATAGGAAATCGAGTGCTTTGTACATATTTGAGTGTTCTAAAAGTTCAAGTTTTCAATTTGATATCACCCATAATGGCCAAAAATACAGCAGGCAGGTTGCAATAAAAACTAGTACTGAATGCATATGCTAGTCAAAAACTATATGCCACATATATACATGGAAAAAAGATGAAATCATCAACAACAAAAATATGTTAATAATATCAAAAAAGTTCTCTTTCAAGTACTGAGTACTCATACGTATATGCTTGGAGTGAAGGAAAATAAATCGGATGCAACAAAATTGCACTTAAAGTGTATCACTGAGGCAAATAAGAATTTATTTTCCATTCACTTTCAAGTGATATTGGCAAAATTATACACTTATAGCAACAACAACGAATGCATTGCTTGGAAGAAAAGTATGCAGATTTTGTAGCAAAATATTTATTTGAGTGCACATGCATGCATACACACATACATACATACGAGTGCAGAAGTGTGTGTTTTGAGTGGCTTGCTGTACAACCAACAACAAAGTAATTACAAATTTTACTTACGCACGCTTTACAATAAGAGCATTCGAGCTTACCGTTTGATTTTTAAATGCACTCTACTGTAAATATAGAATATATATATATATATATATATATATATATCTATATATATAATATGTATATATAATGAATAAGGGTGGTCCAAATAAAAGTTGCTGATTGCATTAAGCAATTGCAAAATTTTTTGTTTGTATAAAAAATCAGACACTTATTTTTTAATTATTTCGAATTAATATTTGCCCGTGCCGCCAACGCTTTGAGAATCACTATTGAATTCCCATGGGAATAATTCCGTTTTAACTAAATTTGGTATAAAATATTTGCTGGCCGATAGCATTTAATCTCCTTTCTTAAGGGGTAAGCGGTAGTCAGCGGCCAGAAAAAATTATGATTTTCAATACTTTTATTTTTTGCTAGTCAGTTGCCTTATTTTACAAAAATAAAAACATAGCATTAATACATTATGCTTCGACTTGACTTTAGCAAAATTTCAAAAAAAAAAAAAAACGAAAATAAATAAATTAGAAAGCTATCGTTATTTGTGTGGAGCCCGTTTCTCCAGAAGTACCTTGCGCTGATCATCACAAGTCGTTGGAGATTCATCTAAACTCAATCGGACCGAAAAAATCGAAGCTTTTTTTTCAATATTGGCGGCCTCAGGAAATATTTTTCAGATTTTCGAGTAAAAAATTAATTGTCCTTCGATAATGCACGAGTTTTTATGTTTTTCAATATAAATTTTATTGAAATCTTTCAAGCGGTTTTTAAGTTACAGTGATCCCCAGTTCGAAAAACGTATTATAGGTATTTACTTGAGAGCTCGTCTAGAGACATTGCACGACACATCATTACTATACTAATACTATTGTTTATTGTAGTACTTAATATTATTAATTAAAAATAAATAAACAAATATAACAAAAAAAATACGCATATGGAATGGCGCAAAGTGTTGGTGGGAAGAGAGAGAATAGCTGATTAGCATCTGCACAAGTGCTCAGACAGCTACGCAGGTGAATGACATCTGACTCCCACAGATATAAGCAAACCACCCAACAACATGCCGAATAAGTCTCCGGGCATATGCGGGGAATCGAAGGAAAAGAGAGATGCGATCAATCCATTTCTAAGGCAAACGAGAATCGCTCGCTCACCTGCGAAAAAATAAATACTCACTCCTGAACAAGAGCGCGCTGAAAAGCACCAATGCGAGCATTAAACTCCAGGCATAAAAAAAGCGACACGCAACAGTAGAAGGAAGAGGAAATTGAGCAAGCGACAAAGCGAGAATCAGACGAGTAGCCGCTACGTGTAATGGGAGAAAAAATAAAACAGCTTATTTGTATGATGGAAGTGCAGAGGCATTTCAACACTCCAATGAAAGACTTGGTGAGTGCAATAGAGAGGCAGCATCAGAAAGCACTAGACATGCACAGCATATCTAAGCCACTCACTGTGCACACCAATCAAAACACACAAACCAATACAATGGAAAACGATCGCAAAAAGCAAGCAAAGAGAGCCGGCACGGCTGCCAATGGCGGGCGGGATGCGCCCAATTCGCCATAGCAAATAGCAAAGTGCATCCGTTTAGAATCGCCGAGAGTACCAATAGAGGTAAGGTCCAAAGAGCAACAACACTGCCCCAACCAACCAAAAGAGGTGATTGCGGTAAAGAAACAAAGCGTGGCAGCAGTAGACGTGAATGCGCCCCTCCTAGGCGTGGAGGGCACCCAATCACGTGAAGGCTGGTCAACAGTGGTCAAACGTAAGAGCAAAATCACGGAAAAAAGATCAACGAAGCTTGACGTACAGGTATTGGTCCTGAAGAAAGTCGCTGAACGTGCTTCTATATATATATACAGAGTCCGCTATATAACTTTACGGAATCAAAAATGCTATACAAAAGAAACTACTCAATATTTTTCCAAACTGTTTCTTTTATTTTGAAGTACAATCCTTCCGGTTAATGATCTTTACGCAAAATTCGTCTCAATGATGTTTCCGAAATGTCCAATTGTTGAGAACGACGGTGAACTGATGCTCATGGTGATTCACGAACACTCTCGGCCACAGCAGCAATATTTTCACGTGTACGCACGATTTTTGGTCGGTCACGCGTTGGTTTGTCAATAAGCAACGCAGTGTTTCTTACTTTTTTCGCAAAGTAACGCACATACGCTTCATTCGGTGCTTTTCTTCCTCCCATTGCCGTACGTAATTTTCGTACACATTCTGCAACATTACCATGATTTTCAAAGTAATGTCGCAATATTTCCCAGCGTTCTTTGAGCGTATACACAACCATTTTCGTTCAGCGGAAGAATACAACTAATTTTCTGTCAAATCAGATGACACCTAAGTGTTGCCATTCTTCAAATAATACCTAGTTCAAATCCGTAACGATAGATGGCGGGCCCTATATTTTCCCGAGGCTCCTAGATGGAACATAAGGCCTCAATAAAAAAATTTTAATTAATTTTATCTAAGGCTAAACATTTAATTTCGTTCCACGCACGGCCTGCTTTACTTGATTCTGCGTCGACCTGACGCCTCCAGGTATTGGCTGGTCTCCCACGTCTGCGGCTGCCTTGGGGGTTCCAATCCAGTGCTGTTCTTGCTATTTCATCATGGGCTTTCTCAACGTGTGACCCATACATTTCCACTTACGACGCTGAATTTCTATGTGGACTGGTGTTTGCTTGGTCACGATCCAGAGATCTGCGTTACTAATAACTACGGATTTCACGTTGGCATTGAAAATCTTGAGTTTGGTATGCCTGGAGATGTGAGACGCTCTCCACACCTTATCCAGCATTTTTCTATCCGCGATTAAAATCACTTGTTGAATGCACAATTTGCGAACGCTCGAGAGCCCTTTGTTAATTGTTGAGTAACTCAAAAGTATTTGTGGGATTCACTACAAATTTTAACACAATATTTTTAAAGTATTATACTTTAAGAAAATGCAAAAAAAGAAAAACCAATTTTTTTTTTAATTCTGACCACCCCTAACCCCTTAAGAAAATGATACTTTATGCTTTATGCACAAAAAAAATATACTAGAATTATTGTATAGTTTATTATAGCAGAATTAAGAAAAAAAATTGTTTACTCACTTATATCATTCCAATACATCGCACATTTGCATATGTGTTGATTTTTTTCTTGTTTTCGAAAAATCCATTTCAATTGTTTTTGTATGTGAAATGAACTGAAGCAAAAAATATGAATTTTGTTGAAGTACAAGTAGTTGAAATTAACTAGTGTTAATAAAATATGTATGCATATACCGACTGGCACATGAAGCAATTCACCTTTGTCACAATTAAAAAAAGAGAATGTGATATACGGCACAAAATTTGTTTTACATATCAACATAATAAAATATCAATTAAATATTTATGACTATTTTTATGTTAATATTTGATGTGACCACCTGCAACATCTATTACCGATTGCAACTTCCAGGGCATTGATGAAATTAGTTTTTTTAAGTCATATTCCTGTTAACTCGTTTGCCATTTCTCTTCAACGCACCGTATTAAGAGATTTTTGTTTGTGGTACAGCTTTTCTGTCACTTTCTTTTTCAAATTCACCCATAAATTTTAAATTGGGCTGACATGTGGGATTTCGGCTGGAGTATCTAGCCGATTTGCGCAATTATGGAGCAACCAAGATCTCCATGTGTCCGACTTGTGCTTGGAATCATCCTCTTGGTGTATTTGGAATAACAATTTCTTTGGATTTTCTGGATTACATTTCCCTTCAAGTTGTTGCGTAATAAACATTTTGGATATATTTATTTTTTCGTGTTGTTTTCAATAATTTGAATTTCGCCAACACCTTTGGTATGCTAAAAATACAACCCCATATCATTACACTGAGCCTCGCAAATTTCACAGCAAGAATAATGTTCTTATTTTCTAGGACTATTAGCGGCTTTTTCTATACTCTATTCGGCCCATCAATGTTATATAGCATCATTTTCTCTCATCACAAAAAAAAAAATATATACATCCTAATATTCCACTGCGTGCGAGACGTGAGTTAGAGCAAAACAAAGTATGAGGTTGGGAAATAAGTTCGTAGCGTCCTTACCGAAAACTTTTATTCAAACAAGTCTGTTTACAATCTCTTTCAACATCTCGACCAATTCGTTGATGCCGTGCCTCCATAAATCGCCTGGTTTAGTGTCAAAGAAGTTGTTGAGCCAGTTTTTCACGACCTATTTGTTATAGAAAGTAAGGCCTTTTATATAGTTTGCCAGGAAACGGACCTCACGAACCTCCCAGTCGAGCTCTTGGATTGCGGCTTTGACGACTTGAGCAGCATGAGACCTAGTGTTGTCCGGAAGGAGTATGGTTTGACCATCTCGATCAGGTCTTTTCAGTCGAATAGCCTCATTCTCGCAGTCTAACAGCTCCTTGCTGGCCGTGGCATTTCTTCGAGCATTTCCCAATGCACGATGCCCTCCCAGTCCTACCAAACGCATTTCATGATCTTTTTTGGATAAAGATCCGGCTTAACTCTCGGCTTTGGCGTATCTTCTAGAGCCATCCGCTCCTTTCTTTGCTTCATATTAATGTATAGGCAGCATTTCTCATCTCCCGTGGTGACTCGGTACAAAGAGAGCGGTTTATGATCACGTGTTGCTCGATGGCGGATGAGATAGTGAGAAGGAATTTGAAGGAGACTTTCTTTGTTTTTTTCGTTGAATTCGTGAGAGACCCAGGCTCCCCCTTTTTCGTTAAATCCCAGTGAACGAAGGAGATTGAGAATCGTTTTGTGATCGCAGTTCATTTTTTCCGCCAGTTCACGACTTTCCTTCACCTTATAAAAATGTACAAGAGAAAGAGAGAGAGAGAAAGAATGACATTTCAGAGCTATTATATAAAAATGTATAAGAGAAAAGAGAGATATTTGGGTAACTTCGCCATTTGGGCTTCATAAATTACTATGCACTTGAGTGTGCCTCATAGTGGTCAACCGGTTCAATATAACCCAACTTAACCTAATCTAAGCACTGATCAATAGAAAGTAATGATAATTTAAACTACTTGCAACGCATGTATTAGCGCCTACATATTTTTTTGCTACCAAAGTTGATAAATTATTTTTTGTAATTCTTCAGATCGAAAACACACATTTGCTCTTAAACCATGCTACCACAAAATATGGTATTTAAAAAACGTGCTTTAGAATGCTTTTAACACATTAAGTAACCAGCAGATTTGAAGAAAGCTTTCCTATTTTTGTATGATAAGGCTGTGTATGGCGGAACTGGAATCGTTAAAAGCAGCATAACGCTTAGAAAATTCAGCTAACATTTTTTGCAAATATTAGTCTACTTCAAAATGACAAAGAAATGTATGTAGTGTCGCACGGAAGCGCATGTCATGGTCTAATATGAATCAACCCCTAGAAGTACTAGGTATAGTACGAAGTATTAGGTGTCGAACAAAAACGTGCACATAAATGCGTGGGAGTAGCGAATATGAAAAAAATAAGCTAGTTTTTGTTGATTGTGGTAATTTTTGGTTAAAACTGTACACGTACACACAGACTCCAGCGCTCATTTTGAACAGTAAAAGTCGAAAATAGTAGTAAACCGGCAATAAATGCAAGCATTCGTACATTTCAAATTTTATAGCAACAAATCAGTGCGGTTGAGAGAGAAGAAGCAAGACAAGCAGCAATAAAGTGTAGCAAATAAAAAAGTTTAAATGCACATTAAACGGCTGGGAGAAAAACCAGCAAAAACCATAGAATTTTTTGCTTTAAATGACGAACCACGTTGCGCAAGCAATAAGCTGAATGCGAACTCAAGCGTCGAATATGTAGCTGATAAAGGGCACGCACACAAATCCATGTGTGCATGCACATTTACGTACATAAAAGCAAGTGGAAATTTATCCCAACAGTAGAATGCAGCCAAATGTATGAACAAAAATTAAAGCACTCACACATGTACAACGCTGCAATGACATACTGACACAAAATACTTAGCGCATTCGCGACTTATTTGAATTTCCTTTCACTTTTTCTGCTAAGTTTTTACGTGCGACTCTTGGCGTGGGTACCACATATTCCTGAAGGTAAAACTTGAACTAGTGCAATAAGTTTCTGGTTGAGAACTAGTACACTTTTGGAAATTGTGAACACATTGCGAGGGCAGTACTCATTTTGCGAGTATTACTCACATCGTGGGTGGTATTTATATAGTTGTCAGTGGTACTCGTGTTGTGGATTATTAATCCGGCGAGTAGTTTTCATGTTGTGAATTCAAGTGGTACTCTTTTTATGAGTAGTTCTCTTATTGGCAGAGTAATATTCGTAATGTTAGTAGCGTCATCTGTTCTTAAGCTGTGACATATCAAAGCAGATAAGTATTGTATTAAACTATAGATTTTAAAGTAAAAGAAGTTGTCTACACAAAACTAGAAAAGCAGTTGGATGTTTAGCATTATATTTCAGACAGTTAATAGGACTATGTTTAAGTTCGTGCGGTTTTTTTTCGAAATTTGAAACTTTATTGACGTAAAATGGTTACAAATTTAATATTCAAAGTATTGTCCATCGCTTACTACTACCTACTACTTTTTCCCATCTTTCTGGCAATTCACGGATTCCCTTTGTGAAAAATTCGGTCGGTTTTGCCGCAATCCACGAATCGATCCATTTTTTGACTTCATCGTAATTACGGAAGTGCTGGTCAGCCAGGCCATGTTGCATCGATCGGAAGAGATAGTAATCGGATGGCGCAAGGTCTGGACTATACGGCGGGTGGGGTAGGACATCCCATTTGAGCGTTTCTAAGTATGTTTTGACCACTTGTGCAACATGTGGCCGAGCATTGTCATGTTGCAAAATAACTTTGTCGTGTCTATCGGCGTATTGCGGCCGTTTTTCTCGCAGTGCTCGGCTCAAACGCATCAATTGTCGTCGGTAGACATCCCCCGTAATCGTTTCATTCGGTTTCAGTAGCTCATAATACACAACACCCAGCTGGTCCCGCCAGATACACAGCATAACCTTCAGGCCATGAATATTCTGCGCCGACGTCGATGTTGAAGCATGGCCAGGGTATCCATACGTTGCCCGACGTTTTGGATTGTCGTAATGGACCCACTTTTCATCGCCAGTCACAATTCGATGCAAAAAACCCTTTCTTTTGTGCCGTTGAAGCAGTTGTTCGCATGCCATAAAACGGCGTTCAACGTCTCTTGGCTTCAATTCATACGGCACCCAATGGCCTACCTTTCGGATCATTCCCATGGCTTTTAAACGTTTGGAAATGGTTGATTGATCAACTCCCAAAGTTTTTGCAACCTCTTCTTGCGTTTGAGCCGGATCTTGATCGAGCAATTCCTCCAATTCGGTATCCATGAACTTTGGCGGCGCACCCTCGCGTTCTTCGTCTTCCAAGCCAAAATCACCACTTTTAAAGCGTGCAAACCACTTCTGGCACGTTCGCTCAGCTAGAGCATGCTCACCATAAACTTCCACCAAGATACGATGACTTTCGGCTGCTTTTTTCTTCATATTAAAAAATTCCCCGCAAAAACACATTATTTGGCACGAAATTCGACATTTTCAAGTGTGGTAAAAATATTGTTGTTTACGCTTCAAATAAAAAACTTATGCTGACGTTTGTGCCTTACGACAGTAGCTCTCCAATGAATGTTTGGAAATGTGGATCGATGGAATAATAATCAAGTTACGCCATCTGTTGTAAAACCGCACGAACTTATCGATAGACCTATTAGGCCTCACAGTATCCCAATCATCAGTCTGAATCAGGAAGTGCTTCTTAAATCTGTTTTTGCTACTTCACACAATTCACTTGTTTGGAGTGTCCGACAATTACAGTTATGAGCTAATGATTTTGTTATATCGTACACGAAATGCAAAGTCACAACTCAAGATTTTCAACCTTGGTTACTGTGTATTAGTTCATAGTTTATATCTAATATATCAAAGTCATAATAAAAATTTGAACTCTCTTTATTAGTGATCTTATTCCGTTCATAATACTAAACATATTTTCACATTATTTTTTATGCTTTTGTATTTAGTGTGTCATATGTTCTTTTTCTCTTTCTGAAAAAGGAAAGATAATACAAAACTAAAAATATTGAATGAGTACATAAATGATTTAATTTCACTGATGAGAGTTCATTACATTTCGATTACCAATAAACAGGAAATATTTTATTAATAATCCAGATTAAATTACATTATCAGTATTTATACTGCAATTTTTTTTTTCAAGTAATGAGTAAGAAAATTTTTTACTGCCATTAATTAGTAAAAAATTTTTTACTGCAATTCTTTTCCAGTTATAAGTAAAACAACACCGCAATCTTTTTCATTAATCACTGCTACTACAGGGTGATTTTTAAGAGCTTAAAAAAATCGCACGTAAAATTCCGAATAATGCACGAAGTTTTTATTTAAATCGATAGTACAGTCCATATAATTTAATGTTCGAAGATTATTTCATACAAATGTTGACCGTGACTGCGCTTCAAAAGGTCCATCCGCTTTGTCTAATTTTGGCATACCTACTCGTGCCAATGTTTCGGCCGGTGTCTCACATATAAATGCTTAAATGTTGTCTTCCAATGCGTTAATTGAAGCAGGCTTGTCTGAATAGACATGAGCTTTAACATAGCCCCACAAAAAATAATCTAAAGGCGTTAAATCGCACGATCTGGGTGGCCAATTGACAGGTCCCGAACGTGAAATAAAATGTTCACCGAACTCGCCTCTCAACAATTCCACTGTTACGCGTGCTGTGTGGCATGTGGCACCGTCTTGCTGAAACCACATGTCATGCAAGTCAAGCTCTTGCATTTTGGGCAAAATAAGGTAGGATATCATTTCACGGTAGCGCTCACCATTCACAGTTACTTTACGATTCGCAGCATCTTTGAAGAAGTACGGTCCAATGATACCTCGAGCCCATAAACCGCACCAAACTGTGATCTTTTCTGGATACATTGGTAGCTCTAATAGCTAAAAAATCATTAAAATCAAATTTGAGAAAGCTTACATACAAAAAAAAATTCTATTAAACTACAGCTTAAAAAGACAATAAATTTAAGGAAATCTTTAAGTTAATTTTATTAATTAATTTATTTATTGCATTCCATTTTTTATACAAAGTTACCAACTGCGTGTGTACTTACAGCTGTAAAAACTAATATTAAGGTAAATGTGGTAAAAAATAAAGATGTATTTCTTACGAGAATGAACAAGCTATTTCGGCCAACGTTAAGTTGGAGATATTTTTGAATCAGGCTTTTTTGAGTCAGGTTCGGCTAAAAATTTTAAATATTAAAATATTAATATTTTTTTTTTTGTGTATTATTTTCCCTTTTAAATTGCAATCTGTTAAATTTAAACAATAAGTAATTATTTTTAAAGTAGTATTGGAATTCCTTGTTCTCTAACCTATGCTAGATACACATTCAATTTTGCTTTAGATTATGCTACATTATATTATTTTCTAAGTTATAATTATTATTTTTTGTTTTTTTCTTTTTTTGTTTTGTTATATTGTGGGTTCAGTTGGAGTTAATCGTTCGGAGTTAATCTTCGTTTTCCCAATTTATCTGATTGTGGAAGTTTGCGCATTTGTTCATTTTGCTGATTTGTTAGTCGTTGTATATGCTTAATGCTGTATTTTCTAATTGTGTCGATGTTGAGGTCGCTGTGAATTACGTCGTTTGGTATATGTATACCAGCCTTCTTTTTTTATTGTTCGAAGTATTTTAGATTGCGTCCTTTGAATTATTTTGATATTGGTTGGTTTTGCTGTGTCCCAGATTTCAATGCCATATTTCCAAATGGGTGAGATTATAGATTTATATATCACTACTTTGTTGTTAAGGCTTAGTTTAATAATTAAAGGTATTTCACAACACTGTAGTTCAAATATATTTTTAAGTAGGTAAACAATTTCATCTAACGAAATTTAGTTCACAAATTTTATACTACAATAGGGTTAGCGATATCATATGAAAGCTCTTTGAAAAGATTTTATTTGGGCATATATTTTAATAGGCCTGTCATCAGACTAATATATTTGAAATAATTAAGTGTTAAACTTTAGTTCATATGAAACAAAAAGCAGTTCAAAATAATTTTGTTAAAAATGTTTTTATACAACGATTTCAAAACAAGTTTCTATAGAACGCAGTAAACGCACCATGGTATGTGAGGAACACTGATTTACATCGTGACCTCAAGATGTCATTAGTATCAGAAGTTGTCAAACATTACGCTTTATCTGATGCCGAAAGGCTCGAAAAAACATACTAACCCGGAAGCTCGGCGACTTACCAATTTAGATGACCGATGCCGGAGACTTAAATGAAAAAAACCAAATGATCTTCTTCCAGAAATTTTGATGACTGACAAATATGTGTAAATTTCTGTCAGCTGTCTTCCAGTTATATACGTATTTCCTGTAAATACTGTCGAATTTAATAAAATAATAATATAGAATATGTAATAGAATGAAATGTATTTAAATATTTATAACGTTTCAATAAAAAACAAAAAAACAAAAAAATGTTTTTAAATAGTGTTGCCAACTAGTTGGGAAAATATAAATAATTAAGGTTAATTAATAAATACTACATTACAAGGCGCGTATTGTATTAGAAGGTATAAATTAGGAATCGTTTTTATTAGGGTGGCCATCAATCTAAAAAAATTATTAAATATGCTATTTAATTAACTTGAATCCATAAATATTTGAAACAGAACCGCAATATAAATAATTAAATTTATTTAGATATAAATTATATATTACCAGGTAGATATACCTATGAAATGAGACTTTCGGCATCCACAAATTGCCTGAGAGATGGGAAAAATTTGCCACTAGCGATGGCTATTATTTTGAAGATTAAATTTGTAACCATTTTTTGCTAATAAACGTTTCAAATTGAAAGAAAGTCTCATTTCATAGGTATCTACCTGGTACTTACAACAGTGGATCAAACCAAAGCATTTGGAGAAGGTTTTAAATTAAATTGACGTGTTTTTTAGAAGACATTTCACCAATTCACGAATTAAAATCTCGAATTAATAATATACAATTAATTTAAATTCTACAGAATGCATGTAAATATAATATAAAATCTTTGCATTGATTTGAGTTGAAACATATTTTAAAAAGCTTTAATCAAAGCGTATCGACACATTTCCCGTAAACCACTTTTATACAAATATAGAAATTATCAAAAAGGTTATTAGAAATATAATTAAGAGGGCATACATTTGAAAATTCTCAGTAGATTCCACGATTTGTGCTAAATTTAAATACAAAAGTTGAAGTTTGCGCAATTTGGGCCAATGGTGTTGGTGCAATTGAAAACCGGAGTATAAATTATTGTGTCGGGAAGCATCAATTTTGGCAAAGAAATTTAGCACTATCCCCAGACCATGAAAAATTGGACTACTTTACGGTAAAAATACTTCCCAGGACAGCGCCATATAAAATACGCTTATGAAGAGTTTTCCAAAAAACTCACCTGGACGTTGTTTTAAAATAAAACATGCAAAAAATAGATTATTTCAGGTTTCATTAATTTTGTTCAAAATTTGTCTCCTAATAATCATATGTGAAAAACTATATAATTTAAATGTTCATCATGAGCACGTCTACATATAAAATCCGCTTAATAGTCGATTCATTAAGGGATTGGGTAAGGGTTTCAATGGGAAAAAACACTATTTTTGGGAATTTTTTTCTTAAATATGGATTAAGAAAATTTATTAAAAGCTTTTGTGCATTATTAAGCATACTTTTAGCTATATTCTGTAATTTTTTCATGCGGAAATACTTAAAAATAAGCAGGTGACATACCATGTCCGGGAACGTCTAGAAAAAAAAACATTTTGCAGTGATCACTGTACCTCGGTCGGAAATTATCTGAAGCCAAAACCAATTCAAATTTAGTCAAAGTGTCATTAAATTAAATCCTAAAATTTTTTGGCGGCGGTCTAAAGTGAAAACTTCTATTTTTAAGGAAAATTTCCGCCATTTTGGGGGCGGGAAAGCCCCTTCATGTCAAAAAAAAAAAAAATATAAACTAAACGTTGGGGAGAGGCATTTTATATAAAGAAAATGTGTGCCAAGTTTGCAATGAATTGGTCAAGTAGTTTTTAAACGGGAGTGATCACCGACTTTCAAAAAGTAGTTTTGAGAAAAACGCGTTTACCTACTTGTCAGCCGCGCTGCCTTCCCGAAAGCTCGCACCTGTCAGAACTAAGACGCAAGACTAATTGGACAATAACTCCAAAAGTTTTGCTCAGATCGTCTTAAAATTTTGCGAATATATTCTAAAAATTTTAAACAATAAAATAAGGAAAAGATAAAAAATCAATTTTTTGAAAGTGCAAACCTTTACCACCCCTTAATGAATCGTTATTGAGAATATGCAGACGTTGAAGGTTCCGCAACACTAACAAGCAAAGCTACAGCAGCAACATTCTCAACAGAACGTCCAGTTTTTGGTCTGCCAGTCATTTTTCTATTCTCGATAGAACCAGTTGCCTGAATATTTTACATTTTTTCGTGAACTTTTGAAATGTTAACTCATTTCACCGATTATTTCCAAGAAAAAACTAACGAATTCTACGATATTTTCGACCAACCAATCGACCATTTTCATAATAAGCTTCAGGAATTTTAATAATAATTTTCTATCTTGTAAAATGTCTATGATGACATAAAAAAGAACTAAGAACTATTTACTACTGACAACTAGGCGCCACTTTTAAAAGGCCTTTTAGATGTATTTATATGGCGAAAAGAAAGAAGACGTACTAGTCATGGTCCTAAAATGATCTGCAATCAAACATTTGGGTACAAGTTGATTTTCTTGAGGGGTTTTTAGCACAGTTCGTGTGAGAACAAATTAACATAAAATCCCTATAATTTTTTTCCCTACAAGTGATTTGTTACCGCAATTCCTTTTCTGTTTACATTTTTACTTTCACTACTTCACTCGCCTTCCGCTAATGCTGCACATCCATTCAACTTATACTCCTGCTCTTTCTTCTTTCCTCACATTCGCATTTTGTTATCTTTATCTGCATTTTTTATTTTCGTAATTTTTTGTGTTTGTTCCTTGGTCGTTTTCGGTTTTTCGTTTGCTCACATGCAAATTCTTGGTTTTTATGGGTCTTCAGCACATGAGTGTTTACATAAATGGAACTGAGCGTGCTCCTCTCGGGCACTTGGAGGGTATCTGCGTGTGCTCTCACACAAAAGCGTACTTGTAAATGAATGAGTGTGCGGGGACTTAACAAAAACAAAATGCCATCCATCTGTGTGGGAGTTCGTAGTACAAAGTGATTTTTTTTTTGTTTTTTGTGAGAAGTATAAAACATTTTTTGTATCTTCTTGTGCCTCACGAAGAAGCAAAATTTATATATGACACAAGAAAAAATTTAAAAGTAATCATCATTCTCCTGCTTCTAAAATTTATGCAGTGTAACAAAGAATAGTCTTTATAGACTAGTTTTTAAAAGAAGACTAGTCTTTTAATACTGCCAATGCTATCATTAAACCGCTGTTTCTGCACATTCAAGCAGAGATGTACGGAGTTGACCTCTTCTTCCGATATTGAAAGTTTCGACTAAAAGTCTTAGCAGCTTTCTAACAGAAAGTATGGGTATATTGGCTGTAGACTTCTGCATGCCGCATTTTCGAGCGAATATTTTTAACGATATTCCGTGAGCTTTGGCCTAATGAAGTAGCACAAAAGATCATGAGTACGAAGTGTAAGCCCCCATTACGTCTAAATCTAAAATGAAGTAGGAGCAATTTTGCTACAAGGAACTGGAAGAGTGAGAGTTTTTAGTTTTTAGTTAAGTTTTTTGCAGTTGTGCACATTATCTGGAACAAATGCCGGAAACGTAAATAACATTTTCCCCAAAAATGGTATCGGTGAAATTTACAGAGAAAACACGTAAGCCATCACTGAACTTTTTCACTGAATGCTGTTTCTGCTGCCGTCTCTGTACACTAAATCTTTCTGATATGAGGGAATTTTGGTTTTTTGTGTTAAACAGTGCGAGGCTATAAAGGTGAATATGCAGTTACTAGTGCTTGAGTTCAGTCAAAGGCTTTAGAATATAGATGAATGACTAAGTAAAAAAAAAAAAAACTATATAAAAGTGTAGATCCAAAGAAACTATGGCTAAGTGTTAATGGTCTCTCTCCAATCTTCCATATTTCATTAATGAATAGAAATTCCGAGCTGGAAACATCTTCCTTATCTGGGTTCCTGGGCACAGGAATATAGAGGGAAATGAAATTGCCGACGAGCTTGCCAGGAAGGGGTCCACAGAACGGGTTTCAGCTGTCCCCCTCTCAGACATCGGAGTCTCCTTGTCCATTGTTAAAGGGAAACTACACAATTTCTTTCTGAAAAAAGCGCAAAACAGATGGAGGTCTGTCTCATCGTGTGCTATTTCGAAAACACTATGGCCTCAATACGATAGAAATAGAACGCTTAAGCTGATGGGAATCCCCCGCCATTCAATTTCCAAACTCAGTGCGGTGTTCACTGGTCACTGGGTAATCGGTACTCATGCGGAGAAGCTTGGAACTCCGTACAACCCCTATTGCAGAAGCTGTGGGGATCCTGCAGAGAAAGAGACTGTTGAAGACTTTCTCTGCAAATGCCCGGCTCTGGCGGCTATGCGCTTGAGATTCCTTAGCGTGCCCTTAGGGGATGACTTGAATAAATTCTCCAGCCTAGATCCCTTTTGTCTCCTCCACTACATCAACAGCACTGGATGGCTGTAGACGGTCTTATCTCCTCCCTTAATTCTTCCATAGGTAATGGTCCATATTATAGTATCAAAATGGCACGTAAGTGCTACTTGAAGTGCGCCAGTGGTACTCTTGCCATTTTACCCACCTACCTACCTAGAAATTCTGATCACCCGTATAATTTCTTAGTTAACTTAAACGCTATCAAATCTTAGTTTTACCCAGGAATTTTGCATGTGGAGACTTTATCCACATTAAGATGTAGGATTGGAAAATAAATAAAAATCTCTAATTGAACCTCCACATAAAAATCTGTTTTATATGGAAGAAAGTGCACAATGCCACTACCTAACTCAAATTTTAGTTTTAACCCTCGAGAACAGGCGCCTCGTAAGATAGCACGGATTCTCGCGCATGAGCATTTTGCTCACTTCATGTAAGAATGTAACTTTTTAATGGATTATGATTTTTAAACATTTCCTTTTTAACATAGTTATAATACCAAGTCATTTTTTTTGCAATTATGTGTTTATTTAAGAAATTCACACTGTAAAATTATATAGATTCATTCAATCAAGACATAACCAAAAATTTTACATTCATACTTTAGTATATTAACAAAAAAAACTCCTTGTAACAAAATAAATAAATAAAAGACAAAAATCAGTCTTCGGTAAGATTGCCATTTACGTTGCTTTCGAAGCAAGATGGGCACATATACATAACGTGTTCCGTGCAAAGTAATTTTCCACATAAAGTGCAGCCTTTTTTCGAACGTCTGTTTCTACTCCTGGGGCAAAGCTCGCAAAAGCCAGGTTGTAGGTGTTGGCTTTCAGGTTCTTTTGCTGGTACAATGCGATCCATAGTATTTCTTAAATCACGAAGTAAAGTTTTTATGGCCTGCCGATTAGAAATATGTGGCTTTATTAGCTCCAGGGCAATTTCCTTTAGAAACGGGTTAAATTGCCTGTATTTGATTTGTAAATAATTTGTGCGTTTATGCCAGTAATGTCAATAAGCGTGAAAAAGAGGCGCATTGGCCACCTGCAGGTTATCCTGGAAACTGAATATGTGCCTTTCTCTGGTTGTAAAAGGTTATTACTTCGGGTTTGTTCCCAGATGTTTCATCATTAGCTTGGCCATCGGCTTGAAGTGATGATAGCATAAGTACAACTTTTTTCGTTTTTTTCACTGGAACGTAAGAGACAAGAACTTTATTTTCGGCAAATGCAGTCATTGTATGTGGTTGCGGCCTTCCTTTTGCTGAAATAAATTGAGGTGGAATCTCCTTTTTATTTTTTCTTATTGTACCCACAATGGTCGTTTCTATATTGTTTGTATAGTTCATCTGCTAAAGGTATTGAAGTAAAATAATTATCCATGGTAATGTTTCTGCCACTATTCAAAATTGGGGCAGCAACCCTTTTCACAACTCGAGGTCTTCAACAAAAAAGATAAATCAAGAAATACTTACATTGTTTCTCGCGCAATGAGCAAAATGCCGTTCTTAAAAATCAACCGTCTGCCTACACGTCCGATTGTGCACTAATCGAAAGAAATGCTCGTCAAAGTACGATGCACAATTACTAGCGAAGGTACTCACCACAATTAGTGCCAGAATTACATAGAACATAAAAATTTCGCGAAATGAAAAATTGCTTGAGCAAAATGCTCATAGTGCGTGTTCTCGAGGGTTAACAAACCCAATTTTTGAAGTACTTCAAGCTTTCGATATAAAACTGCTTACTCCAAAATTTTACAAAAATTCAGACCAGAAAGTTGAGGAGTTTTTCTAAATTTCTTACAAAGTTTGAAACTTATACTTAAAATAAATTTTTTTTAAAGAGTGAATTATATTTTTATTAAGAGTTGGGGTTGGTGCGTGACTAACATTCGGAACTCGGAGAAAGGTAGGTTCGAAACTCGGTGAAACACCAAAAAAAAAAAAAACAGTTTCTGCTAATAGCTGTTGTCCTATGGCAGGCAATGGCAAATCTCCAAGACTCCCCATAAAAATAATATCTGCCATTTGGAGTCAGTTTAAAACTGTAGGTCTCTTCATTTGTTGAAAGACATCGAGCCGCACGCCACAAATAAATAAAATTAAATTAAAAAAATGAAATGCCTACATTTATAATCATAATTGGTAAGTGGTTTCTGCTGTAACCGCCGTATATAAAAGGCAACAAAGTATCCAAATATATATTGATATTTATGTACCGCAATTTTAGGGCTTATCAAATTTAAAACGTGAACATAGTAGCCAAATCGTAATATACAAACGAGTAAAAAATTACTTTAGCTTGCTACAAAAGTGGTTAAAATTTTGTTTCTAATTCAGCAAGAAGAGTGTAGAAAAAAACGATTTCTTGATTTGCTTACTTCCATTGTTTTTTAATTTGGGTTACAAATGTACACAAATTACGAGTATATTAACAAAATGAAAAAAAAAAACTAAAACATAACTGAAATGCAACCATTTGCTCCACACCCGCCCGGCGCCTCAAAATATTCTCATTCTGAAATATTGGAAAAATAACAAATTATTCATTATAACTTTGAATACATATTTCATGACACCTTAAGTAAATTTGCATATAAATAAAACCAAATAAATTTTTTGAACCCTCTAAAGTAGAATCGACTCTTAATCAATGCATTCATGGCGATAGTTAGATTTACTGCCGGGTGTATGTACAGTTTCTATGTTAGCTTGAGATTTATTTATACCAAACTGTATACATATAGCAGCTTTAAGTTATAGCATCAACCGCAAAAAGAACAAAACGAAGCATTACACGTACAATTCCAACTGCTTTTGACTTCCTTTTGATTAATTGCGCCAACAAAATTGGCAGCCCAGTACTTTAACCTACAGCAGCATGCTTTTAACAGCCTACTCTTGTGAGCTAACATACACATACATATATACCATGCACGTACATACGTAGCACAATCAAACACACACACACACACACATATATATATATAAGCTTCCTAAAAAAGCACAGTCCTTTGCCAATATATTTATGTAGTAGTTAAGGTTAAAATCTCACAAAAGCAACGCACTAAATAATTTGGAGTTTTATGGTTTTGGTTTTAATCTCGGATTTGGCCTTTAGCATATTCCGGTTTTTGTTTGTCAAAATAAAGCCAATTATGTATATACACATATACGAGGATACTAACATGCTTAAATACGTATGTACAAACAAAAGGAGGAGGAAAAAAAATATTGCAAAATTTTACATGCCTTAGGGGCGTTCGTTTTCAATGAAAAATTGTCTGCGGTGCTGTGGTGGCGACCCTTTAGCTTGGTTGGTCGCTAGCATTGGATTGTTTAGTGAAAAATTTGAATACATAAATTTAAATATTTGCAGAGTCATTTAGCAGCTAAACAATTAGAATACCGAAAAAAGGGTCACAAAGCAAATTTAATTTTCCTTCCTGGTTTATTTGTATTATTACTGGTGTATTTACTTATATGTTGGAACGTCAAGGCAAAACACAAAGTGAGGTCTAAAGCGGCTTATAAAGGTACATGTTTTTAATATTTTCTTTTCTGATTAACAATAAAGAGTCACTGAGGGTGAGAGTGCAATGATCAGTCGAGAGCAATTGTGATACTGGAATCGCTTCACACTGGATGCTTAATGCTCACTTGTACATCCATGGACTGGAAAGAGTTTTAAGTTTTAACAGTTTGTCTGCTCACAATAAAGCATCGGGCTTGGCTCCACGGTAACATTTCCTACCACAGATCATTACGTTATTATCTATTGTATGTGGGGGCACAACTGCGGCAAAGGTTAACATAAAGCCACTTAATAATAAGAATGCTTTGAAGAACACCACCTGGCGCTGACCACAATGTACAAATAAGAGTAACAGTTGGAGCAGATGTCTCAGCTAACGGAGGTTACAGGGTATAATTTTGAACTCTGACACGTTTACTAAAGTCTCCATTGCACTACCATGCGTGCAAATATAATTTTTATCGAGTCCAGAAGAATGAATCGAGGAATTACCACTTGCACCTTTCATTGGATGTTTTGGCCGAACTCTTCCTCCTGTTTGTGGTGTGCGCCTTAATGTTGTTCCACTAATGGGAGAACCTTTTTCAAAATAAAAATACACTCCGAGGTTTGGCATTGCCTGCCGAGGGTCAGTACACTTGATTTGACTACAAATTTGCTGCAGACTCCTGAAAATTCTATTCGATATAAAGAAGTCGAGGTACAGCAAAAAAAAATTATATAAAAAAAGGTCAATAATTAAAATCCTGATTTAAAGTTAAATTTAAATATTTTGATTATATTTTTAAATATAAAATTCTTTTGTTAAATATTAAATACAAATGTCACAAGATTGGCAAATGAAAATGGAATTTTTTTTGCGTCCAAGCCATTTGACATTCTGGCTCTATTCAAAACTTTACTACAAATTATGTCTGATTGCGGAAAGTCTGCGAAACATTGCATCCAAGAAAGGCTGATAAAAGAGCACCAGTTGCCGAACTACTTCTCTAATTATCACGTGCTTCAGCGCGAACAATTTTTTTGTACCTTTTTATTTCTTTTTCTTTGGTAGTTTTCTCCTTATTTCGATATATTGGATACGAAATTTGGTTGCTGAAATTTGGTTATTGGCTTTTAAAATCAATCGTTCGCCATGAAAGAATGTTCCACTAAATCTAAAAAAGTGTTCGTGAATTTATTTTGGGGTTTTCCGAACGCTAGCATAAAATTTCTATACTGAACTCAGTAGAATATTGTTTACTTGTATACTATGGATGTGGGGCTAACTTTGATTTTAATTAAATTTTTTACACTCTATTTGCAACGCTGACCCCATTACAGTTTTTTCTTATGAAATTTGATTTCTCAACCATGAATATCCATTTAAATTTTTTAATGGACTATTTTGTTTTTTAATATTTCAATGACAGTCTTATCTTCTATTAAGAGCTAGATTTCTGTACAAAAAAACCGTGCTCAAAAAATTAAGGTGTGGGAAAAATATCTAAATACACGAAATGCAATTTACTTAAAATCAGAGCGGAATTAAAAATTAAATTAAAACAAACTTAAAATGATAAAAGTTTATTTCTGTAAAAAATTAATAGAAGAAGAGTGTTTTTAAAAATGATTTCCTATAAATACAAACAATTACGTCAGGTACGCTCTCCGAATTTGGCCTCCGAACTCCATACCACTCACTGGAGAAGTGATGTCAGGATGCCATTAATCGCGCGAACGATATTTGCTTTTAGTGCTTAGATGGTCGCTGAGTTTGCTTCACACATATTACGTTATTTCTAAATTATCTCCATAAAAAAAGTCCACATGGGTGGACGATCGGCCGACCTGGGCGACCAAAATGTGTCACCGAAACGACTTATCAGTTTGTTAAGGAAGAAACCACGCAGTATTTTTTTGGTCTCTCCGGCCATGTGCGGTGTAGTGTCATCTTGTTGAAACCAGGGGTGCATACTGAAGGAAGGATGCAGGGAACAGATGGCCAGAAAATATTGGTTCATCAGGTGGTACCATTATCAGGAGGTAGCATCAACAGAGATAGCTCGCGCCCCACGATTTTCAAAAAAATATGGTACATACAATTATTTCACTGCTTGAAAATGCATTGGGTATAATTTTTGAAAATTTGAAACTAGTAAACTAGGAAATTTGGTAAAAAGTGAAAAAAAATACTATCGATTTTCAAACATTTTATACGAAAGTTTCGAAAAACGGTTTTTTCCCATTAGAACTTAATGGCATTTCGGCATTTCAGCGTCGGCGACATAAATTAATGTTATATTAGGAACAAAAATAGGAAACGGAATGAAAAAAATAAAACAAAACAAATATCCAATTGTTTGGGCTATAAAACAAATTTAAGCAAATTAAACATTTTTTTTTGAGTCATTTTGGCCACTTGCTTGTGAATTGGACCAAAAAATTTTCAAAAAGCTCTTTTTTGAAATTTTGAGCTTTTCAATAACCCAAAAGTTCTGTAATTTTTTTGCTATCCACATGAGTAGTCGCAAAAAAATATTTCTAGTGGAGTTGATGCGTACGTAAACCCTTAAAAAACCAAAAACATTAAATTTCAAGGGCCGATGTTGAATGTAAGCCACACCTAAACGGCAAGCTTTTTCAGCATTTTATTTGCGACTTTTTAATCTCAGACTAACTCAATTTGAACCATGGAAAGATACACAATCGAGCAATGCGTTAAAGTTATTCAGGCTTATTATGAAAACGAGCGTTCAAATCAAAATGCATATCGCGCACTTCGTGATTTTTTCGGTAAATTTAATCGTCCAAATGTGCGTACAATCGGAACAATTGTGCAAAAGTTTGAGCAAAGCGGGTCTGTAAGAGATGTGAAAATACCAGTTCATGCTTGTACAGTTCGTACTGCAGAAAATATTGCTGCTGTTGGCGATAGCGTAGTTGAAGAGCCGTCCACCTCAACTCGTCGTCGTGCCCAACAATTGCACCTCTCACGCTCGTCGTTGATGAACATTATGCATAAAGACTTGCATTAACATGCTTACAAGGTGCAATTGACTCAAGAACTAAAGCCTCTTGACCATTTCAAGCGTCGTCAATGGTCAGAATGGTGGCAGGAAATGCCAACAGTGAATGACCAATTTTCGAAGAAAATCATCTTCAGTGATGAGGCACATTTTCACCTCAGTGGATTCGTCAATAAGCAGAATTGCCGCATTTGGGCGAATGATAATCCAAGAGTGATTGCCGAAAAACCAATGCACCCACAAAGAGTGACTGTTTGGTGCGGTTTATGGGCCGGCGGCATCATTGGGCCGTATTTTTTTCCAAAATGAGGCCGGTCGGGCAGTTACTGTGAATAGTGTTCGCTATCGTGAGATGATGACGAACTTTTTATCGCCCGAATTGGAAGATATACATAGATGTGGACGATATGTGGTTCCAACAGAACAGTGCCACTTGTCACACAGCTAACTAAAGAATGGCTCTTTTGCCCGAAAAATTTGATGGCCGATTAATCTCACGTCGCGGCGATGTCAACTCGCCGTCAAGATCATGTGATTTGACAACGTTGGACTTCTTTCTTTGGAGTTGTTTGAAAGAAAAGGTGTGCGTCGATAAGTCAGCAAAAATTCAAAAGCTAAAGGATGAGATAATTCGGCACATTAATGGCATAGAACCTCAATTTTGCCTCAGCATCAACGAAAATTTGGACCATCGGATGGAGGTGTGCCGCCGAGGCCGCGGCGGCTATTTGGCCCATATTTTGTTTTATGCGTAATTGAGTCGTACCAGTATTATCACAATAAAGAGAAATGACAATATATTTAAAAAGAATTCTACTTCATTTAAAATCAACACCGGCCCTTGAAACTTAACCACCCTTACTTTAAAAAAAAGAAAATAATAATAACAATATAGCTTATAAAATATTTAGTAGAGAACTTTTCCCTGCTAAAAAAAATTTGAAAAATCCTCTGTTCAGTGTTGAGCCAAACTTCTTCAAAAATTTGTGATGCGCCTCTTGATGTGGTTCAATAATTGGAGGGATCTATATCTTTAGGCTCCTCCGAACGGCAAATACTTTCTAATGAGAATATTTTTCACGGGAGAAGAAAAGTCCGCATGGTGTTCGCGCCCAAAATCCATTCTATAGGTTTTTTAATAGGTGCGCTTCAACTTTTTTCCTATAGGGAGGGCAAACGACGCAATATTTTTTATTTTTCGCTTGTCATTTGTAAACTTCATTAGTATACATTTCATCATGGAACGCTACACACTTGAGCAACAATTGCAAATAGTGGAAATTTTGTATGAAAATAATCGTTCTGTTGCTGCTACTTTAAGAGCATTACGGCCATTTTACAGTCCATTTAACAAGCCGTCCCGTTTTGGGGTTATGTGAAGTTATTGGTCTACAGTAACAAGCCGGCGACGATTTGTGAGCTCAGAGCCAATATTGAACGCGAAATTGCTGGAATTTCGGCCGATTTATGCAAAAGAGTGGTCGAAAATTGGGTTCAACGATTGGACTTCGTAAAACGTGCACGCGGCGGTCATGCAAAAGAAATCGAATTTCATACTTAAATGTATATGTTCAAACTCGATAATAAAAAAAAAATTAGTTAAAAAAGTCAAACCGTTTGCGTTTTATTCAAAAAAGTTCAAAAGTTGAAGCGCTCTTACTGAAACACCCTATACTACGATGACTATTATCCTCAACAAATTACGAAGACAATATGCAATCGAAAGGTATAGTAAAAGTCTTCAGTTAAGACCCGCAGTACTTTTTCTTCAATCACCAAACGTTTGCGTGCAGAGGGCTGATGTTTTGCGAATTTGTAATATTTTTTTTCTAAATAGATTTTTCCATCAAAATAATATGTATACGAATAAAATTTTTTCCGTTTCTCTGTTCTAATGCAAAAATACTGTTGCCAGGCTTTGAGAAGCTGGCACTCATAGCTTTTGAAATCTGCTTTAATCTGTTTATGTCGATAATAAATTTAAGTAGTACTAAAAGGGCCATAAGAATATCAGAAAATCATTAAGAATGTTTACTTTTGAATTTCATTGTCATTATTATTTATTACTCTGTATTCTTTTGTTATTATTAAACATTTTTCTTGAATTATATATGTAGGTTCTAATGTTCAGCAACAATTTTTCTGTTTGTAATTTATAATAAAAGCATGGAAAATTTGTCTAAGGGATTCAGGAATTACTCTATAGAAGTAAACATTGTTCGCAACAACTATTTTGTCCTCTATTAATTTGACACTCAAAAGTCAGACCTAAAAATCATGCCGCCCGGTGTAAGTTAAGAAAATTAAAAATACACTTTTCTGTATGCCAAGAGTGGATGGATATTAAATCTATATATAGGATAATATTATTAGGAATTCAAAAATTATTTTGTGTGATGTGACAGTATCTACTTATATCTATGTACGTGTTTAATATAGAAAGAGGCTTAAAGTGGACAAGAGCGATTTCCGCTGCTTTTGTATTTTTTCTCAAGGGTAATAACTAATATCAACTTATTCACCAATTGCCATTTACGTTTCTAAAATCCCGCAATATATTAAGTAGGAATAAAAATGCACCCAAACTTAAGTTTTTTCCACATATGTCAGCATAGAATTTGCTTATTACTCACACCAAATAGTTTGCGGTGCCAAAGGACAAAAGCGACTTCCTACTTTACTTAATTCCGAGGAACAACACAAAGCCAAATGTGCTTGAATAGCAATTGTGAAAATTTAGTTTATAGTCAAAATGGTTTCACTTCATAAGTGTGTAAATATATGAGCACATAAGTGCGTGCTTGTATGAGTGTGCGCATCATAAAATGTATCATATTCTATTTAAGTGCTTAAGCCTACGATGTTGGCAAATGAGTGAAGATATTATTGTAATAATGCTTCGGCATTTGCGTCAATTCGACGCTCTTTGCTGCTTATAAAACTAAAACGAAAGCTCAACGGCGACAATATGACGCCACAATCAATTTAGAAAACAAAAGATGCATGCAAATATGAGCATTTTCTTCTGCTTCCTTTCAGACAATGAGTACGCACAAATCACACGAACACATATGCGAATGAATGCGAAAATAGTGTGGGGGGATAAGGGGGTGAGCAAAGCAGCGGTGAACAAAAAATATCAGCACAATAGGCAGACGTCGGCCTTTATCAGATGAAATAAACAAGCTGTGGCAGTAAAGATTTATAATTTTTTTCGTCCAAAAGCATTTACTTAAAAAATATGTAGACATAATTTGGTGCTGAATTCGTTATTGCCATTTTGGTTGCGTCAGAGCAATAGCGCTGATGTTGTATTAGTGTATTCCAGCATATTAGCAAAGTCAATAAATTTAAATGAGAATTTAAAAATTAATGCCCAAATATATAAAACGTAAATATCCCAACATGTTGGACCTTGACTAGAACTCATTTTTGGTATGGATTTGGAAAATTAAAATATGCTGCCATTGTTGTCAGTGCTCCACGTAGGCGATAAGGCGTATTTCCATAAATGGTAGAAATAGTGAATAAAAACGAAATCCACGAGATAATGGAAGGAAAATATTTAAAAAAATATTTACTTAAATTTTTGTGTAAAAGGCAAAAAAGGGTTGCGCATTATGCAAATAAATGCGAAAGGATAAGGTAAACAAATCGAAATGTAGTAATTTGGTGTTCACCTCGACGTGCGCCGAACTGACTACAGCAAGAAATTCGCACTGAGTGGGTCAGGCTTTTGCAAATATTTTCTTTCACATTTGCTTACCTTTTACTGTCCGAAAAAAAACTATAGAGGAGAACCCAAAAAGGCAAAGAAAATATATGACAATATTAGTTAAAGTCTTAGCCTCGTTCAACCAATCAGAGAGATCTGCATTTTTATGCCGCATGCGGCAATGGAAATGGCCACAATGGCAAATGGTTTTCTATGAGAATAAGTGTCGTGACAGAAATTCGCGCTGATTTAGCGACCGTAGATTTTTGTTTGATTTTTGATGTCCATAGTAACAAGCAAGTCCTAGATTGTAGACAAACAAAATTACTCGCTACGGCGTACAGTTTAACGCCAAAAAATTATACACCGCATTTCAATTTCGCTGAATTTTATTCCTTAATTAATATATATATTTTGAAAATGAAAACTCCATAAAAAAATAAAGATTGACTTGCCATCACGTCCACCCTTTTATCTACCGGGAGGGTCTTATGGACCGAAAAGAGATTTTGTGGTAATCCCATAGTTCATTCAGTTAGTCACTTTTTTTATTTCTTTTTAAACAGTTGGTTTAAACATCTTCAACTTGGTCTACAATTTAACCATGAATCGTCTTACAAACGAACAACGCTTGCAAATCATTTAATTTTATTATAAAAATGCGTGTTCTGTTAAGAAAGTTTATTGCGCTCTTCTTCCATTTATGGTCAGTTTAATCGACCCACTGAAGCGGCTATTCGAGCTATTGTGACTAAATTTAGAACCAAAATTACATTATTGGACATCAAACCACCAACGCGCTTACGTAGAGAGCGAACTGAAGAAAATATCGTCGCCGTTCGCAGCAATTGGGCCTCTGTTACTCAACAAAGTGGAAAATTTTGCGAAAGGATTTAGGTGTGAAGCCTTTCAAACTACAGCTGGTGCAAGAATTGAAGCCGAACGACCTACCGCAACGCAGAATTTTTGATGAATGGGCTCTTGGAAAATTGGCCGAAGATCCACTTTTTTATTGAAAAATTGTGTTCAGCGACGAAGCTCATTTTTGGATCAATGGGTACGTAAATAAGCAGAATTGTCGATTTTGGAGTGAAGATTAGCCAGAAGAATTGAAAGAGCTACCAATGTATCCAGAAAAGGTCACAGTTTGGTGCGGTTTATGGGCTCGAGGTATCATTGGACCGTACTTCTTCAAAGATGCTGCGAATCGTAACGTAACTGTGAATGGTGAGCACTACCGTGAAATGATATCCAACTTTTTTTTGCCCCAAATGCAAGAGCTTGACTTGCATGACATGTGGTTTCAGCAAGACGGTGCCACATGCCACACAGCACGCGTAACAATGGACTTGTTGAGAGGCGAGTTCGGTGAACATTTTATTTCACGTTCGGGACCTGTTAATTGGCCACCCAGATCGTGCGATTTAACGCCTTTAGATAATTTTTTGTGGGGCTATGTTAAAGCTCATGCCTATTCAGACAAGCCTGCTTCAATTAACGCATTGGAAGACAACATTAAGGCATTTCTATGTGAGATACCGGCCGAAACATTGGGAAGAGTATGCCAAAATTGGACTAAGCGAATGGACCATTTGAAGCGCAGTCGCGGTCAACATTTGCATGAAATATTCTTCAAACATTAAATTATATTGACTCTACTATCGATTTAAATACAAATTTCATGCATTTTTCTGAGTTTTACGTGTATTTTCTTGAAAAACTTTCCTATAGGTCTTAAAAAATCACCCTTTATTATATCCTTCATTATGAGCCTTTGAAGCTTTTAATGCATAGCTAAAGAACTAAAGGGTTTTGTCTTGATGGAACACAACAGTTGTTGATTTTTTAGTCTGATTGAAGATGTTCATGATTTCTTTGCAACATTCAACATACCACGAAATCTTCTTAGGCATTCAACTGGGTCGTCACTCACCGCAAGTCGATCACTGTGTTTCTTACACGTTTTTCTCATTTTTGACTAATTTTTCATCAGCAATTACCTACTTCCTTACTTTTAACTAAATCATAGTAGGCGTCAATTCGCTGTGAGATCCCTTCAACAAGCTTTCGGTGGTTTTCTCCAGTTTTTTTCTCAATTATTGATATTTTAATACAACTTCCAACTGAGACGTTTAATAAATTAATTTTCGTCCTTCGTTTTTTGCTATTTTCGGTCACTGTGCGGAGGCTGCCCATGAAAAAAAACTAAAGCTATCAATATTTTAAAAATTTGAAATTGATGGCTACTCATAAACATGCACATGTGTAGTTGTAAAATGACTTGCATATGTGTGAGTGTTAACACAGGCGTCATCGTGCTACTGTTACGTATACGCAACGTCCAACGATAAGTTTGTGCGAATATGTGCGGACATGTAGTTTTATTAGTTTAAGTCCAATGATTAATGGCCACTTGAACTTACATGCCAAATTTTCCAATTTGTACGAAGAAGCAATATGCGAACAGGCGATTCGAGATTTGTATCAAGGATAGAAGGGCAGCAAAAATCAGCAAACATGTGGCGTTAAAAAACTAATTTGCTACTGCCCGATTTTATCTTCATTCAAATATTTATTTTCTAAATACATAATTTTTTTGTCAAGTTTTTTCCTGTGTTCAAGCCACTAGCACTAAAATAAGATGTGATATTCTATCTGATTAAAGAAAAAAAGCTAGAAAATACCATATCCAAGCACCGCCATTTGAGTAATATTTTAAATTTATGTTTATGTTTCTGTATTCAATCAACTGGTATAAAAAATACTAGCTTTTATGTTCTTGTATGTTGTAATTTGATGCATGCAATTTTAGTAAAACAAATGCCTAAAAAAACCGCTTCGGTTTTTTTAATTTTTCTTCTTCTTAATTGGCGCGATAACCGCTTACGCGATTTTGGCCGAGATTAACAAAGCGCGCCAGTCGTTTCTTTCTCGTGCTAACCGGCGCCAATTGGACACACCAAGTGAAGCCAAGTCCTTCTTTACCTGATCTTTCCAACGCAGAGGAGGCCTTCCTCTTCCTCTGCTTCCACCAGCTGGTACCGCATCGAATACTTTCAAAGCCGGAGCGTTTGTATCCATTCGGACGACATGACCCAGCCAACGAAGCCGCTGGATCTTTATTCGCTGCGCTATGTCTATGTCGTCGTAAAGCTCATAGAGCTCATCGTTCCATCGTCTGCGATATTCGCTGTTGCCAACGTGCAAAGGTCCAAAAATCTTACGCAGAATCTTTCTCTCAAACACTCCAAGCATCGCTTTATCGGATGTTGTCATCGTCCAAGCTTCTGCGCCATACGTTAGGACGGGTATGATGAGAGTATTGTAGGACATAATGAGAGTCTTGTGTTTTTTTAATTTTTACTAGCAAATTATTACAAATGTCTTGTGAAATAAAATTCGTGCGGCAGCGGCAATTTATAAATTGCTGTTGTTATATGAAACAAACGACAAGAGACGCTGACAATATTATGCCACCTTGTATGAATAATAATAGACTTACACTGTATGTCTTGTGAGCGAAATCGTTTTGTGACTTTCTATTGCTGTCTTTTTCTACTCTGTCCCAAGTAGCACTTTTTGACAAGAGAGCAAAAGAAATCAACCCAAGCTATTCTAAACCAACTTCACGCAGATAATAAAATGTTTATTGTTAGCTTTTTTAATGTTAAGCGATTGTACTGTTGCATCGACAATTATTTACTATGTAAACCAAACATAGAAATTTAAGTAGTCAAGGATAGGCGAGGCAAAAAAACAAAAAATAAAAAATTGTGTAACTTGACCATGTCAAAGATACACTACTCAATAAGGTATACTAGAAATCGAAGTTGTCCCTAGGGAAATGAAAAGCGAAACAAGCGAAAATGTACCCCAAAGTTGAAGTGGCGGAATTGGCTGCCGTAAAGCCAGCCATTGAAATTTCGTATACGAAATTGTTTGTCCCCCATGATTAATGACGAGTTTTGCTTATTCTAATAAAAAAATATTATATTTCTGTTATTTAAATCTGACTTAAATTAAATTTCAAATGTTATACGGGAGAACCTTCTTCTAGCTGCTTATCACCCAGCCGAACACTTCCTATTTTCTCATTCATTAGTCAAAGGGATTACCTTTAACATATTTGTACTAATTTATTGAATTAGGGATAGACAAGCTGATTTGTAAGCATGAGCAGAGTCCCTTTATACCAAGGGTAGAAAAATACCCAATATCTTTACAAAACAGAATGTATTTATCGCTGTACCCGAAACTTTGGTGTAATATTGAAAATAATTTTAAATTTTTCATCAGTAATTTTCATTTCTCCCCACTGCTCTTTTTGCGTTAGTTTTTTGCACCCATCAAATTGTTTGCTAGAAGCTGTCAATACCGCTCAAACTCATGTAACAGTATGCTTTCTGACCTTTAGATAGGCTCCCAATCAATCATATTTTTTTGTTTGTCTATTTTAAGTTTTTACGGAAACGAAATGCGTGCCTTTCCCAAATCATATGCTACTCTTCCAATGTCCAATTATTGGCTTGTCTCTTCATATTCGAGATAGATATATTTTTATTTTTGATTGTAACGCCGTACACATTTTGCTTCATTTTTTATTTTGAAAAGATAAATTGCTTCTTTTGATAAAATATTTATGCTAGACCTGAATTACTAGACAAATTATAATTTGTGGTCGGATGGTAAAATGAAATTGAGAAGAAAAAACAAATAAAATTATGTTTCGTTATTTAATCAATGCTTATCAGCTTTGATGAGAAGTAAAAACAATGGGAGATTTAGATAGATGATTAGTTTTAATTTTGTTCAAAAATTCTGTCTGTTCGAATAATATTTTAATACGAAATATGATAGAATTATAATAGCTCTAAGAAGTGGGAAGAGTGAGGGAGGAATACAGCAGTACTACACCTAGCAGCTTAGTTATCTATATAGATAGATTTAAGCTTAACGACAAATGTTGTTTCCTCATCAAGTGCACCATTAGGCCTCTTTCTACAGTTATCTAGTCATTGCAGCATCTTCCATGCTAATGTATTCGTCATCAGCTGTGGAACAGACTAAACCCGAGATAATTAGCATTCAGTTTAGTTACTTTCTGAAGTTCATTCTGAAATTGCGATGGACTGTCAACGATCTACAGGGTATAGATAAGTTAAACAGGCTCCACGCTTCAACTCACTTGGATCCCAAATAACCCTATGCTAGAGAGATATTGTATAGAAGATGAGCTTAAAACCCTCGATATGACCGAGCGAATTCTCTCTGGAATATCGTACACAACTTGCCAACTTCTACTATGGAAATTTTTACTTGGCAATTTATTTACAGATTGGAACACAGCACAGTCTGCCAGTTTTCAAAACAGTTCTGGCCAAACTATACAGGAATCATATACGACATGTGTGCTTTCTGAAAAGAGAGCACATAGCTACTGTCATCACAGTTATAACAGAGCGCAGCTTAATAGGCAAAATGTATGGCGTGCATTTTCGCAAAATACTTTAAAAGCTTCAAACCGAAGAGAAGAAATAAACCATTTTTCATCCCTCAGAAAGATCTACTGTTATCCAGATTTCCAAAATTGTATGTACATATATCCTCTTGAAACTATGGATTTAATATGGTAATGCTGCATACTTAGTTTTTAATTTCTTATCAATTTAAATTTTATAAGCATTTTAAAATTTCAAAGAAGAAAGTAATCAAAGATATTCACTTATATTTCATATAAAAAAGCAAAGTGAACAGCAAATGACAAGGATATTTAAATACACACTTTTCCAAGGATACAAAGGATATTATTGCACTACATTTCTTCTTCTTCTTCTTCTTAGCTTCACAATCCGTGGTGGACCATAGCTTCATCAACAATTTTTCTCCACTTTATTCTATCCATGGCTACATCTCTCCAGTTGTGTACGTTCATTTGCTTAAGATCTGATTCGACGTCATCTAACCATCGCTTTCGTGGGCGTCTCTCTATCTTCCTCCAATTGGTGTTAAAATAAAAGCTTTCCTAGCATTTCGCTCTTTCGGTATGCGCAGTACGTGCCCAATCCATCTAATTTCGTTGGGCTTTGATAAAACGTATTACATTTTGTCTTTGAACGATTTCTTCGATTTCATTATTGTAGCGAATGCGGTAGCTGCCATCTATTGTTGCAACCGGACCATATATTTTCCTTATGCTAAGTCTTTCGAAGCACATCAGCTGATGAATATCATTTGTTTTCAGCGTCCATATTTCTGCGCCATATGTAAGGACGGGTCGTATCAGTGCTTCGTACATTCTTATTTTTTGTGCTCTGGACAAATCTTTTGATCTAAATAGTTTTACGTTAACATAAAAGGCGTTATTTGCAGCTTGAATTCTGTCGTTAATAGCTACCGCCGAATCTTTATCTGCTGGTAGTTTAAAACCCAAGTATTTAAATTCAGTGATATTTTCGAAAACAAAATTGTTTATACTTAGGTCATCGCGTGTCGTGCTGTTGGCTAACCGAATCATGTATTTGGTTTTCTCGGTATTTACATGTAGTCCCAGAGCTTTTGCATTTTTATCAATAAATTTAAAGACGCGTGTAAGAGTGTTTCTGTCTTTAGCCATAATAAGAATATCATGAGCGTAGGCACATATCTGAAAATCATTATTAAATAATGTTCCATTCGTGTTTATTTCTTGAACAGTCGTGTATAGCATTAAATTGAATACTAAACATGACAATGCGTCTCCTTGTTTTACTCCGGATATGATTTCGAATGGGTCTGATAGGTTTCCTTGCACCAGTACCTTACTTGTTGTGTTCGACAATGTACAGAGAATCAAATTAATTAACTTCAAAGGTATTCCAATTTTCTGAAAGCAGTATTTTATTTGTTTTCTATTTATACTGTCAAATGCCTGTTTGAAGTCAACAAATAGGCAAAATATATCAATTTTATATTCGTAAAACTTTTCGAATATCTGGTGGACAGTAAAACCTTGATCAATCGTTGAGCGGTTGTTTCTAAAACCACATTGGTAATCGTCTAGGATGTCTTCAGCATAAATATTCAGTCTTTCAAATAGAATGTTAGTAAATACTTTATAACCTGTACTAAGTAAAGATATGCCTCTGTAATTTTGGCATTCAGTTTTATGTCCTTTTTTGTGTATAGGTACTATTATGCTTGATGCCCATCCAATGGGTATTTCATTTGAATGCCATATTTGGTTTACTAAGATGAATATTTGTTTATGTAGTTCATGTCCACCATATTTCAGAAGTTCTGCGGGTATTCCATCTTCACCACGGCTTTTATGGTTTTTAAGTTTTCTTATAGTCAATAGTACTTCGTCAAAGCTAGGTTCTTCAACATAGATTTCGGCCGGAGGTACTACTTGTTCCTCCTTACTTGTATTATCGTAGTTTTCTTTGTTAAGTAGTTCGTGGAAATATTCTTTCCATCTATTTATTACTTTTTGTTCTTCGCTGATTATGGAATCATCCTTTGCTTTGCATATATTTGTTCGAGGTTGAAATGTTTTAGTCTGTTTTTTGATAATCTGAGACATAGCTCTGACATTTTTGTTTCTAAAATCGCTTTCAATTTGCCGCTTCATGTATGTTTTTTTCTTTTTTTGCATTATTTTCTTAACTTCTTTTCTTTTATTTTCATAATATAATCTATTTGTACGTGTGTTTCTTTCCACATATTTTATTCTAGCTTCCTTTTTCGCATAATTAGCTGCTCCGCATTCCTCATCATACCATTCGTTCATTTCTGATCTCTTCTCTCCAATAGTATTCTTTGCGGTTTTTATGATTGCAGCTTTCAGTTTATTCCATTGATCTTCAATATCTAATTCAGTTGAGTCATTATTTGTGCTATTTTCATTAAATAAAATGTTTTCAATCGTATCTTTGTACTTTGCTTTCATATCTTCATTATTAATAAGTTCATCTGTATTCCACTTTAATTCTTTATAGCCTTTGTTGTCATTTATTATTGAAATTCGTTGTCGTAACTTAGCTACCACGAGTTAGTGACCTGTGTCGCAGCAAGCGCCTCTATAAGATCTCACATCTATGACCGATGTAGTACGCCTTTTGTCAGCAGGCCCGGCATTTTCCAAGTTTGAAAATGAATTCGTTTGTGCTTGAAGGCTGTACTACTGACAACTAACCCATGGGCACTCGCACTACATTTGCCCTGGAAAAAAGCATATATTTTTTTAATAGCTGCGTATATCCCCTTTCGTTTTATGTCTAGTTTAATATCATAAAAAGGGTACAGGTATTTAAAACTAATTTTCGAAAATTCAAAAGTTTTGGGCTTTCAAACTTTAGAGGCCTTTTAAAAAGCAAATTAAGAGAAAAATTAAAAGCTTTATTTGCAGAATTTCCATATAAAATAAACTACAGATTGCAGATATTCGTACATATGAACTTTACCTTTATTTTAAGGCTTACATTTATTATGAAATATCCTTTACCATCGCACAGTGTTGCAGCTTCGTACTGTACCATTAATTAAGAGCTGATAAACCATATAAGGGACACTTGATCACTCAAAGGGGAAAAACTGGTAACACTGTTTTATAACTGTAACATAATTGCATTTAAATGCTTCAATTCTAGCTAATAAAAGGTGGCGCAAAATCAATCACCCTATATGAAGATTTACAATTTTTGGAAATGGCGTCGTATGTCAATCATCTGTATCACTTGGGGACTAGTCGTAAACAAACAGAATTGTATATATAAAAACAAGGCCCTGATGGCCAAGTTAGAATATTGCTTAATGGAAAATTGCCGATATTTACAGTCAATGAAAGTGTACACCACATATTTATAAGTTTTGACAATTTATTTATTTACCTTTTAATTTGAATTATTCTTTCACATAAACGCAGTTCATACTACAACAAAAACCATATAAAACAAAATTTGTACTATTATAAATTTGTAAAAATTAGGCAAATTTTCATTTAAACTTAAAATTTTTTGCTCAGAATTATTTTGAGTACGCAAATTTATAGGTCATTGAATTTTGATATTATAAAGTGCAAGTTTCCAGTAGGTCAAAAATCACACTAATTTTTTTTGTAGGAGTTCGTGTATTTTCTACATTTAACGCCTACTCAACATTTTTTTATATGGAAGAAAACCCCAGAAAAAATTGTCAAAAATCAACACAGTTTTCGAACCACTTGAAACTTTCACTTGCAGAAGTACCAAAGATCAGTGACCGATAAAGTTGCATACGCGAAATTTTTCAAAAAATTTTGAATTACATTTTTTTTGAAAGTTTGCCTACTTGTTAAGAGTTTTGTTTAAAGTTTGAGGCTTAATTTTATACAGGTTTTTTTGTAGTATGAATATTTTTGTAACAAATAATGGAAATTACAAAGTAGATAAATAAATAGTCAAAACGTATAAATATATGGTGTACATTTTCTTCTGGAGCTGACTGCATATAATCTAGAAAAATTGCACGGTACTTAAGTTAAAAGTGTTTACCTAATCGTTTTTCCATTTTTCCTGAATTAAAGGGTAAATTTTTTATGATGAAAAAAGGGGACCAAATGTGTTCTCCGGGTAGATTTTTATAATTAATATCTCGTTGGAAGGAGTATATTCTCATATAATTATAAATATACACTGTTAAGCAAACTAGTCGTTTAAAATGTCATTGAACATGGAAAAATTAACATAAATTTAATTTTACTTATGTTTTACACATTTAACCCGGCATTTCATAAGATGTACATAGTAACAATTTATATACCATTGAAAGCACCTAAATTTCTTATTTGGGGAGACATACGAAGATTTTCCATTAAATAAAAAGCCACAAAATTGCTGGCAACTATCAAACTATGCTTTAAACTACGAAAAAATTACGGTCCTAAGTCTAGATTTTTATGACTTAGCTAGACCTGCATTTTTTTTACGCCTCGAAAATAGCAAATTATCTAAATAACACAGTGTAATTATATTAATACGATTATTTGTCTAATATTTACTTAAAGTTAATAAAAGAAATTTTATTTCTCCATTTAAGGTTTCTTGGATACGCAAAAAAGATTACCATCTACTGACAGTGGGGTTGACGACCTACAGCAGCGACGAGCGATTTAGCGCCACACATCTCAAACATTCTGAGGTAAAATTAATAGTTTAAAAAATCAGTATTATAGTTCATGCTGAACTTTAAGTTGTAGTACATCATAGAATGGCATAACAGAATTTTGTAAAAAAAAAATTTATTAATTAATAGAATTTATGCTCCTAAGTGCGAGAATATTGAAAGTTTGGTACCATTCAAAAACACGAAATTTTAAAATATCTTAAAAATCGGTCCACTTTCATAATACTGAGACTATCAAATTTATATTAAGCGCAAAATTTTAAACAAGAGTGATATAGCAACTGATATGGATTCTTTTTGTTTTTTTTTTTTTTTTTTTTTTTTGGGAGTATGGAAAAATTCTTGTCACAAGTCTTTACTTCAAATTATTTTCTTGCTAAGCTTATCCCTGACTCTAAAAAGTGTGAAATTACAGAGTTTGAATTTAAATACAATATGTTTGTGGGCTATAGGTCCATCCCATATTATAGCTCTAACGATCTTAAATATATCCCTATTTCTTAGATATAATTCCTAATTTGCCCACGTTGGTTGAAGGTTTGTAATTTGAGTTCATATTTAAAATATTTTTTCATACCCAAATTGTTTAAGGGTATCTTTGTAAGTAATAGATTAGTAAGTCGTACCTTGACCTTAACCAGAGACCTCTATGTTGTGATTTTGAAAAGGTCAAGCCAAGCAGCACCAGGAGGTTTGGTGGCTCCTAAAACACTCAGGCTAAAAAGCCCATTGTATTTAAAGCTCTGGAAAAAGGGTAGATAGTCAAGGAGAGAAGGAAAAAAGTATCAGAGAAAAAGAAAGGAAAGAAGAGAAACAGAGATAGTTGCACAGATATAGCGATCACCTGAGTCGAAGCCTGTACTCTTAAGTTATATCCAGCATAGATCGACGAAAATCTTGTGCAATATTAGAAATGCAGCATTACTAACACTAAAGATAAAGATTTTCAACTTAGCTGATTAATTTAGCTGATAATTCATTTTCGAAGACTTTGAAGGTGCTGCAGTAATCTGACAAATAAAAAGAGAAACGAGGTGATGTATATTTTAGAAACATAGAGAACTAAAAAAGCCTTCTATTGGCGTTGAACTGTGCTCTGTTTTCAACCCACTTTTTGTTCCAGAATAGAGTCCATGAATTGAGTTTGAACGAACTAGTGTCATTTGGTTTTAGTAGCGTTGTCGAACGAATTGTTTTTTGGAAAGGCAATTGATTTTATTTTTCTGGAATTTACGTTAAGGCCGTAATAAGGAGACGATATGGCTTTATACATCCTCCATATCAAGCCACCAGAGTATTTTTGAAGAATTACCCTATACAATATTGCGTCATCATGGATATAGGAAACTTACCCGTTTTCGCTGAGCTTATCGTGAGCGTGACATCATATTATTAAATCTCCCATTTACGAGGGGCGTAACATTACTTTATGGCAAAAAATCAAAATTTCATAAAAGTACAGCTTTTAGTTGTCTTATTGTTGTTGTTGTAGCAGCATAACCATTCCGCATACATGGACGAGGAATGCTGCTGAAGTGACAGTCCTTGGACGGATATAAATACGGGTCGTTCCGGTAATGTAGAACCGATTGTCATGAGAACGCTTTTAGTTGTCTAAGCATCCTCGCTACCACTTCGTGGAATTTAAGGAAAGTTGTTAAAGAAAAACAGACGAGGAAAACTAACCGGCGCTGTGTTGCTTCTTCACAACGTGATAAAAAAATCCACGATAAAGGCGGTTTTAGGCGGCGACAAATGTATTTTTTTCGCACAAGGAATGAGCACTCAGAAATAAATTTTGAGATATTAATATAGGAGTGTATTGCGATAACGGAAAACTAATTTGAAAGAAAAATACGAGTATATATATTGAATCTAATTCGTGTTATTTTTTGTAATAACAGCGATAATAACTACGTTGAACGCCCCTTGTAGCTTGCTTCATTTAATTTTGGAATACTCGTATAGTCAACTTTTCGTTTTCACTTAACTTTGGCCTTATTTTTTTACAAATTTGTAACTCACTTTCTAACTTCAGCCACATTCTAGCGATGTAGTGAACTCAATTAAAGTTCCTGAAACGATAAGACTAAATAAGTCTTCGATAACTAGGAAGGCTACAAGACAAAACTGCTTCACGCTTGGAGATTTCTCAAGAAGCCTAACCGAACAATGCTTTCTGTAGATTGGTCTTACCAGTAATTGCCTTCAGCTGGTCTTTAATATCCCTAACTAAAAAAAAGGAAAAGGAGCAGCTCGTACAAATCATCTAACAGAAGTGTACGCACCAATTATTAGGTAGAAAGGTGGCTGGGTCATGTCGTCCAAATGGATACAAACGCTCCTGCTCCGTAAGTATTTGATGCGTTACCAGCTGGTGGTAGCAGAGGAAGAGGAAGGCCTCCCCTGCGTTGGAAAGATCAGGTGAAGAAGGACTTGGTTTCACTTTGTATGTTTAACTGGCTTTGGTGAACTCGATCGAAATCGCATAAGCGGTTATCACGCTAAGAAGAAAAAAGTGAAAAGTACTACACTGGCACTTCTAAAGTATCACTAAAGCGCCGTTTTGATACCATTGTGAGACCTACAACAGGAAGATATCTACAGCCAACCAGAATTGTTAATGTAATGCAGAAGATTAATGGTATTTAGGTTGGCGTACTACCCCAGGATGTTTCGCCAATTATTACTGATATTTATTTTAAATCAAGTAGGCTGATAGGCTCTACAGTTAGATAACAGTAGTTTCTCTCCATACGTACATTCATATGGAATGGTAAAATCCGAAGTTTTGGCATATGGAGTTTTTTTTTTCAATAAACGCAAAAGTTTTCATGCCAATTGTTTTCGCTTATTTCTTATGAAAATGTAGTTCATACTACAACAAATGCAGTACATTTTAAAGTTTCACACTTTGAAAACCATTCCTTAGTTTTCGAAAAAATTGTATCGGAGAATATAAAACCTTTTTGCTGGTATGCAGTTTTATAAATCATTTAATTCTCATTCAATGCATTTTATTAGAGCAACTTTTAAGTAACTGAAAATCGTCCTTCATTTTTTGTTTGTTTTTGTTTTTTTGCTGCTGGTCTTATACTTAAAAGTATTCTGCAGTACAACACTTGAATGGTTGAGGGTAACAAAATCGACAGGCACTCACTAGAAAAATTATTTAATAAAAATCAAAGTAAATTTTTAGAGACTTACGATTTAGAATTAAATGAGCTATAAAAATGGGTACCTGAAGAGGATTTTTGGTAATAAAAGGTATGAAGTTCTGATAAAAATTTTTGCGAATATTTTTTTTGATTTTGGTACACTTTGCCATTTGCTTCTTCTTATATTACTTTCATTATATTAAAGACTTCTTTTCATGAAATTATTTAACAATTAAAAAAAAAAAAAAAAAAACATATGGCGTGAAAAACTTTAGGAATATTGTAAAAAATATTACTTTGGCATAACATGTTTGACCGACTGTATATAGCAGAGCTGCTGCATTTTAACTACAATTTAAAAAAATGTCATAGTATTTGGTATTTAAAAATGTCAGTTCAAAACCTTTCGGAACACGAACATGCACTACTATGGCTTATACACGAGACGATACACTCTACTTATGTATTTATTTAAAAAAAAAAACATACACTGTGTTACATAATTATGCACAGGGAATGATTGAAAAGCTTTGAAACTTTAAAATTTATATATTTCTTTTTTAAATTATTTACAAAAAAAGGTTGAAATCTGCAAATTTTCATCAAAATCTCACATTTTTAATGAGAACTTTTAAAAAAACGTTACGTATCCAATTTTGTCTCCCATGAAGTTTTAAACAAAGTGAAACTTTGAGCAAAGGGTTTTCCGATAAGCGGTGTTATTTTGATATTCAAAGAAAAATGCTATTTTTTAATCGGATGATCGAATGTTTATTTTATTATTAGGAGGAAGGTATGCCGTTAATGTTGGAAAATAACATCAGGCAAATGACCACCACGACCAGGCTTACAGGGCAATATCATTTTCATGAAATTTTTCATGACCGAATTGCAAAATAGCTGCCCTATGCCCTCGATAGTCTCACGAATTCCATCTTTGAGGCTTAAATCAACCCTGACCTGCTGGCGTAGACCTTCTCTTTCACGTGGCCCCACAGAAAAAAGTCACAAAGTGTTAAACCACAAGATCTCGGTGGCCAATTGTGATCACCTCTTCGAGAGATAACACGATCCGGAAACTTTTCCCGTCAAAGATCAATGGTTTCGTTGCTTGTGGGGAACGTAGCGCCGCTTTGGTCAAAAAATAAACGTTGTCCAGATTAATATCATCCAATTTCGGCCATAAAAAATTATTAATCATCTCTCGATAGCGCAATCCATTCATTCATAACACCTGTTATTGGAAAAAACCTTTATCTCAAGAAGCGCATTGAGTTTTGCGCATGTTTTTCCCTGGCGGTCTGGAGCTGTTTTATATGGAAGAAAACATCCAACACCGTCAGAAATAAAAATGCCAAAAATCAAGGTGAAATTGGAGACAATCGGACTTTCTTATTATTAGCTATTGTAGAACTGGATTGGATATAAAATAACATACTCAAAAATTTTCAGAAAATTCTGATTAAACAGTTTGGAATTTCAGTTAAAATTTCTTGATTTTTTTTTTAATTTGCACAAAATTTAAAACTTAGATTTTTGGGGTTTCTGTAAGAGAACGAACCATATTTTGAATGGAAAAATTATTAGATTTAAACAAGAAACAAATAAATTGCGAAAACTTGTCAAAAAATCCCTGTGTTGTAGTTATTTAACTCAGTGTATTTAACACAAAAATTTTTGCATGCAATATGTATAACGGTAAATGCAAGGCCATGCCACCGGATTTACGTATACGTGTAACACTTGCCACACACAAGAATTCGTGAGTGATGCGCAATTGCGTCACGAATGCAATGAATGTTGCATTGCACATGTGGTCAACATCATCGGTCGCGCCGCTGAAACGTGACTGTCATGAAGAAAAAGCGCACACAAAATATCAAACACGCAAGTGACCTTAAGCTATTAAAAACAAAAAACACAACAACAACAACAGCGTAATACCAAAACAGCATCAGCAATCAGGCATCACAAATGCGACAAGCCGCATAAATATATTTGCGACGGTTGGTATGGTGTGCATGTGCGACAATTCACAGCGCATTGACACTTTGTTGCGGAAATGCCAGCTGAATCCACAAAAAGAAGGTTTACACAACCGAAAAGCAAAACAAAAAATAGTGCCTGGAAAACGCGGCGAATTTATAGTGCGCTGAAAAATCGTTAAGTTCTATGAAAATAATATTTTTTTTACAACTTCGAAATTTTTTACTTTTTTTTAACGTTGTACCAAAGAGAAACTTGTGGCGCTAGTTTTTCAATTATTTTGTTATTTTTCTTTGTTGCTTTGCTTTATAGCCTCTGATGCCAGCAAAGTGCATTAGATTGTTAGATTCTTGCATGATTTGCTTCACATAAAAATCTACTGCCATTGATTGTGCAACTTTTTATCTACGAATACATACATATTTACAATTACGTACATATTTTTACCATTTTTCACACTTGCCTGTAACTTTCTTGCTTCCTTTCATGCCTGAATCAACACGCCGCAATCGGAAACTTTTGCCAACATCAACGCCAACGCCAACACTGTACTTCTTCGCACTTATGCCCGATTGTCCAATTCAATCGTGTTGTGGCATGCCACAGGATTGGACGCTGCAAATAAAATTCGTGCAACTACGTGATGCTGGCGTCTACGAGTGCCAAGTGTCAACCCATCCGCCCACATCAATATTTTTGCATTTGAATGTTGTCGGTGAGTATCGCCTGTCTATAACGAAATATGTGCATGTATGCGTGTATTGATGAGTGTGTGCACAAATTGATTGCATCAAATTTAGCTGATTGTCTGCTCTATTGCTCTGCTCCTGCTGCTACTTCGTAGTGCGTGAAGAACAACTATTTGAGATTTGTGGCAGGCCAAGGGAAATCATGGGGAGAGAAACCAGCAGCACGTACCATCGGTAGATGTATGAGTATGCTATAGCAGGCGCTTGTGAATTTAGCTAAATAAATCTACGGCAAAGAAATTGCACTCAAACTAAGTCAGTACCAGCGAGTGGATACCCCAGCTAGAGCGAAAATCAATAGGGAGTCGCCAGATTGGCGATGCTATATAATACTTAATAAATAAGTTCTCTGCTGAGTACGAATGTGAAACGTTTATTTTTTATTACAGCGTCAATGGCGCTGCTGTCCGGTGGTGGCAGATGAACATTTTTTATGAAGATTTATTATTGAATACGAACTTTTATACAAGTCAATTGAATAATTGAGTCGAAAGTTTGGATAAAAGCTTCAGCGATTTAATTTGGTATGCAACTTTAATGCAATAAATATTTAATATATGAATTTAAGCTTAATAGGAGTACAGAGTTGAATATCAAAAGAGCTCTAGAAAAATATATATTAAACTAACCGGTGGCGGCTGCATTAACCAATTGTGCTTTTGCCTGACTCTCATTTAATTCTTATCTGTTTCAAAACCCATTGTGGAAAGGATAGAACAAGATATTTTTTAATAGCGGAAGAAGGAATTAATTTAATTTCTATATAGATGATTTCAAGCTAGTCGATTAGCTTGAGTATGGAGTTCTTTCAAAGGAATTACGTTTCAACTATCGGTTCGACTATTAGACAATTGTGACGTCTATTAGTCAGAAGTTAGAGCCATAAAATCAGTGGCTACATATTTAAATACGCATGCCGTAACAAAAACTACTATAAATATGCTCGTATACCCAGATGGCCATTAAAAGAATCAATGCGGCTACAGCAAGATCAAAGATTGCACGGGAATGCCGGGCAGCCCTAAAAGATATTAGTGTCATATTCAAGGTCAGCCTTATTTGCGTTGCATTTTAAGAGAGGATATCTCAAAGATTTTGGCTTGTATAACCGATCATTGGCTATTTGTCAGATATTCCTTGAGGCTAGGAGTTTTCTCCCATGAATATTGTAAAAATTGTAGAGATAAGGAAGAGAAAGAAATAGTTGAGCACTTCCTTTGCAATGGTCCAGCTTTTGCTAAAATAAAAGCAAGTAGTGAAGGTAAATACATTTTTTATTTTCTCTGCCTGGCGTGGGGTTGAGAACAGTTCTGCGCTTCATGGGAGCCACAAAATGCTTCTACGAAGAAACATAAGTCAGACTCCCGGTAGTATCACAATAGTATTGGTCATACAGACCAACTACCATCATAACCTAACTTAATAGCTGCAATCTTCGATAGTCAATGGATAGCCAACAATACCGGAAGTGAAATAAATCTGAAGGTACATCTTTCGTAACACAAGTCCAAGTCACGAAAACTAGCAACACTAAGGGGATTTTTACTCAGCTTCAGTTGCATTTTGAGAAACAACATCAAGACGCACACCACAAATAGGAGGAGGAGCTCGGCCAAACACCCAAAAAGGGTGTATGCGCCAATTATATATATACAGGGTCCGCCATATAACTTTATGGAATTAAAAATGCTTTAAAAAAGAAACTACTCAATATTTTTCCAAAATGTTTTTTTTTTATTTTGAAGTACAATCCTTCCGGTTAACGATGGAACACAACTTCATTCATATGGCTGCCTCGGCTAGCCATGCACCATCCCATACGATCGGTCCAATTTTTCAACAAATTTTCGATTGTATGCGGCTGTATTTCAGCTATGACATCGCGTATGTTGGTCTTGAGTGCATCAATTTTTGCTGGTTTGTTGGCATAACACTGGTCTTTGACGGCACCCGGTTTGTCAATAAGCAACCCAGTTTCTCTTACTTTTTTCGCAAAGTAACGCACATACGCTTCATTCGGTGCTTTTCTTCTTCCCATTGCCGTACGTAATTTTTGTACACATTCTGCAACATTACCATGATTTTCAAAGTAATGTCACAATATTTCCCAGCGTTCTTTGAGCGTATACACAACCATTTTCGTTCAGCGGAAGAATAAAACTAATTTTCTGTCAAATCAGATGACAGCTAAGTGTTACCATTCTTCAAATAATACCTAGTTAAAATCCGTAACGATAGATGGCGGGCCCTATATATATATATAATTTTGAGGTTGCGGTTATATGCGTGGCTTGTTTTTTAGAAATATTTGGAGATCGATTTTGATTTTAAGGCAGGGACATTAGAGAATACTCAGGAGAACCATAAACAAGACCATGAACGAGAGTGAAGGTGTGAGGGGCGACGAATGAAAGTAAGGATTTCCAAGATCCGATTGAAGGAAATGTTCTTAGTGTTTTCTTTTTCAATATTCGATGGTAGTGTCCCTAGAGTGGTTGTGGGCACATATTTTTTTTTTGTTTATTAAGCCAGAACTTTTAGTCTAAAAACTCATTCCCTCATTATAGCACCGAACCTATAGGCTTCATATTAGCGCGTGCGACTTTAATTATTTTTCTCTAACATAAGGTCGCACTTGAAGGGAAAGAGCTCATTTTGGAGACGCTTGTACGTCAACTGTCAATAAATCAAAAGAATCAAATAGTATTTTCCTACTCTACTTTCGTACACTACTGTCCTTATTCTACTCCTATTCCTTGTCTCTACAACGTCAGCAGTATTCATGAGAAAATACCCTATCCCAGAAGAGTGCTATCAATGATCATTGGCTCAATACACGACCTTCGAGATGTTCTCTCTTGAGAGGTTAAACAATTCTCTTGACCTTTTTTTATCTATTTCCGGCCAAACGAGCCTGGTTGTAACACCAGTATTTTCTTATCTCCATGACCTGTTGGCCACCTGAAGAATATTATTTTATATCTTTGATATGCAAGATGTCGTATGAATCCCAATACTGCCTTTGTTTTCATTGTAAAGGTCGAAAAGAAAATTTCCCACCATTCGCAAGTTCTTAGGGTAAATTTTAGTTGGAAATCACCTGATCGGACAACAGATTCTGGTGGAATGAAGCAAGAGCTAATTTCGTTTGCATGTTTTGAAAAAAAAAATTATACCATACATATATATATTTTCCGTTATTTAAGCTTAATTTTAAGGTTTAATGTATTAAGAGACTAATAGCAGAATTTTATGAGACATATTTTTGTGGTACATTTTTACCCGCTAAATCCCAGTGATACGAGTATTTTTGACACTTTCGCATAGAAAGGACAAAAATGGGTCATCTTCAGAGGAGCTAGAGGGCTAAATTATTCAACTAAAATGCTCCCTATTATTTTTACATAAAACCGATGAACATATCATAGATGTAAAATATAAGGACCAGATCGTTCCCATGCCGAAAAAGTTACCACAAAAATGTTCAAGAGGGTGCAAAATATTTGACCCACTCTGAAATGGATCAAATTCGTGAGACGCGTGCATTTTTGTTTTTTGTGTCCTCTCTAGAATAATTCATTGCCAGCACCTTGCCAATTTGGATAAAGTTTGATTTTGTTGTACTTTAAGTCGCTTTTCAAGTACATTTTAGCATAGTAAGGCTCGTAAATTTTACGAGGTCATTTTATTTAAAGAAACGTGCATGTACTATATTGCAATAACTGTAAGAATTAACAAATTTTCCCTTTGGATAGAATATGTAATAAAAAATAAATGTGAGGTAAAATTGCATGCTTGGAATTAAAAAAAAATATTAGTACCTTTTTTAATTGGACACAAAAGTGAGTAGTTGTCAAATTTACGAGGTTTATTTATAACGTAACTTCCAAGGGGTATATACCTTTGTAGGGTTAATCCATCTTTTAATAATTGTATACTGAAATTTTTAGGAAGTCCAATAAGATCGATCAATCAATCGATTATAATTTTCGAAAACTTTACCGGTTCATTGATTTTTGTGCTCTTTTCAATGCACCAAACCATTCGTACCTATAATAGTGAAATTACGCGATGTTGGGGGGCACAATAATGGGGAAAAATAATGAGGCCGAAAAAATAATGCACAAATCATTAGTCTAAAAATGAACATAAAATGTATATGGAATTACAAATATGCGATGTTATTTTAGGCATATATGAATGTGATTTATGTAATTTATGTTAGTAAGTGTAAATTATCTAAGCCTGATGGTGGTTTTTGTGGTGTGGTTTTCAATGAAATATACATTTGGATAGTGTGAGCCGAGGTAAATGTGAACAATATATTATTACATATGTACATATGTACACGCATGCAATATTTACATTATTGAGCAAAATAAAGGCGGCTCTAGCGTATGTATTGAAAAATAACCTATGCAAATTTAACAGAAGCAAAGTTTGCTTTAGCACTAATTTTCAACTAAATCATCATCAATTTAGAGGTATCGAATTTTAAATTGATATAAAACAATGAAAATTCAAAGTGATGGGCCAATGTTTATTATTGTTGTGTAGAATCATTCCTGATATTTATTTTTTAAAGTTAATCCCTCTCAAATGTTAGCCGCAACTGCGCTGTAATTCGGCCATCTGTAAACACTAATTTTGAATGAATCGCTCGAGGACTTAGTTCGGTATCGCATGAACAATTTTGGTAATGTTGGCTTCCAATGCCGCAATCGAAGCTGGTTTATCCATAAAGCATTTAGCAGTTAGACTTTATATGCTTCCACACATAAAAGCCCAAAGATGTGATATCACATGATCTTGGTGGCACATCCACTGTTTCCAGACGAGAGATAAATTACTCAGAAACACGATGACGCAGTAAATCCATTGTTTTACAGGCTGTATGGCAAGTAACGCCATCTTGTTGGAACCCAAAATTGTGGAGATCACGAGCTTGAATTTCCGACATGAAAAAATCGTCTAAGGAAGTAAGATGGAGAAATACCGATGGTAAGAAAGGAGAGGGGGAAGAGAGGTGGGGGTAGGGTGGTTAAGAGTATGGGCGTGTGGATTATGAACAATGACTGTGTTACGGTTGCGTCAACCGCTTTATGCTGCTGATGAAATTCATCAGATTTTTAATGTCAAGGGCGTGACAAAGAAGTAAGAACCAAAATGACTAAATCGTAGCCCCGCGGAGAAGGAAAACTAAAGAGAAGGTGCTGACATGTTTCCATTTCATTCTCCATACATCCGACGCACAAATATCTCCAGATAGTTCCAAGTCTCACAGCATGCACATCCTCCTCTCCTTTGAGTGCTGAGATTATGTCAACCTCAGAAGATTGCTCGAGCGCCTCCAATCCTCACTTGGCCAGAAGGATTTCGCTACCTTACAAGTTTGTGACTTGGTCAGCTCCTCCGCCTCACAGTTTCCCGCTATGTCGCTGTGACCAGGAACCCATATGTCAAAGAATTCGGATGTAGTCGAAAGTAAAGTCAGGCATGCCCTGCCCAGTCTCGAATGCACCCGATGGGCCCTAATTACCGCTTGGCTGTCGGAGTAAATATTTACTTTAGTGACTGTTAATATGCATGTAAGTAGCCAACCAGCTGCTTCTTTGATTGCGTCTACCTCTGCTTGGATCACATTACAGTGGCCCAGTAACCTGAATAGGAGTCTGATGGGGAGCTCATCGCAAAATACTCCTCCACCAGTCTTTCCTTTCATCTTCGATCCATTCATGAACAAGTTCACCGGACTCTACCTCCAAATGTAGCCCCCCTCTACTCTTCCTTTGATGGAATGCCTATGGAGAATGTGCTGCTTGGACTTAGCGAGGGTGTACATTGATCCGTCGTTAGGGGGATGAACCCAAAGTTTCATAAGACAATTGAGTGTCCATAAGTGAAGTTGTGCCTATAGCCCGAATCCCTCAGTCTAAGGGAGCAGTGCAGCAGCATTTCAGCCTGCAATGTCTACAGGCATTTACATTTAACATTACGTTAAGCGCTAGAGTAGGAGTAGTTCAAAGCGCCCTACTGATTCCAAGGAGTGCAGTGCTTTAAACTCTCTCCAGCTTCTTCATCGATGTCGTCCTCTCTAGTGAGTTCCACCAGACTATAGCTCCACATAACAAAATTGGCTTTTTAATGGTATTATATAGCCAAAAAAAAAACAACTCAAGGCGAAAGGCCCCATATTTTGCCAATAGCGCCCTTACATCCATACAAGACCAATAGCGCCTTTACATCCATACAAGGCGATTGTTACCTTCCTTATTCCCTCCTCAATGTTGGGTTTTCACGTAAGCTTTCTCCCAAAGATAATACTTAGTTAATTCGCCTGAAAACTAAAATCTTACCATATGGAAATTATGGCACTCGGCTCAGATTTGGCACAATACTGCACCAACAAACATGTGAACTCACTTACTATTTTACACACACATGTATTCTATGTTACTCATTTTAGGCAAACATTTGAACTTACCTGTGGGCCAAAAGTAAGGTGAATTTGGTTGTAAAATGAAAAATCTTTATTTATTCTTGTAAATCAATTTCATCCCCTTCAAAATAATCCCCTCTCGATGAAATACACTTATGCCAACAATTTTTCCAATCCCCGAAACATGCCAAATAGTCCATTTCCGGTATAGCCATCAGCACCTTCTTCGATTCAGCTTTTATCTCCTCAATCGACTCGAAACGCGCTCCCCGGAGTGGTCTCTTGAGTTTTGGGAATAGCCAGTTGTCACACGGAGGCAAATCAGGCGAATACGGTGGTTGCGGAGCGATATGCGTGGAATTTTTGGCGAAATGGTCACGAAGAACGAGTGCAGTAAGAGACGGTGCATTATCGTGATGCAAAAACCATGAGTCGTTGGCCCATAATTCTGGTCTTTTTAGACGAATTGCTTCACGTAAACGAAGCATAACGCTCAAATAATATTCCTTATTAACAGTTTGGCCAGGTGGAAGGAATTCATAGTGCACCACACCACGAAAATCGAAAAAAGCTGTCATCATGACCTTGACGTGATTTTATTTTTGACCGACTTTGACGTGCTTTTTTCGGTCTGGCCTCGCCTTTAGCACGATATTCGCTCGATTGGTCGGTTGTTTCAGGGTCGTAAGCATAAATCCAAGTCTCATCTCTCGTAATGATGCATTTGAGCTTGTCCTGATAGTCCGAAAGCATTGTTTCACACACATCAACGCGACGACTTTTTTCCAAGAAATTGACAGTTTTCGGTACCAAACGAGATTTGACTTTTCGTAGGCCCAAATAGTCTTTCAAAATAGTTTTCACAGATCCTTCTGATATTCCGATCATATCAGTAAGGTCTTTAACAGTCAATCGACGATTTTTGAGCACTAACTCCTTCACTTTATTGACGTGTTGGTCATCTGTTCTCGACCCTCTTTGAAGTCTTTGTACCACTTATAAACATTTTTCTGCGACATGGTCGAATCACCAAATGCCTTCTGCAACATGCTAAACGTTTCCGCAGCCGAAATTTCATTCCGCAAACAAAATTTGATGGCACTTCCCTGCTCAATCAAATCAGACATTGTAATAATCGAAAAATGCACTCTTGGTCGTTTGGTAAACACAAGCGTAAATATATTACTGATAATGAGATTCACATGAAAGTTGGCCCAGATATTATTAACAGTGCTGCCAACTCATGAAAAAAATAACTAGAGCGAAATTTTTATCCCACGAAGTTTGACAATTAAATTCACCTTACTTTTTGCCCACAGTAGTATGTCCCAATTGGCTAATTTTTTGCACAATACTGTACTTATACACATGTTTCTATACTCACTTAAATATATGCGATTTCAAACAGAAAAGTAATTTAAGGGTACCGGAAATTTCACCGTTGTCATGCAAAGCATTATTTAGAATGGACAAATAAAATTATTATGTGAAAGTGTGCATATTACGGTAAAATCATTTCAAATTTCATCCAAAGATTTTAATATGGTCGAGGGTAACTGTATGCACTGCTTAACTGCATTTTGCGCTTAATTGCGAATTATTTAAAACAATAGCAGCGAAACACAATGGCAGGCAGGCAGTTTACACATGTGGGGGTATGCGCGTGTGTAATGTGTGCAGTGCGGGGAGGCGCCATTGAATGCGCTTCATTAACGAAAATTTAATTTGTAAGCCTATAAAATGCTAATGTGTTGCCATGTTTTGCTAGGTTGATTATGCTTGCAACATTTGCAGGTGTAACTGTGTTTGAGCTCCCCCACGCACACCCACACACCTATACACTTACAAAGCTATAAATACCTAGTACAACCAAGCGCGCAACACCAAACACGAGGACGCATATTTTGTGGCGTAATCGCATATTTATTATTCTTGCCACACTCCCACATACCCATGCATAACCGAAAGCATTTACCCGCTCATGTACGTCGTTTGTTTGACAATGAAATGTATTTATGAGGCCACATTGCTTATTAGAATTATTATACGCATTTAGTTTAGGCCATTAGTGTTGCTAATGCAACCATGTACAAAATAAAATTGTAATAACTATAAATTTGAATTTGGATTTGAATTTTTTGTAGAAAAACAAAATGTTTTAATGAGCAACCAAATAATTTACACATTTGGCAAAAAAATACGCCAAAAATATATTACAATTTTAAATATGCGTTTAAATGGCAGCGAGGCTGATAGCAAACTCAACTCGCATATCTGTAGGTATGTGTGTATGTATATGTAAGTATGTATGTAGATACTTCTTTATGTATTTATGCATGCGTACTTAACCCTAGCTGCGGTATGCTGCTCTTAAGGTTGGCCATGCGCTCATGGTCGCAAATTACAGTTGTGGCCCGCACACACACTTTATGTCGTGATAATACCTACGCATGCGAGTGTGTGTTGGTGTAGTGTGGGCGTCTGCTTGCTAGCAGGATGCAAGTGCGCTATGTGGCCATAGGACACTGACGCGTCCTTGAGCTCATTTTTCTAGTGCACTTAATGGCACATTGGTTGCATGAGCATATGAGTTAATGATTTAGAGACTATTTTTTTTATTTAATCTGAAGCTATAGTTGGGTTTCAATTTCTATATTTGTTTGTTTGGCAATAGTTTCTAAATGTAGTTGAAAAATAGTTAGCGCGATGAGAGTTGGTAAGAAGGAAGGGAACAAGGGATGTGATGACTTAAGTATATATACTACTATGGGCAAAAAGTAAGGTGAATTTATTTGTCAAACTTCGTGGGATTAAAATTTCGCTCTAGTTATTTTTTTCATGAGTTGGCAGCACTGTTCATAACATCTGGACCAACTTTCATGTGAATGTCATTATCAGTAATATATTTACGCTTGTGTTTACCAAACGACCAAGAGTGCATTTTTCGATTTTTACAATGTCTGATTTGATTGAGCAGAGAAGTGCCATCAAATTTTGTTTGCGGAATGAAATTTCGGCTGTGGAAACGTTTAGCAGATTGCAGAAGGCATTTGGTGATTCGACCATGTCGCAGAAAAATGTTTATAAGTGGCACAAAGACTTCAAAGAGGGTCGAGAACAGATGACCAACTCGTCAATAAAGTGAAGGAGTTATTGCTCAAAAATCGTCGGTTGACTGTTAAGGACCTTACTGATATGATCGGAATATCAGAAGGATCTGTGGAAACCATTTTGAAAGACCATTTGGGCCCACGAGAAGTCAAATCTCGTTTGGTACCGAAAACTCTCAATTTCTTGGAAAAAAGTCGTCGCGTTGATGTGTGTGAAACAATGCTTTCGGACTATCAGGACAAGCTCGAATGCATCATTACGGGAGATGAGACTTGGATTTATGCTTACGACCTTGAAACAACCGACCAATCAAGCGAATATCGTGTTAAATGCGAGGCCAGACCGAAAAGAGCACATCAAAGTCGTTCAAAAATAAAGGTCATGATAACAGTGTTTTTCGATTTTCGTGGTGTGGTGCACTATGAATTCCTTCTACCTGGCCAAACTGTTAATAAGGAATATTATTTGAGCGTTATGTGTCGTTTATTTGAAGCAAACCGTCTAAAAAAAAATACCAGAATTATGGGACAACAACTCTTGGTTTTTGCATCACGATAATGCACCGTCTCACACTGCACTCGTTCTTCGTGACCATTTCGCCAAAAATTCCACGCATATCGTTCCGCAACCACCGTATTCGCCTGATTTGGCTCCGTGTGACTTCTGGCTATTCCCAAAGCTCAAGAGACCAAGCACCGAAGAAGGTGCTGATGGCTATACCGGAAATGGACTATTTGGCATGTTTCGGGGATTGGAAAAATCGTTGGCATAAGTGTATTTCATCGAGAGGGGATTATTTTGAAGGCGATGAAATTGATTTACAAGAATAAATACAGTTTTTTCATTTTACAACCAAAGTCACCATACTTTTTGCCCACAGTAGTACATATAGAGATAGATATATGTTCGAGGCCTCGTTGGTTGGTTGGTTGGTTAGAGTGGTGATTCATCCAGAATCCAACTAGGGCTTCCGCACCATTTTGTTGCCTCATCCTCGTTACCAACTTGTTTAACAGTTACTTACAGCAAGATTATATCCAGTCTGTGCGGCTTAGGAACCTTATTAGGCTGTTGAAGTCTAAGCCAAATAGTTGCTCGAGACTCTCGAATAGCGGTTGACCCAGGATTAACATTCTGTTCTTCCATACGACAGGGCATTCACAGAGAAAATGGAAGATTGTTTCCTTTTTCTCCAGTTGTTTGCAACTACGACAGTATGTGTTGTGATGGATGCCCATTTTGGCAGCTTGTTCTCCGATAGACCAGAAGCCAGTTATAACTGCCGTCAGTCTACAGGCGTCCCGTCGTTCCATGTTTATCAATGTCGACGATTGCTTGAGGTTGTAGGTGGGCCTAAAAAATTCAAATTTTTTTTTTTTATACAGAAAATATTTTCAATGCACCTGTGGGCAAAAAGTAAGGTGAATTTGGTTGTAAAATGAAAAATCTTTATTTATTCTTGTAAATAAATTTCATCCCCTTCAAAATAATCCCCTCTCGATGAACTGTCGCAAATCCTTCCTGTCACTAAGCAGAAAAGACTATTACTGGTTGGACCGATGACGGGACACTTTCTGTGGACGAAGCACATAGAAAAGGTAGACCTCTCAAGTAGCTGGGCAGACCCAACATGTGAAGAGGAGGATGAGGCGGCGAATCACTTTCTGCGCGTCCGCCCGTCCTTCGCTCGAATCAGGCTTGAGGTCTTTGGTGCTGATGTATTAGGAAGCGACTAGCTTGACCCCTTGGCAGCACAAAATCTACTCAGATTTCTTCCAAGTTCGGAAAAACTTAAAGTAAATCAAAAAAGGAACCCAAGTGCAGTACAATGGACTTAGTGTTATCTAAGTCCTGTAAAAAAAAAAAAACTGTAGTAGTAGTCTAGTCAGTTTTGAAAGCTCAGTCTAACAGCTGTAAAAAAAAGCGTATAAGCGTAGTGGGCGGAAGAAGATCGTGAACATTTAAATATATTTTTCTCATAAAACCACGCTTTCTATTTTTACCTACTTTATATGGAGAAAAATTCCCTCTAAAGAAAATCGTATACTCCCTTATATTCTAATAGCCTAGACAGACGGCGCCGTTACTCGGGATTACCAGCGCAGTTAATTCTGTTTAAAATTGTAGTGTGACAGACAGTTGTTACGCGAATTAGTGAACAGCTGGTTTCTTTATTAGATAGTTTTTTCAGTAAAAGATGGACCGCACATAACAAACCGGGCTTTGATAGTTGCCCAGATACCAAGAATTAATTATTTATTAAAAAACAATTCTAAATTGCAATTTTGCAAATTGGTCCGAAATAATATATTAAAACAATTAAAGTAATGTGTTAGTGCAAAGGAGCATTGCGTCCAGTCTTTATTGTTCTTCTCCTTAAAAGTTTCATTCAAAACAGATATTAGCTGTGGTTTTTCGGCAATGTTGCCATCGAAATTTTTCTAGGCCGCTTACGAATGAGAATTAAGTCCAGTTGTCAATCCGCATTAGTTGCATTTAATTCCTGACATAATTCTAAGTCGTTAATCTCGATTAACCCCACCATCTGTCTAGTCCATAGCACATTTATTTATTCTGCAAGGGTTAACCAATAAATTTAAAATACAATTAGTAACACATCATTCCTTCCATTAGTCAACAATAAATTTTGTAATTCATTGAATCAGTAAAGTTACTACAGCTATGCAGATGAACATAATCTGCTACATGAGTGAACTATTTCCTGAGCTATCCATACACTCATGTAGATTCACACACTCAGTTTCCTATAGTTCACAAATCCGAAATCGTCAGATATGTGTGAAATGGTAAATACCAGGTGCAGGTGCAGATGCAGCTACACTGAAACATGTAGTTGAGAATTTTTGATACGTATATATACTCGTACACTTTCATTTCATTGCACTTCATTCGCCAATCGGTACAGTTCACTATACAGGACGCCGCTAGACAAATTATAAACAAATATACTTGTAGATGAAAGTATGCACTGGTATAAATTTGCAATATTTATGAGTATGTACATATGTTTACACACCAACTAGTTAGCCATTTACTTAGCAGTTGGTTGTAAATTTTTGTTGTTGTTATACTATGTAAACTTGTTGGATAATCTCAACGCAATTCAAAAGAATCGTAAATAATAAAAGAATTACGAGTATTCGAATAGGAGTGGAAATGGCGATGAAAATAAAAGCTTATTCTAGAAATCACTTTAATTTTCAGTGAATGTAGGAAAAATGTTCAAAAGAAATAATGATTTAATAAGAAAATTTAATCAATTAGCAACATTATCAACATTATCATTAATTATCAGATTAAATGGGATTATTGTAGTAGAATAGAATTGATGGTACTGGAGAAAATAAAAATAATTCACTGGTGTCATAAATTTATAGGTCAAACTACTAAATATTTAATGGACTATTTAATGGCATTTCGACCTATAGCAAAATTTTATTTTATGTTTTCCACATATATTATAATAATTTTATGTAAGAGGGTCGGTTGATAAGCTCGTGGCTTTAACTAACAATGTTTTTCGGGTTTAAAATTCTTTGCTTCTCAGTATAATGCAATGGCAGAGTTTCATTTTAAATTTTTAACCTGCAGTAATTTTATATACGAGGGAGAGCTATTAAGTTCCCCGCTTAAAGTATTTAAGGAGGGAAAAAATTCTTTTGAAATTGTTTACTTCTCAATGTAGTGCAATACCAGCAATTCAGTTAAAATGTTTAACCTGTGATAAGTTTATATACGAGGGCGAGCTATTAAGTTCCCCGTTAAAGTATTTAAGGAGTGAAAAAATGGGTTCAAAATTGTTTACTTCTCAATGTAGTGCAATACCAGCGTTTCAGTTTAAGTTTTTAACTTCTAATAATTTTATATACGAGGGAGAGCTATTAAGTTCTCCACTTAAGGTATTTCATAAGTGAAAAATACGGTTTAAAAGTGTTTACTTCTCAATGTACCATAATACAATACCACAATTTCATTTTAAATTTTTAATCTGTAAAAATTTCATACACGAGGGGGAGCTGCTAAGTTTACGGTCTAATGTACTTTATGAATGAAAACTATGGTTTTAAGTTTTTTATTCATAAAAACAAAATCCTTAAGCTTTGAACTAACAGTAACCATATACGAGGGGCGGCTGATACGTTTGCGGCCTAAGGTATTTAATTAACGAAAGATTTTTTATTAGATATATTTTTTTAATTTTTAATGTAAAAGGGGTCGCCCCTGTAGTACGTCCGTTAGTAAATTTCTGTGAGTCCTGTAGGTTTAAGACGTTACCACCTCTCTTTTATACTTTGTCAGTAAATTAAAGAAGCACTGGCCGTTTATTGCAATACCATTCGTCGAATAACACAGTTTAAAAATAATTCAAAACTTTTTTACCCATGAAAAAAAGTGCGTGTAGCGTAGTACACATAACAAAAACGAAACTTTCAAGGCAGACGAAGAAAGAGGGAGAGACCCGAGAGAGAATGAGAGTGAGAGAATGAGGGAGAGAGAGAGAGGGAAAGAATATATATCTAAATAAATTCACAACATTTGCAGAGAATACAAATAAACAAAATTTACAAAAAATGGAGAAGGGCCCACCGGTGTAGGTAAACGCTGTACACAAACCGTGCAAACAACGCGCAATATTCCGAGTGTTTATCACCCGCACAAACGCAGTGATTCCAGGACCGCAGCAACGGCACAAATTACCGCAAGGCAATACCAATAAATCTGATGCCGGAATGGATAGCACTTTATAGTACGCACAAAATTAGGCACTAAAAACGCCAAAAAAATTGTGACCAAACAACGCCCCAAACAGTAGGCACCAATGAAATATAACGCCAACAAGTAGGCACCAAATATATATTTCCTACAAGTTTGCACCAACAAACAAGCGCCAAAAAGTAGGCAGTGTTATTTCTCACTAGCTTAAAGTGTATCTAAGATAAATATAAGGTATAGTTCTCTCTCTCCTTTTCCTCTACGTTATATCTTTCTCGCGGAACGAAAATGCCCAAATCGTTGCATGGCCTTAAAATTTTACTCTCCATTCCCTCTCGTCCATCGACGCCTAAGAAGTTTCTCTTCAAAAATAATCCAATTTCTATGAAAAAGCTATAGCAGAAAACGAAACTTTAGAAAAAAAAGTGTATACCATGAAATACCATTTGACAAAAACCAAAAAAAGATTCGCTCTTTGAACTAACATTTAAATTTTTTTTAATAATCTTTAAACTCGAATATCTCGATTAATCAAAAATGTCTAAGTAATAATATCCTGAAACATCTGGTACCACTTTTCCAGTGTCATAGTCTTAAAATATGTATTTACGCTAATAACTATGAAAAAATGCTCCGATTTGCAAAAGCTTTTTTGAAGCTAATATATTCTAGAATATTGATTTTCGGCATAAATTGCATACATTTTTAAAATAAGTACGTGTTTAAGCCAAAATATGTTAAAAAATTAAAAAAGAAAACTATTTACAAACTGCTTAAAATCAGAATAGGCTCAATCACTCTAGATTAACTGAATTTATATATTAGAACCAATATTAGTAAAATTAAATTAAAAAGGACAATCTTTATGTGTAAAGCTCTTATAATAGTAAAACATAAAGTTTAAATTTCTTGCTGTTCTTAAAATTAGATTAAAGTTTAAATTTCTTGCTGTTCTTAAAATTAGATTAGAGCAAGATAGTTGCAGGTTAATAATTTAGTTTTTTGAATGATCAGCTAAACCTAAAACCAATTTTATTTTTTTTTATTGCCCGCTTGTTTTAAGTATCAGATAAAAAACAATAATTTTGAACATTGTCGTAAGCTATTTTCGCAAGTTAAAAATTTCTATATCAAGAGATCTAATTGTAATTTTTGTAGCCACAACTTTATAAAAAGGTAAGGAAATATCAAACTAGATGAGCATAGCTTCCCATTTTGTGGTTTTCTTGGCCACTCCAGGCTTATGACATGTTAAGCCAAGCCGCCTGACTTGGGCCAATGACTCCTTTAGACCCTTCAAGTCGCCTGGTCCTGACTTCATCATTCCTGCCCAACTGCAGAAATCAGTGGAGGTATCATGCCGTTGGTTGAGCCCTATCTATACGAGCTGCGTAGCCAGGGGCTATATACCAAGATCATGAAGGGCCGTGAGGGATGTCTTTATACCCAAGGCAGGCAAGAGTTCGCATGTCTCCCCTAAGGACTTTAGGCCAATCAGGCTTTCATCTTTTTTTCTGAAAACCCTTGAGAGACTAATTGGCTGCTCACATGCGTACTAACAGTCAAAAAAGTAAATATTTACTCCGACAGCCAAGCGGCAATAAGGGCCCTCGGGTCAGTGACGGTGCATTCGAAACTGGTCAATGCTTGACCTCACTTTCGATTGCGTCCGAATTCTTTGACATAAGCCTCATCTGGGTTCCTGGTCACAGTGATATTGCGGGAGACTGTGAGGCAGGCTGGAAAGATGGGCACCGCGCCAACTCAGCGAGCGTTGGGCAAGTACACAAACTTGTAAGGTCGCGAAATCATTCTAGCCACGTGTGGACCGTGGGCGCTCGGTTGGGCATCTGAGGTTGACAAAATATCAGCTCTCGAATCTCGTGCGTTTTCTCACAGGTCTCAATGTGCTAGGAATGCATGTTGTGAGACTTGGAATCACCTCGAGACCTTTTTGCGGTGGATGTGTGGAGGATGAGGTGGAATCATCTGAGCACCTTCTCCTTAGCTGCCCAGCTCTGGCGGGGCTAAGATCCAGGCATCTTGGCTCTTACTTCTTTGCTACGCCTGGTGATATAGCTGGCGCTGACATTAACAATCTGATGAATTTCATCAGCAGCACAAAGCGGTTGGCACAAACGCAACAGACTCATCGTTCGTAATCCACATACTATAATCCTACTCTCCAAACCACCTCTGTGCAACCTCTCCCCTCCCTCTCCCTGTATCCCATCGGTATTTCTTTTTCACCTTACCTCCTTCATAATGATATCACAAAGGACGAATCTTTCTTCGTCCAAGTGTGGTCATTCCTTGTGCAACCAGACCAACCTATCCTAGCCCAACCAAAGCCAATTTAGGCACTTATTTCTTGTAACCACACGAGCCCGGTTGTGGCTGTAGTCTTGCAAGCATTGCCCATAATACAATTTCTTGTTTAAAAATCTGATTGAAAATTAATTTATTTTGGCTCTTGCATAGCTTGTAAATAGGCTGGGATTGAAATAATTCGCTAACACCAAAACACTTTTTTTGTTGAAATAACCACAATTTGAATTTATGTAAGCAAATATTTACTTAACACGCGCTTGACTTGCAATTAAAACTAATTGCTCCGATTTTAGTTTTAAGCAAATAAATTCGAGCAACACCAAGTCTACAATGATACTAAAAATACTATTTTATTTTTGTGTAGCCAAAACTTTATTAAAATAAACATAAAAACTAGTGAATCCACTAGTGGCAGAATGTCAATGGTTATCCACGCAATCAGTTCAACATAAATGTTTATCATTTGTCTAAAATTGACTTTTTGTTTTTCTTTCCTTTGTTTTAGCTTATTTTAGCAATTTCGTCAACACTGACGCCATTTCGCACACTCAATTAAATCAAATACTGCCAAATCAGAAATCACATTACACATAATTGCATCAGCGGTGACAGAGGAAAATCCCAACAAAATGTGTGCAAATGATGCATATGAGTACATGCAATAATAAAAACAAACATCAAAAATAGCCAAAAGTAAATTTTGTGACGCTTATAAATAAATTGGTGACTTAGCTAAGCGGATTAAAGCCATACCGACCGGAAGACTGTTTGTTTTGTTTGTATTTGTTTTTATCCCATTCAGTAGTGCTGTTTTTGCTATTTGCAATGATAGCGGTGACGGTGGTGCATAAAAGATTAATAGTGTTCACGCTGGTTTTCAGCATTTTCGAATGTGTATGTGCATGTGCATAGGAATTTACTTGTGGTGGTAAGGGCAACAATCAGCGTAAACACAATTTCACTTTTCACTCATCGCAAATGGAGTTGCTTTGATGCAGTACATAAACAAGTTAATTGCGCGAATTATGCTTGCACACCAACACACATGCGATTACAGTTGCGGACACGAGAGTAGCGGTACCAAAAATATATTAGATCAGGGATAACACTTAAGTTGTGTTTTTTTTGGGGGGGTGAGGTAGGGTTCAAAAAGCCTTCGCACTTACAGCAACTGTCGTCTACTGCGTTGAATGGTGGAGCCACTAAAACAATCCCTCCTCTCCTACTGGGGAAACTCCCTTCCTGGAACTACTTTATGCGAAACTTCGGGAGGGTCGAGAACTGCTTCCAGGAAATGACTCAATACTACTGACCCACGTCTGGGTCCACCATATTTATATCCATCTGCATGCTATATGCACATCGGTGCGGCATTGAGTCCCGCAATTGCTCACATCGTTATTTCGGAATCTTCAGCCACGCAGCTTTAACCCAAAGTTTTTCCCAAAGTTGTTGATTGTTACTCGATTTCGCATTGTGTACAGCCCTTTTTAAGTCCCCCCACAGGTTTTCTATGGCATTGAGGTCGGTGGACTGAGCTCGCCATTCCAAAACCTCAATTTTATTTGCGCGAAACCTATCATTGGCCTTCAGACTCACTATCCTGCTAGTAGACCCATTCTATTGGTATTTCGTCATTGCAATACATTATTTTCATACAAATATTGGTGCCCATTATGCCATTAATTTTGTATATAGAGCCTGGGTATTATATTAGAAACATCCATGTACCATTATTTTTGAGCCCCTATGTTTCATGATTCTTAAAGTGTATTTTGGTTGATTTTCGATGTCAGGTGGGCATTTAACATATTATGGTAAACCCATGATGTCGTACGAAAATATTTTAGACCCGTCAGTTCATAAAATATTACGCCAAATGCCTAGTGGACAGAGTGCCTTTTTCCGTGGGCTACGAAGCAAGCAAATCAGACGAAAATTGCGGGAGTTGTACAAATTTGACTGAGAGGATTCAGACAGGGCAACTAGGGGCTAGGAAAGCTTTGGACAAATTTTAACGATTTTTTAACCCTTTTGTTAATTTTCTTACATATTTGAAAACGTTGACACTTAAATCTATGATGTAAGAAAAAGGGCTCGAGCCTATCCAGCTTCCCACAGTCTTCTACATACAGTCATGTCAGAAACTATTAATTTGTATGGCTTGGCCTTACGATTTTGCGATCGTCTTGAAGGGAAGTTTTTCGTACTTTTCCGATTTTTTTCCGGTTTTTTCACAAATTTGATTGCACTTAAAATCATTTTTGCTGAACATAAAAGAATATTTTGCCCTTCTGTGTGAGATCATCAATATGCTCTCAATTTCAGAAACTGCTTGCGGTGCAGTGTTTCAGTAGACCCATGACTTAAATACTCGAAACATAAGAAATATATGCATAAAACTCCCACAAAAAAAAAAAAAAAAATAATAATAATAATAAAAATCGTAGTTCCGTCCAAATATGTGCAAACGTTTCTCATTATTCCTTGTACAACCTTAAAAACTGAAAGTAATGTAATTGCCAGATTTATTCAGATAAGCTCTACATATCTGAAATCCTTTGAAACTTCGTTGATATTTGGTATTGAAATTTGCTTTTGTATGATTTATAGGAAAAAATAAGTTAATACAAAATTATTTTTTAACCGTTCTGCTCACATACAGCTGTACAAATGTACAAGGTTCCGAGAAAGTTTAAAAGTACTCTAGTTAAGAAAATAATAAAGTCATTAAAAATTCGAAACTACTTCATAAAAGCCAAGACTATGGGGCCTCAAAGTGTAATGATTTATGCACAATTATTTGAAAAAAAAAGGAATTTAATGGGGCTTAGCTCTAATAATCCAATCTAACATAGTTCTCCGTAACCGGAACTACGTTCCCACGATAGTCGGTTCTACGCAACGTTTTCCAAGTCGGACAGTTTAATAACTTGACAAATACTGACCGATTGACTTGAAATTTGAACTGTATATTCATAATAGGATTCTGTATAGAACTGTGGACTGCTTTTTTCCAATATATTATTTTCTAAAGCTTTTTTTATAAAGAAATTAAAATATTTTTCTTTAAATGCTGATTACTTTTTTAAACAAGTGATTTATTTCATAAGAAAATATCTGCCGTTCGGAGTCGGCTTGAAACTGCAGGTCCCCTCATTTGTGAAACAATATCAAGGTGCAATTATATATATATATATGTATATAACTTTTTTCAAAAAGTGACAAACTGAAAAATTCCATTCCCTTCTAATTCCTTTTTCATTTATAAATGAAAAAAAAATTTTAAAACATTTTTTTTTGAAAATATAGATTTTTTTCTTAAAAAGTTCTGTTTTTTTTTCAAAAATTGTTATACAAAAATTTCTGCACTCCTACAGCTATTGACATTAATAATCAAAAACATTTACAAATGATTTTTTTTCGAAAATTTGGAATATACTTTTAAAAACACGTCGAGTGATATATTCAAAAAAAAAAAAAAAGACTTTCTTCTGCAGCCATTAATATGGCGCAAAAATAATCATCCTGTCGAAAAATTAATAATTCCTGTGAATGGCCCCGCACGTCCATCATATTTGACACTTGTGAACTAGACAGCTACAGTATAAATATAGACAAACAGTGGAGCGCGTAGAGACCGAAGTAAAAATTTCCATCACTCAAAATCATTTTTCTGTATTTACCCAAAAATGTATTAAAAAAAAAAAAAATTGGATGATTAGTTTTGTGCCACCTTGTATTTATAATTTTTTTTTTTTTAATTTTGCACTTTTTTTTCAACGATAAAAATTGCTCTACGAGCTACAACAGCTATTAAAATTTATAATCGAAAAAAATGTCTGAAATTTTTTTTTGTTGATTTCTAAGTTTTTTTTTAACATGTCGTTTTCCCAAAAATCGATATACTAAAAAAACCAACGTACTTCTGCAACCGTTCATGTGTATAATCGAAAAAAAAGTATGGTCATCGTCAAGTAAATATTGTTGGGATGCTTGTTTCGTCCATGCGCCCAACAAGGAAAAGCTCTGTTCTGCACAAATTTTACTATTCTAAAATATTCGTGACCTCCCTTTCAAAAGTACTTTCGTTGCTTGTGCAATGCTGCAGGCTAGAATTAGAGATCGGGTTATTACACTGATTTGCAGCAAAAATGCGCAACGGATGACACTGTCCAGTTTCTGTGTAGGACAAGTTTTTCAGATATTTGTAAATAAGAAAGTGGTTCAAATTAATCACGCATATTTTATGAACCAGTTGACCAATCTTAATGCAAATAATACAAAACGCACATGAAAAATTTTAATATATAATTAAAATCCCCGTAAAAAGTGTTTACAACATTTTTCAATAGGCTCAATAATTACTGAAAATAAATAATAATTTCAGATTAAATTTGGTTTTTTGTAGGAAAAATTAAAGTTCAAATTTCAAAATTTAAAAAATAGAGAAAATCGTATACACATTTTTTCCCCTTAAAATTTCGATTATGTCGAAAACTTGTCGATGAAAAATAATTAATTACATTTTCGGAATCGTTAAGCGTTTCTACGCAGGAACTGGATAGTAGCATTCGTTGCGCAGTAAAAGTAAACATTTTATAAACTATTGGTTCTATAATTTAGTTTTAAGGATTTTCTGAGTGAATTTGAAGCTTTATTATAAAAAATTTAGTACAATATATTTTATTCAAAGTATTGTCCATCGTTAGCCACTACTTTTTCCCATCATCTTTCTGGTAATATAATTTGCGGATACCGTTCCAAAAGAATTGCGCCGGGTTGGCTGCCAAGAAGGAATCGAGCCAATTTTTGATAACCTCAACTGAAGTGAATCGTATTCCAGTGAGTGCATTCTGCATTGACCGGAACAAATGGTAGTCGGACGGGGCAATGTCTGGGCCCATCCACTGTTTTCCAAATATGTTTTGGCCGGTTGAGCAACATGGCCTCGTGCCTGGTCGCATATTCCGGCCGTTTTTCGGCAATTGCTTTCTTCAAATGAATCAATTGTGTTCGGTTGAGGTCCCCTGTGATCGTTTGGGCCAATTTCAACAGCTCATAATAGATCACACCTTTCTGATCCCACCAAATACAGAGCATTACCTTGGCGCAGTGTATATTCTTCTTCGGCGTCGGTTTCGCTGGTTGGCCGGGCTTCACGTATGATATTTTGCGCTTAGGGTTGTCATAATGGATCCGTTTTTCATCCCCAGTCACAACCCGATGCAAAAACGACTTCAATTTATGGCGTTCAAACAGCAATTCGGCCATGCATTTTCGCCTTTCAACGTCTCTCGGCTTCAGTTCATGGGGAACCCAATTTCCAAGCTTCTGAATGAATCCGGCTGCTTTTAAACGTTTTTAAATGGCTGCTTGAGTGACTCCCAATGACTTTTCTAGTTCTTCTTGAGTTTGACAGCAATCTTCATCGAGTAATGCCTCTAATCCTTCATCTTCAAACTTTTTTGGCTGTCCTGGACGTTCCTTGTCTTCCAAGTCAAAATCTCCACTCTTAAAACGTCGAAACCAGTTCTCACACGTTTGTTGCGATGGAGCATGTTCACCATAAACTTCACACAGCAAACGATGACTTTCAGCTGCTTTTTTCTTCCAAATGAAACAGAAAAGTAACGCTTCCCACAAATTGCGTTTTATTGGCACAAAAGTTGACATGTTGATGGTTACAAAAAAATATTTTTTACACTTTAACGAAATGACACATACTGAAAAATAAAGCGCAATAATAATGCTTCACAATGACGTTAGTTAATGTATGACATGTTGCTATTTTATATTGGTAACGCCATCTCTCAGAAAATCCTTAAAATAAAGTTATAGAACCAATAGTAAATAAACAATAAAATTTAATCAAAAATCCTTTTTTGCCATAGTATTCATTAATTCTTCTTGTTAATTGATATGTAAACTATTACCCGATTGTGGTAAAAAATAACTCATATTGTAAACTTCCAAAAAAAAAAAAAAAACGACGACAACGCACCTAAATTTGATATAAAATTCAGTGGTTAGTAGAAAAACAAAATGTTGGTGGTCTGAAATTTTTATCAAACCGGTTTTTGATAATACAAAGCTTTGAATTATTCCACTTGTTTTTACGAAATTCTAAACAAAGCTTTTCTGGTTTCTTAGATTTGTATGCTCAGAAATTTTGATACACACTAATTTGAAAAAAAGTAATAATGATGAACATTCGAATTTTTGTATAGAAAATTTTAAATTTTTGACTAAAATCCCAGCGGCCTTTTACTTTTGCACCAAACTGTACATATGTACATATAATATATAATGGGACCAATTTATGCGAAGCATTTACATTGCATATGTACAGAAACACATCGACACATTTCCAATTCCGTACAAATACTAATTTTCGCCAAATCTATTTTCGATTTAATTTCATGGCTTCCCTTAATGTCATTGCAATATTCGATTGCATGATTGCAACTACATACAACAACAAACAAAACTACAACAATCAACAAATCCAATCAAACTAACCTGTGCTGCATTGCATTTGCAATTAACTACTGCCTATTTTCGCGCTGCTATCCATTCAATTCGCTTAGAAGCACGCGCCGAAATTTCGGGACCACCAATACGATATTTAACACCGGGCTCTACACTACGCCTGCAATGTCGTGTTGTGCAGAATACGGAGGCATCCGAGTTCATATTCTGGTATCATGATAATCGTATGATCAACTATGACAGTGATCGGGGTATAAATGTTTCAACGGATCCAGGTGAGTGAGAAACAAATTTCGAGTAGATATACAAAACTTTTATTTTATTATTTATATTGGAAGAAGAGCTATTATAGAATATATTTCATTGTGTTATAGAAAAAACACTCTACAAATATTTGCCTATAGTGTAAGCAGGGACTTTTTATGTCTCTTACAAAAAATTGTTTTTTGGGGCAAGTTAACTCACTAAAGCTTACCAAGTGCATGTAGAAGTAATGCGGAAGATGCTCCAATTGGTAGAATATGTCGCTGGAGGGTTTGGCCGATTTAAAATACTTTTTAAGTGGTGTGAGGTATTTTCAGCAACCAAAGCATTCTCAGGTTACAAAATAGAAGAAACTACTTTTAATAGAAAGTTTTATAGTTTTCTGTGCGGGCTTGTCACAAAATACTTTGCAGTTCTGCAGCGTTTTAGACTGGATCATCGATCTTTACGTAAATTGCATACATAATCGCTGACTCACTTCATGATTCTTGCAGAACTGATTCCAATTAGTGGGTTTGGCCCTGTGGCGGAATCGCTGAGCCACAGTTGACCAACTCATCGGCAATTTCATTCCTTGAACATCGCAGTGTCCTGGAACCCACACAAATAGAAGCTTATTCTTTAATTCTTTTAAGCGTTTTCTTATATTTTTGAACAATATTTGAGGTTTGCTTTGCGTTCTCCAGAGTGTTTAGTATAGGCTCCAATCTGTTTCCAGCTCCATCCCCTCTCAATTCTCCATCCTGCTACTTTCAGAATGACAAAAAATTTAGCTTAGAAAACAATAGCCATTCCTCCCAGAGCGTAAATATACTTATTACTATAGTTTAAGTGCCATCCGGCCCCAGAACCTATTTTGTTCTTGGACCTATCGGTAAAGAAAATATCTGTCAAACCTCTTTGAAGCACTCCGGATTGTATTCAAGGCATCCGTAATGCATAAACCTATACGAGTACTTCTTAGCACTCTGTTTATTTCCCGCCACCGTAGGCGAATGGATTGGTGCGCGACTTTCATTCGAAATTCAAAGAGAACGTAGGTTCGAATCTCTGTGAAACACCAAAATTAAGAAAAACATTTTTCTAATAGCGCTCGCCCCTCGGCAGGCAATGGCAAACCTCCGAGTATATTTCTGCCATAAAAAAGATAAAAGTATCTGCCATTTGGAGTCGGCTTGAAACTGTAGGTCCCTCCATTTGTGGAACAACATCAAGGCGCACACCACAAAAAGGAGATGGAGCTCGGCCAAACACCCAAAAAGGGGTACGCGCTAATTATATATATTTCCTGATGTGTGGACTTAGCCATATTCCGTCGCCTCCAGAAGAATAAGTGATGATGGGTCCGATAAATATTGTATATATTCACCAGACCACAGCAGGTTTCAGACCCCAGGTTTTGCCAAAGGCTCTACGGCAATTTGAAAGATCCGCGATGCGCGATTCACCTTGAGCGAAACATGTGTTTCCCAAGTCAGTCTCTTATCCAAGATTACTCCTAGATATTAAACTGTCTCAGAGACTCTGATTGTCACACCTTTCAATACTAGAAGACTCCAATTTCCGATTTCAGGTGAACAAGACTAAGTTAGTTTTGTACTGATTGACGGAAAGACCTTGTCGTCGATTTTATCCAGAATTCTCTGCACTTCCATGCAAAGCTTTCTTAGGGATTTATCCGATGTGACATCGTCCGTATATGCTTGGACATGAAATTCGAGTTATTGCATCTCCGTTAACAGAGAGTATTTGACGAAGCACCGCATCAGCGAAAAAGGACACCCCGTGTCCTTTGGGTTTCAACAGTATTTAGAAGCCAATACCACTATACGCATTTATTTAAAAAAAAAATTAAGTCTTTATTTAATTATATATTTATTCATTCTTATTCATAAAATTGTGACACCATTTACATCTGCAGGTCAGTTGGACGTTTTCTTATTAGGACGAGTAGCATTGTTCTATTTGGATACAGGAATACAATAGACTTTTCTCACTCTGTTGGGAAACATGAAGTTGTGAAGCAGTGATTAATTATAATTTGAGTGCTTAGAATAAATGTCCAATGGCGTTCGACTTGATACCCATGACAGATAGCACAACTTCTGATCCCAATACTCCATCAAATCGAAATTCACATTTTTAACCAAAATTACTTTTATAATTTTGAACTGGAGTACTATTTCCGCTTTTGCAGACGCTAATAAAATAACCATTAAGCATTTTTGAGTCAATTTTAAATTCAGATTTCGATATTTCAAGTACATTAAGGTTTTTTATATTACGTTATAAATTTAAGATGGTAGTAAGGGATCCAGTTTTTATTTAAAGCACAACCATTTTGCATTTCTTCTAATGGCTGTAACTTTAATTCTTGCATACTTAGGAAACTTTCTCAACGCAGAAGTACGCACTTAAACTTATACTGCTTGTATCATCATTTAATACGCGCTTCATTTTATCTTTAAATGCATTAATATGCAACGATATTTTAAATAGTCAGAAAGCAAGCAGATTGCAAAATTGTATGCAAAAATGTGGCTGCTCACGTCAATGAAATGAAATGCATTGTGGGCTAAAACAAAATTCACTATATTTGTGCGTATGCATATAACTGTGAAAAAGGTGTTATTTTTTCATGTGCACAACTCAAACGCTGCCTTGTACGAGGGGAATAACAAAAGTTTGGTAAACAAAACGAAAAACGGACACATTTTTTTATTTTTAACTTCTAGTTTTTATTATTTTTTACTTTCTTCACATAATCACCTTTAAATTCAAGATATTTTTTAAGCTGTTTAACTGATGAAAAAAGTCCTCAAACTCACGTATTCATAGCTTATTAAATTCAGCAGTAACCACATTTATTATCTCTTCATTGCTAACAGAGACTTTTCCTGCCAAATTTTTTTAATTTTTGGAAATAACCAAAAATCACACGACAGTTCCTCGTTTTTCCTATTTTCAAGTCAATTCTTTAACACTTCTGGTAAGCAGTTTTCAATTATTGTGTGAGAAGAATCTAACGGTATAGCAGCAACAAGTTTTGCTCTTTCCAAGTAAACTGATATTATCACTTTTGTTGCTGACTTTTGGTACCTGGCTTTCATAGATGGATTTGCTCCTTTCTGGCTCCATACCAGAGACTTCTATTTGGCTTCCGTGTCATACTTAAAAAACCAAGATTCGTCACCTATTGCAATCATACTCAAATTGCTAGACTCTCCGTTTTCGAATTATCTTAAAATATATTGAATAAAATTTACTCTAGCTTCTTTTATACTGTCATTAAAAATTATTGGATTTCTTTGTGTATTACAAATCATTATGCAATATTCGCGAGACTGCTATATCATTCAAACCTAATTCACTGCATATCATTTCCACGTCGGTCGACGATTTTGGCCGTCCTTCTTTAGGCTCGTCCTCCACAGAAAAATGTTCAGTCAGGAGTCTTTGACACCACTTACATAGTCCTAAGAGAAGAAGTGCCTATTCCATATGCATTTGGATCACATTGAAAATTTCCGCAGGATTGAGTTTACGTCGAAAACCGTGAAGTATTAAGTAAAGAATTTCCTGCTGCATCGTTGGCGGAATTTCGACTGACATAGCATCAATTATTTTATATTTCACGTCTCTATTCTAACCGATGTGAAATATTTTCAAAAAAATAAAAAAGTGCCCTACCTAATAGACTTACCGAACCTTTGTAAGTCCTCTCGTATGTATCAATATCACCGTAGTTTTTTGTTTCAGACATACATAAATATAAATATACCGCTACCTTTACAGGTTGACCTGAGGATCCATGCTTGCATTCGTATACTTTTTTTAATTTTCTGTTATATAAACAAATATGTCAAGTACGTTTGCATGTAAAAAATTCATTAAATATCTATCAGTGGTAAAAATATAGATATCTGCAATCTCAGTTCGAGGACTATGAATATTCATGAAAAAATTACAGCATTTAAGCATTCTATATTTTTATTTAAAATTTTTTATATCTACTTAAATTTTTTCTTACATCTTTTTAAAGAAATTATTAACTGAAATTCCAGAATATTTTTATTACATATTTTCTTTTTCTACTTCCTCACAGATTTCCAATCATCAGAGCTGACAATTCAACGAACACGTCGGGAGCATTCGGGGAATTTCACCTGTGTTGCTAGTAATACGCAACCTGCAAGTGTGTTAGTGCACATTTTTAAAGGTAATATTAATAGATGATAATATATAAAAAATGCATGAAAATAGAGAACAAAATAGAGCCAAAATTTCTGAATGGAAAATTGTAGGTTTACAAAAAATTTACTGAATTATTTTATTTTGAATTACGAAGTAACAGGTGGCGCAAAAGTAACCTTGCGATGTTTTTTGGCTGTAATTTAAAAAAAAATACCAGTCTAACGGTTAGACGCGATAGAAGTGAAACCTTCCGTAAAACAAACTAAGAGAGAATGAGACGAAAGCAGCATTAGGGGCGGGATAATTATAGGTTCATTATAATATTGCTATAAAGTTCATATTTTATTTTCTTCATTTTATTATTATTCATCCTCCATGTTTTCAATTTCAACAAATGATACGAGTGGCTTATGATAGCTAAACTATGATACAAATGCTTTGGTTTCGATGTTGTCAACATATCTTTGAAATACCGCGTCAATTGTTGTTTTACATATTTTTAAATTGAATGATGTATTGAGAAAGTCAATTGAAGGAACCGCTGTGTACAATGCAAAATTTACGTTAAAATCGCCACTTAAAATCATTGGAACTTTATCGTAATCTTTTCTAAGTATCCGCGATACTTCTGGTGTATACTTTATTAAATTTTCGTGAATGAATTCCGTGATGCTATTTATTGATTTTTTTTCTGTCGATATTCACGACACTTTTCTGCATTATTTTTCGGCATAATTGCGGTAAATATTTAAAAATGAAAATATTTACGAATATAAAAATACACACGCGGTTGCTATTATGAGCGTCCCCAGCAAAACTTGCGTGACCGAAACTCTAACACAATTACATTTTTTTGAATGTTACAAACACATATGCACGCAGGTTTTGCTGGGGCGTGACCGAAACTCTAACACAATTACACATATGCACTCGTATTTGTTTGAAAATCGACTTTTTTTTTGGTTCTCCGTCACCTTTGGAAAATGTGTAAACAGTAAGCAAACTTTATTCATATATTTTTCCTCATTTTTGCATCAGTAAAATTAAACAAACGCCGTAGCCGAATGGGTTGGTGCGTGACTACTATTCAGAATTCACAGAGAAAACGTCAGTTCGAATCTCGGTGAAAACACCAAAATTAAGGAAAACTATTTTTCTAATAGCGCTCACCCCTCAGCAGGCAATGGCAAAACACCGAGTGTATTTCTGCCATGAAAAAAAGCTCCTCATAAACATATCATAAAATAAAATAAAATAACTGTATAAAAAAAATGTTTTTCTTGTGATTCGAACCAAGGATTTTGGATCGGAAGCTCACATTGCTAGTCGCTCGGCTACCGCGCCATGCTGTCGGTGCTGGCCTAAAAGTTATTTAGTTCGTCGCTACGTTTATACCAACATATAATATAATGCTTCGTAGCCAAGAGTGTCGCTTTTTTCGTTTCACTTTTTCTCAAATCACTCCCAACGATTCTAAAGAAGTTTTCACTTCAAAAAAAGGAAAAACTTTGATTCTTCTTGTGGATTATTTTTATTTGGTCTTTTAATTTTTTTTGCATCAAGTCGTGAATATGATGTCATGTAAATGGCCGCCGCCACAGTTGATTGCCATTTGAGCCCTTTTTATGGCATTTTCCATCACTTTGGCCAAAACTTCCGGCGATAGGTCCTCACATTCTTGACGGATATTGTCTTTAAGAGCTGCAAGAGTCTGAGGCTTGTTGACATAAACCCGCGACTTCAAAAAGCCCCACAAATGAAGTCTGGAGCGGTCAAATCAGGCGATCATGCTGGCCAGTGCAAATCGCCAAAACGGGAGATTAGGCGCCCGGGAAATGCATCCTTCAGCATATCGGTTGTGGCACATGCAGAGTGTGCCGTTGCACCGCCCTGTTGGAACCACATGCTTTCCAATCCCAATTCATCAACTTGCGGCAAAAAGAACTCGTTGATCATTGCTCTGTAGCGCTCACCATTCACAATAACCGTTTGGCCCGCGACGTCTTCGAAGAAAAAAGGTCCGATGACTCCTCCAGCGAAAACAGCACACCATACAGTGACTTTGAGCGGGTGTAATGGCTCTTCGTGGGTTACACGCGGATTTTCAGTGCCCCAGAATCGTAAATTTTGCTTATTTACGTACCCGCTAAGATGGAAATGGGCCTCATCACTCATGATTATTTTTGATGAAAAATCATCTTCCTCTTGGTGGTGATTAAGGATGGCTTGAGCATATGTTAGACGCGATTGGCGGTCAGCAGCTAACAGCTGATGCACTGTGCGGACTTTGTACGGAAACATCTTTAAATCTTGTACCAAAATTCGCTGTAAGGCCCCTCGACTGATACCCATTTGCGTGGAACGTCGTCTGGTCGATGTCGACGGCTACAGCAGCACTATTCTCTGCAGAACGGCTATTCCGTGGTCTGCCACGCCTGGCAGCATCTCGTGTTGTGCCAGTCTCTTCGAGGCGAGCGGCTAAGCGTCGCATTGTTTCACCAGTAGGCGTTGGACGGCAAGGAAATCTGCGACGAAATTCACGTTGTGCCAAAGGCACCGAACGATTATTGGTTAAATAAATAGTCAACAATATTCCGCGTTCTGGAGCAGTGTAGCGTAACATTGTTTATTAACGTGTATTTCGCATGTGTTTACTACACAAATATCAAAACAGAACTGACATTAGGGGCCAATCGCAAAACTTATAGCATTTTCTGATAAGAGGATTACTTTAGCGCCACCTGTTATAACAAAAAAATGCTACCGTCGAAGCCGGTCTTTATTCGTTACTGCAACTTTTACAAAGTTAGTGAGTGAGTTATGTGAAAAAGATGTTTGATAGAAATCTGATATTGAAACAAATTCCACTTAATTATTTTCCATAAAAATGCTTCATCTTTTTTCTGGTACTATAAGAATAGTGAACAGAAAATACTTGCATGTAGAGCAGCTCCAGCAGTCAAAACAAAAAACAGACGTTTCATATAAAATATTTTCGATCACTTGAACTTTTCCCAAATTTTAAAATTTAAACCATCGGTTAAAAAAATATAGACCCCTCGTCTAATGTAGGCTTTGACACAGTTGATAATGAACACATCTTCTTTTACAATTAATAGCCTTTGTTCATCCTGCGTAATACTGTTTTTGTAACATTTTTTCATTATGTATTTAGTCTTGGCAAATCAACTAAAGAAAGCAACTTTGCCTTAAAAATTTCCATATAGGGTCAGGGTGGCCCAAATCTCAGATCTTTCACTAAAAATCCAAATAAAAGATGCAGCTCCAGGCTAAAACAAATTGAAGATAATTGAACAGAAGCTGCTATAAACAGCCTAGGCCAAATGTATTAGGCACCCCATTGAATTAGTGATCTTTTATTTATAAATTAGTACAAATTAAAAGAATTAGTGATAAAAAAATAATATTTAGTGCGTCCCCGCTACTACGTTACATTTTAAAATATTGTAGCTGAAATGTGTTCTGTGAGGCTTAGATCTGGAGACTGCGCTGGCCAATGGAATTGTCGCTAAACCAACGCATCGTAGTCGCTTAGTTGTGACAAGGATCATTGTCTGGTTGGAATTGAACTCTATCTAAATTAGTGTCACCGAAAACGTCGTTAACGGCGAATTTCTAATAGATTTATATATGCACTTTTGACTGTCCATTTGATCCTCGCAAATTAACATTTTGCCAACACCATCAGTAGCCATACAGTCCTAGATCATAATGCTACCTCCCGTCGACTCATGAACGTCACACCAGGTGTTCCAAATACCTGTAGGAAAGGGGGGAAAAAAAGTTTTACAAAAAAAAAATTGGTGTTGAATACTCAAAATTGGACTGGGGTAAGAAGTTATAATTTTTGATATTTTAAAATGATATAAGCTAAGCCTTCCTCGAAGTTCAATTCATCAGATCACAAAAAAGTCCACCAATTTGCCTCCGAAAAAATTTGGTATAAGAGAGCCAGTTCTATGCGCCACGGCTTCCTTGCTTATAAGCATCCTTATAAACCTGCTTCCAGAAGGCTGCTTCGAGCAGTAACGGATTTGTCAATATCTTCCGACAGGGCAATTGTAAGGGCAGAAGAGGATTTTTAGCGATATTTGAGAGACTCGCGTATAAGCATTCAACCTCTTCGTACACTAGTGAGGCGTTTTCTTCCACCTTTTGATTTATTACAAAACAAACAAAAAAGTTGGCGTTTACACTTCTGTTAGGTGTTTGGCCGAACTCTTCCTCCTGTTTGTGACGCGTGTCTTGATGTTACTCCTCAAATGGATTAATTTGATTGATTTTGTTTTATTATGGTGGGATTTTGTCTCCGCAAATCGTGCATGTGCTATTATGCAACCGCGCACCGGGAACATCCCACCAAATTGCCAATTCAAACCTGAGACCTCCCTTCCTTTGACATATTTGCAAAAAGGAGCTGTCACTTTTGTAGCAAAATTTTAAATTACTTGCATTTTAGTGGGGTACCTTATATTTTTGGCCAAAGCTATATATAAATACATATATATATACAAGGTGGCGCAAAAGTAACCTTGCGATGTTTTCTGGCTGTAATTTAAAAAAAAAAAAACTGTGATTCTTCTTGTGGATTATTTTTATTTGGCCTTTTAGTTTTTTTTACATCAAGTCGAGAATATGATGTCATGTAAATGGCCGCCGCCACAGTAAATTGCCATTTGAGCCCTTTTTATGGCATTTTCCATCACTTTGGCCAAAACTTCCGGCGATAGGTCCTTACATTCTTGACGAATACTGTCTTTAAGAGCTGCAAGAGTCTGAGGCTTGTTGACATAAACCCGCGACTTCAAAAAGTCCCACAAAAAGAAGTCTGCAGCGGTCAAATCAGGCGATCTTGCTGGCCAGTGCAAATCGCCAAAACGGGAGATTAGGCATCCGGGAAATGCATCCTTCAGCATATCGGTTGTGGCACGTGCAGTGTGTGCCGTTGCACCGTCCTGTTGGAACCACATGTTTTCCAATCCCAATTCATCAAGTTGCGGCAAAAAGAACTCGTTGATCATTGTTCTGAAGCGCTCCCCATTCACAGTAACCGTTTGGCCCGCGACGTCTTCGAAGCAAAAATGTCCGATGACTCCTCCAGCGAAAACGGCACACCATACAGTGACTTTGAGCGGGTGTAATGGCCCTTCGTGGGTTAAGGCGGATTTTCAGTGCCTCAGAAGCGTAAATTTTGCTTATTTACGTACCCGCTAAGATGGAAATGGGCCTCATCATTCATGATTATTTTTGATGAAAAATCATCTTCCTCCTGGTGGTGATTAAGGATGGCTTGAGCGTATGTTAGACGCGATTGGCGGTCAGCAGCTAACAGCCGATGCACCGTCTGGACTTTGTACGGAAATATCTTCAAATCTTGTACCAAAATTCGCTGTAAAGACCGTCGACTGATACCCATTTGCGTGGCACGTCGTCTGGTCGATGTCGACGGCGCTTCCATGACATCCTCGGCTACAGCAGCAATATTCTCTGCAGAACGGCTACTCCGGAGTCTACCACGCCTGGCAGCATCTCGTGTTGTGCCAGTCTCTTCGAGGCGAGCGGCTAAACGTCGCAGTGTTTCACCAGTAGGCGTTGGACGGCGAGGAAATCTGCGACGAAATTCACGTTGTGCCAAAGTCACCGACCGATTATTGGTCAAATAAATAGTCATCAATATTCCGCGTTCTGGAGCAGTGTAGCGTAACATTGTTTATTAACGTGTATTTCGCATGTGTTTACTACACAAATGTCAAAACTGAACTGACATTAGGGGCCAATCGCAAAATGTATAGCATTTTCTGATAGGAGGATTACTTTTGCGCCACCTTGTATATATTTTGAGGAAAATGAAATACATTATTTCCTCGTAAGATGGCTATACTGATCACACATAAAGTAATTTTAAATCATTTACGAAAAGCTGAATTCAAAAAGAAGCTCGATGTTTGGGTGTCAGACCAATTAACAGCAAATAACATGATGGATCGAATTTCCATTGGTCAAATGGAATGAAATTGACCTATTTCGTAATTATATGAAACTGGGAATGAAAAATGAGTCACATATGAAAATATTGTCCAAAAACCATCGTGGTCAAATCGTGATGAAGCAGCTCAAATGGTGGCCAAACTAGGACTAACGGCCAAGAAGATTCTTCTATATATTTGGTGGGACTTGAAAGAAATCATCTATTATGAGTTGCTACCGTATGACAAAACACTTGATTCAGATCTCTACTCTCAACAGCTGGCCCGTTTGAAGCTAGCGATTGACCAGAAACACGCAGAATTGGCCAACAGAAGACGCTTTGTGTTCGATCAGGACAACACTTGTGAAATGACTCGCTAAAAGCTCTGGGAGCTTGGGTGGGCAGTTTTATTGCATCCGAACCTGACACCAAGCGATTACCGCCTTTTTCTCTCTTTGCAAAACTTCCCAACTGATAAGAAATTTGTATCAAAAGAAGATTGTGAATTTCGATTACTAGAGTTTTTCGCCAATAAGGGCCAAGACTGAGATATGTATTACGAAGCTACCTTTAAAAACGGCAATGAATTATAAAACAAAACGGTGCATATTTGACCCAAATCGAAACATCTTAAATAAAGTTTTGTATTTTACGGTATTACAAAAACAATCAGTTGCCACGTACATTCACATGTATAAAATGTATACTTGACTACCTATACCTACATGCTGCTCCATACATTAAATGGGTTTGAAATTTGTACAGCTGTCTATGCACGTAATGCACCAATGTTACGTGCACTTGGTGAATTAAATAAGATTTCGAGTTCAATATCAATTGATTTTTCCTTAGAAAAATGTGAATTCGTTAAAACTCTGAACTCTTACTTTAGTATCCAATGAATTTTTAGTGCTCTTAGTAATAAACCTATATTTTCCTATAGTCTGTAGAGAACTGGTTTTTCCATAGACTAAATTTATATGAATCAACTGAAAAGCTACTCTATAATGCCTTTCAAAGCGGCTTTTCTCTCTACTGTAAACATCCATAACACTGAATATTTTATTGTTAAGCCGCCATATATTTGCACATAGCTAACAGCTCTACATGTATACAAGTATTCGCATTTGTATATTATATCCAAACAATTACTGCTTACTTGCCTACCTATCTTACTACACTTTTTGGGGAAAATCAAAAGGAGCTCTGCTCTAACTTTTTTTTCCGTCACGTTTCAATACAATTTCCAATAATATTGCTTATTTTATATATGTGGATGTAACCGGCATACGTGTAAGACCATTTTACCACAATCAAAAGCAACAAGTGCCCTTTGAATTATTCGCCTTGAGTTGCCAATAAATTAAATTGCTTTTCAGCACCTGTCATCCTCGCTTTGGCTGCACTTGTGGCGATAATTGCAAATGCTTGAATGTCTATGCGCCTGTAAGGAATTTCTCAAGAGGCCACAACAAATTTACAAACATATGGATGTTTATGTGTACACAAAAACGTACAATAGAATCGTGTGTTTGTAATCGCAGACAGTAGACAGCGAGCTGAGAAGGGAGTCAGTATAAGCACGAGTAGAGATATAGGCAGACATGGAAATGCTACACCGAGCACATGTGCCCTTGTACACATATAGTTACATAGGTACATATATGAGTTTAGATTGAGGTGCACTGGCAGACATAAATTTGATAGCTTTATTGCTTGCGCGCACACAGCTGAGAAATTCAATCTATGAAAGTAAAAATAAAAACAAAGACTAGTAAGCCTAGAACGTGCCGACGAGTAAACAAAAATTACATTCGTAATTAACTTTTTTGGAATAGGCCTTTCAAATTAAGTTCTCAAGGAGAAGATTACTAAATTATAAGTACACAATTTTACATACAGGCGTACTTACCCCTTTTGAAGACATCTACTTTCTATAAACCTTTTGACCGACTTTGGTCAAGAAAATTATAGGAGAGTAATAAAATTGTGAAAATTTTTTAACCCTAGAAGGACAGTCATATTTTTAGTACACTAAAAACATTCTTCGCTGAAATGACGACAATTCTTTTTACGCTTTCTTCAGATTGCACCTACACCCAAAAAGAATAAAATATAAATGTATTATTTTACTCAGAATATTTATTTAATAGTTTTAATGCTTGTTTATTTATTTTAATATAATATAAAATTTAAAATGAAAAATATTGATTTTCAAAAAGGAATTTTTTTTTGCTCATAGCCTCTGACAAACTTCAACAAAAAAGTAGTATTAATCAAATTAAAATTCATTAATACTTTAAAAAGGTACATTTTATGCTTACAACTAAAAATAAAACTCTGTTTTTAAGTCTTTAACTTTATTTTGCACGTGAACCACGGAGATCAATTTTATGCTCCCTACACAAGCTTTTTTACATTTGGCGCATGAAGATTTGGTCATTCGACGTTTGGATGATGGACAAATCGCGCAAATCTTTCTTTTTTTTTTTGCTTGCTGATACTTCTCTACTGTTTTCTGCATTCTCATCATGTTGAACTAGTCAACTTTGAATATTCTGTCGAGCTGCCGTTTTTAAAGTTACCACATTAAGTCTTTTATATAAGTGCTTTTGAATGAGAGCAGAGTGTAAACCTTTCATAAATTTTCTGCGACTAAGTGGTTTCTGTCCTAATTGGAACATATTATGGGTGTATATAACATAACTATTTATATAAGCCATATTGAGTATACCAAAAAATACTGCCATTGGCTATTGCTTAGCGTCTACCATGTATTTTGTTCTACTGTCACACATCATTACTATTTTGAGACCATATTTTGCAGGCTTGTTCGGTATGTACATTTTAAAACCACATCTACCTCTGAATGGAACTAACTGCTCGTCAATGGTCATATAGGGCCCTGGCGTGTAATTCTCCCGACATTTTTGAAAAAAAATATCCTATACCTTTCTTATCAGAGCAAATTTGTCTGCTATCAGACCTACGCGTACTGCCTTATCATCAAACCGCAAGCAGGACATTAGAAAATTAAATCGGTTGTGATATTTATTTTGATCCAGAGTAAGACTAATTAAATAACTCTGCAATTGAGAGGTGGTTATTCCTCATGGCAGCTGTTAAAGCTAACATACCGATCAAAGCTTTTATTTCCTCATTGTTTGTTTCTTTTCTTTGCGCCGCTTCAAAGGAATTAATACACGAACGAGTGCTGATTTCGACGTTGGTCCACTCAACAATTGCTTCAATTATGGCGTCTGTTATAAAAAGTCTGAACACTTGTAGTGGATCCACAATATTTTTGCACAAGCGAGTAGGACCACGTACTTGATGTACAATATTTTGTTCATATCTATGAAACGTAGCTTTTTGCGTCGACCACTTATGACGGTTTTTTCCACGCAATATGGTTTTTTAGAAAATAATTATATGAGGGATGCCTTTTATATGTCGGTATTAGAGAACAAAAACAAATTTTAATCATCGAAAATCACTTTATTGATTTCAAAATATTCTCCATGAAGATCTATACACTTTTGCATGCGTTTGAACCAATTGTCGAAGCCCTTTTGCCACTCTGAATGAGGTACCTCCAAAACATGCATTCTGAATGCCACAACCGCTTCTTCAGGTGTCGAAAAAGTTTACCTCTCAGTTTGTTTTTCACGTACGGGAATAAAAAGAAGTCATTCGGTGCCAAGTCAGGACTATACGGCGGATGACCCATTAATTCGATGTTTTGGGTGCTCAAAAATGCAGTTGTTTGAGCCGATGTGTGAGAGCTCGCATTGTCATGGTGAAGAGTGATCCGTCTTTGGCGATTGGTTTTAATAATTTCTTGGAAGACAACTGGCAAACAAATGGTTGTGTACCACTCAGAATTTACTGTTCTGCGTTGTTCTAGTGGTACGGTTGCGACATGTCCAGTTCTTCCGAAAAAACAGGCGACCATTTGCTTGGAAGTGCTTCGTGCGCGAACAACTTTTGTTGGATTTGGCTCATCTTGAAACACCTATACAGTCGACTGCTGTTTACTTTTTGGCTCATACGCGTAAATCCATGATTCATCACCTGTCACGATGTCATAGAGGTTTTTCGAAGCCCCACAATCGTATTTTTTGAGCATTTCCTTCGACCAATCGACAGGAGCCTTTTTGTGAGCGCTTGACAAATTGTGTGGAATCCAACGCGAACAAATTTTTTGACAGTCAAATGTTTATGCAATAGTGAATGTATGCTGGTCCCACTAATGCCTAAGATTGTCTCAATCTCACGATAGGTCACATGATGATCTTGTAATATCAGTTCGCGCACAGCATCAATGGTTTTCGGAACAACAACTTGTTTTGGACGACCTTCACGAAATTCGTCTTGGAGTGAACTACGACCACGATTGAATTCACCATACCATCGATAAACACTGGTCCTTGATGGAGCCTCATCGCCAAAAAATGAATTAAGTTCATCCATGCAATGTTGCTGAGTTAATCCACGTCGATAGTTATAAAAAATAATCGCACGAAAATGTTTACGATTAAATTCCATTTTTGGACCGAGATGAATCTTTTAAGTTACTGTAAACAACACAAATACCGCTGGTATTTCATAACGTTCTGAGTACGTTAAAGCCAAAAATGTCAAACTTTGCGATACAGCTGTCAGTTGCCAGATTGCAACACAAGGGTTGCCAAATCCCGATAAAAGGCACCCTTCGTATCAGACTTTTCAAGCACTACATTCAACGGGATACCGTCTTTGTCTGCCAAAACCTCTTCAGAAGAATTTTCTTCTTCCTAGCTCTCCCAAGTCTATCTTAAGCCCGCCAATGGCATAATCATCTTCATCCGAATCTATTAAGTCATCGTCTTCAGACAGAAACTTTTCAACAACTCTGTCATGCGACATCTTTAATCTGATGCTGGAAAATATAGTGTGTGCCGCAGAAATCGATCGCTCAAACACGATTTATTTAAAAGAGCGTACAACTGCTGGCGTATGCCGATGATATCGACATCATCAGCCTTAACAACCGCACTGTTACTTTTGACTTCTCTAAGCTAGATAAAGAGACAAAGCGAATGGGTCTGGTGGTGAAGGAGGACAAAACGAAGTACCTCCTGTCTTCAAACAAACAGTCGGTGCACTCGCGTATCGGCACCAACGTCACTGATGACAGTTATAATTTCGAGGTTATAAAAGACTTTGTTTATTCAGGAACCAGCATTAGCACCGATAACAATGTCAGCCTTAAAATCCTACGTGGAATCTCTCTTGCCTACTTTGTACTAAGTAGGCAATATAGTAGTAAAGTCCTCTGCCGACGTACAAAACTAACAATTTATAAGGCTCTAATCATGCCCGTTCTGTTGTATGGCGCAGAAGCTTGGACGATGACAATATCCGATGAGGCGTACCTGGCAGGGTTTGAGAGAAATATTCTGCGGAAGATATTTTCATATTCACCCATTAGCGACGGGGCAGTAAGAAAACACTGAGATGGCATACCGCTTTTAATACTATCGATGACGTAAAGTCTCCGTACGTCCTCAGGAGCGGCACCCGGATGTAGGAATCTGTTGTGTCAATAAACATAAATACGGCTCCACCTTGAAGAAATGTTAATGCAGTTCCAAGGTGAAAATCAGCCGAAGAGATTGAATGTTATAGCGTTAGTGGGAGCAGTTTCCACATACCATTGGTAGGATGGCCCTTTTATAATGTATCTGACATATTGATTTCAACATCGTTACTAAAAAAAAATCATAATTCTACGCTTAGTTATATTCAAAAACATTATAACGTCATAGTCATTGTTAATATTTTAATCATAGTTAATAGTCAAAAGCGTAGTCATTGGCACGGTCATGGCGACACTGTTGGTAATAATCATATTCACAGCTATAATCATAGCCATAGCATAGTAATAATCATTGTCATACCCATAGTCGTTGTATTATTACTTGTAATATTCATAGTTACGGTCAGTCATAGTTCTAGTCAAAGTCACAATCGTAGTTTTAATCAAAGTTACAGTCATGCAGCAAATATGGAGTAGTATGTCCATAGTCATAGTGATGGGCAAGGCCATTGCCGTAATAATAGTCCTAACCAAAGCAATGATATGATTGTAATACTCAGAGTTGCCTCAATCTACCACACTGCCTTTGACGTTGAAGTCTTTATGGGGTACGACCTCAAGCCCCGGGAACGAATGGTTGCATGGGACTTCAAGAAGAAACCCGTCATCATTAGCGTCGCGGAACGGAGATGCCAAACTGGGACACTGAACCAAGTGGCAGATAGACGACGAAACTCATTCCCATAATAGGCAAATAGATCCACATGAACTACGGGGAAGGGAATTATTTCTTAACTCAGTTCCTCTCGGACCAGGGATACTTCCGGAGATACCTTTACCGCATGGGCAAGGTAAGCGTCCCCAAGTGCATAAATATATCTACTGCAAAGCGCCGAGAGATGATGCTGAACACACGTTTTTTAGTTGTGGCAGACGGCTCGCGGAAAGAGATACTCTGAGGAAGCAGAATGGCGACATCGCGTCAAACGACGTAATCAGCAAAATACTCGAACGAGAGGACAGCTAGAACACAGTAACGAGATAAGATTCATCGAGAGAGATTCAGACACACAGAGGACGAGCCTGGAGTTGGTGTGTTATGGATACCGTTCTGGGCCCTTCCAAAGTAATGAGTGTCGCCAAAAAAGAAGAAATAATTTTATAAAGAAATTTCCACAATTTGTAGTGGGTGCTGAACGTGGCACTATTCCAAAACTCCTTTAAAAATTTAGTCAAACTGGACAACGCGACTATTTATTGTGGATAGTGGAGGATGGGGTATAGAGATAAGGCAGCGAATATTATTCGAACTTTTAGATGAGTTGTTCTGCTGTATCAACATTGTTTTATAGATCGGTGGCCTGTTACCATACCTGAAAGTGGGTACTAAAATTTTTATTGAAAGAAGTGCTGCAGTTATCCTGGTTTTAGTCGACCTTTTGAGAAGTGCAGATATATATCTGGTGAATAAATTTATAAGTAGAAAGTGCAATTTGTTGCATACATACATGTTAAAGAAATATATAGTGCAACTTGCCTGAACGACCATCATGTATATGCTCTTTCTCTTTTTTAAAGCACATTGCGTTTCTTTTAAATGACAATTCAGTGACGCACTACTACAACCTCTAAAGTGGTGGAACAAAGCAGGAATAGCCTCACCATCTTGAGTGAAACCCATAAAGTTACCTTAATCTGGGTCCCGGGACATCGGAACATTAAAGGTAACGAAAAAGCAGATGAACTGGCTAGAGGGGGATCTGCCATGAATAACGCTCTTGCAGAATCGGTATTCACACCATTAGGTGCAGTCAAGAGTACAATTTCCCAAAAATACCTCGGAATCGTGGATTGTAGGTGGAAAGTCCAGACGAAATGCAAAATTAGCAGAACGTTATGGCCCACCTACAACCTCAAGCGATCGTCGATATTGATAAACATGAAACGACGGGACGCCTGGAGACTAACGGCAGTCATAACTGGCTTCTGGTCTATCGGAGAACAAGCCGCCAAAATGGGTATCATCACAATACATACTGTCACAGTTGCAAGCAACCGGATAAAAAGCAGACAATCTTCCATTTCCTCTGTGAATGCCCTGCCCTATGGAAGGACAGAATGTAAACCCTGGGCCAACCGCTGTTCGAACAACTGTCTGGCTTAGACGTTAACAACCTAATAAGGTTCCTTAACCACACAGACTGGACATAGTTATGCTGTAAATAACCGTTAAACAAGTTGGTAACGAGGATGTGGCAACAAAATGGTGCAGAAGCGCTAGTTGGATTCTGGAAGAATCACCACTTTAACCAACCAAACCAACCAACGCACTTTACAATTCAAATAAGTTGGTTGTTAAAAAATAAGCTAAAGATCGTGGAATAAAAATGATCAAATTCGCCAAATAGTAACACAAACTGAGGCTTTCGTATTAGAAACTACAAGGTCTCGTAAATCTCAAACCATGTAACCATTTTTATTATTCGCGTGCAAACATATGACCCCAATAGGATCTACCTAAATGTAAGGGTTAACGTAGTTTGTCGTAGATCTATGTACTTGTATATGGCAGCTACTACAGTGTTGGAAGGCACACATACTGCTACACCATGTCTTATACACAGCCAAACATAAATACTAGCCATTGCTTCGAGCAGCTAACCAATGCAACGCATACGACTGACCCAACGAGGACAACAGCGAAGAGCACAACTACACCGTGACACATTATGGATGGACATGCCCTAATGAACTCTTCATCTAAATTCCCAGCTATTGTGCAAGACTTGTAAATACAACTAAAATCGTTTTTACTTATATACTTGGACGGTGGTAAGCAGAATAAAAATAATAGTCGCGTATGCGACAAAAGCAAGTAAATAAGAGGATATCCCATAAAAGCATCTATATGTAATCAGTTGAATTACTTAGCTAGCTGACCGGCTGGATAGTTTGCGTAAAGGATTCTTTGCAATCCGAAGTGCTGTGGCCGCGTAGTTGTGGGGTTGGCTTAGGTGGTGGAGGTATTTTAAACAGCTCAACACAAAGCATTACCATTACGTCATGCTGTACAAATCTAACGCAGCTACATGCTAACTAACCGAAGGCTTGAATTTAATCTGGATCCGTATGTCTTGCACTCAAATTTAACAGAACTAATCATTTATATTAAAAGGATTCGTGTGTAAATTTTGCTCAACTGCATAGAAATTCGAAATGATCCCATTATGTTAGGCTAGTTTTAATAACTTAATGAATCCAAAGGGATGCTAGAATTTCCTCAACAATTTTTTTCTAGCGCAGTAAATAGTTTGGAAAACCATCTCAGCCAGAAAGCATAAATCCAACGCAATTTGCATAATATGGGCATGAGTGGATTTGTGATATATGACTGTCACTCGTTTAGTCGTATGTCACTGGGGCCATGGAATATTAGGTGATAACAAATGTGTTTTCTGATAACTATCGCCACCCCTGCGTATATTTTTTCCACGAAAAAAACCTCTGATATAAAAAATCCATGGCATTCACGTAGACCTCTTCTCCGAAAACGTCTGTACGTATTGATTTATTTCTTTCGACAAAAAAGGTATACAAAGAAGTACTGCCTAGGAAGTATTCACTTTTGAAAGACGCTTTACAATTTTACACGCTCGAACAACGCGTTAAAGATATTGAAACTTCCTAAGAAAATGGGCGGTCTTTTAGAACAACTCATCGCAAAATTCGTGATTTTTTTGGGGTCAATAATCATCAGAATGATCGATAATTCAATAGTTTGTGAAAAAATTTCAGAAAACTGGTTCTGTCTAGTATAAAAAAAGAATTGGCAGACCAAAAAATTTACGTTCTGTTAAGAGTACTGCTGCTGTAGCGCAGTGTGGCTGAACAACCGTCAACATCGATATCCCGGCGTTCTCATCATCGACTCTTAAATCGACTGTTAGGCAGATTTCATATGTAGGTGTCATGGTGGACATTTAAATGATGTAATTTTTCATATATCATAATTATTAAAAATAAAAACAGTGTAACCTGAAAGAATCTAAGTTTTTAAACAACATATACATACATATATATACATTTGGCCTTTAGCCCCTTTATTGGTCGTTTTATCGAGCTTCTCCTGCTTTCTGTGGCCTTAATGTTTTCCACTGCAGGTCCAGCTTTGTGCCTTGTCTACCGAGGGTGACCGCTGCTAGTAAACTTTGTTTCAATAATTTGATATTTCGTGCCCAGCAATTCGAAATAGACACTAGCGAATGGTAGTTCCGCTGTTGCCAACAAACATTTAAAAGAAGTGGGCGACCAGCAAAAAAACAACTCGAAATCGAATAACTCGTAAAATGTTAATTAATATCTTTAAGTATCCAGGACAACTTTTCCGGCAACTCTCCATACTGATCTGGTGCTAAGCTTTCAATTGCATTTGGTAATGAGTGGACTGCGCTGGTATGAACTTTTGATAAGGGAGGTTTGGCATATTTATTAGAATTTTTTTTGGTATTTATTAAATATTTATTAAATAGTGAAACTTCAATTGAGACATGTTGCCTACAGTGGGCCAAGCCAATACTCAGCTCCTGTCAACGAAAAACGTAGTACTGCTATTTTGGGGACCCGAACGAAGGTCAAACAGCTATTTTCTAGACTAGACTACTAAATTTAATGTCGGTATTCATCCAGGAGTACTTTGTTACTATTAGTGATTATTTTAGTGTCGGTTAGTGACTGTCGGTGAATGAGGACCTTTGTAGATAATGCATTTCTCACCATTTATTTATTAACTAATTTATTTTTTTTTTTCATTTATACACAATATTTCAGTCTCCAGAGCGATGTCTTCAAGACTGATTAAAAAAATGTTTATCTAAAAGAATCCGCTCCAATTTTTTGTAAATTAAATTGTAAATTATAGGTACAAAAATCTACTTTTTTCATAAGAATCGAAGTGCGACTATTTAGCCATAAAAATAAATTACAAGTAAAAATCTTTTGTGAAACAAAATTATTTATATAATATTTCGTATGAGAAGTTTTTAAATTGTGTACGTAATAAAGCTAAAGCCCAAAGAATTCGATGGTAGGGTCACATTCTGTATATGGGTAATGATATAACTGTAAAAAAGCTCTTCGAAACAAATCCGCAAGGCAATAGAAGAAGAGTCTGGCCGAGAAAAAAATGGAAAAATGGGGTAGAAGAAGACATACAAACTATAGGCATATCTGACGTCAAAACAAAAGCTGAAGACCGAGTGACGTGGAGGCGAATTGTAACGGAAGCAATAGTTCACTTCGGGCTGTGATGCTATGATGATGAATAAAGTATTATATGTAAATTAATTTCCCATATTATTATTGTAGTTACAGAATTTCGTTTCGCACGGTTCATATTTGTAGTATACTATTTTAAACCCCTATGATCTTTATCATCGAGTAAATTTCACTCCTTTTTAAGAGATTCAGAATTAGCAAAGTATACGCCCACTCATACATATATGTGAGGTGGGATTATTTGCGGCATTTTTTCGTAGAAAATATCGAAAAATTGAATTTTTGAATGTATAATGACTGTATAGAAAAGAAAAATAAAAAATATCTGCATAATTAGATTTTAATTATTTTAAGTTTTTATACAAAATTTTCGATATTTCTGGAAAGTCGCTTTTGATGATCATCTAAAGGCGTGGGATTTTGGCAACAAAAGTAAAAATACTATTTTGCAGGTAGCAATATAGCATATGTGTGTGCTAAAAAATTTTATCGAATTTCGGTAAAATCAAATTTCCTGTGATGTATAAGGACTATAAAAAATGGGAATTCGACTAAAGAAACAAAGTGTTTTATTCGATTTCTTATTGATTAAACGTTCAAAAATAAAAGAAAACTTAATCGCTCCATATTGCCAGTTACTCTACTTGACTTTGCATGGCTATGGAAATTTTTTTGTATTGAAAGGCAAAATTTTAAAGACGCACAAAATTTTATAAGTAAAGTACATATATATAAATATGCCTTTAAATAGGCACTCAGGAATCAAACAAATGTTTTTAAATAGTATGTAACAATGTCATACATTTGTTAGAGTGACTGTATGACTGCTTCAGCAACTGATTTGTGCAAAGCAAATATTGGAGAATGAAGAGCCACCTCGTGGACTGTGCTGCATTAAATATGTTATCGCATTAAATAAATTTACTTGTGCACACACATCACACACACGAGGATCTGCATATAAATATTTAACCAACTTAAGCACATTCGAGAGATATAAAAGTATTACAACATAAAACGTTCAACATCAAAATAATGCTAAAATGTATGAAAGTTGCACGTTGTGTGTGGCAAGTTAAGGATTAAGTTTTGAATGTACTTGAATTCCGGCATCATTTGTTATTTAGGTTAAGTGAAGTTAATCTTACCGTTCAACACTAGTTCCATATAAACCAGAACTGGTACCTGTGTCTAGTTGCGAAGAGTTTTTATGGAGCGAGTTTTAGCAAATCAAAGATAAATATGAATACCATATTGGACCGAAAGGTTCCGGAATATATTTGTTATAAGTGATATTATCGGGGAGTACTTTGAACCCTATCAACTGCAACGAACTTTTGTCAGCGTTTGATTCAACTCTCGATGCATTTTTGGAACTATATTTTCAGTATAGCAATCAGAGCCGTCTTCGATTTTGCCTTTACTTTCCTTCGGTTCAACAGCCTTGCGTTCCCCGTAATGGTTTTTTGATTGCATGACTTGATGAAAATGCAGCAAGCCATATCAGGTGAATTCGATGGCTGTTGAATGGTATTCGTTCCGTTCTTAGTCAAAAATTCACGGCTAATGGCGGCACTATGTGACTGTACGTTATCTTGGCGCTACATCCACGAGTTTTTTTTCCCACAAATATTTTCTTTTTTGGCGAATGCTTCAATGAAACGTCTCTATCGCCCAAGTAATAGTCCTTATTAACTGTTTGACCTTACGTAAAATATTTTTAGTATACAATATCGTTGTAATCTATAAAAACTGTGAGCATCGCTTTCTTGTTTGAGTGAAAACGACGTGGCTTTTTGGTATTAGGAGCCCTCCACTCTCTCGACTGATGTCTGGATTGCGTGTTGTACTCATAATCCCACGTCTCGTCTGCAGTAAAGATGCTTTTAATGAATGTTGGGTTGGATTCGGTCTTGGAAATTTGCAGCAACACGGCGCAAACCCAAATCATTACCCACAATGTCCTGACCGAGTCCATAAGCAATGTTCTATAAGATACAACGTTCGGCATATTTTGAAGATTTTCCTCAGGCAACGATTTGTGAAGACTCGCAGTGCATTATTGCCAGCTGTTGAGATATTCTAGGTTTCACATCCATACAGCAGAGTTTCACATATGAATTGAAGATTTTCAATTTTGTGCGTTACGAAATATGTGAATTATTCCAAATGGGCTGAATGCCGCTGAGACCTTTTTCGTGCGATTTTTGATGTCTTCACTTAAACCACCTAATGCCAACATAATGCTGCCCGTATAACAAAATAACCTTTTTTCAAGTTCATGGTTTTAAGATATTAAGTTTTTAGCATGCCTTCGCTGCTACTTCTTGTACTGCTTACAGTTTAGATGCCATACCCGAGTAAGTATGGCTCCGCAGGCAGATATCGTATCTGCTTACTCAAGGCCCGTTAATTGGCCCAGCAAATTCTAGGTGATTCGCCCATAGGCTTAGTGTTTTTCATTATAACGTCTGGTACGATGTTAGATAATAGAGGCGAGGCGAGACTGACGTCTGTCAGTATCTTCAACTTTGTACCCAGGCGTCATTCATGTATTATCCGGCAGCCTGCTTCAGCACATAGTGGCTCTGCGAGATCGATGAGTTTCTTTGGGGCTGCCTTACATTCAAAAGTGTTATTTTAGCAATTTTTATCAAATTTGCCCTTAATCCCAGCGCCGATGTCCTCACTGAGTGTTTCTCAACTAATTCTATCGAGTAGAAATGTTGTATTTAATCTAATGCTAATGTGAGAGTAATCCCCGCATAATCCAATATACCAAGAAACCACAGGCATATATTGCAGATCCTATAAGGCTATGCTTAGAGGCTTTGTTAAGTTTCTCCTCTAAATTTGACCATCACCTCAGTATACGGAGCAATTTGATGGAATTTCGTACAAACTTTAGGGTTAACTGCGATATTCTTTAGTTTCTCGAACACAAAGCAGCAATTTTCTGCACCTCTATTCAGAATTCTACTATAAGTTCATTTTTTTGCATTTAAATCCCTGCCAGCTATATATGTACCTCTTTTAGTTTCCTCCTGATTATTTTGCTCAGTAAATGTAGGCATCTAGCATAAATAATAAAAGCCAGGCCGCTGAAAAAGAATTAAAATATTTTGCTTAAATTTATAAGCCTTTTTTTCGATTCCACTGAAGCGACAGTTATTTGTGGTTTGAGGAAACCTTTGTTACACTCACTAAATTACACAATACAAAATATTCTCTGCGCGTGCAATAAAAGTAATTTATGAAAATTGTAAAACCATGAACTACGCACGCGGAGCTCAAGCCACGAGCCAGGAATTTCTAAACCTACGCATTGCAAGAGTGTTTGCTTACACATATTTTCCTACTCAAACTCACTGAAAAGTCTACCAAACATACACGTGTTATATTGCCTGTATCCAAAGCTGTTTACAATTCAAATGAATACCCTGCCGTCAGTTCTACTACTTCTCAACTAGTTGCCAGTGCTATCAGTTTGCTTTGCAGGTAAAGTATAACGCATTATTTTTTATGCTAGCACTTTCCATAGGAATAACTGTTAAAGCAGTTGTCAGCTGTCACGAATGGGTTCGTGTGTGACTACCATTCGGAATTCACAGAGAGAACGTAGGTTCGAATCTCGGTGAAACACCAAAAATAAGAAAAACATGGCAAACCTCCGAGTGTATTTCTGCCATAAAAAAGCTCCTCATAAAAAAATATCTGCTGTTCGTAGTCGGCTTGACACTGTGGGTCCCTCCACTGTGGAACAACATCAAGACGCACGCCACAAATAGGAGGAGGAGCTCGCCCCAACACCCAAAAAGGGTGTACGTGCCAATTACTATTATTATTATTATTATTATAGTCCACTATTTCATAGCAGAGAGACTCACGCGCCAGCAAGATTTTAAAGTCATTAAAAAACACTATGAAAATTGATCATCAATTCATGAAACGCATAGAAAATGAGATGTAACTTATGGTTGAAATAAGCAATATATGAGCAAGCAACTTCCCGTCCTGTTAATAAATTTTGCACCACTCTGTCCCCATCTTTATAATACACCAACAACAAAGAAATGCTCCTACTGAAGAAACATTAACCAGTGTATATGAAAGTTTTAACCCAATCCTCTCATCTTAGTGACTTACTGCGTGAGACTAACTATTCGTCGTTGGATTGACTCCATAAATATTTATACCCCTCTTATCCTATTTGGGTGAATGATTAAAGTGTAAATGTTTCTGATTTAATGTAAGAGTAATTACTTTGCGTCATTTCGCAACTGGTATAATTTTAGTCACTGTGTAACTAGCGTGACTACCCCAATTGCAAACAGTTCATGAACTATATTCTTATTGATCAGCTTAATGTCAATTGGCCGCCAAGATCATGTGATTTGACACCGTTGGACTTTTTTCTTTGCGGTTATTTGAAAGAAAAGGGGTGCGTCGATAAGCCAGCAACAATTCAAGAGCTAAAGGATGAGATAATTCGGCACATTAACGGCATTGAATCTCAATTATGCCTCAGCGTGATCGAAAATTTGTACCATTGGATGGAGGTTGCCGCCGAGGCCGCGGTGTCCATTTTGCCAATATTTTGTTTTATTCGTAATTGAGTCATACCAGTATTATCATAATAAAGAGAAATGATAATAATTAGAATAAAAATTGTATTTTATTCAAAATCAACACCGGCCCTTGAAACTTAACCACCCTTTATTATATTATATGTCGCATAGAGAAATTGCTCAACTGGCGTACAATGATTTGCAAAATACAGAAGAAAACTGAATTTATTTATTTCTCGAAAACATCGAATCCAATGATTCTCTTAACTTTCTGCCAATGCGCCTTTGCGCTGAAAGTGGCAACTATTTGGGTTAAAATTTAATTTTTTCAAGAAAATATCTCATACATCGGCGTATAAACTCTTGTTTGATACTGATGAGTTTTCCTGTAGGGTCACTATGCACCCCAAGAGCCGTACTCAATCATTCGCTCCGCAGCAAAATAAATCTACACTCATAAACTCACAAATTGATGACATATATACGTACCACAAAACACGTATGTGTGTAAGTCTGTGGCCAAAGCGGCGACATTGGTGTTGATGGCAAACAAAGAATGTGAAAGCGGCGACCACAACAACAATCAGTGGTTTACGCAGAGACTTACACATACATTGTTAACGATATATATAAGTACAATATTCATATGTATGTAGGTATACAGATATGTATTTTAAGTTTGCATTGGTGACTATTTGTGTTATTGTGTAACATTTGCTTGGATTGACAAAACCACAGCGGCAATAGTGATGCAGTGAAATTATTCGAGAGACCATCACAAGCAGTGAGAAGTAGTGAAACTGCTTTAGTGTTCAGCAAATAACGCGTTGGTTAAACGTTATTTTGTTACATTTCGCTTCCGCTGTTGCCACGGTTGTTTGACATCGGCTGGCGCAAATATCACCCAGCCACAATTTGAGCTAAATAAACCTTTGCTGTACTGTGGTGCTTCTCCATCCATGGCTTTGCTCTAATATCTATATTCGCCATTAATACCAGTATAAAAATGTCAAGCTAGCAAGTTTTCTGTGGAAAAATGGATAAAAATTGTACAAAAATAAGTGGAAATGGAATGAATTTTAAGGGCGTTTTGCTGGTTTCGAACTGGTTTGTAAAGAAGAGTGTTCTTTTTAGCCCAGATCAAACTGTTCTGGTGTCATTCAAAAGAAGACATATGTATACCCAATATTTCGGCTACAAATTGGAGGAGAAAGCTTGGGTACTCCAATACGTTATGCTCTATACAAGGTTCACTAAGCTAGAATTTCCAGCTACATAAAATTTCAAGTAAAGCGACTATATCTGTTAAAGCACGCGAAATGTCAAATGTGGTGTCTGAACTATAAATTTATACAATTTCTAGATGCCGTTCTGCCAAAAATCGCATCTCATCTCCAAAATTTCTATTTAGGAAAAGACAATGTCACTAAGTGGAAGAAAACCAGACCCAATTTGCAAGTTCGTATTCGTTCGCACAATATAATCAAACTTTTGCCGGGTACAAAAGGTAATGCGTGCAATGTTGAAACAGAAATTGAGTGCCTAAATTTATTTCTGAATGATTCGGTTATAAGAATAATAACCGTTTCTACAAATTTGTATATTCAAAAAGTACGGGTTAACTTTCAAGAAGATAGAATGAATCAAGATGCAAGAGAAACCGATGACACCGAAATTCGCGCTTTCATTGGCATTTTGTTTTTGATTGGCGCTCTTAGAAGCTCGAGAAAAAAACCTTCATAAAATTTGGGACAATTCCCAAGGAAACGGGGTTGAATCGTGTTACCTAGCGATGAGCGAGAAACGGTTTCGATTTCTGATAAGATGCCTGCGATTTGATGACATCAATACAAGACAGCAGAGAACAGCAATTGATAAATTGGTGCCTATAAGAGAAGTATTCCTGGTCAACTTTCAAAGTAATTTTATTGGTAGTGAGTTTCTTACTGTTAATGAACAACTATTACCATTTAGAGGACGTTGCGCGTTTAAGCAATACATTCCTAGTAAGCCGGCCAAGTTTGGCATTAAAACTTTCGCGATGGTGGATGCAAAAACGTCTTACACTTTTAATTTGGAAACTTATGTGGGAACTCAGCCGGACGGACCATACAAACTTAGCAATAGTGCGGAAGAGATAACTCTTCGATTGGTACAGCCAGTCGCAGGAACTAATCGCAATATTACTGGTGACAATTGGTTCAGCAGCTTATCGTTGATTAATAGTTTGCTAAAGAAAAAGCTAACATATTTGGGAACTGTGAGAAAAAACAAACGCGAAGTTCCCAAAGAATTCCTTCCCAGGAAGAATCGTAAAGAAAAGTCAAGTATTTTTGGTTTCCAAGAAAATTGTACACTAGTGTCGTACTGCCCGAAAAAAAAACCGGTCAGCGATCCTGATATCATCTATGCACCATGATAACGCAATAGATGAGTAAACAAATGATGAAAAAAAACCAATTATGATAACCGATTATAATCACACAAAAATTGGTGTAGATCTTGTGGACCAATTATGTCAGAAATATAATGTTGCAAGAATACGTGACGTTGGCCAATGGTAATATTTTACAATTTACTAAATATCTCTGGTATAAACGCTCTTTGTGTATATAAAGCAAATAATCCCCAAAATAATATAAAACGGAGTGATTTTCTTGAAAAATGCGCTTGGGAGCTCATTCGACCACAAATTGAAGTTAGATCAAAGAATCCTCGACTACCCATGGAAATGAGGCAGCTAGCCTACAACCTTCTTGGCATCCCAAGCATTGCACCACAACCCACTCAATCACCAAGTAACTATGTCGGACGTTGTCATATTTGCCCTCGCAATATGAACAAATCATCCCGAAAGTCGTGTACTAAATGCGGCAGATTTGCTTGCAAAAATCATATGAGGGAAAGCTGCACGGAATGTCTCAGTGAGGAAATATAAGCAGTTTTCAGAAACCACAACATATAAGTTTTGTACTGAACTTTTATTTTTTTATTTAAAGAAGTGAATTTTACACATTTTTATTTTTTGTAAATCGTCCATTAGTTATAAGAAAAAACGTTTATGAATTGCAATAAATGTTAAAAAACACATACATTCATGTTTTTATTGAATTTACAGAAGATACACAAATATTTTAGTGAAAATATTAGTTTATATTCCGCACATTAAATCACAGAATAAACGTATGAAGTATTATTAAGAAACACAAATGAATAACACTTTTAGTCATAATATTAAAATGGTCTACGATTGTAGACCACGTGCCTAACCACGTTACAAAAATCCACGTGGATAACGAAGGGTTAAGGGCATCTTTGGTTCGAAGGTAATGCCCTTCATATGGTTTGACAAGGAGCGGAAAAGATGGTAATCGATCGGTTCAAGGGCCGGAAAATACGTCGGATCCTGTAGAACTTTCCATTTGAGCTCTTGGAGTGCAGCTTTGACGACTTGGGGACTGGCGTTGTCGTGAAAGAGTATGGTTTGACCATTTCGATCAGGCCTTTTCGGTCAAATAGCCTCATTCACGCGGCGTAACTGGACATTGTAGAGTTCCTTGTTGACCGTGGCATTCTTTTCGAGCATATTGAGCAGTGCACCGCGCCCTGCAGTTCCACCAAACACATATCATGACCTTCTTTGGATAAATGTGATTGAAAATCGTTTTACGATCTCAGTTTATTTTTTCCGCCAATTCACGTCTCCTTCAAAAGTGTTTTGAGGCGTTTTTCATCGAATTCAGAAGGCCTTCCGTTGCCCGCGGTCAAACGTCAAAGTTGCCATTTCTGAACTGTGCAAACCATTTCCCTGTTGTAGGCTCGCCTATGACACCTTCTCCATACACGTTGCAAATGTCACGGCTCCTTCGGCAGCTTTCTAAGCTCGGTGAAAAGCAAAGAAGAGCAGGAGTCGAAAATAATAATTTTTGCATCCTAGGTATTGCATTTCCGAAAGAGTTCTATCGAATGAATACTTACCTTTTACCCAACAGCAAACAAATCGTAATAAAAAAAGAGGTTGTATATAAAGTCGGTTTACTGACGATAGTTTAACGTGACAACGTCATAAGAAAATATTGATGGAATGGTTGCAATTTTCAAAACAAAATTTTAATTTTATTTGTTTGATAGATATTTTGTATGGATATAGAGGAGGAGGTAAATGGAATTGCAATGGAATAGGTCAAGTTACATTTACACAAACGTGAAAAATGACGAAACATTTATCAAATTCATGAAAGATATCTTCAATTTCGATTGTGCATCAGACGTTAATAAGTCAACTACACTAAGAGGCTTCATCATCGATTTGCAAGACACTTTAAACTCGAAACACTCCCTTTCATTTCCTACTTTTTCTATCATCGTCCCATTCTCAACAGAGAAATGGTTCATTACCATGCACACAGGAAGAAGGCATATGCAAATACAAATACGTGAATTTATATATGTACATATACGCATGTACATACATATACATACATATATACGCTCACTTAAGTAGGAGAGAGCAAGATGTCGAACGTTGCCGTTCGTTTGCTTTGTTCGTTCCGCGCTTTCGCTTGCAGTTCATTCAAGGTAACGGTAATGAGCAAGGTAACGACACATTTTTTCGTGCGTGCAGCCTGTTAAATCGAATTATGAGACGTTATCACGTCAAATCCAATCTAATCTTAGTCAGTAGACCATTGTACTACACACGGATAAATATCAGTAGAAACAATAGAGATATGAAAGATAAAACGTGGATGGTAAAAACGGATAAATTAGTTAGAGGTCACTCTTCCACAAATCTCTTGGATTCATTGATGAATTTTAAGAGATCCGGAAGACGAAGAGTATGAACTTACACCATTCTCAGTGTATCACAACCCAATACCCTAAGTCTGATTCTGGAAAATGCAGGGCAGCTACAGAAAAAATGCTCTGCAGTGTCGTCATTCTCAAGACAGGATAGGCATATCGCATATAGGCTGTCTACGACCCCCATGGTAGCCATATTCTGACCACAGACGTTGTGCCCTGTGATTACACCCACCAGAACTCTCAGGTCCTTCCTGCTGACTTTTAGAAGAAAGTTCGCTGTTTTCCTGTTTGGTTCTTTCACAAAGCACTTGGCTACTCTGCACGAGTTCAACTCAGACCAACAACCTCTGTGGGTAGACCTCATGAAGTCGTCAATCCATATTTGAATCGATGCGGAATTGACACCTAGAAAGGGTTCAAGGCCTAGTGGCATACTTGCAGAGCCTTAATTCGCCAATTTATCAGCTAACTCGTTCCCTGCAATACCACAATGTCCAGGTAACCAAATAAGACTAACTTTGTTGTGTTTCGCAACACTGTTCAGTTTTGTCTTATATTCACCGACTAACTTCGAAGAGCAGCGTGGGTTAGCAAGGGCTTTCAGTGCAGCTTGACTGTCACTACAAATTCCAATACTGTTGCCCCGCCACTCTTTCTCAATTAGCCAGTACGCCACATTCAAGATGGCATAGACTTCCGTAAGGAATACCGTGGCCATCTGTCCAATGGCATAGGAGTACTTAGTGTCTTCTTTAAGTACCATACAGATCCGCTTCCATCGCTGGTTTTGGATCCGTCGGTGTAAAAAGGGTGCTGGTATCCCGTAGGTTCTCTGGACTTAACCATTGATCTCTATCTGGGATCAAAACATCATACTTCCTACCGAAGCTAACGACAGGCCCCCGATTGCACACCGGCATCGAGAACAGTGTGCACCGTTCTGACAACTGGTGGTATATCTGACAGTAGCTAGTAGTCCAATGTGAATTCTAGATTTCCGAGTGTAGTTAACATGCAGCTTCAGTTTTTAAATAAATTAAAAACACACAACAATTTCGGATAACTACAAAACTTCTGAAAATATTTTCGTCTGGGAAATTTAAAACTTCTGTGCTTCATAAATAGACCACAATTTTTCTGCGCGTATTTCTATAAAATAAAAAAATTTATTATATCCAGATTCATTGAAAACTTTATTTAAGAAAACAATACTTTGCTGGTGTTGTCATTTTTGTTTTAGATCAAATAATCTTCCTCCATACTCCTCCTTTTGCGAGTCCTACTTGCTGAATACCGACATAACTGTCGTGTGATTTCAGCGATATACTCGTAGTCGTGCATGCCACGCGGCTAGGAAAAGCCTCGATTTTCTAATGAAGAAGGTCGCTTTAATTTTGAGAAATCACCCAGCCAAATGGTCATCTTGGACGATTTAAAACTAATTAAATAATTTTAAGGGGTCACATTAACTAACTTTTTATGAAAGCAAGCCAATAATGTAAGAGAAACTCAAGAAGAATATTGAAAGCAAAATGGCCAACTTTTTGGGCCGTAATGTATAGAAGATTTCAGCGCTTGATTGAAAAGTAATGAGCCTTATTTTTTTAATCAGTTTTATTAAACCTTTTGGCTTATACAACTAATATTCTTCAAAATAGGACCCTTGAGCGTGAATATACCGCTGGTAGCGGTCCTTCCACTGCAGGAAACATTTTTTAAACTCATCAGCCGGAATCGCGTTCAATTTGGCTGTCACAGTTTTTTGGATCGCCTCGATGGAGTAGAAACGCCTCCCCTTCAGCTTTCTTTTCAGGCGCGGGAACAAGAAGAAGTCCGGAGGGGACAGGTATGGGCTGTAGGGAGGGTGGGGAAGCACCGGAACCCCCATCTTGGCAATGCAGAGGAAGGCGGTGTGCGCCGGCGCATTGTCGTGATGAAGGGTCCAATTGTTGACGAGGTCGGGCCGAACCCTTTGTAAAATGCCGCGTTTACAGTGCTTGCTGGAGGTACAAACTATTTAGCTTTACGCAAAATTTGATCGAGTAACGTTGCTCCAACGATCTCTGCATTTTCGCCACTGCAATATCATAATACACTTTTAAAACCCTTTTCACGCGCGGAGCGATGTTGACTGCACCGCTGTTGCCAGCGAACTGGGGCCAGTTTCTAGTGGAAAGGGAAGGTCCAACAATAATTTTCCCCCACCAGCCGATTCGGTTGATGGCTTGGCAGACGCTCCGCGCGGGAAGGCTCATTGCTTTTCAATCAAACCCTGTATTGAAACTAGCTCCAAAGCGTAGTTTACTGTAAATGTATTCGCGGTCGACCTATGATCCATTCCCTACAAGACAGTGCTGAACACTTTTGACAAAAATTCCAACACATTTACAAGTATTTTATTAGTCTCTAATACATGCTCATTATCAGAATAGCATATACAACATTTTTTAATGGGGAAATCAAATCTTTCATTTGATATTCTTTTCCCCTATTCGGTGTGACTTCTATCTCTCTTTTACCAATAGCAATTTTATATAAGTGAAAAATATATCTACTGTACTTTAAACGCCAAGGCATCAGTGTTGATTAATTTTAACGAAATAATGTGGCTGCTCTGAAAACAGTTCTAGTGTGAGATTTAGCTATGTTTGTTTCATACTTGTTATAGCCGAGCGAGTAGATGCTTGGCTAAGACTTGAGAATTTGTGAGCTCGAATCTCTGTGGACGAAACACCGAATTGGTGTGAAAAATGAAAACAAAAAAATATTGAAAATTCTTGAGTTCGAATCTCAATGAAAAATATAAATTTTATAATTTCTAAATAAAACAATTTAACGAAACTCATCAGCCTGATTACTTTTTAATGGGGAGTTATTGAGGAGTTTGTGCTGATTACTTTTTAATGACGAAAATGAGTACTTAAGAGCATAAAAAAAAAAATAAATAATTGGCGCGTACACTTCTGTTAGGTGTTTGGCCGAGCTCCTCCTCCTATTTGTGGTGTGCGTCTTGATGTTGTTCCACAAATGGAGGGACCTACAGTTTTAAGCCGACTCCGAACGGCAGATATTTTTATGAGGAGCTTTTTCATGGCAGAAATACACTCGGAGGTTTGCCATTGCCTGCCGAGGGGCGACCGCTATTAGAAAAATGTTTTTTATTAATTTTGCTTTCACCGAGATTCGAACCAACGACCTCTCAGTGAATTCCGAATGGTGATCACGCACCAACCCATTCGGCTACGGCGGCCGCCTTAAGAGCATAGCAGATATATTTTTCAGTTATAAGAAATTTCTATTGGTAGAGATAGAATATCACACCGACAAGGGGAAACTATCAGAACTTTCCCATGGCTAGAACAAAAATGTGTAGTTGGATGATGATAGTGATGATGATAATATGAGTGCTAATATGATAGTCAGCTGTCTTGTAGGGTTACGAGTTCCATACTTACATACATACATTTGTACTGAATCTGAACTACTTTTCTGGTAATAATCTAAATGTCTCATTTACAAGAAGAAATGTTATGTTTGAGCTTGATTAAAAAATATTTACTAATTGCCACTCTAAGTGGTCGGAAGCACGTATTTTGTAATAAATCCAAATTCCTTGTTATATTTATATTAAATTTCGAGAAACCTTAATTAAATCCGAAAATGTACAATTCTCGAAAAAAATACTGCTCATAATCTTGCTGTAATTCCATTTAATAGCTAATCAGAAATATGTTCACTTCAGGCCTTGAACAATTAAACAAACTAAATTGTATTATATTTTATCTTATTTCAACAGGTGATAATCCGGCAGCGATGTACCATGGACATGTGGGTGGATCGACTAAATCATATCAAACGCATTTGCATGGCATTACTGCTATAATAGCCATGGCTTACCGAATATTACAAACATATGTGCATGTAAACCTGGGATAATTACAGCGGCAATAACAACAACAACAACACAAGTGGCCGCTGTCAGTTTAGTTATATAGCAAACACAAACACAAGCGCAAGCACAAACAAAAATAAACAAAAACCACACACACACACACATAGAAGCAGGATTTAAGAGAGCTGAGCTATTCGGCGCTGTTGTAAAGCCGCGAAAGTAGAGCTACACACAACTACAGTAATGCACACGGTTACACAGGCATACGCATACTTAAGTTTAATAATATAATAAGGGATAATGTAAGCGGGCATAATATTAGCAGATATTTGAGTAAATCTACATACACCCGTTGACAAAAAAAAACCCATGCACCTTTTGTGATCATAAATTTTGACATTTAATTTTTTAAATTTAATTTTAAATAATTTCCAATAAAACTTACTTCATTCCTTCGTAATTCTCAAACTTTGTACGATGCTCAGAAAAAGTCATACAATTTTTATCAAAATTTCCTACTTTTTAAGGGGGGAGCCTGGTTTATAAGGTCAAAAAAATCATTTTTTTTTCGTTTTAAGCGATTCCTAATATATTTCAGAATATTCACACAAAGTTACAGATCCTAATTCTCAATATTTCCGTAGATACAAAGCCAAAGGTAGGCGAGCGTTAGGTAGTTACGCTGTGACCGGACAGCCATAGTACAAACTTTATCTTCTTTTCTCGACTTTTCATTTTTATGATTTCTTTGAATTGGCGTAAATTCTCTTCTATTTGAACTAATAAAATAGATAAAAAAAAAATGTTTCAAGATTTGTATACCAAGTTGAAGTGAATTTTTTTTTTATAGAAAGGCATTTTTTTCTTTAAAACCTCCAAAAATTTGAAATTTTGGAATTTCTCTCAGTTTTCTTAGTTCATCTAGAATAAAAAATCATGATAATTAGAAATCCATTTGACTTTTTTGCTTTAGATAATAATTACGAACTGTATCTTGTACGCCAGTTGGAAACTCCAGCGCTGCAGCGCTCTACTAATTTCTATGTTAAACATTTTTTTCAACTTATTTTAACCAGTACAAAAATTGTTTATACTTTTTAAATGTTCATTAAAAGATAGAAAAAACTTTGCAGTGCTAAATTAATTTTTTCCTTAAAAAAAAAAATCGCAAAGAGAGGCAATTTTTAGACCTTATAAACCAGGCTCCCCCCTTAATGAGAATATCTAGAAAATTTTAGAGTACACAGTTTTGTAGCTCATTGAATTTTAGTATAATAAAGTGAAGCTTTGAAGCACCTCAAAAATCACTTTGATGTTGGCAAATTTGTTTTGGGCTTACGGTGCTGAACATTTCTTTTATATAAAAAAATGTGTGTTATATTGAAGAAGCTGAGCAATACCCTTAAAAAATTTGCTAAATCTCAACGAGACTTTTGTGGTCTAGCCTTCAATTTATTGCACTTAATTTGTATGGACTAAAAAACTACAAAGTCAAGAGTATTAATTTCTGATTTTTTCTGATTTTATGTTTCCGATTAAAAAGTTGGGAATTTTGATAAATTCTTCTGAATTTCGTTAAAAACTAGAGACCTTGATTCTTGCAGCTTTTGTAAATGCACTATATTTTTTATTGAAAACTAATTAAAATTAAATTAAAAAAAAAATTAAATGTGAACATTTATAAGTGTATTTTTTTTTGACGACGGGTGTACACACATATGTTTACCATATATTTTGCGCCATGTGAGCAAATTAAAATGTATATTTGGGTCAGAGTACAGGATAAGTGTAAAATATACAAGTGGTTGTCAGAGAACTAAAAAAACGTTTTATGAATTATTGCAAGCGGTTAGGTAAGCGCGTGTGCCAGCTTGCAGCTTGTGAATTGGTTTTTATGGATGTGTGCTCAGGAGGGTTTATTTATCGTAATTATTACTTATAATCATTGAAGCAAATCAAAATTTGTCTGCATGTGTACGTGTAAGTTGGTGATATGCGATTGTTAAATGTATTGTATTAATGTATTTTACTTATTAAACTAGATTTAGGTATTTTTTTTATTAAAAACAAAAGACTAATAACCAGAGTGGAATCAAAAACATGCATTTGAAGCATTTTTTCTAAGAAAAAGTACTCAAAAAAACTAAAAAAAAAAATTGTAAAATCTTCTAAGCTAATATTTTTTTAAATAAATTTAGTAGCCTTTTAACTAAATAAAACACTGAGAAATATTAATGATTTTTGCCAGTGTCAAGCGTATGCAGGGTGGTCGAAATACAGTTATGTTTTTAACATCAAATATTATGCAGAAAACTCAACTGTTCTACAAAAATGTATTAGGGTTTAGTTGAGTGGACAGGCATTCATATTATATATAACACGAAATGTTTAAGGCTGTCCCGCGAGACTTCGCAGTGACGTGTTTTATCAATCAAGTTATGCAGAGACATTTTCCTATTTTTATTTTTACATCATATAAATCAGAAATATTTTTAGAAACACCATTAAAAAAGGACCAGAAACAATCACAAATTTACTCCTCGCATCTTCACAGTAATCCATTTCATGGCATACAAATCGTTTTACAATAACAGGTATTATCTATCGCTATCGGGAGATGCTAAATGATTTCATATGGCTGAAATCGGATGGTATCGACATAAACAAAGTTAATTTTCAATAGGACGGTGCTACGTGCCACACAAGCAACGAAACCATTGATATTTTACGGGAAAAGTTTCCGGACCGTGTTATCTCTCGAAGAGGTGATCACGATTGGCCACCCAGATCTTGTGATTTTTTTCTTTGGGGCCACGTGAAAGAGAAGGTCTACGCGAATAGCCCAGGGTCAATTCAAAACCTCAAAGATGGAATTGGTGAGACTGTCGAGGACATAGGGCAGCCACTTTGCAATTCGGTTATGGTAAATTTCGTGAAAAGGATATTGCCCTGTAAGAGTGATCGTGGTGGTCATTTGCCTGATGTTATTTTGCACTATTAATGGCTTACCTTCCTCTTTACGAGTATAATAAAATAAACATCCGATCATTTATATTAAAAATATCACTTTTCTTTAAATATCAAAATAACACCTCTTATTGGAAAACACTTTCTCTTCAAATTCAGGAAAAAAGAGTAGTATGTACGATTAGTTATGCCACCACTTCAATACTCAACTCCCAATTACCTTATATTAGGTTATCGACAGCTAATAACGGATTTTGTGGTTCCAAGGTATGGAAAATTATACCATATTTTCTAAAGCAATTATCAAGCTGAAAATTTGCTCTTTAAGAAATGCACAGATTTACTCGGAACTTGAAGTAATTAAATTTGTAATATTTTCAAGTGTAAAATGGTGCATTTGTTTTCGCTGAGTTTTACCACAGACCGACGATCAAGATATTGAGCGGGGAAAAAGTTGTTAATGTGAAGAAAATAAAAGTGCATGATTGAATAACATAACCGTACTTGGATCACACTGCATGCGAATATATGTATCTATGGAATAAGCAAATTTCTAAGTAAGATGTATGGTGATATCTTATTAAGAAAACATGCGAAATACTCTTACATTTATTTAATTTAAAGTATGGAAATTAACAGAGAACAGAAATAATCTAAGAAAAATAATAAGGAGCAAAAAATCTTAAAACTCAACAATGAAATAAATATTGAAATAATAAATAATGATATTGTTCACCAATAGGATATCTACTAGATAATATTAATAGAATTAATATAAAATATTTTTAATTAAAATAATAACAGCAAACTTATAATAAAAATTATAAATTAAATACTCTTAAGTAACCGAAAACTATAATACATACGGAGTAAGGATATACTAAATTTAATAATTATAAGTCCAGATGTGTCCTCGTATATGCCTAACTGGTGGTCCATTTGCAATTTTCTGACTACGAGTAATGCGCTAAGTTTGGTTTAATTATGGCTTTTGAAGAAACAACAGTGACCCAACTAGAATTTACCTTCTTATTTGAATACTCATTTTCTCCCTTAGCTCGCCTTTAAAGAGTTGACAGCTACTCGGAGTGTACTTGATGTATATGGTATATGCAAAAGAATCGTAATTGGCCGCCTCCTCTTGAATGGTACACACAAGTTTTTCCCACTTTAGTGTACCCCCACACATCACTGGCTTCTATTTCATCCATTCTACTGTATAAGGCATCTGGCTCTTCGTAACTTACTATAAAATGAATATCTTTCACGGCATCTATTTAAAAACAAAGCAGCCTCAAGACATTCGTTCGCTGAACTTACATAACTTATCGCACAAAAGATCGATTGTTTACTGGGTCTAGTGGCATGATATGTTGTCTATTTGAAACTGATGGTCTTCTAAGCAAATACTTGCACTTTGTGAAATAAAATGTCAAGTGTCGATAAACGTTGGAAAGTGAAAAATGGTTCGACTTCAGCTGCTCATCTCAGGGCAATCATGAGCAAAATGAGATCAAAGGTAAAAGCGTGATGATTGATACCCAAGTGCTTGCATTATATTTGCAATTAGAAAAATATACAGAAAGGATGGTGCTGCAGTTCTTTTCACAAATGTCGTGTTTTAAAAATAAAAAGTTCCATCAAGAGTTAAAAACTCAAAAAAACAAATGCGGCAGAAAAAATAGTATCTACCATTCAGATTTTTTTATTAATTTTTACTGTTTTCAAGATCCGAACTATAAGTTCATAAGTGAAGAATATTGACAACTCCAAAATTGATTTTTATTTTTTGGTTTATTGTCAGTGTAATATAACGATGCCGCCATAGCCGAATAAGTTGGTGCGTAACTACCATTTGGAGTTCAGAGAATCTGGGTGAAACACCAAAATTAAGAAAAACATTTTTCTAATAGCGATCGCCCCTCGTCAGGCAATGGCAAACCTCCGAGTGTATTTCTGCCATGAAAAAGCTCCTCCTAAAAAATTTCTGCCATTTGGAGTCGACTTGAAACTGTAGGTCTCTCTATTTATGAAACAACATCAAGGCGCACACCACAAATAGGAGGAGTAGCTCAGCCAAACGCCCAAAAAGGGGTACGCGCCAATTATTTACGTATAGAGATAACGAGAAGAGTACACCCTATATTCTGCTTGAAGTTGAAGTTGTAATGAAGAAAGAAAAAATATATTGTTAAACATCTCGCGCTCTTACCTTTATTTATTATTGTCGTACGATGTCATTTGTAAAAATTGCAATCTTCCAATAAGGTGATTAATTTTGGGTCACCTTGTATAAACTTGAGCCCTTGATCTTGTTCGTAGACTTCCGAAGAGCCCTGGTGCATGAGCAACGATTATCCACCCAACTGTTCGATACTCACTACTTAAGGGTATCGAATTTTTTCCAGTAATTTTAGAGGTGTTTTTATAATTTAGATTTTTAATTTTTAATTTTATTTTTTAAACATTTTATTTGTTAGAGATCTTATTTGTTAAATTTTTCCTTTGGTTGAAATTTTATTTGTTAAATTTTTTTTTATTGGTTACAAAATTTTTTTTTTTTTTGTTTTGATAATTTAGACTTTTTTGTCAGAAATTTGTTCGATAAAAAGTTTGTTTTTTTTTGTGTTAAAATTTTTTTTGTTAAATTTTGTTTTTTTTTTAATTTTAATTTTTTTTTGGCAAAAATTTTATTCATAAAAATTTGTTTGTAAGTCTTACAAATTATTTATACAAAGTTGTTTAGATCGTTGGATAGATATATGAATGCTGACAAATAAAATTGACAGCTTTTCTAGCTGCTCAAGCCTTTCAAAAGCTTAAAAATTTCTAATATTTGAGCAGTTGAGCAATGAACAAAATTCCCACGAGTGTAGAGCTACTCGCACTGCTATACTGCACATATCCCGGTATCTAGAGCTGTAATATAAATTGCAAACATCAGTCTTTCACATTTATATGTATATTTTACAAGATCACGCGGGTTCAAGAACTTAGTTTCTAGAGTTGAAAAATACTTCCTGTTGCTTAACAAAGAGTGACAGAGAGGACCTTTTCTTTCGTTATAACTCTGAGTTCACTTGTGACTCCTTTGGAAGCCTAACGAGCTAATTTTTCATAAATAAAAAATGCATAAGAATTAAAATCAAAAATCTTAAATAGTTACGTAAGTATGTAAATAATAGTTTCGTAAGCTAGAAATAATTATAAAACAGTCTAATTATGAACTTAGAAAAATGTGTGCTTGATTTATAAAATTATTGTAAATAATATAAATATTCATCTAGGATAATTATGTTTGTATACCTACATATTTTTTTAAGAAATAGTTTTATATTATATTGAACGATTATAATTATGAAACATTTTTAACAAAAAATCGACTGAGTTGCATTTTGATAGCAAAATTTACGTTCCTTTTTTCGAGAAACTAATATATGATATGTATGTATGAAATTATAGACTACACCAAATATATACGTTTTTATTATTGTAATTATAAATAGGGCATACAAGCGTAGCTCTAGAATATCTACCACTACTTCACTTAAACTAAATATCTACTAGAAAAAATGCTGTAAATAGTCCAAAATATCTAAGTAAATTATAAGCGAATAGAACCAGTTGTGGGCAAAAAAGTGTGGATCTAAAGCACTAATACTTTTGTGTAGTTAAAATTTCCAAGTGAATAAATTAAGTAAAATTAATTGTGTAAAAAGTAAAATAAGAATAATAAAAAATTGTAATTTCCAAGAAAACAAAAGTTAAATTATTTTACTTGTACAAAATAAATGGAAGTCTGAGAAGTAAGTATTATTGAGGTAAGAAAACAAAATCCTTATAAAATAAATACTCTTTCCTTATTCAGCTGTATTTACATATAGATTTACTAATTCTTATGTCTAGAGCATCTAATACTGGCATGCCACAGTCTGTACCCTAGAGCACTCGTTCACGAAATTTCAGATCTTATATCATACCTTCTGCTTAGGGTTTATAACAGGTGGCGCTAAAGTAATCATTCTATCAGAAAATGCTATAAATTTTGCGATTGGCCCCTAATGTCCGTTCTGTTTTGACATTTGTGTAGTAAACACATGCGAAATACAAATAATAAAAAATGTTACGCTACATTGCTCCAGAACGCGGAATATTGTTGGCTATTTATTTGACCAATAATAGGTCGGTGACTTTGGCACAACGTGAATTTCGTCGCAGATTTCCTCGCCGTCCAACGCCTACTGGAGAAACACTGCGACGTTTAGCCGCTCGCCTCGAAGAGATTGGCACAACACGAGATGCTGCCAGGCGTGGCAGACCCCGGAGTAGCCGTTCTGCAGAGAATATTGCTGCTGTAGCCGAGGATGTCATGGAAGCGCCGTCGACATCGACCAGACGACGTGCCACGCAAATGGGTATCAGTCGACGGTCTTTACAGCGAATTTTGGTACAAGATTTGAAGATGTTTCCGTACAAAGTTCAGACGGTGCATCAGCTGTTAGCTGCTGACCGCCAATCGCGTCTAACAAACGCTCAAGCCATCCTTAATCACCACCAAGAGGAAGATGATTTTTCATTAAAAATAATCATGAGTGATGAGGCCCATTTCCATCTTAGCGGGTACGTAAATAAGCAAAATTTACGCTTCTGAGGCACTGAAAATCCGCCTGTAACCCACAAAGAGCCATTACACCCGCTCAAAGTCACTGTATGGTGTGCTGTTTTTGCTGGAGGAGTCATCGGACCTTTTTGCTTCGAAGACGTCGCGGGCCAAACGGTTACTGTGAATGGTGAGCGCTACAGAGCAATGATCAACGAGTTCTTTTTGCCGCAACTTGATGAATTGGGATTGGAAAACACGTGGTTCCAACAGGACGGTGCAACGGCACAGACTGCACATGCCACAACCGATATGCTGAAGGATGCATTTCCCGGGCGCCTAATCTCCCGTTTTGGCGATTTGCACTGGCCAGCAAGATCGCCTGATTTGACCGCTCCAGACTTCTTTTTGTGGGGTTTTTTGAAGTCGCGGGCTTATGTCAACAAGCCTCAGACTCTTGCAGCTCTTAAAGACAATATCCGTCAAGAATGTGAGGACCTATCGCCGGAAGGTTTGGCCAAAGTGATGGAAAATGCCATAAAAAGGGCTCAAATGGCAATCAACTGTGGCGGCGGTCATTTACATGACATCATATTCTCGACTTGATGCAAAAAAAATTAAAAGACGAAATAAAAATAATCCAGAAGAAGAATCAAAGTTTTTGATTTTTTTTTTTAAATTACAGCCAAGAAACATCGCAGGGTTACTTTTGCGCCACCTTGTATAATATATTTTAAAGGGAAAGTCCATTTGTCATTATAAATGCTCCTTCAAGTATTTTCATTCCTTGTAAGTCAATTCGTTTCATTATTATTATCATTTTTTCAATTCAAATCCTTTCAAAGTAGAATAAAATTACAAAGGTCACAGGCAAGAAAGTTTTCTATCAATACATAAAGTTTTAATAATACAGCTATGACAGGTGAAGACCAGGCGTTGATTGTTAGCCAATGATAGTGACGATATCAAGTTAAATTTAATTTGACACACTTTAGATTCACAAATATTCCAACACAGTATGAATGTATTAGAGTTACATAGTAAAACCCTCATAGCATTTTCCTTTATATTCTAACTAATTCTTAAATTATGTGCTTGCACTTTTCCTGACAAAATGAAAAAAAGGATTAAATACTTATCTTAGCGAAACCTTTTACGAGAAATATTTTTGTAGAATACGAGGTGTGGTCAAAAAGTATCGCGAATTTTGAATTTTCGCTGGTTACGTATATTCGAATTTCAATTTTTTTGTGGCGATATGTTGGTACTCATGTCTCTCACTCATGCCGACGAGTTCGGCCATTTTGAATGTTCAGTTAATTGTTGACAAAAAGATGGATCAAAGACCCTGTATCAAATTTTGTGTGAAAAACGAAATTAAGTGCACGGATGCATTCCGAATGTTGACTGTGTCATACGGAGAAGATACTTTGGCCGAGAAGATGTGCTCGACGAAAAGCGTGCCGGACGCCCGAGCATTTCAACAACAGACGAAAAAATGGATGAAGTGAAGAAAATGGTATTGGCCAATCGTCGAAGAAGTGGCTGAGGACCTATACATATACATGAGATGGCTCGCCGCAAAATTCGTACCAAAACTGCTCAATTTCGACCAAAAGCAGCATCGCATGAACATTGCTAATGAGATGTTGGACTCTGTCCGCGACAACCCAAATTTGCTCCAGAGGGCCATAACTGGTGAAGAATCGTAGGTTTATGGTTATGACGTGCAAACCAAAGCTTAGTCATCTCAAATGAAGCTGCCGCACGAACCAAGACCGAAAAAGTGCGCCAAGTTCGGTCAAATGTAAAAGTTTTGCTTACCGTTTTCTTCGATTGCAGGGGCGTTGTACATCATGAGTTCTTACCTGCAAATTATGCGCAATTTGCACCAAGCAATCCGCCAGAAACGCCCGGATTTTTGGAAGAACAAAAGTTGGCTCTTGCATCATGATAACGCCCCTGCTCACACATCGTTGTTTGTGGGCGAATTTTTGGCCAAAAATAACATACTACTGATGCCACAGCCACCGTATTCCCCAGATCTGGCCCCCTGTGACTTTTTCTTGTTCCCGAAACTGAAGAGGCCCGTGAAAGGATGACGCTATGCTACGAGTGAGTTATTGCTAAGGATCTTCTCAGACAAAATCTGCATAAAAATAATGAAAAGCTCTGCAGAAAGTAAAATAACAAGTAGTTACCAGCTCCCCTAAAAATTTGCAACAATTCTTACTCTCTTCTTTATAAGCCTTTAAAGCGCTGAACAAAGCTGCTAAATCCGTCGGCTTTTGCATTTTTAGTGCTTTAGAATAGGTATAGTTTGTTCTTAAATACTTGTGCAGAGTTATTTTTCAATTCCAATTTTGCGATAAGTCAAAAATATTCTTGCAAATATATATTCCTCTGGAAAAATATGTTTAGTAAAATTTTAGTTCTAAAAGTTTAAGTTTTAATTAAATAGCTTTTATTCTTCAATGTTTGGAAAATATTGTTTTTAGGGTTATCCAGTATATACATATAACACGAATTGAATGTATCCAAAAAATTCTCATTGGCTTTTCTCCCATGACCCTCCTTTTCATGACTCCGTATCCTCACACCATTCTAATGCCTGCAGTCGCGGTGACTTATTTTCACTTTATTTTTTGTCTTTGATATCATTCAAGGGGTTTTGTATTGCCCCTTCCCTATGGAGTAAATTTATCTAATACCCTGTCCAGAACGCTTCGAAATTTTATGTGTTTTCCATATTGGTTATATAAGAACTCTCTATGCAAGCTGTGTACCTATCATGAGAGCTCTGATCGAATTCAATACTACTTACAAATCTATTGGAATTGACTTTACTTCTTAAAACACTTTTTCATTAAACTTCTTAATTACGCTTATAAATAATTGATTTCTAATATTTTGCTATATTTCCTTCTTACTTATCAATATTGTTTTTATATGTTTTGTTAAAATATCTGTATTAGTATGTAAGGTAAACCCTTTTTATTGAAACCCCTGAAATAAATAAAAAAATTTCATTTTTTGCGAAGATCACTGGGATCAACACCAGCTGTGTATTCTGCATATGAATAATTTGATTATAACAGTTGTTTGTTTTTAAAGATCTGATGCAATTTTCATCGTCTATTATAACAGAAGATGCAGAAAATTGGCGTTGATTTAAGTAGTGAGAAAAGTACAGCTAAAAGAAACGCCAAAAAATTCAAGCAATTCGATGAAGTAAAGCTCGACAAATATCTAGGTGTGTTGATCAAATGTATTATTTTTTAACGATTTTATGTTTGTAGATGCATGTGCTCATGTAGTATTTGCTATGGAGTGCCAATATTTTGCGTCATTGTGTCTAGAGCTCTTTTTATTGCAACAAACAGTGTTGCTCGCTTTGATGATAAACATAAGTGTGGGCTCACTGACAAGTTAGCTAGTTCCTATTTGGAATTGCCATGAAAAATGAAATGCAAATCTACCCGATTTCATTGCATCTTACCAAAATGTAACGGTAGCTGAACGTCTAATCCCTTTCAAGGGTAAATACCAATTGATGCCAAGTAAATCTTATAAAAAAATGCTTGGACGATGTTCGCAAAAACTGTTTCTCAAATTGTTTCTCAAATTTACTTACGCCTAAATAACGTTTAAAAATCGTATGTGATCATCGTGCGCTTAGCCCAACTTATGGTGTTTAGCGGTGAGGTCTATTTTTGTTTTAATGGCTACGTCAATGAGCTAAATTGCCATAATCGGCCTGAAAAGCAATCCAAATATATTCAAAAACAGCTATTACATCCATTGAAAACAACCGTTTGATGCCGCCTATCGCGCCACGATAAACTACATTTTTATACCAGAAACTGAAGCCCGTGATTGATTCCAGCAAGACGGGGCTACTTGCTATATATCCCTTGGAACTATGGATTTACTGCGTCGTCGTTTCGGTGATGACACTCATTTAGACTTTTGCTTTGGATTTTATGTTAACTCTAAATGCTTTGAGCTTCGATTGAGGCATAGAAAGTCAACATTACTAATTTATTCACGAGATATTGACCAAAGTCCTTCAGCGTGTCATTCAAAGTTGGTGTTTCTAGATGGCCAAATTACGCCGCAGTTCAGACCAATATTTGAATGGAATTATCTTTAAAAAATAAATATCATGAATGGTTCTACACAAAAATAGTAAAGAATACCCAATTAATTTGAATTTTCGTTGTTTTATTTCAATTCAAAATCTGACATCGTAAAAGGGTGTATATATAATTGATTAACTGGTAGAGACTTACTCTTCGAAAAGGCGGCTTATCAATTGTATGTTTTTCCTCTCAATAATTTCATTATTATATTCGCGTTTAACCACTTTGCTTCGTGGCCTTACGCAAGACCTGGCTGGAATTCGTACAAAATATACAAGCGGAAATTGTCGAGCAACTTTCGAGCACTGTACGGTATGTGAGGATGCAGTTTCCCCCCTTGGTTTCAACCCTCTACTGTTTTGCTAACAAGTTTTAAAAGAAATGACATTTTCAAGACGAAGAGCTTTAAAAATACGAATTCATTATATTTAAATGAACTGAAATATATAAAAGGCCGTAACGGAAAATGTGTAAGTTTTTACTAACGTTGCAGAAGGGATAAGCAATAGAAACAAACGCAAAACAAATTAAAAGCTTCCTCGACAGCGATATCTCCAATTGTAAGACAACTTTAACACGCATGCAAGCAATTGGAAAAGAACTCCAACTAATCACCTGATAAACGGTTAATGCGCTAAATATATATAAGTAAGTATATAATACTTGAAACAGAGCATGAGGTAAGAAACCATTATATATGAGCTGCACATGCACAGACATGTATATTTACATATATAAGCTTCTAACTTCTACCGTTCATATATAAACTTCTAGCTTCCACTCAAATCCAATTTTCAAACATCCCACTAAGTAGGAAATGAAGTCACTCTAATGCAGGATGATTTCCTTCTCTCCCTCCTAATTCAAATATTAACGTCCGTTCATCCCTAATGCCAACTAATTGCAATATTATACTCTCCTTTTCATTTTTGCAATATCATTAGCCATTTGGCTATTTCTCTAACCATTGCTCCATCGCAAGCTATTAGGGAAATTGCAACAATATGCTGCAAGTACTTAAAGGCTTATTGAAACTAAATCTTCTGGAATGTAGATACATTCATACTTACATACATTCATACGTACACTGAATAGCATACATATATGTATTAGTAGACATGAATGGAATTGTGATTATACTGGCTGCTGGTTTGCGTATGCATACATACATATACTCCTGCATATTTCTAAATGTGTCTAAATGAATATGATTCCCAGCGAGCAGTCGATGCAGGCCCGTTTTTGTAAACTACGTGTCTTCAGTGCGTGTCTATCTCAACAATAACCTTTAGATATAAAATCCTGGAAGCATCATCGACTAATAAGCGCACACAAAGGAGAACACATATACAGATATCTCACCTGTATTGACACAAGTAATATATAATGGGGCTTGGTCACAAAAATTATGGAATATTATTATAAATTTGTGTGACGAGAACCTTAAACATCTAAATACTGCGAGGTATTTTCATCCTTAGTGTTATGAAATGGTGCTTACTTAAATTATTTGGCACATTGAAACAAATTTTTGTATTTATCCTGCCACAATTCTACAGAATTCATAGAAAGATTGCCATTAGCCAATACAAAATTCCTCTCTCCTATCCTGTCATGTTTTCCTGTCATTATTCAAAAAATTAAAACAAATTTTTGAGGTATATTTTTCAACAATTAAACAAAAAAATTCTTAAAAAATTTCAATACAAAGATTTTAATCTAGAAAGATTTTATCTAGAAAACAAAAAAAAATTATCTCTAAAATTGTGAACTTTATTTTCAACTTTTTGAAATTTAGAATTTATTTCAAAACAATTTTTTTTCTTAAATTATATTTGATCTTAAAAGATTTCTATACCAAATTTTCAATATTGAAAAAAAAATTTCTTTTCTTCAAAATTTTCAACACAAAAATTAAATTTTTTTTTATAAAATTTTGAATAAAATTATAAAATTTTATCTTGAAAAAATTTTGCTTCTCCAATATTTGAATTTTTTGTTTTGAATATATGGAAATTTTTAATTTTTATGCATATTCTTTTTTATTATCTTTTACTCTAAATGAGATATCTCATATAATTTTTATGACCAAAATTTTAAAGAAAATTTGTTTTCAAGATTGAAAATTTTATATAGAAAATTAGTTATCTTCAATTTTCTTAAACATTTTGAACACGAAAATTAAATTCTTTTTAAATAAAATATTCTATAAAAATATGTTTAACCCATTTTCGGCAGCTGGTCGATTTTTCGACCACCAACTTCGGACTCCAATATCTCAGAAACTAAATGTAAATTTATTGATCAGTTTTCACAAGTTTTAAATTTGGAATCTAGTTAATTTCTAGAGCATAATTCTTTAAGAAAAAAAGGTTCAGGGCAAATTTTTGTAAAAGAATGAAATTATCACTATTTTTACGTGTTTTTTGTGCAGATGAAAAAATAATGAAAAACAAAAAAACAAATAATTGTTACTGATTTATTGTGAAGAGAAAAGATGAAATTAAGAGAATCAAAAAAGTAACATATCGATATTGCAATAATTTTTACTGTTTCATGGACGTAAACTTTAGTGGTCGAGAAATCGACCGCTGGCCAGGAACTGTCATGTAGGATAGAACAAAATCTAGCAATATTTTTTTCTTATTGAAAGAGATGGAAGTAAGTATCTTTGTGGTATAGGAAAGGTACTACCCCTGCAGGGAAAAAAACTACTAGTGAACCAAAATTATAGTTCAGCACTACTACCTTACCTCCAAAATCGGACCTGTCCTATATTGGATGGTATGGGACTATTAGAAAATACCTACAAATCGAACTAGTTCTCATTCGTCTAATATCGAACTAGGGCGGAACTATCCTAAAAGGGTTTATTGGAATCTTGTACCTATCGGGGTACCATACTTTGCCACACATTGGCCACTACTGGTCTGTTGGACCGGACATGGGGGTTCCAATTGTGAAGCAGGCTATGAGTCGTAATCGGTTTATAAAATTAAGCAGTTTTTCCATCTCGCTGCAACACGAATTTAAACGCACCAGACCGCTTTGCAAAGGTTCGTCCTATTATTGACGCTCTCAACAAAAAGTTTATGTAGTTTGGAGTCTTTAGCCATAATCTCTCTATAGACGAACAGATGACTCCATACTTTGGACGCCACTCCTGCAAAATGTTTATCAAGGGAAAGCCAATCCGGCTTGGGTTTAAAACATGGTGCTTATGCTCTGAAAGTGGGTACCTATTTTCTAGTTCATTGTACGGGGGAGCAGCAACCCCTCACGATAAAACTATTGGTCTAGGCGCACAAACAGTCTTAGACTTGCTTGCCAACGTATCTGACCCTGAGTGCCACATCATTTTCTTTGATAATTTTTTCTCTTCATACCATCTAATGTGCCTTCTGAACGAACGTCGATTTTTTGCAACTGGTACTATACGCGAAAATAGAATGGGCGATTGTCCTTTGAGAAATTTAAAAAAAGAAATACGAGGAACATTTGACCAACTACTTGATCATCAGCAAGAAATATTGACTATTCGGTGGAATGATAATGCTGTAGTCAATGTTATAACTAATAACTCCACAGTCAATCCAATTATTAGCACTAAAAAATATTGTCGGAAGAAAAAACAAACTTTCACTATACCGCAGCCAAAAGTTATTCAAGAGTATAATCATGGCATGGGTGGTGTGGATCTTCATGATAATGCGGTGGCAAATTATAGAATATGTATGAGAGGAAAAAAATGGTGGTGGCCAATATGGACAAATGCTCTTGGTAACGCAATGGTAAATGCATGGAAACTTCATTGTATGATGGCAAAAATTGAAAAGATAAAACCACTGTCACAAATTGATTTTCGTTCCAAAGTCACAACAGAATTATTGAATTACGACAAGGACGAGTATGAAAACGAACATGGAGTTGAAGGTCCATCGAACCTTCCTCGGATCAATGAAAGGGTGCACGCCGTCATGAGAAGCATTGAAAATTTCGGCGGTGTAAATTTTGCAAGAGACATACTATTTTTACTTGCAAAAAATGCAGTATTCATTTACATACTAAATGTTTTGATGATTATCATAAATTTGTAAGCTGACTTTTCTATCAATAAAACAACAACAAAATATTTGTATTTGAAATAAAATGAAATAAATTGACTTCGTGTGCTAAATTTTGTTCATAAATGTTGTATTTTTTTTTTAATATATTTGACGGTTTTTGGCCAGCGGTCGATTTTTCGACCAGTCCATATCTAAAACACCGATGGTCATAATTTTTTTTTTTTATTAATTTTTCTTGATTATGGTCCTATAAGCACTGACTAAAAAGGAAATGGAAAAATTATGTCGAATTCTTGTAGCGGCCGAAGATGGGTTAATAAATTTAGAATTAATTTCAATTTTTTTTTCTTAAATTATATTTTATCTTCAAAGATTAAAGAAAAATGTAAAATGTTGTAAAAAAACGAAGATACATACATATACATATATAAAATTTTCAGAAAAAAATGTCTTAAAAAATTTTAACAAAAAAATATATTTATTTTTTTTAATGAAATGTTGAATAAAGTCATGAATTTTGTATTGAAAAAATAACGTTTATCTCAAAAATGTTGAGCTTTTTTGAATTTAAAAAAATTTTTTTTATTTTTTTTTAATTTTCTTAAATTATATTTTATCTTAAAAGATTAAAAGAAATGTAAAGCGTTATAAAGAAATAAGGATATTTTGATGTCAAATTATCAACATTGAATCTCAGAAATTATAAAATCAGAGTAAATGATGAAAATTTCTTTTGCCATAAAATTTTTAAAGTATTTTAATTTCTAAGAAATTTACCAGTTTGCACTTTTAGACCAGTGTTTTGCTTAGTCCGTTGCTTAAGTTATGAGAAACGCGGCCAGCATTGCGTAGATGACCAGCATATATTCAGCACTCTTGCCTTTCTTTTTATTACTTGCATTTTTTCAATAAGTTAGTAAACTTTTTATCAACTTAAGCCCCAACTTGCCTACACAAATTTCTTACAAAGTATGTCACTTGCTCCTCTAATGCAAACTAAAATGACACTACATTCTCATCAACATACACCCCCATTACCATGGCTTTTTCTTCTTCAAGTGCACTCATTGCATATCTACATTTTTCTTCTTCTTCAACTTCGCCTTCCCCTCCAACCGAACTCTTATTATATCCTTCAAGTACCGCCCACCTATTTATCATTCTTCAATTACCAACCACTGCCATGGGACATCTCTGCTTCTACTTCTACTGTTGTCTGTCAACAAACTTTCTCCTCTCATCAACAGCTTATTTTTTTTATACTGCAATTTATCGCAGTGCCAACGTGGTGCCAACGTTAGTAACAAAATCATTTGCACACTTGATATCCGCGCCTGCTTGTGCCAACTCTAATTTCCTAATGTTGGCTCCGTTAAACTCATTCTCGCCTTCATCTTCAAACAAGCAGCTGCTTTTCATTCGTGCATTTTTAGTTGCGTCGCTCACTTCTTGGCTCATCTCAGTACCGGCAGCAAGCAAAAATTTCATCACGTCCCGCTAGTTAGTGCCTCGTGGCTGGTAGCTTGGTTGCTGATTGTCTAGCAACCCGATATTCTCGTTTCGCAGACGACTGCTGGAATTCTAACAGTCTGATTTTTGTTGTTGCTCCTTTTCTGTGATTTTTCTCTGCCCTCCACTGATCTTGTGTGCATATCTCGGCCTTTCTTATTACTATTTCTTTTGCCTTTCATTAGCTATTTCTATATTTGAGTGACAACAGTGGTGCTCCAATTCATGCCACGAATTTAGAAATTAAAAAAAAAAAAAATTATTATATATATATATAACGAGTCGATTATTTCAAACGCTAATGTGCGCATAACTATTAGGTTTTCTTCTCCCTTCATCCATATTTATACAATTTACTGTAATCTGAATTGCTGTGGGAAGCCTTACTATCCACAGCATTTACTTCCCTAGTCCTTCAGCTTATCGTTGCAATTGCTGTAGTGAGCTTTAGCAAATAGCACTCATCCGCCCCGGTGTCTGCTCTAACTAGCACACTCGCTGCCATTACACCCACTCATCTGCTGTGCTTTGTGAAAGCAGCTGTTGCTGCTATCGCCCTTTTTATTACATTTTGTAATAGTTCTTAGTATTTTGTTCCCGTTACATGCACAAACTATTATGAAATTTACTCGTAGTTACTTTCGCTGAACCATTTTAAAAAAATTTCAGTTTCCGTTTAGTGCAACAAACGTACATAACCGAAGCCATTGCTATGAATGTATAAAAGTTGTGGCAAATTCTTAACTGCTGCTATTATATTTGTTGCAATTGTTGCTGATGTCATTGTAGCACTATCACTTTGTTGTTACTGTTGTTGTTAGCACATAGCTTTTGGTTGAGTTTTCTACTTTTATTTTCTTGTTTTGCATATTTTTACTTTTGGCAAATTGTTCTCGCTTAAAAACTTTTAATGGGGTTTAATGGAAATAATCAGCAACACGAAGTTTTGGAAAAATTAAAAAAAATGCATCAAAAGGATTTAGAAATATATACTTATATATAGAATATAAAGCTTGTATGCGAGTATTAAAAATACACTTGACGTGAACATTTTTCATACAGAAAATTCACACCAAAAAAGTTTTGAGTTTCAAAGTCTATCATAGGAGGTAGGAAGTTAGAAAGAGCTGACACGTACATGTTCTCTACAAAATGGTAGCACATCAATATTTTTATCAATTTTGCTTGTCTTTTTTATGGTTTTTTGAATATTTACTGCTTTTTATACGCCTTATAATACTCCAGAAAATACTAAAAAGAACTATGATCTATTAATTCAGTTTTAAAATTTTGTACGAAAATTCCACAAACTTTAAGTCCCGATTCTACGCTTTTATTTAGAATTTCTAGCTCATTTGCCATTTTATAGCTTATTAAATTTATAGCGTAAAAAATTCAAATTCAAAGTTGCTAAAAAATCGCGTTATTTTTTTAATATTTTTTGCCTGCCGGTGTTGTGAACTTTTCCCCTATAAAAAAAAATGCATGCATTTGGCATATGAAGAATATGCGCAACACCGTTTATGAAAAAAATTGTAAAAAATCAACAGGATTATTTAAAACTTCAAACCTCCACTTTATTATACTAAAATTTAATAAGCTATGAAACTGCATGCCACATATTTTGTACAAACTCTAGTTAAAAACGATGGAATTAGAATGGGTTTGTGGAAAGAGTTAATGGAATTTTTTAATAAACTCTGAAACTGGAATTAATGTGGTTTTTTGTTGGATAATTATACTTACTTAAGGTAGTAGTCCGGTGTAACGACCGAAATTTCAACGTTTCTTCATGAATCTTTTTTAAAAAGAAAATAAAATGCGAGCGTTAAAAAAGACGAGTTGGTTCGGGGAAACACACAGTCTTCCAAAGTCATCTGAAATAAAAAATTCAAAGAGATTATTATTTTGTAGACTTTATTTTAGGTCCCGAACCTAAAATTAACATAAAAATAAAAAAACAAAAACAAAATGGCGAACTTGTGAAAAAAGTTCTGAAAATCTAATTTTTTTTCTTCATAAATTGTTTAAATTAAATAGTGTATTACTAAAAAATTAAATGTTTTAAAGGTCCGGGATCTAGATATGTGTGTCTAGAACAAGGGTTACATTTTTAGCCAAATCGGTTTCAATTCTGAGAAAACGCGTTTAAAGTCGGTCAGAGCAGCTGCTGCTGGCGTGTCACACGCTTTCATACACACTACGGTGCGCTCTTTTATTTAGCTATAACTTTAAAAATAATTAAAATTTCTGTCTCAAATTTTTATAGTATATTATATTTTTAAGATGTTTTTCTTCCAAAAAAATTCGTTTTTTTTGAACCCGTCACACCGGGCTACTACCTTAAGATATTATGAACATAAAAACCAAAAAATTTTCAAAGCTTGTAAACATGTTTATGTGTTATTTTTTCTTGCGGGCTGTACTTGAAACTTTTTTGTGGTATAGTTCACGTGTGTCTAGGAACTTTTTAAACAATATTTTATGTTATACTATAGGTATATGCACTATGGATGTCAAAAATACACTGTGAGAAACAAAGTTCTTTTTGAAATTACAATTTCTTCCGAATGCTTTCTTCCATTGTACATTGTTTTCAGAATATGTATTGAGAATTTTGTTATAATAAAATTAAAGGATCATATACCTACGTCGAGTTTCACTGAATTTATATATATAATTTATATAATTGATTGCTCATTTAAAACGAAAGTCAAATTGGATTGTTCTTTAGCAATCTTAAATATATACTGGTAAGCCAAAAAGTCTGTTAAAATGCTTTTGAAAATGAAAATATTAAAAACAACTAAAATATTTTTTTTATTCTGTAAATTTTTGCTTTGGCAAAATGAATAAATAAACATAAAATGACTGGGAAGCACATCTGTGCTGAAAATAGTAGCAGCGTGACATCTTGAAAAGTTTTGACTGTTTATCTATTTTGAAAATTTTCTAATATTCTCATTTTAGTTCTAACTTTTTTATTACTTATAAAACTATAGTGCACAATCAAAACCAAAATCATGTAAGTTAAAGTTTCAAACTTTGTGCATAATTAAAGAAACTAAAAAAAATTTCAAACATTTTTATCAGGAACTTCAGAGAAATTTTGAGTGTTGCGAGTTATAGCCCTTTGAATTTTGATAAAATCTATCAGATAATGATGCAGCATTGAAGTAGCTCGAAAATGGCATTGATTTCGATCTTTTTTTCTGCTTACAGTGTTACGTTTTCTCTTCCATACAAAAGAAATTTAGTGCATTCATATCGAAAAAATTCAGGAAACCACCAACAAAAAAAAATTTTAAAAAATCAGCGAGAATTTTGATACGCTTGCAATTTGCATTTTGTCAGACTCAAATTTAACAGGCTATGAAATTGCATATCCGATTGTTTTTTTTTTTTCAATTGATCAAAAGTCTTAAATTTGGTTTAAAATTTGTAAATTTTTCTATTGGTTTGAAACTTTGTAGAAATATGGTTGTATACAAAATTATTAAAATTAGTAATTAGAAACAAATATCATAAATTTTTATTGAAAGCAGTGCATTTTGAACTCTTAAGGTGACCTATTAAATTTGGTTCGATTCGAGATACTCTCTCATATAGCCTCCATATGACTTGCTTGTCTTTTATACTACACTCTTGAAATTCCAGAGTGGTTGACGTTTCCAAACGAGGGAAGTTTGTTAGTCTCCAGTCATACCATTTGCTACGAGGGCAGCTCTGATGGTGTATTAGGTATATTAAAAATCCTCACCCACAAAAAAACAGAAAATAAAACCTTCAAATTTATTTAGGAAACATTTCTTTTTGGTGAGTCGCATTGACTTATTTTTAACTGTACGATAGTATTATTTGCTGCTACGTTTTTTCTGGTTCCCTGTGTCCTTACCAAGTACTTGGTCCAACTTTTTCTTAACCTTTTGACGCCCAAAGGAACATTGGTAACTACTCTCTATATGTTGTCTTTTTAATTTATCCTAGTAGGTGGTCCAATGACCGACACTGCGACCTAAAAGATCTTTTGTGTCAAGCTACCTAATTTAATATGGATGATCCTTCTGATCATCCGCGAAAGTTGCCCGACCACTACATCAGGTTCTAGTTTGCCTAGTTGTTCTCTGCCTTTGGAAGGGAGTTGGTTGATAGCCATGTTCTTCCAACAATTTTTCTGCTATACGTATAAACCTTAGTATATCTGTAATAGGAGCTTTCTTTATTTCTTCCGGATCCAGTTGATCACGGTGGAAAATTTGCATTCTGGTTCTAGCCAGTGCAACGCACTCGCACAATAAGTGCTCCGTTGTTTCATCATCTTCAAGACAGAGTCTACACTCAGTGTCCCTGAGGAGTTGAATTCTGTTAAGATGATAGTTTAGATAGTAGTGGCCCGTAAGAAAGCCTACTATTTTCCTGATATCTACTTTTCGTAAGTTAATCAGTTCCTTTTTGTAGGTAAAGGGTCTAACCAACCTCTTGGCTTGACGAAGTTTCAGATTATTTTCCCAGTAAGCTATTCTGAGAGTATGTTCCCACTGGTCTACCCTGGATTTAGCTTCTGCCCAGTTGATACCACAATATGGTTCTGGTCCTATAAGGTCTGATGTCGATCCAGCCCTTGCCAGTTCATCAGCAATTTCGTTACCCTCGATTCCAGAGTGACCTGGAACCCAGCAAAGTACAACCGTATTTTTTGTACTTAGTTTTTGAAGATTGTTTACACATTCTTCCACTAGTCTCGACTCCAAAGAATGAGACATTAGTGCTTTCAGTGCCGCTTGGCTGTCCGAATATATAGTTATGTGGGCCCCTTTGATACCCCTTTTTAGATTTGTCAGTGCACAGATCGAAATCGCTTGGATTTCGGCCTGGAAGACACTGGGCCATTTGCCCATGGGTTCTGAAATTTTTGTGTTGGGTCCAAAGATCCCGGCACCAACTCCAGTATTTGTTTTTGAACCATCAGTGAACCATATTAGACTTTTTGGGTTAACCCAAGGTCCTCCAATTTCCCATTCATCACGGTCTGAGATAATTATCTCATAATTTCTATTGAAGACCCGTTTCGGAATCATGTAGTCTGTTACTGAACAGCTAATATCCTTATCCGGTATTTTTCTTAGAATACTCATATGACCAAAGTCACGGTAATCCTTATTTGACAAGATTTGCATTTTTAGTGCATTTCTGGCTGCACATTTCCATATGAATATATGCAGTGGGGATAGTCCTACTATCGCTTCAATTGCAGTTGTGGGACAGTTTCGCATGGCACCTGTTATAGACAAACAGGCCTGCCTTTGAAGACTTGCCAGTAATTTCTTGGCTGTTTCTTGTGTGGTTTTGGGCCACCAAACAAGGGACGCATAGGTGATGATTGGTCGAATCATCATTGTATACATCCAATGAATCATTTTGGAGTCAATACCCCATGTTCTCCCCAGGAGACTGCGACATGCCCACATGGCTCTGGTGGCTTTATCTATCACCGATTTGAGGTGAGAGTTCCAATTTAATCTTTTATCCAGAACAACTCCTAAATATTTGACCTCATTGGAATAGTTTATATTTGTTCCTTCGACAGTAATTGAACCAAGGTCCAACTTATATCTGTTTGTGAAGGGTACAATAATAGTCTTGCTGGGATTTATAGAAAGTCCTTCTGCACGACACCAGTTTAGAATGAAATTTAATGTTTGATTCATAATGCTGGATATTGTTCTGTCGAATTTGCCATGAATAATCACTGCAATATCGTCAGCATAGCCAATTACCTCCAGGCCTAACTCACTTAGTTTGACTAGGAGGTCGTCAATGACCAAGGACCACAATAAAGGTGACAAAGCACCACCTTGGGGGCATCCTTTTAATGCTTTGACTGAGACTGATACATCTCCTAGAGATGAGCTGATTTCTCTGCTTTCCAGCATTGCCTTTACCCACCCTATGGTCGGCTTGTCAATGTTTTTATTTTGTAATGCTCTATCAATCGAGCGATAATCTGTATTATCAAATGCACCCTCGATATCTAAAAATGCGCATAAGGTTTTCCTTAGAAAAATGAGCTTTCTCTATCTTTGATACGAGAAAGTGAAGAGCTCCTTCTGTAGATTTCCCTTTATTATATGCGTATTGCGATTTATGCAAAGGTGTGTTCTTTTCTAGATTTTCTCTAATGTGAAGATCCACCAATCTTTCCATTGTTTTTAGGAGAAAGGAAGTTAAACTAATAGGTCTGTATGACTTTGGAAGTTCACTGGACCTCTTGCCCGTTTTTGGAATAAATATCACGTTGACCTTACGCCAAACGTTTGGTATGTATTCCATACTAAAGCTATTCCTGAAAATGGCAACAAGTGGTTTTATTAGTATTTCTATCCCTCGTAAGAGGAGGGCTGGAAAAATACCGTCTACCCCTGGTGCTTTAAATGATTGGAAGGACCCAACGGCCCATCGTACTTTGTTTGGGGTAAAGATACGTCCTGACAGACTCCAGGATTTTTTGTTAGCCACGACCCCTTGGTCTGGTGTTAACTGATCCTCCCTCACTGTCGATGACGTATCTATAGATCCCGGGAAGTGTACTTGAAGCATATATTCCAAAGTATCTTTCCGATTTTTTGTATACGACCCATCTGGTCTTTTTAAAGTTGTAACACCGTTTGAGTGTTCCTTGCACAAAGCTTTAAGGAGCCTGGCGCCCTCTGGCGCTTCGATAATACTTTCACAGTATCTTCTCCATGACTCGCGTTTAGACTTTCTCAATTCTTTGTTGTAATTTGTTAGAGCAACCCTGTAGTCGTCCCATACCTTTGTATGTTTACAACGATTGAAAAGTTGTCTTGTTTCTTTACGCATTTTGGCAAGCTTATCATTCCACCATGGGACCTTTCTAGTCACATTACGTGTTTTGACTACGTTGCTTTCGTGGTATGCTGAAATTATTGTATCCCTTAGTTGAAACGCTGCCTCGTCTAGTTCACCAACAGAACTTATGTTGATAGGCAGTGAATCAACCTTTGATTCTAGTAATTCCTGATATCGTTTCCAATTTGTTCTTTTAGGATCGAAGACCTCATTTCTGAGATCCCTTCTGCCTGGTAGATCAAACCTTATGTGTAGATGGTCTGACAAAGAGGCTTCGTCAGACACATGCCAATTTCTCACAAAGTTAGCAATGTATGGGCTTGTTAGAGTAAGGTCTAGTACCTCCTCTCTAATAGCGTTAATAAACGTAGGTTTAGTACCTTTATTACTAATGTTTACGTTTTTGCTTAACAGATAATTTAAGAGAGACTCACCTCTATTGTTGACATCCGAGCTGCCCCAGATACAGTGATGCGCGTTTGCATCGCATCCGATCACGAACTGTATGTTCCGTGAGTGACAGTGCTCAATAAGCGCCTGCACCTCTACAGGAGGTATATCGTTGGAATCGCCCGGGAAGTAGGCAGACGCACAAACAATTTCCTGTGTCCCCTTTTCCGTTGCGATTTCTATTTGGATAGCTGCCAGATCCTGGCTGGCAAACTCTGAAAGTGGAAAGTAGTTAGTGTTATTGTCTATCATTATCGCAGCCCTTGGACGCGGGCAGTGATAATAAACCAACTTACATTCCTTGCTAGATAGTCCTTTAACTTGACCACCAAATACCCACGGTTCTTGTAGTAGAGCTATGGATATTTTTTCCTCGGCGAATCTCTTGCACATGGTGGCTGATGCCCCTGTGGCATGGTGCAAGTTCGCCTGTAGCACCTTCAATGTGCTCATTTGTGGCTATTTTCTGCCACAAGGTGCTGGAGCCTTGCGCCCCGAGGTCCCTTGTTTTTGTGGTCCTTATGACCCCCCACCGGCCGTGGTTTTGCTTGCTTTGGCACCTGTGTGTGCCGAGCTGCAGCGGTAGCCTTTTTCACGACCTTTATCGCGTTTTGTCGCTCTAACGCCGCTTTGCTTGTTGAGGGTTTCTCCTCTTCTTCCTCTTTGGGTGTCGTTTCATCAGTATGCCCAGCAGCACTACTTACGGATGTTGCGGCGGGTACTTCTTGCGCGCCCAGTGGCTCTGCTGTACCAACGCTTTCCTCTGCCTTTACCCCCGCTTTATTGCTTTTGAGGATAAGGCGCACATGGCCGAAGCGATATGCAATCTTGCCTTTCAGCTCTGTTAGCCTACTCAGCGATTCGTCGTCAACCGCCATGATAAGGTGAAGTATGGCACCTTCGGTCGACCTTTGAATCACTTTCCAGTGTTTGGCTGCTAAATTGTTCTGGACCCCAATGGTCGCAAGAATTTTCTCGTTAGAGAGTTCAATACTCTGTGGGAAGAAACCCCTCACGATGAACGCTTTAGGAAAATCATTTTCCTCCACGAGCATCATTTCTAACCCACATTTCTTTTTAATCAGATCGAAATTGCTTCGCATCCATTTGGCCGTGTCATTATTGGAGCAAAGAAACAGCAACCAACCGTTCCTGTGTATTGCACCCTCAAATACTGGCTTGTTATTGTCGTCGACCTCGATCATTACGTCAATAACTGTTTCTTGAATAAGAACCAATTGTTCTTTGTTAAAAGGTGACTTAGCTAGATCGGAAGGGACAATACCCAGCCGGACAATGCTAGTCACTTGGCTAAAAGTTGGCCTTCCCACGTGCGAAGACGTTTTGGGTTTTTTGCCACCTGGCGTTTCTTTGGCTGACTCTTCCGAGCGCACTCTTTTCGCCGTGGAGGCGTTTCTCGCTATCTCCAGAGCTTTCTCTCTAGAGTGACCACTTGCCATCGCTTGCTTGAAACGCCTTTTCTCAGCTGACTTCATTTTGACGAAGCCAGATGTTAGGTTCAGTTTGCCAAGGTCTGAACCAATGACTGTGCATCCAGATTTTTCTGAGACAACACTATTGTTGTCTCCACACAGGGTGTCGGTATCAGAGGAGTCCATTGACTCATGACCGGATTCTGAAAGTTCCGACGTTGGCCTAGGAGCCAGGAGAGGTCGGTCTTCCTTAGATTGTGTGGCTGTTGATGCGGGGATTTTCTTTACAACAGCACCTGCCAAAGTAGATGCTGTTAAAGGTTGACTAGGCGCATGTCCAACAACGCTGCGCGCAGCCGAAAGAGGGTTATTCAGCCCGATGGCTGATTCGGTCGAGTTGACCGACGACGATTGCCCAGCAGCAGATTCGTCGTGTTTGGTTTTTATTTTATCTTTTGGATTTTCCATGTGATTCCCACGAGTGTTAGGGAAGTGAGGTCACCCACGGCAGAGCCCTTGTACCGCGGGAAGGCATTTGATTAAAACCGGAGGTCACCAGGTATCCGGAGTTCGCATATTCACGACTAAGCACCCTCTTAGCCACGCATCCCTCGGCATATGCTGTTCCGCCTTGGATTAGGAGTCTGTCTATCTTAGCCTTCTGCGTATTTGTCGATTAAAGCATTTGTTAACAAAATAACAAACTACGACAACCAACAAATACACAGAAGTTTCCAGCCGTTACCGCGTGGAGGTGATAGCTCAGGCTTCCATCAGAGAGTCAATTACGGCACGCTCCAAAAAAAGCATGTTATTCCCCTTAACTCACTGATGGCTTAACGGCCAATATGTTGTCTTGGTAAAATCATGAAATCGGTTTTTCTCGAAAACGTTTCGTTCAGTAAACCATTAGTGGCTTCAACCCCAAAATAACTTTGTTCTCTTATAATTTTGTCGCAATATTTCTGGAAAAATTGGAGATTGGAGCTACGTTCATGCCCAAACTTTTTGGAGAAGTTACAAGCAAACAAAAAAAAAACGGAAAACGCAACTAAGCACACTTAGACCACCACTGAGAATCTCAGAATCTAACAGGACATATATGTCTCATTGGTCACCAGCGGTTAATCAATGATATATAAATTTTACAAGGCAGTTGACTTACTAGGAAAAAAAAACATTTGCTTACATTTAGACTTATCTCATTTTTTATGGTAAATATCATCGTTATAAGGAAATAAATGTATTGCAAGAGGCACAAGGCAGCAGGTGATCACCTCTTTCGTCCCGTTTCACTTCTGCAAAGATGATGACCGGGTGGTGTAGCAGCCTCTGCATTGCTTTTGCTCCACTATAACCGTTTCTAATGATGCTCTTGATAGTGTTTAATAAAGCAGACATAGGAAATGCATATTTTATCTTGCAACACAATGCATTCGATATAACTACACCATATAAATGACTAATAAACTCTAGTTTCTAGTAGGAAGTAAACTGTCGTACACAAATTAATGTCCAAATATGCCTTTAAAGCAGCCAAGGAGGTCAAAAAAATAATGCTACTTCACCTAGCGGTACTTTTGATAGTGTTATTCATTAATATCGTCTACATTTTACATTGAAATTTACAAGTCTTCTGGACTAAAGCTGCAAGGTAAAAACCGAGACAGTTTCATTATAACTTACTTCATCGCCTACTTTTTGAGGTGCCACTTATTGTTCAGAAATTTCAAAAACCAAGCTCGTACCAAAGAGCATATCAGCTCTGGTTGGTTGAAATGGTGATTAATGCAGAATGCAACAGCGCTTCCGCACCATATTGGTGCCACATGCTCGTGCTGTTTAAGAACCTTATTAGATTGTTTACGTCTAAGCCAGCAAGTTTTTCTAAGCTCTCGAAGAATGGTTTGCCTCGGATTAACATTACCTTCTTCCATAGTGAATTTTAATGGTCGGCTTTTGCTGCAACTACAGCATTCACTTCTCCCACTAGAAGTGATTTGGGCTAGCATATCTTAATGCACGTTGAATAATTAATGCAGATATATTTTAAATGAACACTGGAAATTGGTTTATTGCATTCTCTAACAAAAACCGCTAATACTTTTCTCATACATTAAATTATTTTGTAGGAACCGACACTTCATCAAGGCTAATTTTTGTGACTTTTGTAGGTTCTTTTTCCCCAACATCTCTGCTTAATTATTCTTCACCTTTTGCTACTTGCCAATCTATTGAATAAAGTCACAAAATCTCTACACAATTTTTCTCTTAATTTGTGTACGGATTTACAGAAGCTGTATGTGTAAGAAATTATGTAGCCAACGTTTAATTAAATCGTAATTGTAGAACAATCGATGTTATCGGGTTGCCTTTATTCTTTTTCCCATATAAATATTTTTCCTACTTAATGATTAAAAGAAAAAAATAAATCAGACAAGCATTAAATATCATTAAAATACCTTGGGTATTAAATTGTTAACGAAACATTTTGTGTATAAGTTAATCTCACATAAGCTAATACCACATTTAGTCCGAAATCTGATGCACACAACTGTGTATGTATATGTGTATACGTACATGCGAGTAGTTTGTATGTTTTCAGCTAACCATAATTGCACACATCTACGTAGAATGGGTATTAATTGATATGAGTTGCAGATATTCTAGATACGTGTGTATGTATCTGTATTTACACAATATGTAATAGTATGTGATTATTTCACCGTTAGAAACGCGTGAGCTTCCAGCGCTATGCGCTTTACACCTAGACTTCATAAAATTTGTATGATTGTGAGTGTAGGCGCTCATACACACATGAGATATATGTATAAATAAGCTAGCCACGTGAACGAAAGGTGTCAAGACTTCTATATTTTGTTAAAAAAATTTCTTTATATTCTAACGCCTTTTCCATGTTTAGCACAAGTGAGTAAAGTGCAGTTTCAGTAGATCTGCCTTTAGTGTAAGCGTGCTGAGCCTTGGATAATTCGTCCGGCGCAATTGTGACTCCAATATATGCGTATAGAATCTTCTCTAGCGTTTTCAGGAGAAATGAATTCAGACTAATGGGCCTCCATTCCTTCGAGTAAAGAGGGTTGATTTTTCCTGCTTTTGGAATAAACAATACTCTCGCTTCTCTCCACAATACAGGAACATAGCTGAACCTCAAGCACCCCATGCATATCGTTCTTACCCATAGTCCACAAGATGGTTTACCTTTTGGGGCATGACTGGGGAGATTCCATACAGTCACATAGATAATTATGGAAAGAAGTTGCGATGTACTCCCATTTGGAGAAGATAAAATTGGAGAAGGTAAAAATATTCGGTACAAAAAAAAAAATGTCGGTTTCAAAACTTAAATAAATATAGACATTTTGTTAAGTCTTTAATGAAATTTTGTATATAAATAAAAACAGCTGCAAGTGTTTTTTTGTTGGAATACATTCAAATGCAACCCTAAGCATAAGCTGAAAATAAAAAGCACAGTTCAAGTAATATAAAAATCGCAGCTCAAGTAGTGCTGAGGTAAAGCGGAAACGAGTGTGAGCAATGCCATACACAAACGGGCCAAAATCGTGGGTAGCGGCTCCAGCTAAAGAGACTCACAGTTCAGTCCACGTAAGGTGTTGACAGTTAGGGAATCAGGTACTCAAGTGAGACACCGATTCAAGCTGTTATACGAGAGTGAAATCAATATAATATAAAAGTAAAACCATGTTTGATTTATTTGGCTATATTCTAGCGACTAAGGAAAAGCGATGTAACTTTAGAACCTTAGCAAACTAAGCTTAGGTTCGGTTAGGTTAGGTTAGCCTTGTTGGGAATAAGCCACGCATACACCTTTTGGTCACTAGCGATACCAGATGGAGACCGACCTCTATGAATACCTAAAGTAGACATCATGTAGGATGTCAGCGCTTTTGGCGAATCTAAGAAGAGCTTGGAGCTCCGCTTTTGAGACGTCCTCCAGACCCTCAAACAGTGGGTCCTCCAGGCATCTTAGTCGCGTTTTTAATAATGCCGGACAAACGCACAGAAGGTGTTCTAAAGTTTCCTCAACATACTCTCTGCATTTCCTGAATTTGTCCATGTTAGCAATCCCTGTCTTGTACACATGTGCAGCCAATAGATTATGACCTGTTAGCATACTTATAGTTCTGCAATCCATTCGCGAGAGCATGAGTACGAATTGAGTCAATTTTTTGGCGTTGTCGTGACTTTTGCTGTTTTGCATGTGGTTAGATTAGTCCACCTATCTTCCACTCGCCTTTTCATATAGTCGTCCATTTCATTGTATAATGTGTTTAGCGGTTTTGGCATGTCGCTCTCTTATTCAAAAGGTAGTCTAACAGCACTTTTTGCTATCTCATCTACTATTTCATTCCCCATAATGCATTTGTGACCAGGTACGCAGTAGATATGCAACCCACTGTTTGCGGCTAGCCTTTCTATGGCCTCCCTGCTCGGTCGAACATTTTTGGACTTAATACAATATCAGCTTATTGCTTTTATTACTGCTTGACTATTCACGTATATATTAATTGTTGAATTTTTTCTTGTTCTATATGTAGGCTAACTCCGCGGCTTTCCCCACAACAAAAACTTCCACTTGGAAAATACTGCTGTGGTCTGGCAACTTGACAGCCCGCCTTATCCCTAGTTTTGAGCAGTAAATACCCGCTCCCACTCCGTCTAAGGTTTTAGAGCCGTCTGTATAGATGTGAAAAGTTCTATGGCCAGGCTTCATGCCTTTGTGCCATCCCTCCTTTTCAATTGTAGTGCGAAACCATCTCTCCCAATTAAAGTACGGAGTCATGTACTCCGTGCAAACTAAGCCTAAAAGTAGCGTAAAATTCACATTTCGAAAGTAAATTCAATTAAAAAAAAAATATAAGAAAACATTTTCGAAAATTTTTTGGAAAACTCAAAAAAATTATTATTTTTTACAGCAAGGTCTATATTTTCGATATACTATAAGTAATATGTATATAAAAGCGTATTTTCGATTTTCGTTACTCATTTCTAAGACCTGATACATTTAGAATATATCTAAGATACTTGGAAGAAACAACCGCTCGGTTGATGGTCGGTACTATTACGGGACCATGGGGTCAGCATATGACCACCATTGAAATCATTGAGAAGCCAATTTGCCTGTCTTGCTTAGAGGAGCCGGATAGTAATAAACACTTTCTCTGATCGAGCAAGGCTACGAATTTTGGGTTCCGATGTCATGAGAACGAGTAATATTCGTTCTTTCAAACTGCAGGTTATTTTCAGATTTGCTAAAGAATGTGGAAAATTCTCACGGGACTAGTTATCTCTATTTGATAAAAAAAAAATAGGTTGTCTGTAAAGTCAGTTTACTGACGATAGTTTAACGTGACAACGTCATAAGAAAATATTGATGGAATGGTTGCAATTTTCAAAACAAAATTTTAATTTTATTTGTTTGATAGATATTTTGTATGGATATAGAGGAGGAGGTAAATGGAATTGCAATGGAATAGGTCAAGTTACATTTACACAAACGTGGAAAATGACGAAACATTTATCAAATTCATGAAAGATATCTTCAATTTCGATTGTGCATCAGACGTTAATAAGTCAACAACACTAAGAGGCAGCATCATCGATTTACCTTTTTCAAGACACTTTACACTCGAAACACTCCCTTTCGTTTCCTACTTTTCCTATCATCGTTTATTCTCAACAGAGAAATGGTTCATTACCATGCACACAGGAAGAAGGCATATGCAAATACAAGTATGTGAATTTATATACAAATGCGCATATACAGACATATACATACATATATACGCTCACTTAGGTAGGAGAGAGCAAGATGTCGAACGTTGCCGTTCGTTTGCTTTTTCGTTCGTTCCGCGCTTTCGCTTGCAGTTCATTCAAGGTAACGACAAATAAGCAAGGTAACGACAAATGAGCACGGTAACGACACATTTTGTCGTGCGTGCAGCCGGCTAAATCGAATTATAGAACGTTATCACGTCAAAAATCAAAAATAGTTATGTAAATTATTCTTGCAAAAGATTTATCAAAAATTAATTATATCCTTTTGTATGCTAATATTTTTGTTCACTTTTCCATTTGTCTGCGTCTAGATCCTGAATTGATGAACCGAGTTTGAGGAAAGCTTACACAGTTAGGTACAGCAGGATATTATTTATTCTGAATAAATTACTCTTCTGATGGCGTTGGTGTTAAAATATTTTTGTATTTTTATAGACCGATTTGACTAAGGCCCTGTAAGTAAATGCGTTTGAATAAAGGTGACTAATGACCTAAAAATCGATTTTGAACTTTTGACGGTTTCTTATAGTTAAATGCCTTAAAATAAAATAGCACCAGTCTTAAGTGAAAAAATTGCAAATATTGAATAAAAAATATTAAGTACGCAACTAAGTTCCCGCTGTTTGTCAATAGATGCCGCCAGCAGTGTGTGCTTGTCGATTCTAACATAACCTAAACGTCATAAACCAAGCTTAGACACATGGTAAACAAACTGTTTCGACACATTAGGGATTTTGTTTTGGTATCATATACTTTTGGTTTCCTGAAAATGTCTGATTTTGTGCCGAATAATCGTCATTTGCGGGAAATGTTGATTTTCCTCTTTCATTCGAAAAAAAACGGCAATTAAAGCGCATCGACAGCTACAAAAAGTTTATAGAGATGTTGCTTTAAACGAAACAACGTGGCGGTATTGGTTCCGCCTCTTCACAGACAGTGATTTTAATGTCGACGACCGTCCGCGTGAAGAAAAGCCCAAAACCTTCGAAGGCGCTGAATTGAAGGTATTGCTCAATGAGGATGCATTTCAAACGCACGACGTGCATGCTCAGTATTAAGAGTTACCCGTCAATCCATTTCTGAACGATTGCATGCTTTAGGAATGATTCAGAAACATGGGACTTGGGTTTCTTATGAGTTAAAACCAAGGGATGTTAAACGTCGTTTTTTCGCCAGTGAACATTTGCTCCAGCGGCAAAAAAGGAAGGGTTTTCCTCATCGCATCGTGACGGGTGATGAAAAATGGATTCCAGCAATCCAAAGAAAAGAAAGCCATAGTGATTGCTCGGTCATGCTTCTACGTCGTCACCTCGGCCGAATATTCAAGCTGCAAAGGTTATGCTATGTATTTGGTAGGACCAAGTTGGTGTTATTTATTATGAACTGTTTAAAACAAGCGAACCCATCACTGCGGATCGGTATCGACTTCAATTGATGCGATTGAGCCGAAGAGGCATGACAGCGCTCGGCCTCACGTTGCCGAACCCGTTAAAACCTACCTGGAAACACTGAAATGGAAAATTCTTCTCCACCCGCCATATTCTCCAGAATTGCGCCGTCCGATTATCTCCTGTTCCGATTGATGGCATATGGTCCAGCTGACCAGCAGTTTCATTCATATAAAAAAATGGCTTGATCCGTGGATACCCTCAAAAGATGAACAATTTTACCGCGACGGTATACGTGATCTACCAGAAAGATGGGAAAGAGTTGTACCCGGCGACGAGCAATACTTTCAATGATTCACTTGCAACCATTTTTTCAGAATAAAGTGGTATTTTGATGAAAAAAAAACGAAAACTTAGTTGCGCACCTAATATTATTTTGAATAAGTGTTGCTTATAAAAATATTGGTTGTGTAAAGACAAACAAATTTTTGAATTTAAAAAAAAATTTAAAAACACGTAGTTCTACAAATTTTTATAACCATTTTTTTTTTTAAATTCAATGTAAGAAAACTGTTGCGCTTGTTATATTCGCTATATTTGTGATGAGATATTTTAAATGCGTTTTCATGGAAAAGTTGACGCGCTCAAGACGCTTTCGAAAAATGTTTGTACAATGTTTATATAGAAAAAAAGTGCAGCACCATTTGATGAAAAAACTATGAAACATCAGTGCAATTTTTTAGCAACCTCCAGCTTACATTTGATTTATTAAAATGAAATAGGCTATAAAACTGCGCACCCGTTGTTTTTGTTTTTGCAGTTCTGATTAAAAGTTGGAAAATTTGTCAAATTTCTAAATTTTTTATTACTTTTTTTCAATTTCTAAGATTTGATTTATATGACATTTATGGTAAAATAAAGTTATCAAAACTAAAACACAAAAAAAAAAAAAAAATAAAAGCAGTCAAAAGGTATCGTCCACCCATTCACCCAACTCATAATTCTTCCGCTAGAAGTCATAACTTCACGAGTTCACGATTTCGAAGAATCGGTTTTGTAGTTCCTCTCTTTGAAATTCAGTATAAATTTTAGTTACATAGAAAAATCTTACATTAGAGTTCAGCGCCGCTATAATCCTCAGGCATCGAGGTATCAAAGTAAAATTTTGAATAGAAAAAATTGTGCTTAAACAGATTAAATACTTGAATGCACCTATTTTCAAATTACTTTCATCTAATTTCTACATAAATCGGCATGCGCAACACGATAAACTTCTGAGAATTTGTTTTACTTTCTACAACTTCTGTTTATGGGTCCTCGAGCTAATCTACAACTAATCCACTACTACTACGATACTATGTGCGCAGTTGCGTATCAAATTAACAACGTATTCTTGCTGTAGTAGTGAAAAGGTGTTGTAAGTGTTGGCGCATGAATGTTTCAATTAGAAAATTGATTTTGTTAATTAAAGTAATTGGATGACTACGGACTTCAGATGCCAAGCATACAGACTACGAAGTATATACTTGTATATTTCTATAAGTATATACGCATATACATTTTCCCTCGCAGCCATTTGCCTTGCTGGTCGCTGAGTTTGTCCAACTGATCTGTCTTCGCCATTTTACTTTTATAGCTGCTCGTTGTCTGTGTCTGAAGGCGTCAATTAAATAGTTGGCATGTGTATATGTCTACATATGTTGGTGAATGTTGAGTGTTAACTTTTGTCTAGGGATACTTGTTGCTGTTTTGACCTGTCCATTACTATTTGCATTGTTGCATTATGAGCATTTTAAGCTAAATGAAAGCTGTTTCACTCTGCGTTTGACAGATAAACCGATTGTTGCATATGCGGCTAATTAGCCTGGCCTAAACCAGACATATTTTTTATGGAAGGTAGTGAAAAAATTGTCATCTTTTTACTTTTTCTTGGTACTTTTTACAAGCAAGTGAATTTGGTTTTGTCATTATTACATAAACCACAAATAGAAAAAAAATTTTAAACTCAGTCTTTGGCATTTACTCGTATACTAGGCGATTATAATTAATTTTTTATTAAATGAAAAACAAAAACAAAATGCAAATAAAACTAAGTATGTAACCAAATATCGAGCATGTAAATGTCTACTGAATTTTCTGATAGGTACCGGCCAATGTTGACAGCCTATGTTGGCAATGTGCTTCTGGCGGTTTTAACGAGATATATTTTTTATTATTCACTTAATGATGCCAAGTAGCCATGTTAAGTTACATGATTGAACGCCACGTGCAAAAGATAAACTTTTTATATAAATGATATGATTTTGTGGTTATGTCTCACAGAGGTGACGTCAATTGGCCAACATGTGTATGCGATTTAAGCCCGCTAGATTTTTTTAGGGGGTTCTTCACAAGTTGCAGATTTTTATCAATAAGTCTCAATCAACCGATGCCCAAAGAAAGTCAACGTTAGTCACAGCCATAGTTCTTATTCAGTGATGTGTCAATTTTTATTTATAGTTCATTGAAAATTGAACGCTTCGAATATATAATATCATATATGACCCTTTCAATTACCCTACCTTAATAGTAACCTCAGATTCTACTTCTCTAGATATCTTTTGACACCTGCAAGCTGCTGCTGTACTAAACGTTTTCCCAATTCATGTTATCTTTACCTTAAAAGTGTTTTCATATTCACTGTGAGACAAGTCCTTCATTCACTAAACCTGAGGGCGCTGAAAGGTGTATGCTTGTGCATGGTATTAGTTATTCTAAGCATGTAAATCAAACTTCCATTGCTTTATGAAATTGGTTCTGAATTATTTGTTTTAGAAGCTTAGGCATGAGGTCAGGAGATTCCCAAATCAGGTCATCATAACAGTTCTAAGTGGAACAGCAGCATTAAATTTCCAAGCACGGGGACTCTGTTCCCCGAATAGATCGAACGCATTTATCAAATGAAAGCCTAAACTCAATTTTAGTTCATTTGGTTGTTATTATTGGATATAATATTCTATTATCTAATAAGTAATTCATATAGCAAGTCGCGTTATTTGAAAGGTGGGCATACTTTATATGATATATATAAATATGTAATTGTCGCTATACCCTTTTGCTTGGGTATTTGGTTGAGCTCCTCCTCCTATTTGGGCGTCTTAATGTTTTCCCATAAACGGGTGGACCTACACTTTTATGCCGCGTCCACAAAGCAGAGGGTGTTTTTATGAGGAGCTTTCTAATGGCGGAAATACACTCAGAGGCATGCAACTGCCTGCCCGGGGACCGACCGCTATTAAAAGAAATTTTTTCTATCATTTGGAGCTTACTTAATTAGGGTATGCTAAATCTAATGGCATCCGGCGTTTTTTCAGATTGACTCTGGCTTTTGAGATATTGTTATTTGAAAATTTAGTGTAGGCTGCTGAGAGCTCTATTAGAAACAGATCATTTACAGAAATAACTGATGTTATGTAATATTCGAAAACGGACGTTATTCAAATCAAAACATTTGCCAAAATTTTGAACTTGCACAGCCGGGAAATCATCATTGCACGTCCGCAATTCTCACAGAATACTTGAAAGCTTAAATCGAGAACAGCAGAAGAAATATCTCGCATCATAGTGTCTCAAATTTCTTAGCAAATAACTACTTCTTCTTTTTTCTTCCGAACAGTGACACAGAGCCAAAAACGCTAACTCCCAAGGCATGTGCTGCCACTCTGTTGAACTAATACGAAGTGAAAGTAAGCGAATAAATGCTTTTAGAGAAACTTATCTGCGATGCACAAAAATAGTACAAAATTATTCAGATTGAGATAAAAATATGACATTTGATAAAAGCGACAAAACTATGGAGCTTATTGAGGTAGCCAGCTTTTATTTAAGTAGATAAATAGGAAAAGTTAGGTTATTGCGAACAAAGAAGTTAAGAGAAAGGATAATTGGAAGAAAAAAGTTTTTTTGTACAAAGCTGATTCTTTAAAATATATTCAAATTCAAGTAGGGGGAGTAAGAAGAAATAGTAGAATATAAGGTAAACTACCTACAGTGTGCACCACCTTTTATTTTAAAGGATGATTTAAATTTGTTTCCGTATAAAGTGCAATTGACACAAAGAATATTGCCGACAGACCATTCTCGTCGCTTGAAATACGACCAAACAGTCGCTCGATGGGTTGACACTGAACCCAATTTTCGGAAGCAAATTTTAATGACTGACGAGGCACATTTTAAGCTCTCTGGCAGCGTGAATAAACGAAATTGCCGCAATCGGGGAACTGAGAATCCACACGAGCTCCATGAAACGCCATTGCATGATCGCAAAGTAACTGTTTGGGCCGGCATTTGCGCCAAAACCATCATTGGGCCATATTTTTACCGAGAAAACGAAACGGCCGATGGATACCGATATCGATGGATGTTGGCTCATTATGTCTGCCCGCAAATGCGTGAGAAAGGTATAGATGTTTACTGGTTTCAACAAGATGGTACGCCATGCCACACTGCGGATGCAACAATTGAATTTCTGCAGCGAAAAATCCCGGGACGTCTAGAGTCAAAGGGAAGCGACATCGGCTGGCCCCCCAGATCACTTGACTTAACCCCCTCGGAAAACTGAAAAGTAAGGTTTACGCTAAAAATCCGTAGATTATTTACTAGCTTAAGGCAAAAATTCGGGCCGAAATCGACGCTATAAAACCCGAAATGCTTGACAACGTGGTAACAAACGCAGAAAAAAGATCACAGTTTGTGATTGTTAATAAAGGTGGCCACTTTATTGATATGGTATTCAAAAAATAATTTTAATAAATTATAAGTAACCAAACCAAATAAAAATACCTCACTTATGCAAATCAGTTGTTTCAAAGTTATTCAATGTTTTCATACCGACATGAAAGATGGTGCACCCTGTACAAAGCATGTTAGAGAATCTATTAGGGAGTCCTAGCCTCGTTGGCTGAAGGTACCACTGAATAACTCTATACCTTGTGATCTAAGTATCTTGGAAAATGCTTTACATTTTTCGGTAATTTTTTCTAAAAATTTATTTAATTGTAGGCTTGACCATAATAAGAGATAAACTCAAAAAACTATAATAGAATTTTGTTTTTTAATAAGCAGTTTTTTTTTTGTTTTTTTCTTTTTGGTAAGCATTTTTGGTTTTATAATTTTATAAGTTTGTTTTCTTATATTTTCAATAATAGCCGAGACTTTGAACAATAATCTCTGTAAGTTTCATAATGGGACTCCCATAACTTTTCGAGCTATATTGAAGTATGTTCAGCAAACCAAAAATAACAACATTTTTTTTCAAAAACTATTTTTTTTTAAGTTTATCTGTTTACCGACATAAGAAGCAAAGCTGCGATCGACTTACAAATGGACGTAATAAATGTGCTATGAGTTTAATTTTTTTAAATAACAAAAAAAAATTCTAAAATTAAAAAAAAAAAATTACCAAAACAAAAATTAAAAAAAAAAAAATATTATGCTCTAAAATATAAAAAGGAAAATTTGAATGTCAAAAAGAACCGAAAACTTGTAGCTTTAAAAAGTTTAAATGAATCTCAGAATTATTTTTTTGTTTTTTCAATAAACCAATTTAAAAAAAAGTTACGGAAGTGTGGAAAACGCTTGGGTCACTTGGCATGGAATCACTTAGCTGAAAGGCTGCCAACGAAGATTATTCTATTTCAATCAACCGCAAATCCCATTGACATTTAAGATATTGACATTAAGATGTTGACGTATTAGGATATATTCTGAGAGCCTTGACAAGTATCAATATACTAATATAAGTGACAGAATGTGAGATAGCGCAGATTGGGAAGAGGAGAGGTGATAATAATAAATAGAAGTTAATTGGTAAACAAAGCTCTGAAATTGGCTCAGTTCAATAACTGATTCTCTTTAGAGTTACTCAGGTCGGAAGCGGCACTATTCTGATTGTGTTTTCTCAAATACGTTAGAAGTGTGGTAGTTCCTTTTTTTCTATCTCTCAATTTTTGCAACTCACCTGAGTAACCCTCAGTGAAGTTCGGCCGTCTCGTAACTGCCAACCTGGTCGAAATTTGAGGTGAAGGAAGCAATTGTGGGCGTTGAAAGGTGCACGCTTGTGGATGATACGGGTTCTTCTTAGAATGCAAGCATAGATGAGTGATAAGAAGCGAGCCCTCCCTCACTTTGATTCTAATACTTACAAAAAAGTAGTGCAGATACCAAACTTTTCTCGTTTTATGAAATTTGTTCTTATTCTATTATTTGCTTTAGAAATTTAAGGCATGAGATTAAAAAATTTCCTTATCAGTCCATCAGAACAGTTGCAAGTGGAGCAAGCAGCAATCAGTTTGCAAGAAAGGTGACTCCATTCTCCGAATCGGGCGTGCTCTAAATAATGCTTAAATAAATCTGAAACTTTGACTAGAAAATCCTCTGTAGCGCAACTCGTTCAAACACACCAAGCGAAAAGCTATTCTCGCTGAAGAGTTTTGTTCATTTTATTGGAAAAAGGGAAATGTCTAATGTCTTTGGAGTAGTTAAATTTTCTAAATTTTAGGAGCATAGTAGGATCTGAGTATTATAAAGACTTTGCAGTGATTGTGAATTCAAATTGTAAAATTTTTTAGAGCTTTGGTCGAATTCCTCAAAAGCAACCACTTTTGAGCAACTTTTTGGGACAGCAGAGAGTGAATATTAGGATTGAGGGGGGAAACCGGTTTAGATCGATTTTTTTTATTGCAGTATAGTATAACTACTCAAGAATATGTGGAAAAAATTTTAAAGCGAAATTCGCATTATTCCCGATTCTACGAGCACTTAAGGGACTGCCCGTCGGTTCCGCACCGTAGCGCGCGTTAGTTAGAACGACGTTTTTCTCGAAACTACTTTTTTCAACTGGTGGGCATTCTAGCTTAAAAAGTTATTGACCAATCGTTCTAAAATTTTTCGGGGTTTTTTGTTTATTCAATTCTAATCTATATGAACCTAATTCTGGGATTATATTATTATTTACAATATGGTTTTTTAAGCAAAAAAATGACAAAGTATGGTATAAAAAACTACTTTGTTCAAGCGCCCCAAAAGCATGTAATTTTCAATATTTTTCACCACAATTAGGTTCATATTCTTAGGAAATATGTTTTTAATAAAAAAAAATTGCTGTTGATTTCAGAGAAAAATTGCAACTTCAGGAATTCCCACCAGCAAGACACTCGAATGGCGCTTGTCCATGAGCAGCACGCTCTAACGTGTAAAAGTGTACCTAAAAATATAAATAAAATATCCTTTAAACTTAAACAATTTCTGATTATTCCTTCTTTGTTCAAAAAGTCCTCGAAAAACACCAAAATTTTGGCCTCCGGAAACCGGTTACCCCCTTAACCGCAAACATACCTAGAAACAACATTCGTGATTATTAACTGATTATAATTTTGGGCATGAGAGTACCCAACTGCCGTACTCAAATGAAATTTAATCTAGGAATATGTAATGAAATTCGATTTGAAAATTCTGATGGAAGGCCAGATATCGGAGAGATTTTCGAGCAGCTGAGGTTGTAAGTTTTGACCTTAACATCAAAAACCTCCCAAAATTCCTGTCCTTATTAATGCTATTGACTTGATGCCTACAATAAAATGTGCTCAGCGAGATATAATTTTTTGATTTATCTTAATCAGAAATCTTAAATATGCATTGCAATTCATTTATTTATGGATATAAATAATATTGTGTAATACATAATTTTATGTCGTACTTTGTCGAATGACTTTTTGCATAATCATTAACTGCGAAAATCAACACTACCACTCTACACTCACGCAGTCGTAAAATTCTTATTGGATCAAGTAAGTGACTTTACCTTTTTATGTGTGCCAAATATTTGACGTCGTCACGTAGCAGTGGTAAAACACTAATTGAGAATGTGGCATGCGGCTTGTGGCCGATAGGTTGCGTGCAAGCTCTTCGAGTGAACATTTTCATTCATTTTCCCTCCGCTCAAAGACTTTCTTCTGATTTTACTTCAAACCTGCTAACTACTAAGCATCACACAAATGTACTAACAAATGAGTGGATGTGCAACACTTTCAGGCATTCACATTTTCATTTTCATTTTCATTTGGTCGATTTTGCATTCATATACTTCCTACATAAAAACATGCATTTACTTTTACCTGCTGCGTGTGCTAGTGTCTGCACTTCTTTTTTGTCCTCATCTGATTTTATTTGTCTTGTCGAAATGTCAGTCACACAGATATTTTCATTTGTTGTGCCACAAAAACGAATGGCATACATAAAAATACTGAAAGAGAAAATAAATTACGCATACGCCCTGGTGACCTACCACCGATCAGACGGGTGGTAAGTAAAATTAATTCAATAGCTTGCACTCAAGTGGATGTGTGTGGGTGTTTTTATGCTTTTATTTTGTGGTTAGCATTACAGCACGTTGACAACCACTCACAAGCACACACACACAGGCATACACGGCAAGCATTATATGTATATATAAATAACTGTAAGCTTACCAGTCCAAACCTGTTTGGCTTGATGCTTTAATATATCAACTTTTACTTTCTTTTTTACGCAAGTTTGAGTTCAACGACGTAGAAATGCAACCAGTAACCATGACATAGTGTTGGCGATAAGTACAACAAAAAGTCGCACATACAGTGTAGCAAACATAATTATTTTCATTTGCTTACATAAAAATGTATGTTGTAGCCATCATTCTAACTGGGTCAGTTTGGGTTGCGGTCAAGTGTTTGATGGTACAGTAAAATATTGCTGAAGCGTAAAAAAATTACTCAATCTGAGTGCTATGAACATTCAGCATTCATATTTAAAGCGGACAATTGTTTATTTAATAAAATTCATACCAGCACTAGACGCAAATTGGGTTAAAAGAAGACGTACAACTAAAGCGTTGGCTGCACTTCTCGTGTTAAGCGCAGTGTAGCATATATGTATTCAATGGTATTATTTATTACTTTAGAATATCCGTTTTTTCCATTTGCTCACATTAGCAATAATAAACAATGATTTTAATATTTTATTTAACATAAGTTTATTATTACTATTTTAACCTTTTATTTTAGCCTTTTTTTGTTTTCTTGATGCTGAAGTGAGACACAAACTTTTTTATTTTTGTTTTCTGTTTAGAATTTAAACGCGCCGTCAAGACTTTGAAAATTACCATAGAATTCATATATAAAAAAACGATTTTGGCGTAAATTTTGTACAAAATGTTTACTGATAGATATTATTTAATTTATTCTTTAAATTTCTATTTACAAATAACAAATAACCAAAAAGGTCCTGCTTTATTTAGAGGAAACTAAAATATTTTTTCTACTGTTTAAAAAAATCGTTTAATTAACAAAATATTTATCTTATTTTTGATATCATTATATCATACTTTGCATCAGTTAATAGTACGAAGTGTGTTCAGAAAGTATCGCGAATTTTGTGTTTTTTCAAAAATTATTTACTTATTCATTAATATCTATTTTGTACCCTTCAAAGTAAACTCCATGAGATATTGTGCCAAATCATTTTTTTTATCTTGTTCAGCTTCTCCTTCAATGCCGTCTTTATCTCGTCAATCATAGCGTAGCGTAGTCCTTTCGGGAACAAGAAAAAGCCACAGGGGGCCTTTGATCCATCTTTTTGAATAGGTAAAAACCGAAGACGAGGCGGAACACGTGCAAGCAAAGCAGCTGTCAACAATTAACTGAACATTCAAAACATTCGTTTGGCAGAATTCGTCGGCATGAGTGAGAGACATGAGTACCATCATATTATATGTTTGGTGAAGCCAGTTGCATATTAAAGCGTTCCACAATAGAGGTCAAAAGGAGAAAATTCGATACATTTTTCATTACCACTAGAACTTAGGTGAATACTCGGTATAGGCCAACAAAAAATGTGTGTGTGGGAATGTCGAATATGTCAATAAAATCTTTAAAACTGTCAAGTCAAGGAGGTGTACTAACCCTATTCGGAATTGTAGATTAGCCACACAACCCGTTAGAACGATTTGAATAAGGATAAATAATAATAACTATGTAAATTCCCACTCTCACATATCGGTTCTCTTACTTTTATTGTGGTTCGTTTATCTAGTGATATATATGGAACAGATATAACTAAGAAGATTAAAAGATAACTAATTATAGATTTTTTGAAATGGGTTCCATACACGTATGGAAATTATTGGTCTTAATTGTTTTTAATTAGTTTAATACCCAAATAAGCATTTATCAGTGGGGATACCTAGAAGAGGATATTTTATTTATTTTTGATTATGAATAATCAACAATACATTAAAGACCAGAAAAATGGATTAGTGCTAGACTTATCAACTCTTGTTGTGGCGAGTGCAACTATTTGTGGTTTATTTCAAAAGAAAATTAATTAATTGGTTGAGATTATCGAAGTTTCAAGCAGGTAATTTGAGATGTATATTTTTAACGTATTTTTCGTATAAATAAGTGCCTAAGTAACGTTGAAGCGAAATAAGTATTGGTATTTGTATTCGTATTCGTATTCGTATTCGTATTCGTATTCGTATTCGTATTCGTATTCGTATTCGTATTCGTATTCGTATTCGTATTCGTATTCGTATTCGTATTCGTATTCGTATTCGTATTCGTATTCGTATTCGTATTCGTATTCGTATTCGTATTCGTATTCGTATTCGTATTCGTATTCGTATTCGTAATCGTATTCGTATTCGTATTCGTATTCGTATTCGTATTCGTATTCGTATTCGTATTCGTATTCGTATTCGTATTCGTATTCGTATTCGTATTCGTATTCGTATTCGTATTCGTATTCGTATTCGTATTCGTATTCGTATTCGTATTCGTATTCGTATTCGTATTCGTATTCGTATTCGTATTCGTATTCGTATTCGTATTCGTATTCGTATTCGTATTCGTATTCGTATTCGTATTCGTATTCGTATTCGTATTCGTATTCGTATTCGTCTTTGTATTTCTAATCGTATTTATGCTTGTTTTCGTATTCGCAATCGTATTTGCGTTCGTATTCGCATTCTTATTTCTGATCGCATTTGTACTAGTATTCGTATTGCTATTCATATTCCCGTTCATATTCAAATTCGTGTTCGCATTCGCATTCGTATTCGTGTATCCAATCTATGACGCACAGTGTAGTCAGGAATCTTATTTGTACTGATTCTGTTACGCGCCACCTTTGATGAATAAAAGCTGAAACAGCATGCCATTCAAACCGCTACCAAACTACACACAATACACAGGCATACCCTTAGTGAAAGCACAGAAAAGACACATTCAAGAGCTTGGCATGTGCAGGACCACAGCAAAGAAAGACTCTGGTTGTGCTCTTTAACTTGATCGTCGACGGTCGCTCGCAGCAATTTAATGACGGCATTGCTGCATTTTTTTCTCAGCCATCACCTACAGCACTTGAAATGTTGCAACAATATTTTAACCTGTTTGCGAAAGCTGTACACATCAAAAGCATCTGTATTTTACATCTGTGCATGTGTGCCTGCCCATTCATGAGCGCAAGTATGCGCACTTTTTACGCTGCGCATTTGCATGCCACGTAGAAATTGGAAGCAATTGATGCGGTTGAATGATGCAAATGAAAAATTCTAAAGCCGGTTGATATACGCATGCAAGAATATTTTGCTATACAAACAGCCTTAGGCGCACATACCCATACATATTTGCAACCATGTCAGCGCTATAAAAAGAGAGCAAGGACAGGGTGTGAAAGGTTGGAAGCTGACGAAATTGGGATGTAAACAAAATGTATACAAAAACACATATGCTTTTATGGGTAGTAATCAAAGGAAAAAAGAAACTGAAAACAAACAACAAACACATAGGTACATTCACACGTACACATTCTCGTGCAGGAATGTACGCCATACATACCATACCTACATAGGTGCTGACTTAAGTGCTAAAGTGCTGGAGTTGCAAAGTGAAAAGTGAAATTTCAATGCACAACATGCAACATGCAATGCCGAAAAGGTTGCGGTCTGTGTCTGATTCATTGCTCAAATGGCAAGCAAATTGCTAGCGCCAGAAAAAAAGTTAAACAAACACTTTTATACGCCCACAAGCAAGTGGAAACTATTCTGCTTCAGTTAGTAGTAGCAAATGTGCAATGCCGGTTTTTTGAACTGCTTTTGCCACAAGCGTTTGTTGTTTAAGTTTGCGTTTCTCACCAATACACTTTTTTGTATATGTATATATTTTTACTTTATAACATTTTTGTTTCTGATTTTATATTTCAATTTTTTATTTTCCCCCTCATTGTTTCGTCGGTTGCATGCGCTTGCTAAATAAAATACCCGTAATGCACAGCCATGGCGTGTTGGTGTTTCTGCTGCTGCATAAATTTGTTACCGAGAGTTGGGCGACGAACTAAGCTTGGGTATTATTAGTGAAATTGAAAAACTTTTCCAATCACCTGTGCAATTTTTGCGATTTTTATTCGACAATTGCACTTTGTTTAACGACAACGAGTCGATACAGAAATACTCACAACTGTTTGCAGTTTCATTTATACGCCAATGTGCATAAGTAAGTAAATGCACAGCAAAAGCAATAATTGCAAAACTTTATACGTACCAGTATATATATATTATATATATATATTAGGGCGGGTCGATTTAAAAATCGCTCATTGCTCTGTGAAAATCGTATTCTAGGGATCAAAATAAGAAACTTTGCCGAAGGAACCATACCTCTAAAACGAATTCTGATGTCCCCCAATTTGGGTCGAACGAAAAATTCCACTTTGACCCATTTAGAGTACTCCAATCGAGTCCAAATGTATGACCGACCCCCACTAACTTTGGACGGCCGATCCACCCATGTCAGTGGCACACCCCCTGGAACTCCCCTGGGGGTACCCCGTACAATCATTTCAAAATATCACCATTTTTGGCCTTTACATGAGAAAAGAAACTAAAAAGTTCGACCCAAATTGGGGGACATCAGAATTCGGTTTACAGGTATGGTTCCTTCGGTAAAGTTTCTTATTTTGATCCCTAGAATATGATTTTCACAAAGCAATGGGCGATTTTTTTGCCTCCCCACAAATCAACCCGGCCTAATGTATATGCATGCTTTTTAAATATAAATTTAAAAATAAAAATGTAAGTCTCAAACCGATTTGAAATAAAAAGCAAAAAATACAAATTGTAATATACATATATATATAAATGAATTTGTATTCAGACGTACATTTATATACTTCAAAAAATGAGGGGAATTTTAAGTTTTCTGAAAAAATATTTATTTCTTCATCAATTTCTTTTTTATTTCCTTCAGCGTTTTTTGTGCAGCGTTTTTTCCAATCTCCGAAGTAGTTCTGATATGCACTTTTTGGTAAGTTCTTGAGCTATCTCAGCGATTCGGTTTTTATCTCCTCAATTATCTCCTCAAAACGCCGTCCTTTAATGAGTCTCTTCAATCTTGGGAACAGGAAAAAGTCGAGGGGGTGGGCCAAATCACTAGCTGAGGCATAATAACGGTGTGGTTTTTGGCCAAATAATCTCTTACAAGCAAAGATGAGTGAGCATGATGCAAAAACCATGCATTTTTTTCCACAATTCCGGGTGTTTTTTGTTTTTTGTTTTCTTTTTCTATTGCTTCACGCAAACGGCACATAACTTCAAGGTAATAAATACTCTTTATTTACCGTACGACCTTGAAGTAAGAACTTCTGATGCACTAGGCCATGGTAATCGAAGAAAACAGTGAACAAAACCTTGAAACTTGATGAAACTTGGTGTGCTTTTTTTTGGTCTTGGCTCTCCTGGACTCTTCCATTGGGACGATTGCGCTTTGGTTTCGATGTCTTCATCATATACCCATGATTTGTCACCAGTTATGAACCTTTTAAGCAAATCAGAGTAATCGTTGACGTCATTCAACAATTCCTGAGCGATGCTCATGCGACGTTGTTTTTGATAGAAATTCAGCAATTTGGAACAAACTTCGCTGCCACACGTTTCGTGCCCTAAATTTCCGAAAACATTGCACGGCATGAGCCAACCGATATGCAGATATGACGACATTCTCAGCAACTTCTCTTATTTTGATAGGACAATTCTCCATATCAATTTTCTTCACTTTCTCAACATTTTCATCGGTTGTTGATGAGCTGGGGCGAGAAGAGCGAGCGTCGTCACTTACATCTTCTTGACCTTCTGTGAAAATCTCAAACATATTTGTGACTCAGAGTACTCTTACTGTGTGCCACTGTCAACATTTCAAGTATTTTTGAGCACATAAATCCATTTATTGCATTTTTTACACAAAATTGGATGCAACTTCTATGATCCATTTTTTTTTTCGATAGCAGAAAATCGCCGAACACGCAAAACCCTTGTCTTATTTATGCCTCTCACAAACAAACTGAAAATGCTATATTGCCAAAGCCGTGAACACATTTTCGCGTCGAATGTAACAACATAAACAAAAATAGTAATCGAAAGTCGAATGTACGTATACAGGAATAAAAATGAAAATAAAAAATTAAATTTAGTGCAAAAGAAAATACTAATTGAGATTAAATAAAAAAATCTGAAAATAATCACACATGAAAAGCTCAACAACTAAATATACAACCGAAAACAATTTCGAAGGCTTTGATGGACATATGTACGTGTAATTGGAGTCACACTCATATTGTCAAGTACAAGCAATTTCTTTATATTCAAGTTTAAATATGCGTAAAATCGTGTCTGCTTATGCCTGTTAGTCCATAAGCACATATACATACGACTATATGCATGCACAGCTTAGCCATCGTGACAGCATGACATGCAATTTACTCTACTCAACCACAGTCGATGCACTAACTAGGCCAATACGTTGCAACTCGATTCGAATAGTTAGAGATTATTTGTCGGCGCCTACTGTTTGCATGACTAATCATACACTTGTATACATGTATGTATGCATGTATCTATATATGTATGTGTATATGTATGCTTATCTGTGAATGCATAACTATAAATTTACTTGTCCGGTATGTTGTACTAGTCCTGAAGGCAAAATCTGAATTACATAGTTAGACAAATCTTTGCTCAGAACTAGTACAATACCGTCAATTGTGAACCACTCAGTTGTGCATCTTATTTCAGGGTGTGGCAGTGGGGAAGTTATGTAAAGACCGTGACGCCAGCGATGCCAATGTCTACTAATGTAGTAAGTTGCTGACCCGAGTCAGTCTAGAAGGAGGAGTTCTTTATTTTTACGAAAAAAAAGTAATTAGATATTGTATCTCATTTGATTTTTAGTTCAAAAGAAATAAATAAATGAGGTGTTATTCAGACAAACATTTTTAGCTAATAAAGAATGTTATCACATTCTTGCGACTTCTTGAAAGGAAACACACAGAAATGCTGTTATGGGTAGACAAGACAAAAACGTTAACGCGCTGATAAGAGTAGGTGCATCAGCTGTTATTCTGATACCGGACTGACTTTCGTGCTTAACTAATGTTTCTCCAGGAGGTTAATATTGTACTTAAATAGGAAAATGTACTTAGGGCAGTGTAAATAGTCAACTAGAATGAAGTACCTCATATAAACGAAAAGTTTTTTGTGCTACTTTTGTTAGACTCGACGTTCATCGGTAGAACAAGATCGACTTTAAGTTGATCACCGCTTACGCCACTGGTTCTAGTGGACTGCACTCGAAGAGTATATCTATAGGGTTGTTCAATAGGTGCGCTTCAACTTTTTTCCGATAGGGAGGGCAAACGACGCAATATTTTTTATTTTTCGCTTGTCATTTGTAAACTTCTTTAGTATACATTTCATCATGGAACGCTACACACTTGAGCAACAATTGCAAATAGTGCAAATTTTGTATGAAAATAATCGTTCTGTTGCTGCTACTTTAAGAGCATTACGGCCATTTTACAGTCCATTTAACAAGCCGTCCCGTTTTGGGGTTATGTGAAGTCATTGGTCTACAGTAACAAGCCGGCGACGATTTGTGAGCTCAGAGGCAATATTGAACGCGAAATTGCTGGAATTTCGGCCGATTTATGCAAAAGAGTGGTCGAAAATTGGGTTCAACGATTGGACTTCGTAAAACGTGCACGCGACGGTCATGCAAAAGAAATCGAATTTCATACTTAAATGTATAAGTTCAAACTCGATAATAAAAAAAAAATAGTTAAAAAAGTCAAACCGTTTGTGTTTTGTTCAAAAAAGTTGAAAAGTTGAAGCGCTCTTACTGAAAAGCCCTATATTAACATATGGAATTGACTATGTCCGCCGGGTGATGAGATGTTCCAACACATTTTATTGGAATGCCCTACTTTAACAGTTTCTAGATTAAAATTTTAATGAATAGCGCATCTCGGACTAATTCAAAATGCTGCTGAGTGGCAGCTGTGAAGAAGTTTTGGTAGTTTGAAGTAAAGGGTATTTGAAAAGTGAAATGTCAGTAGTGAATAATTACTAACGGCATCTTTTTTATGTCATTTTGATGTGATGTACAATTAAATTCATAAAATTATTGAAACTTATTATGAAAATGGTCGATCTTTACAGAACTGAGAGAAAAACATTTCTTAAAATTCGTGATTTTTTGGTGGAAATAAACGTTGGAATGAGTCGACAATTCAAAGGTTCGTGAAAGAATTTTAAATTTCAAGAAACTAGTTCTGCTGAGGATAGAAAAAGGCTGGATGACCAAAAGGTGGATTTCTGTTCAAAAAATTGCTGCTGAAGTGCAAAATGTTACTGAGCAACTTTCACCATTGATAACTGGATTCATGAATCGACTGTTGGAGGGATTTTACCTATAAAGGTGCTCATCATAGGAATGTAAATTATGTAGTATTTTACATTTACCATTTGTACCAAACATAAGGAGAGGAGTTCGGCCAAACATTTATCAAAGGTGTACGCGCCAATTATATTTTTTTTTATTTTTTTTTATATTCTGCATATAATTGTCAATAAAAGCAAAAGCTGAAATAATCTTAATTGTTACACATTTTATTTTAAAACAACAACAAATGGCGTCTTTTAAAAAACTTTTTATAATAACGGAACACAAAATATAATCTGAATCACAGCGTTTCTTATTTTATATCTAATTTCGAAAACTATCAAATTTATAAAATAAAACTTAAGATTATTTTTTGTGCATGAACTCAAAATTTGATGCCCTATCACCAGAATCTGCCTGAGAAACTTCTCTTTAGAAATATCTGCTACATAAAATTTTCAAAAATTAGTAACTCTTTTTTCTGCTTGAAAAATGTCTTAATAGCTTAAAAAGGACAAATTTAAAAAATTTAAGTGAAAACAAATGTTTTGATTCCTCTATCTTGGATTTTTGGCGAAGCACATCTCAACTTATTGCGTACCCCTCTGAAAACTTTAAACGATTTTTCTCAAGAAAACATTTTTCGTGTCGTCAACATTCATAACATAAACGAATTTTCACTGATTGGCTTGATATTTTACTTATATACGTCAGTGTTCACTAGAGTAGTAGCTACAAATACTGAACAGTTCTGATTATTAATTTATTTTTATATTTGAAAGTTTTTGGTCACAAATTTTATAAAAATCGTGGGTATGCAGGTTTTTGTAGTCTAATAAATTTTGATACAATATAGTGCAAGTAAAAAGTGGTTTATAATTGTCGTTGGTTTTAAATTATTTTTCTGGTTGACGTTCTTTTGCATTTTCTTTCATGTAACGAATCCTTTAAAAGATTTTACTCGGATTGCCTTTTATATTTTCCGCCCAGTAATGGAAACGCAGTGAAATAATAAGAAAATGGCTTTACTGTTTTTCAAAATATTCCTCTTCTAAGTCATTATGCGTATACGGTCCCGTGAATCAATGTTAAAAGCGCTTTTACCACTCAGAAGTGGATATCTCAAAACCAGGTAATAAAAGACTTCAATAGCTTCTTCAGGTGCCAAAAAACGTTCACGTGGCATTTTATTTTTGATTTCTCGATGTTCGGGAACGAAAAGAAATAATTAGGTGCCAAATTAGGGTTGTAAGATGGATGACACCTTAATTCGACCTTTAAAATCTCTCTGGTGTGAGTCGATACGTAAAGGTTGATTCATCTTCGGCGGTTGGGTTTCCTTAATTCTCCGAAAATTGATGGCAAGCAAATGGTTGACTTCTATTCAGAAACTACTATTTTAAATTTTTCTAGTGGTATAATTGCGACATGGTCAGATTTTCCGAAAAAGCAGGCGACTGCATTATATTTGGCTGGAAAATCACAACCAGCAATTGATCGTGAGCTCGAGCATCTAAATAAAGTAAAGCAAGTAAATAAAGGTTTTGTTTATCACACCATTACTCGTAACAATGATACTGGTAGCATCGCGAAGTGTCGTGGAGGTGGTCGTCAAAGACTGCAATGTTACGTGAAATGGTTCAAAACTTTAAGAAGCGACTTGAGCGAAATCCCCGACGAAGTGCCAATCAAATAGCGAAAGAACTGAAAATATCTGACTGTAGCATCCATCGCATAATGAAATATTATCTCAAAGTCAAGCCTTAGAAGATCCAAAGGCGTGATCCAGACTTGAAAATGTGTTTTCTGAGTAGAAAATTTTTCAAATTGAACAATTCGTAAACTCCCAAAACGATAGGGTTTATTTGACCGGCCGTTCATACTAGAATTTGAATCATCGATTGGCCACCAGGAGGCAGCAACCGCCACAGGTAACGGTTTGGGTAGCTTAAACCGCAGATGGGCACTCTCCAATCATTTTCATCAAGCCTAGCGTCAAGATAAGTGCGAAATATTATCGGGAAAGTATTCTGGAGGTTACTTTGAAGCTGTGGGCAGACAAACATTTTGATGGCAGACCAGGGACGTTTTAGCAAGACTCTGCACCAACTCACAAAGCTTAATATCGTGCACACAATGGCTCTCAAATTTACCAGACGCGAATCCGATCTATTGTTCTCTTTGGGCCATTTTGGAGAGCAAAGTCCGAACTAAAAGATTCACCAGTCTCGCGACGCTGAAAAAAGCCAATGTCCGTGAGTGGGTCGAAATACCTGCAAGTCTCATTCGGGCATCTATCGATTCGTTTTTGAACTCTCAAGGCCCTAGCCAAGGCAAATCGCGCATGGCCATTTCGAGCAAAAGTAAATTGATTCTTAGTTTTGGTGGCCTTTTTAAATAATTGGTTACACTTCGAGTGCCGGACCATGTAATATTCACAATAACATTCTGCGTGAAACTAATTTTTTGATATAATTACATGATTTTTATACAATATTTCAGGTATAATTTTCTTTGTAATTTTAATATTGACAAAAATGAATATATGGAAATAAAAGACGGATAGATAATGTTGTAGCATCTCAGATATAAGTATAATCGAAATAAAATATTTTTTTTTTGTTTATCGTAAGTTTATAATTACAGCTGCATAGTTGAGCCGGCCAGGCTTAAAAACAATCGCATCGAAAAGATGTTGTGCACCCGCCATATTTGGTTTATACAACTTTGAGAAACAAAAAATGTTTGAACTTACGCAGTCTATATGCAAAATAAGGGATTTGATTTTTTTCAAAGTTCTGCTGCAAAGACTTCCCAAAAATATGCTCAGCTTCTCCACAGCAACAGCTACGTAAACCCATAATTTCACGTCATTATTCCACCCTAACAACTATTACGACTTGGCAGTAGTGGAAACTAAAACACAGTATTGTTTTTCATGGGGGTTGATATAACTCGTCAAATGAAAGAACTATAAAAAAGAAATAGATATGTAGCTTACTAGACCCTAAACATTACATTTAGTACACGCAGTTTTGAGCTATCGAAATGGAATGAAGCTGAGAATAATTGACATTCCTTAAGGCCTCACTTTATTACCAGCTCATCTATTTGCTACATGAATAAGATACGGGATGCGAACTAGTCATAGCTTCCAATTCACCAAAAGTGCACCAATTTTTTACTAGCAGATATTCCTACAGGGAATTTACTATCACCGTTAAGACTTTAATTGTACCAGTTACAATTGCTTTGTGCTGTTTTATGCACAACTGAATCTTGTTGCCTCTAAATACGCGTGTGTGCGTATTTAGGCATATAGCAATTAGGAACGGCATGACACTTTGACAGGCCTACAATTTGTTTTAGCAGTTCATTCGTTTTGTGCACTTCAAACAAAGTCACACGCACACACGCACACACACCCACACACCCAAACTAACAAGTTGTCATCCCACTAAAACTTATCGCAAACTAAACACATTTGCGTATGTAGATATGTATGTGAACATACAATCTTATAAGCCGACCCTCCAATTATTCAATGTACAAACTTCTTAAATACAAATTGATGTACTAGCAGATTTGTTTGTGCATGTAAAAGTGCGAGCCTCCGGTGTTTGAGAATTGCATGTAAATGCCGCTAAAGTACAATCCTCTTCAAGTTGCAAATACCGGGCAGTAAATGCGCATATCTTCAGACTAACCCGGAACTTGCTGAGACTAGCCCAACCTAGGTAATTTTGAGATCTGACTAGTCCACTGGTAAATGATTTCATATAATATTAGCTATCTCAACTTATTTGTTCTAGCGAGTGCTTGCTTTATGCCCAGGTCCGAAATACCTACATGATTGAGTTTTAGGTATGTGGCAGCAAAAAGGTAATCGAAATAATACTAGGATTAATCTACACGTCGATTTTATGACCCATGTTATATTAACTATCTCTTGTAGTCGTCTGTGCAGATAGGATAGCATCACTCAGCAGAGGCTGGTTTTCGTTCGCATAACAGAAGCTATGACAACTGTTGCGAAAGTGTTTATGGAAATTCTCTAGGGACTAACATCTCTTCAAATTCATACTCAGGCAAAATGGAAGAAATGTATCATGACAGAGCTATCTTCTCTGTAATGGAGAAGAAGTGTATCTGTGCCTTAGTCAGAAAGATGATCTGACGATGCATTACTTGGAAATCGAAATACAACTAAAAACAAGATTTTAAAAACGTTTTTTAATCAAAATTAGTAATAAAATGAGTTCGGTGGGCACATCTGAGACATACAAGGCAAACCAAAATTTTAAGACCTAACACACGGATAGGCCAGAAACTGAGTTGGTTAGTGTAGTGTAGTACTAATTTTTGACAGCATATCTCGTATTTGTGGCATCCAAATTTTTTATATTTTTCCTTCCTAAAATTATAATACTATTACATGCTTCAGAAAACTTAGTCATGGAACAGTACTCAGTAGAATAACGCGTTAAAGTTTTATGACAATAGCCATCCGACAAGAAGTGCATTTCGCTTAGTGCCCATTGAGCTGAGAGGAACATTTTCACCTTAAAGGATATGTTAACAGGCAAACCTGCAACATTTGGGAAACTGCGAATTCATATGTCATTCAACAAAAAAAAAAAACAAAGGATACTCCCACAACGCGTCACTATTTAGTGTGGCTTTTAGGCAGGCATCGAACCGTACTTTTTCGAAAATGATGTCGGTGTCGTTGCTACCATGAATTTTGTCATAACATAATTAAAAACTTTGAAATGGGCGTAGTTTCAGCAAGACTACACCCTTTGTCCAACAGCGCATATATCATTGAACATTTTTGCAAAATAAGTTTCCAAGATGCGAAACAATGAGGTCAAATAGATGCCGAGAACTTAGGATTTAACCTCTGGAAGTACGTAAAAATTGTGGTCTATACCATTGGCCCGAAACGATTCCAGGGCTGAAGATTAGTAACATTAGCGTTATAATCTATATACAGTCGAACTATGCCAAAGCTTTCGGCCTCTTTGAAAATATTTTTAACCTCCAACCAATAAGCAACGATTGTTTTCTATCGTCTGATGTTGTACTGAACTTTCAACGAAATGAAAATCGCGCAGAATTAAAATCTCCAAAATATCTGGCTGACAAAAAACGTACTGCTGGACAGCCCATTAAAGACCAAAATGAAAATCTGCTGATGATAGATGAAGCACAAATTCGTCGACGGACAGAATACTCTTCAACAATACTAAACAACATACTTAGACACTCTACTGATTATTTCGCCATTACCACTGAAGTCATTGATGCTAATTCGCGAATGAAAACATCTCTGCCAAATCTTATAAAAGGTTTTTCAATTGGCGCGGGTTCATTTTGGCACCCTGTGCCAGCCATTTTGTTTTGGTGACTTCTTTCAAATCTTTTGTTTATTATTCAGTTGTTTATGCCAAATCATCATGGCAAGTTACACGATTGAACAGCACGTTCAAATGATAAAACTTTATTATCAAAATGAGTGTTCATTAACGTAAACGTTGCGAGCATTCGCCCATTTTTCGTTAGACGTAGTGGCCCTTCCAATTTCTTATGGCCCATATTGAACCATATGGACCTAGACGACATGTGGTTCCAGCAGGACGGCGCTACGTGCCACACAGCAAACGCCATTTTATTTCATTTCAACATCTACCCGCCCTTATTGAAAACCCCTATAGAATATCACAATAAAACAAACAAGCTGCCACAATAAACAGTGCACCTACTGTATCTCCTGTAATATCATACGCATAGGAGCAAGAATCCTTCCTGCAAAGAGGAAAGAAAGAGGAAATTACAATAAATATCAAAGAAAAGCAGATCTTAAGGGTAACAGCTGAAGGGCATCTGCGTACTGCCAGTGATTGCTAAAATAATAACACTTATATTTCTCAACCGGCTGAAAACCCATCTGAAAGAGTATCTATTAGCTCCTGTCAGCCCAGTTTTCGCAGTGAATTCGCAGTCAGCCGATTAAACAAACACCCGTAGAATTATTATCGAGCATCGTGTTGAGTACAAATCTAAGCTATATTTGTTTTTTATTGACCTTAAGAAAGTCTTCGACAGCATCAATCGGGAAGCCATCTGGTCTGTTCCACGAAGAAGAGGCATCCCAGACAAAGTAATTGCTCTGATACGGGAAAGCTACAGAGACGCTAGGTGCGACGTCTTACACAAAAGATTGTTTTCTGAGACTTTGCAGGTGATGAGCAGTGTAAGGCAAGAATGCATGTTGTCCCAATGTTGCTTCTTTTTGTCCTCGAGAACGTTATGCGCGCTGCTTTTAGTAATGAAAATCAGCATAAAGGTATTTAGTGGCAGATAAATAACCGATTTCTCAGGTACCCAGCTTACATGGATGATATCTGCCCGCTAGCTTATAAACTTTGCGACCTAAAACTGCTTACTCATATCATGCAGGAGAAGCTTCAAAGTATCGGCCTGAAGATCAACGCTATAAAAACGAAAGCATCAGGAAGGCCCGAAGGTCCCCTGAGGTAAATGTCGAGTGTGGGATTAACGAAGCACTTTCATCTTTTGACATCCTCGCTTATACATATATTAAGCGCTAATGTCAAATCTGCCCTCCTACATGGAAAAGTAAATAGGGTAATCACAAAATGCCTGCATAACTTTCGTCAACCGCTACCTGTGTCGAATTAGAGTTTCGATTTTTTTCCTCGTACAATATCCAGCTCGTGGCTGCTAAAAAACAGCTAACCAGCTTGACGTGGCGATTGAAATTCAAAAAAGGAAGTGGCAGTGAATAGAACATAGCTTAGAAAAAGCGATGACAATGTTGGGCGGCAGGCATTGCGTTGGAAGGCCTTCGAACAAGCTGGCCGGCAAGCCATGGATATTTTTTTTTTTTGTTACATTTTTAAGTTATACAAGGTGGCGCAAAATTAATCAACCTATCGAAAGATGTATAGTTTTTGCAAATTCATATTGGACATTTAAGAACTAGACAGATACAGTATATAAACGTAAAGGTCAAAATAAAAATTTTCATCATTTAAAATGGTTTTTTGTTTATTTAGTAAAAAAGTTATTCAAAAATCAAATTGAATGATTAGTTTTAGGCCAAATTGAATTATGGTATTGAATTAAAATTTACTTTATTTCATACATTTTATTGAATGGATAAAAAATTAATTTCATATTTGAAGTCATTCCTAAACTAACTATCGATAGATTAAATCTCTCGATTGATAAAGAAATGATTATTAAACAATGAACTGGTCCAACTCAGAGATTAGGCTCGGTAAGAGTATATGGTAGCCCCTAAGAATACTTTGATATCAATGGTACTTGGACTCGAATCCGAAATTCATTCATTGTTGTACCATTGAAATGAAAGTAGAGGAAAACGGAAATAGAGGTGGGTGAAAATGAAATCACCACGTTGATTATCGCTTCATGCTGATGATAAAATTCAGCCCTGCCGGCTAATATGCAGCCCTGCTATTTCTACTTGCGTGTCCGAACAAAGAGCTTAGATACCTGAATCTTAATATCGCGAAACCAGGTTGGATGAGGAGTAGGTGCTGAGATAATTGTTTTGACTAGAAATTTTGGTAAGGCGGTGATTAGGCGCAACTAAGGCACACCGCATTCCAAATTTGCGCCTCATAAGGTAGCCAAACTAGGCTCAAGTCCCGAAAGATATCGCCACACATCTGCCTCATTAGGCGCAGGTTCGAAAAACCGAACTTCTGTAATACTCCGGATGCCCTTCCACAAATCAGTTAGGGATTCCAATTTATGCCTAAGTGAGACACTGCCACAGATTTTCATGACCACAACCAAATTTGGTATTGTTCTGTCATGCCAATCTTTGCCGTGGGCCTGGTAAGGTAATAGTGAGGCGTGCCTCAGTAAGGCCTGCCTGATTCGGGCCTAACTGATTCTTCGGCATGCCTCACTGTAATTCTAGTTGGGGAGATTGCTTTTTTTTTTTTAAATTTAAAATTTCGTCAAAAAACCTGTATTTTCGACTCAGAAATTGTAGTCCCCAAAGCGAGGAAATTTGTTTGGAAATTAAGGGTTGTTAATTTTACTATAGATAAATAACAAAAGTCAATTATTTAAAAGCTAAATAACATAAAAGTTTTAAATTATACTTAATTGTTGTAAATAAAAAATGTCTTTATAAACTGGAATATTTAAATTGAATAACATTTTGTTTTAATTAAATTCAGTTTCATTACTATTCGAAAATTGCTTTGTTAATTTTTGTATGCATTTAATTCGATACTTCAAATTTAGTGCAATCTAAACCTTTTTTTGAAGACAACTTTTATTTTTAAAATACCGGAGAGCGATGGAAATTCAAATTTAGTTATTTATTTTTATTTATAATCAGGTAATTCAAGAAAACTGTAAGTTTGTCAAACAACTATAATTTAGAGTTAAAACTGTGAGCCTGCCAACAACGTTTACTTGTTTACTTGAAAATCATATCTCGGGGAAAAAATGGCATTTCCAGTGACTCTCGAGATCTCATAGAATAAATTTCTTTCAGTAATTCGAGTTTCGCGTCATATTTTTAAGGTTCAAAGTTTGAGCCAATAAAAAAAAAACATTGTTTAAAAACTCAAATGGTATTGGTGCCTTGCCATTATTTATATTGATCAGGGAAAACGAAGTGCCTGAATTCAGAAAATTTGAGTTCAAGAAAGAAGTGGATAAGCCCAGTACAAACCATGAGATTCTCAAAAAATCTTACAGTTGGCCAGGTTTGTTTAAAATCGAAGGTCATAGTTTGCTTTTAACTATTATAGAAATCTAAAAACCCAATTTTTAGCGCAAAATATAATATTTTTAATTGCACTTTTTATAGCCAAAATCTTCTATTTACAGCAAGCAAAACATAAATAAAAAATACAAAAAAGAAACAATGAATTTTGGTAGAGAGCACAATAAGAAATATAGGAGTAACGGTGACTTGAAAGCATTTGTCTGAATTTTATTTTAGAGGAAGCCCAAGTTTTCACCTTCTTGCACATTCTTCTGGTAAATCTACAACCTTGTGATTCTTACATTTTAGATAAGTGATGTGTTCAGCATTTCTATGTAAAGAATAACAGGAAACATTTTTATAGAACATCTAACCCTCTAACTCCTCGATAGTTGAGCCTTTTTTTCTTTTCGCGGTAAAGGGTCAAAAATACACATAACAGACGACTAACTTTCTTAATACATCAAAGCTCAAAGTTCAACTTAAATGCCAGAAAAATGGCAAATTAGAAAAAATCATTAAGGGCTAAAAAAATTCCTCACCTATCTGCTTCAAATTTGCAACTGCCGCGCTTTGCATCCATTTTTCACTAGTTCAGAGATACTCGTAGTCATAAAATATTTGGTTAATTCAATTACGTTACTTCATAAAGCTGCTGCAACTTTTATTGCATACAGTGCATGCAACGATGTATGTGCTTCTAGCATAGTATGAGTGGAACTTATTTTTGCCATGCATTCACAGTTCATAAATCTGTAATTCATCTTGTGATCTGTTTTCAATTAAATGTCTGCATTTGTTGTCGAATCCGCCCCGCTTGTTGCCGGCATTGTCTTCACTCCTCCTACCTTGGCCAACGGCAATGCCGCAATTAAACCTCACTTATTGTCAATAGGAAGACAGATTTGCATGTTTCACATTTGGAGACTGTTTCTAATTACGAAGAAAGTGCATAAATTTGCATACATACATACATCAGCTACACAAATGAAATGAAATGCAAGAATCTGTGGTATTTTGTGTGTCATTAAGTACCTTGTTAACTTGTTGTTGGTGTCTGCATCATTTAACAATTACAAATACTTTACAATAGACAATTTTCCCTTTTGGAATTTGTATGTGTGTGTGTATGTGTCGTAATTTCTTGACTAGTATGTATGAAGCTGCATTAGAAAAGGTTAAAATAGACGGACTGCTGTTAAAAGAGTCATAAGAAATAATTAAAGGATTATTGTGCTGCAAAGAACAGTAAAATTCGTTTAAAGGTACTGCAACAACGCTGATCCCTTACCAACTCCAGTCAATCTCTTCAATGAGTTAGTACTCAGAATCGAATTTGGGGGCACTAAAATTATATGCGCTAGTACTAGATATTCGCAGTGAGGAATTGTTGCCTTTTTTTTGAACCTATACAACTTTGTTAGATATTAGCCCGCAGAGCTTCAAACCTTGCATACTTCGTGGGCTTCACTTGAAACTCGAGCTTGGTATCGTAACTCGGAGGTTCTAGAATCGCTGAATCCAATATGAGGACTTTTTTAGTATGAATCCAATAACCTGGAAAATAAATAGAGAAAAAATTTATCTGTGACGGTAGTCTTCTTACGATACCCTTATAGACCCATGTTGAATCCGACATTTTGAATTATGAAATATTTTCTTCCAATTCATATTCAGCGATCTCAAAAATCTTTGACTAACGACTGTCACGTTGATCTAATGAATTTTGAAAAAAACAAGAAATCAGCTAGCATTTTCCTTTTCAATTTAGGCCATATGGTGTTCAAAGGGTGTTTCTCCAACATTAGCTTTCTATTTATTAAAAAATTTGAATCTTAACTTAATCTGACCAGAGAGGTGGACCATGTGTGGAGAAACATATGGGCAGAGGGTCGGAAAAGTTTTCGTACAATAAGTCTTTTGACAATATCCTCAACTGACTTTCATTTCAATTCTTTTCGTGAAATAAAACAAAAACACATTTCGAACTACAACTAAAGCAAATAAATTTAAAATTCCAAACATTATGAAACATTAAAAAAATGCATAAATTTTTAGCAAAATATCGGCGGCCGCCGCTTTGTTGTTCTTAAGCCGCGTTATTGCTATTTTTACCTCGAACGAGAAATATTGCTCCATTGCTCGTGCGTGCTGGTTTCTTGGCCAGTACTCTCTGAGAGCCGGAGTGAAAGTCGAGTGGCGAATCTTCTGGCTGACTGTTGTCCTAGTCGACGTTGGGTCCTCGGATCTACGTAAATACGTAAATACGTAAATCTAATACACTAGAAGTGTGTTTTCGATCAGAAGAGAGCCAGGTAGCTTGGTGTATCTTCTTATGCTGGAATTTGGTGCTGCAAACTAGCATATTTCGCGCCCCGGTGAAGTCGATCAGCCTCTGTCCGTTACCGGATGTTTCGTTGTGCAGGCTGAATTTTCCGACTGTGGGACCAAAAATTCCCTCCTTGCCCACCCTGGCGTTGAAGTCGCCAAGCACGATTTTTATGTCGTGGTGGGGGCAGTGCTCATAGGAACGTTCCAAGCGCTTATAGAAGGAATCTTTGGTCGTATCGTCCTTATCTTCCGTCGGGGCGAGGGCGCAAATTACCGATATGTTAAAAAAACGGGCTTTTATGTGGATTGTTGCGAGACGCTCGTCCACCGGAGTGAACGACAGTACTTGGCGACGAAGTCCCTCTCCCACAACAAATCCGACACCGAATTTGCGCTCCTTTACAAGGCAGCTGTAGTAGACGTCGCAAGGTCCTATGGTTTTCTTTCCTTGCCTCGCCCCTCGCATCTCTTAGATGGCAGTGATGTCAGCCTTTACTCTCACGAGGACATCAACCAGCCGGGCAGAGGCACCTTCCCCATTAAGGGACCGGACATTCCAGGTGCATGCCCTCAAATCATATTCCTTATTTCGTTTGCAGGGGTCGTCATCAGTGTTGGAAGTTCTCATCCGAGGCTTTGTGTATGTTTTCATTGGGGGAGGTTTTTAAGTGGCGGGTCCCTAACCCAGCGCACAACCAGCTATTCTGGAATGCTTCGCCTTCTCACGTTAGCTCACTCCCGAACGGGTGTTCGGAAGCTATCCAGAGGATACGTGGGCTGATCCCGGACCTTGTGAGCTGCTTGAACCATATGTAGAAGAATCGTCCTGGCTACTCCCAAGTGAATGGCGATCAGTAACTTTCCCCACTTGCGTGGACTTCTACACATGGAACCATCCTTTCCGCAACCTGTTATGGGAGGGTTATTTGCTGAAAAGGGAAATTTTTTAATAAATTCTTAAACATTTTTTTAGTACTAAAACAACTGCCCGCTTAAGAGAGATATTCCTCAGAAGAGAGTAGGCTTTACGAACTCCCCGAGCTACACTCCGATATGTAGCGCGTGCATCTTCATACTCTCCTACAGTTGAATAGATCATCTCAGACCAGCTGATGATAAACTCTTTTTTATGGCAACATTTTTTCGGACAGTAATTGCTATTGACGAAGTTCTGATAATGCTAAATAAGGGTGGGGTTAAGGTAGTAGCATACGCCGATAACTTGGTCCTGTTGATATCGGGACCGTTTCCCTCAGTCATGGCTGAGATTTTGGAAAGATTGGCTGTATTCACTCGTTGGGCTACCACTTGCGGTCTTCGAGTCAACTTTGACAAAACGGAGCTGGTGCTATTTACCAGAAAATATAAACCTCCACCCTTTCGACTTCCCAAATTAAACAACCACGTTCTCCCGCTCTCATCGGAAGTTAGATTTCTTGGAATGATACTTGAATTCAAACTCCATTGGAGGCTTTACATTGAAAATCGGGTAAAGAAGGCTAATATAGCCTTCTACTCCTACAAATCTATGTTCGGTAAAAAATGGGGACTCAAGCCACTGGTCGTGCTGTGGATGTATAATACAACGCAGTGGTTTTGCCAATTTTAACATGTGGATGTCTAGTTTGGTGGGAAGCTCTTAGGAAGGGCTAAAATAACACTAAACTGGGGAGGGTGTAGGAGCATGTAAAACTTGCCCTAGTGTTGCCTTAAATGTCCTTTTGCACTAGCTTCCCATCGACTTTTCCATTATTTCCAACGCAGCTCAAAGTGCAATCAGATTATAGGAGATTGGCCTCTGGGAGCAATTTCTCAAGGGATATGGTAGCATTTTCGGGCAGTTAACACCATAGAGTTTTAGAGTCGAGCTAGAAGAATCTTTCCAAATAGGCAGGATTGGATAGAGGGGAAAATCTGCACCAAAGTTTGCACCTCGGTCTTCACTGACGGTTGCAAGATGGAATCGGGAGCCGGAGCAGCGGTTTTCTCTAAATCAGCCAATTTTTCTATCACCTTTAAACTGCCGAATACTTTGTGATTTGTCTTTGTGATTCTGCAGGCATGCAAAATGCTTAGGGAAGGCGGGAGCGAGGAAGATATTAACATTTTCTCCGATAGTCAAGCCGCCATCAAGACTCTGACGACGGAATGATGCAGTTGGCCATTGGTGTGCAGGTAACATTTCTCTGATCGGGATTCCATGACATAGGAGCATAGAGGCAAATGAAATTGTGGATGAGCTTGCCAGAAAGGGGACGGAATTGACCTCAGAGACCTCCTATCCGGGCATCGGCATACCCCTGACAGTTGTTAAAGGGGGAACTGCACAAATTATTTCTCAGGAAAGCGCAGAAAAGATAGAGCTCAATATCTTCATGTGCTATTTCGAAAACCCTTTGGCCCCAATACGACATCCGAAGGACTCAAATGTCTTTTGGACTCCTCGTCATTCAATTTCCAAACTCGTAGCTGTGTTTACCGGTCACTGGACGATCGGCACACACGCGGAAAAGCTAGGGTTACCATTTAACCCCGATTGCACTTGTTCTGTAAATGTCCGGATTTGGCAGCTAGACGACTAAGGTCACTGGGCGCTCCATTCTTCGACAGCCTGGGGCAGTGCGCCAACCCAAATCCAATATATTATATCTCCTCTCTTATATCAACAGCTTTGGCTGGATGTAGATATCTGCCTGTTAGAGGTCTCATAATGGTATCAAAGCAACGCTTAGTGCTGCTTGAGCAGTGCCAGACTGGCACTTCAACTATTTCACCTATCTACCTAGTAGATATGAAACTAATGTTTTGTGATACCTATTATGATCTCATTTCGCGCCCGAAGCCAACCAATCACGTATGTATAAGTTCAGCTATGCCGGAATTTTTGTAGTGTTCATACCAAAAATACTTTCTAACGCACAGTCTTTTGTTAAAACTGTTAGGAATACATTTTTCTAATAAAAATCAAATTCATTTCATTAAAGCTGTAGCAAACAACTATTATGTGAACAAAGTTACGTTTGTAATATTGCATAGGTTTCAGTCCTGCGCATCATCGAGGGAAATTTTAGGGCCAGTAAGCTAACAGGATATTATAGATATACCCTTACAGCCATGCAGGCTACCTATTTCATTCGCCTTGATTTTGGAAATTTGTTTTTATTTAAATTAATTTTTTGTTTTTTGTTTTTCTTTTTGCTCTCGGTCACGTGCATTTCCTCCATATAACGAACTTTCAACTTTTGGTGTATTTTTTTTTTTTTTTTTTTTTTTTTTTTTTTGTGGTGGGTGAGGTAGCGTTCAAAATGTCTTCGCACTTACAACGGCCGTCGTCTACTGCGTCGTGTGGTGTGGCCACTAAAAGAGTCCCTCATCCTCTCCTGGGTAGACTCCCCTCCCGGAACTGCTTTGTACATTACTTCGCGAGGGCCCAGAACGGTGTCCATGAAAAGGACCAATTCTAATTCACCCACGTCTGGGTCCACCATATTTGTAGCCAGCATTCATGCTATAGGCTCGTCTTCTTTTGTCTCTATCTGCGGGGCTTCATGTTATCGGCTTATCTTCTAGTCAAGTATATTAGCATCTCTGTCCATGTCAAGTTTTTTGGCACGTAGGACTCGCTCTATATACGTGCGAATAATTTGCCAATTTTCTGCACTTTCTATCATTTTATCAGTGATGTTGTCAGCTCTTAGGGAGCCTAGTCTGCCTTTGACAGCTTTGCGATCTAGTTTCCATCTCTCACATTTGAAGAAAGTGTGATCTGCGTCGTCAATAAGTGCATCTCCGTAGATGCATTTAGTGGTTTCTGACTTGCCTATTTTGTTAAGGTATTTGTAAAAGTATCCATGTCCAGATAGCATCTGTGTAGTATAATAGTTTACCTCGCCGAACTGTCTGTTATACCATTTGTCTAGATTTGGTATAAGTCTCTTCCTTCATCGGCCTTTCGTCTCTGACTCCCATCGCTCTTGCCATATTTGCAGTGTATGTGCTCTAATTTGCTGCTTTGCGCTCGTTTTGGTGCGGGCGCGTGTGTGGTCTCCTATGGCGTTTGTCTCGCTCGTTTTAAAGTTCCATAGTTCTTTTCGCTCTCTCGCTAGCAGATCTATAGGTATCGTCCCGCTAATAATGAGTACTGCTGCTTCTGATACCGTGCGATAAGCTGAAGCAATGCGGAGGGCGGCGGTTCTTTGGGGCTTGGCCAGAATCTTGCGGCGACACTCAGTTTTAAGTGTGTCCGCCCATACTTCACATCCGTATAGTAAAATGGATACCGTCGTGTCCAAGAGCAGCTTCCGCTTGCTTGCGATGGGTCCACCGATGTTTGCCATTAGTCTTGATAGCCTTGAGATTGTTTTGGTGGATTTTTCAGCAGCGTACTGGATTTGTGCCCAGTATGTCAGTTTGTTGTCGAGTTTGATGCCCAGATATTTCACTACTTTTGAGGTTGTTTTGTTCTCTGTGTAGACTGGCATTGTCACTTCTACAGGTATCGCGCTCTCGTGAATAGAATCAGTTCTGTTTTTTCCGGAGCTAAACTTAGGTCTTGCGAGTCGAGCCATGTCTTGATTCTTGTCAACGTTTGTGTAAGTTTCCGCCTTGCTGCGTCTACATCCCGTGCGGTAATTACTGCTGCGACATCGTCAGCAGGTAGCAATCGTCGGGCATGTCGGTGGTGAGGATGCCGTCATAGCTGACGGTCTAGAGATCGGGGCCTAGTATGGACCCTTGGGCCGCGCCAGAGGTTATCATTTTTGTCCGTTGCCCTTTTCTTGTATCGTAGATGAGTACGCGGTCTTTGAGGTAGCTGCGGATCATCTTTATCAAGTGTTGGGGTATTTTGAACCGCTTCTCCAATGCGTCTATCATATTTTTCCACTTTGCGCTGTTGAAAGCGTTCTTTACGTCGATTGTAGCGAGGAGCACGATTGGTCGGGAAAAATGATTTATGCTCCGTGCTTTTGCTATGCTCTTTACTACATCCTCAATTGCTCCAATTGTGGACCCCTCAATTGATCCAACTTTTGGTGTATGGAAGGAAATACGCAACACCATCAGCAAAAAAAAAAAAAAAACATAAAACAAAAAAACATTTTCAAAAATTAACGCGATTTGGGAGTCACTTAAAGTTTGCATAAGCTTGCTGCGTACTCGTAACTTTTCTAAAAGTTTTAATGCACAATTTTTAAATTTTGTGAAAACTGGTTGATCTTTTTGGAATTTGCACCAAGTTTTCAAATTCTATTTAAATGGTTGCCATAGCAGAGTGATATTATTTGTAAGTATATTTTAATATCAAAATTATTAAAATCAAATAAGACACAAATGGATTGTCAAAACTTGTCAATAAGTCACTCGCTAGAGTTTTTCAACGCAATGCATAATACTTATCACATCCTAGCCAATCTGCTCGCTATGTAAGCAAATGTATAACGTATAAAATTTCAATTGTACGAATTAATTTGCTAAAAACTATAGACAAAAAAAATTTGTAAACAGTATCGTGGATTTTCGCAAAAAGAACAATTTTTTTGGTTCACACACAAACTCAATGAAATTATTCACACTTTTTCCGCTATTGAAATATCTCAGTCAAGTTTGCAAAAATGTTTAATACTGTTTACTTATTTACATAAACAAAAAAAATGTTTTGCTGTAAAACGTATTCCAATGCAATTTTTACAATCAGTTAACTTTGTGTGTGCAATAAATTTATTGCAACAAGTTCTGCGATAATAATGTAATTGAATATTGAAAGTTTGCAACAAAAAACTATTAGCCAACTATACACAAAATTAAATTCGCAAACGCTACATAAGTTCGGTTATAAAAAATTCAATAGAAAAAAATTCGATTTCAAACTGCCGATTGATTGAATAATTTATTATGCATGAGAGTAGTAACGGATATAGAAGTGAGTAAAAAATTACAAATGCGCACAAAAAGTTTGAAAAATATGCAAAAGTATACAAAAGGCAAATGAGAAGAGACAAACCGAGTGGAGGAGTAAAGAAGAGATGAGACCGAAATTCTGATAGAAACTGATAATGTTCCATCAGTCAAAAATGCAACCAACCGGGAAATCACTGGCATGCTTTCAAGCGCACACATACACCCACACGCGCACACACACTGACACATAAAAATGCATGCGATATGTATCTGTGGGTATGCTAAAACAAATTGGAATTTCACTACTAAATGCACAAATTGATTTTGAAATGAACAAATGGAGAAACAAATCAACTCATAGAGTGCAATATAAGTCATTACTTGGCTGAATGGGAGGCAACGAATTTTTGACTAACAAACAGCGCATCTGATAAAAACTCGCATGACACATTGGAGAATATATATCATTCTGACAGCATATTTTCATGTATCATTCAAATAAATATATTGTAAATATGTATATGCATATGTGTTTGTAAGTATTTGGCTGAAAGCACAGACAAATGAATATGTATGTGTAGAGAAATATGGCGAGTGATATTTAATGCATAAATTATTTGGTAACAGCTGTAATCAACTTACATTCCAAAGATGATATGATCAGTCGCAACGAGCTGAGAGTGAAGTATTAGCCAATGCAAGGATGCTGGTACTGGACAAGAACCAAAAATGCACAATGCACTAATATATCGGGTCTTCTTTAAAAGCTTGAGAACTTAAAAATATAATGCAATGAAGAAATATTGTTGGAATACATTTTTTTCGTACTATAATCGGGTAAGTAATTTCAAGGTATTTAATTTTTGAATATAATATCTGGCATATGTCTATCGCGGCTACGATGAGTCGGTTTGACTACCTTTTCAAATAAAATGACGCAAACGGTGATCATTTGGCTTCAATTCTTGCACAGTTGTCTAACAACATCCAGGTGCACACCGCAAATAGGAGGAGCAGCTAGGCCAAACGGGTGTAAGCGCCAAATATGCATTCTGTCAAAAGAAAAATCGGGAATTGCTCTTTTGAAAAGCGCGCGTTACCAAGATATCTATTTTTTTGTTTTTGGTGGAATGTTGGGACAACTTTCCTCCATAGTGTCGTAGAGTTTGAGCGTGATCTGACAATTATCCTGGTTTTGGCATTTAATTATATCAATCAAGCGCATCGTTAAAAATATTGTAGAAAGCACACTCGCCGCTTTATCAAAAACACGGATCTACGAGTGGTATAAGGCTTTTGTAATGGCCCGAGAAGTCATGGAATATTTGCCCCGATTTGGTCGCCCATCAACACCTTCAACGGGTGAAAACGTCAACAAAGTCAACAAGACAAAAGAAATGGTGATGGAAAACCATTCTCTAGTTTGAGGGTGGTAACTCGTGACATCAGCGTGTCTCACGAATCAATTCGCAACATTTTTCACCATCAATTGGGCATGAGACGCGTGGCCGCTCGACTCGTTCCAAGACAGTTGAATTTCTTTCAAAAAACTGACATGTTTGAGGAAGTGAATTCGGACCCAACATTTATGCAGCGCATCATAACAGGTAATGAGACGTGGGTTTATGAGTTTGACATGCAAACTAGTAAACATACGGCTAAATGGTGCTATCCGCATGACCCGAACTCCAAAAAAACCACGTCAAAGTCGGTCAAAAGTAAAAGTCATGCTACTTGCTTTCTTTGATTACCATGGTGTTGTGCATTCAGGAGCCATTCCAAATGGTTCTACGGTAAATATAGAATATTATTTGGTATATTAGTTTTGCGACATTTGAGAGAGAATGTGCGTAGCAAACGGCCCAGTTTGTGGAAAAAAACTCATGGACAACGCACCGTCTCACATGGCTCATTTTGTGAATACTTTTTTGACCAAAAACTCGACAAATATCATCGCACAACCACGGTATTCATCGGATTTAACCCTCTGTGACTTTTTCCTTTTCCCAAAACTTAAGTTGCCACTCCGCGGACGCCGCTTTGCGTCGATAGAGGACATTAAGTAGAATTCGCTGAAGGAGCTGAAGAACATCTCTTCAAACGTGTTTAAAAGGTGCTTTATTGACTGGACTAATCGTTCGCATATGTGTATTGCCTCGAATGGAGCATATTTTGAAGGCGACAAAATAAATTTTGCTAATTAAACAATTATTTTGTATTTTATTTAACAATTCCCGGTACTTTTTTGACATAATGTGCATTATATATATTATATATATTATATATATATATATATATATATATATATATATAAGTAAGCCAAAATCATCACACAAAAATTTCCATGCAGTCGTGACATACATAAAGAGCAAACATTTTCGAGTTGAAATAAATGCTGAAGTTACCAATCCCTATGAAATCAACGCAAGTGTGCCGCAGGGAAGTGTTCTGCGACCAGTACCTATGCACTTATCACTGCCGATCTATCTTTAACATTTAGCACACATACAGCTACATATGCAGATGAGACTGTGCTCAATTCTCCTTGCAACAGTTCTTAGGAAGCCAAATAGAGATGCTGCTTTTTTGGCGTTGGTATTCTTAAATCTCTATCGCTGGTGATTCTCAATCAGGAAACTGCTCTATCGGCTTGCTGCTGACTGCCAATTTCCATCTTATGGGTTCTTTTTGGTTTCATCAGATATTTGCATGCTGTAAGGCAACTTGCTCAAATTTGAAGGGAAGTCTCTGTAAGTCGTAATTATTCGCAATAAGAACTGCGTAACTAATTTTCTTGAATTTTCCGGCTTTTATTTGGAATTCAGGTGCAGCCCTTTCTATTTGATCTATTATTTCGGTCATTTTAATGTTAAATAATTTTGGGTCCACACTGTTTTGTTGTTTTTATTAAACTCGTAGATTATTTCCAAAATACGTTTAGCAACATTTTTTTTTTGGCTCAGCAGCTCTATCATGATACTTAGTCTGATCTTGTCTGCAAAGCATAGGCAGGTTATTTCTTATATCATAGACATGTCTCATTATGGATATGGCATCTATAGTCGATCTGTCTTGCCGGAAACCTTGTGGCTCTTCGCACATACCGTGTTTTGATATTTGCAATGTAATTATTTTTATGAAGTGTTTTGAAATTAAGCAGAGTAAATAGATGCCTCTGTAATTATTTGGTTTCTTTTTGTGGCCTTTTTTTGAAAACTGAGATGATAATACTCTCCGTGCAAGGTTCTGGTATGATCGTAGACTCCCAAATCTTGTAGAATAGGTTGCATATTTCATTGCATAGTGTTTTCGTGTAGCTAAAAAGATCATATACTCGTACATACATATTTTAACTCAGACTGTTATCATACAGACGATCATAGGAGTGAAGAAGTAAATTTACGGGTTTGAAAAGGCTGAAAAAAATAGTTCCGTAAGAATGAGCTAGCGCGAACTAGCTTAGCAAAATCACCTCAACTCAGAACCTATAATATTTTATTATAAAAAAATCTATTATTTTTTTTTATCATTTATCTAAGCTAAACAATATAGGGTGGGTATTAGGAAATCTGTAGAAAAACTATCAAACTTCGTATACGAGTATATAAGTGCTGAGGTTATCTAATATAATATGAAGTTTTGACATATTCCTTTTGTTCACAAAAAATATACAATTTTGCATTAACAAAGTGAAATTTTAAAAAATGCAAACATTCCTGCGCACTTTCTATTATCATTAAAGCTGCGGAAAATTTAGGCGCAAAAACAATTTCAAACTATACACGATAAAAAGAGTTAACCGCAGCAATGTACGCTTGGTATGGCTTGTAATGAATAAATTATAATCGCGCATATTGAACTGGAAATACAATTAGTTAGAATTATATTTATATGTATGTAGATACATATGTATGCACATGAATTCGTAAAAAACTCATCCAATTTTTTTCCATAAATATTTAGCAAAGCCGTATTACAGAAAAATATATTAGCTTACTTTGAGAAATGCATCAGAGTAGAGTAAATTTTAAATATTTAAATTATAAAACTATCCGCATTTAAATGATGCGAAAAAATATGTGCATAAAAACTCTACTAAAATATGTGTAAATTAAGCATTAATTTAAATAGTGAAATTATGCTAAAACAAAGAAAAAATTGCACTGATTAATTTTGGCAAAATTATCAACTTTTTATAATTTTAACGCCAAATAATTATAGTAAATTTGTAAACTTCAAATGCGATTTGAGAAAAAATGTTATATTTCATTTAAAACACGCATAAAATAAGCTTTTACTTGAAAATTAAAATTATCGGAAAACAGAAATACGTACACAGAAATAATTCACTGATAAACACTGTGTACAGCGATTGTGTGAAAGCAAAAAGCCAAAACAAGGCAGCAAAATGTTCAGCTAAAAAGCTAATTATGTACTTAATAAAATATGGGAAATTTTTTATTGCAACAACTTAAAATGCTCATATATCGGAAATATTTTTTATAATACTCAATTAAGTGCAAATAGCCTGGCAATATTGCATTTGGAAATTATGAGAGCAAATACGGCGCACAACGCGTCAACTGTACCCGTCTAAAAACCTCATGGCTTCAGTAGTAGGTACAAATTGCACAAAGGGAAGGAAACATTGAGTGGTTGCCGATATAGATCCCATTCACATACCCAAGCTAGAAAATATAGATGTGAGAATATAAGTAGGAGAGATAAGGAGAGCATGAGTAAAGAATTGTGTGTTGTTGGTAGTGATTACCGATATAGATCCCATTCACAGCCTGGGTACCAACCATGATGTAAAGAATAATGAGATGGCGCCCCTCGTGGTCCCGTTACTTTGCGCTCAGCGAATTTGACAACTAGTTACGTGATTTTAGCTCCAGTATGGCCAGATTACCATTTTCGTAACTTGATTTAGCATTTTATTTCTGTTATTTTTATTATTTTTTGTCTCGGAGTTTTAGTTCATTCCACATGACATTTTTCTAGCCTATTCTATATTAATTAAAAGTAATGTTTATAATTTTGTAAAATATACATTTTTTAATAATTATTTAAATAATATAATTCACTCAGTTTTATTTAGCTTTACTTTTTTTTAACATCTGGTGGCATTGCCCGCGATTGCCGGTGCTGTTGGTGTTCTGCCCATTTAAAGAAAATAAAACACGAAATTTGTATTGTGTTACTTAAAGAACTTTGTATGCGTGACAAATTGTCTGTAGAATGTGCGTTTTTTTTATATAAATGTGTTATGCTTATGTACAATTTAATTTATGAGTTTTTATTTAGGGAACGACTTTTTTGCTATATTTGAAGTTATGTAACTAGATAAGGTACTCTTTTTGTAAAAATGTCAGTATGGTTTCTTTAGTATTTTCTGGTATTTTGTTGCTTATTTTTACTATGAATACACCTCTTGATGCTCTATGTCTCACTAAGGATTGATGACTGGAAGAAACGATTACACCTCTATGGTTTTAATTCGCATTCAATAAATTCAAAGGCTTTTTAAAATGTGTAAAAAGTTTTCAATCTTTTCTAAAAAGGTCTTTCAATCAATCAAGAAGAGTTGAGAGAGGGGCATTTAATATTTTTGCATAGCCTTAAATGGAGCCAAAAATTAAATTTGCACTTTCAAATTATCAAATTTTTAATTTTAATTATTAATTATTAATTTGTATAATAATACAGTTTTTTTTTTAACCTAAAGTTTCGCTAGCCTTAAATTAAAAACAAAAAGAAACAAACACCAAACTTAAAAATTGTCGCATTTTCGGTATAAAAAAGCACTAAATTTATTGCGAAGAGCAAATTGTTGGCAATACTGCACAACTCAGCAAACGTGACGTCGCATACGCTCTGATGGGCGCAATCTTGTTTCTATCATTCTTGGGTACCAACAACACACAATTCTTTACTCCTGCTCTCCTTTCTTTCCGATATAGATCCCATTCACATACCCAGGCTGTGAGAATATAAGTAGGAGAGATAAGCATTAGTAAAGAATTGTGTGTTGTTGGTAGTGGTTACCGATATAGATCTCATTCACAGCCTGGGTACCAACAACACACAATTCTTTACTCCTGCTCTCCTATCTTTCCGATATAGATCCCATTCACATACCCAGGCTGTGAGAATATAAGTAGGAGAGATAAGGAGAGCATGAGTTAAGAATTGTGTGTTGTTGGTAGTGGTTGCAGATATAGATCCCATTCACAGCATGGGTACCAACAACACACAATTCTTTACTCATGCTCTCCTTATCTCTCCGATATAGAGCCCATTGACATACCCAGGCTGGGTATTAAGAAGTGGGCTGGGTATGTGAATGGGATCTATATCGGCAACCACTACCAACAACACACAATTCTTTACTCATGCTCTCCTTATCTCTCCTACTTATAATCTCACATCAATATTTCACTTCTTAATTTGCTCCCCTATTAACTCACACTCTTTAACGAAACTCTCTAAACTAATCAATTTCTCTTGCTACAATACAGCAACACCAAATCACATTTTGCCTCTCACTATTATTTTTTAAGCTCATATTTGTTAACTTTGTTGTAAGAATTGTGTAACCTTTGAGTCAATTTATAAAGCGACCTTCGAAGAGAACGGAGTTATTATTATATTAATCGATGTATTGGTTAAAGATCTTAATTATTTTCTGCGCAAGTCTTTCTATTTGAATTGTAAGTCAAATAATTGTCTGAGAGAAAAAAAGTAAATGCCTTCCGTAGGACACTTCCCTTATTTTCATAAAAAAAATCGAAAAATGATTGTGCCCACATATTTTTTCTTTCGCAAATTGAAATATTTTGTTATTTAGATAATTTTTATTTTTTTTTATTATTTAATTCATTCATTTTTTTTGGTGAATAATGCTTTAATTTGAGCAAATCATTCCACCAAACTTATACTCCTACCCACGGCACATTAAACAGGTAGTGGCAGTAGAGCAAAAATCACATGAGCGATATATATTTTTTTTGGCTTTTGGTCTCTGAAATACCTAAATCTATAAACCAAAATTGTCAGTTTAGAGCAAATCAAAAAATTTTACAATTTCGAGGCCAAATCAATATGAAAAAATTAAATTAGTAGAGCAACTACTGCTTATCGCCTGTTCAATGTGCTTTCCTCGTTTCTAAATTTATTATCTTTTTCTTCGTTTGATTTGTAAAAGATAATTGATTTTTGTGTTATCTCAATCTGGAAACAACAAACAAAAATATTCATGCCATAAAGAAAAACCCAAAAAAATGTTGTTATGTTATTTAAAATTTATGACCGCTTGTTTTGAGAAAAATTTGACAACACCAAGCCAAAATGTGCGTTAAAAAGTATGCTAGTTTGAATGCATCGGGAGTTCATTAGCTGCATGAGAACTATCGATATCGATAACTATGATTTGAAGGCTGAGAATGGTAAACTGTGTTGACGTTTACGTTCAGTAAGGTATGGCGCCTGTACCGTGAATGACGAGCACTAGCGAGCCATGTTGACTGAACTTTTGTTTTCAAAAATTAATCAGCTAAATATCGACGAAATTCGGTTCCAACAAGACGGCGCTATATTGCGATTAACAATCGATTTATTGCAATATTCAAGCCACCACTGAAGCCATACGGCCACATTTATTAGGAAAAGTATGAAAAATTGCACTGCCGCGGCCGAAATATGGCGACTGTCATATTCAAAATAAATGTCATGTAATTTATACCAGATTATAATAGAAAAAAAATGAGTTCTAATAATATTTGGTTTTCATATTATTATTTTAAGTTCTCGAGCTCTTAAAAAATACCCAATAATAAACCTTGGATTTTGTTACTTGTACTTACCAAAGTAAAGTGGAAGTATTAAAGTGAGAAGACAATTACTTTCAACCTTTCGATAGACGCTTGACTTCGACTTTTGCACGATGAAAACCTTGTAAGGATTGAAAGACAATCCGTGACACAAATTTCATATTTAAAATAAAATAGAATAATTGGCGGTTTGCGCTTCGACCAAAGAGTCTTTTGGGTTCTCCACTCATGACAATAGGTAACTCATCCAAACCAAGTTCGTTAAGTATAGCTAAGGTGGAGCTGCGATATTTATCAACTGCATTTCCTTACAGCAGCAATATTCTTAATTTAATGCAGTTGCGAGAGCATCGCTAATGGTTTTGCATTTTTTAATAAAATTTTTCGATAAGGTTTTTATTTCGCGTTCTATTGAATGATAACAGCGATCGAAAATATTTCAAAATGTTGCAAAATTGTGAATTTTGACGGATAAATAAATTTAATTAACATTTTTCCCCCGGGAATCTAGTCTATTTTAATAATTTTCAGATTTGCTACCTATCGACTGATAAAGAGAACACCATCGAACTCAGAAGGCTATCAAAACAAAACACCACAAAAAAAGACCTGCAATGAGAATGATCAATTCGTACGTAAACGACTACACTCAAGCCGTAGTTGGAGAGAACCCAAAGCCCAACACAGGCCGCACATTATTCTAAGAAATTTAAAGAAAGATATTTTTTCGCAGATATTATTAAGCGCAAACAAATGACCCTGCGATATCTCAAATGACCCTTTCTAGGGTCATACGCTGCACTTCGTGGGTTAATACTGTTCAAGGACGACCTTGTAAAAAGTGTGAGCACAAAGTAAATTATAAAAAGTACACACATACCACTTATTTGCTTAAGCTAACTTTACTGAGAATAACTGGCTCGTGAAAGTACTACAAAAAATTAAAATGTGTGTGAATAAATGCACGAGTAAACATGAACAAGCAGATTTATTTGCATATATATGCCTTCGAAAACTGAAGCAGATATCTGCTTAAACCTGAAGGAGGGCAGATACCGAGTTTGTCAAGTAAAGCGAATACAAGTTAGGTTTCCAACGAGAGCCACACATAAATTGGCATAACAATACACAAGAGGCTTTAAAAATAAATTAAGTGAAATAAAACAAAGGTATTAACTCAGCGCAGAGATAGAAAGGATAGAAAAAATGTTTAGTGAAATATACTCCAAAGAAAAAAAAAAAAACAAAGAGAAATATGTGTATGTATGGAAAAATAAAAATAGCAATCCCAAACGAATGTAATAATGTACTTGTGTCTATATCAATGTGTAAACTGTGGGGTATATATGTACCTTCATGTTTGGTATTTGATGGAAGCCTCTCATACTAGTTCGGGAGAGATTAGTATAATACCAGATATGGAATGGAGAATATGAAGTGTTCGCAAAAAACGCAATTCCTCAAACATTAGGAATGTAAGGACTGAATGAATTGATTAAATTTAAATGTTGATGGAGTCAATTCATTAGCAAAATTATTCGTACAAAGGCAACGAAAAACCTCAAAAGCAGTTCTTGCTGAAAGTCGACACTCCAAATGTGAGTTAAAGGAATATATAAATATGCATTACGCAGCTTAGCTAGAATAAAGTTAAGAGATTGACGTCAAATAGACTCGAATGTAAGAAATTGGATGTGGCCCTACTCTACTGGAAGTCTAGGAGCTTATGATGATGAAAATGTAACTACATAATAACTACTTAATCAAATAATTAAAATTTCAATTCAATTTTAAGGATCGTGTAATTTAAAAAAAAAAATTTTAATTACAATTAAATCGAAAAATTAATATGAAGATGGAAAAAAAAAATCATATGTAATGTTTGAATTCAGCATAAACTATTTTTAAAACTTTTATTTATACATTTTTTTCACTGCCTCAACACGTTCAAATCTAGAATTTTTTGGGTCTGTTTAGAACTAATTCACTAACTAGTATGATACTTGTGTATGGGGTCAAATTAGGTTATGGTGGTAGTCGATTTGTACGACCAACTCACTTGGAACCTGCAGGTCCATTGTGATACCGATGTGGGGCACGGAAACCTCATTCATGTTTTTCGGGGAACCATTTTCGGGCTCTTATGGAGTGCAGAATTGGTTGAATCCACACGCCAGACAGTTCCGTAAGAGAATTGATGAAATATTTGCCAAGACAACTTGCTCTGATTTTAGCTAAGGCTGAACAATATCAAAAGAAGTGCTCAACTGTTTCTTCCTCTTCCTCTTCTCAACGCCTTTACAATGCTCATGGGAGGAAACTCGTAGTCTAAAGGAATGCTTTTCAAATAGCTGGTTATACAAACTTCGAGATATCCTCTCTTGAAAGGCTAAGCAGCCCTTTTTTATTCTTATTTGCGACCATAGTAACCTATCGGTTACGCATATGCTTTCATCTCTCCATGGCCTTTTGGATAGTGTTTTTCTCAATTATTAATTTGCTCGGGGCCATAGGCATCCCAATGGTACTTCTATCTCTGAGCAGTTGAAGAGTAGTACCCTTCCTGGCTGGCTCATCGTCTTTACAATTTCCATCAATATCTCTGTGCCCCGGAACCCAAATAAGGCCGACTTTGAATAGGACAATAATATCAATTAGGGCTGCCCGGCATTCCGGTACAATCTTTGATCTTAGTATAGTCGTATTCATTGACGTAATGGCCACCTGGCTATCGGCTAATATATTTATAGCAGTTCTTGGTGCGGCATACCACTTCTTTTATAGCTAGTACTTCTCCCTTATAGATGCTGTAGTAGTGTGGTAGTCGAACCGATAGTTCCAGTCCTAATTTCTTCGAAAATACTCTATAACCAACCTTATAGCTTAGAATCATGTGTATATTCAATTTAATTCCTCCCTTTTCCATGGCCTTGCTGTCTGCCAAGGGGTATGGGGTTACTGGGTCATTAACTGATATATAACACAGGCATGTGAAAAATACTAATTTTAGCGTAGAAAAAAGGTAGCAAAGAAACAACTCCGGCTGCAAAGCAAACAGGTAGTACGTGTAATTAGTTCAGAACTAGTAGGTTTGACTGTAGGAAGTGTATGGAAGTATATATGCATGTGTATGCGTTTTCAACAACAATGTATAAGTCTCTATGATATACAATACTTAAGCAGTAGAATAAAAAAAAAATTACCACTACGCAAAGAAAAACAAACACACAAGCAAACAAATACAAATCGCGTAAATAAGAGAAGTGTTTTCGAATATGTGCGTACGAGGGAAAGTGAAAAAGTTTTCGGAATGTAAAGCAAGGAGTTTTTATGAAGTTGAAGCATCAAAAACGTCTATACCCCATCAGACTTGAAACCTCTAAACCTACTAGCGCGCAATACCTTCTTCTTCGTCCTTGGTGCCACCGTTGTGTATTTCATCAAGTGGTGATTTGCTGTTTGTTAGTCATGCCATATCTACCAGTTGCCCAGATTTTTCTTCTCTCTTGTTCGGATCTTCGGAGTGTGGTTATAATTCTTGATGCAAGGAAGGGGCGTGGAGTTTAATATGAAATTATTTTCCCGTTTCATTCGATTCTCTTTTAAGGGTAGCCGATGATCTACCTGTAAATTTTTTTGTTTTCTCTTTCAGATATAAAACATTTAACAATACAACTCAAGCTTCGCTGATGCATTCTAGTACTAAAAGATACATCAAAACAATTATAATAAAACTAATAAAATTATGTTTAAAAAACAAATTTTATCAAAATGTTTCAGATAACGTCTTCAAAAAAAAAAACAAAAAACCACACAACTACACAAAAAGCATTTCTTTGAACTTTGAGTTAAGAAAAAGATGTTTATCTTTTGTTTTTTCATTAAAACTAAGCTTCGTTTCTTTGTTTTTTTCCGTATTCACTCCGCTCGGGAGCATACCACCTCAACAATACTTTTCCGTCGTACACGGTTATGGGCTGTTGTTTTTGCGCTGTCCCATTTAATGTCAGAATGATTCGCATTAATATTTTTTTCCCTCTTCCAGTGCAAAAGGAAAGTTGCTGCAAGAAAAATAGACTTAAAATTTAATAATAATTTAATAATGTGTTTCTAACCAGTCGAGATCTGCTCAAAAGGCTGTAAAAACTGAGACACAGACTATCGAATTATTAAAACAAAAAAAAAAAAAACAATTTGTTTTTGTTTTTGTAGTTTTCCAATATTGTTGTTTTTTTCATTCCCAACATCTAAGAATATGCAGGAACGCGTGCCTAAACTTCATAATTAAAAAAATGTCTTCTTGGAAATATTTTCGTTCGTATAAATAATAATCAGGTGGGGCTAAATATACACTGTAGGGATGTTAGTTAACTACTTTCAGAGCATTCATCTTTAAATAATTTTTGTAAATCGATACTCTGTTTTACCCTTTAAAAAGGAAGTTTACACATCAATTTTACTTATAAGATATTTTATGCCCAAACTCACTCTTCTATTATCCACTCAAATCTACATAATTTTGCCCTATACGAGGGGTGCCTTTTATATGTCGGGATTAGAGAACAAAAACAAATTTTAAACATCGAAAATCACTTTATTGTTTTTCAAAATATTCTCCATGGAGAGCTATACACTTTTGCATGCGTTTGAACCAATTGTCGAAGCACTTTTGCCACCCTGAATGAGGTACATACCTCCAAAACATGCATTCCGAATTCCGCAACCGCTTCTTCAGGTGTCGAAAAACATTGACCTTTCAGTTTGTTTTTTACGTACGGGAATAAAAAGAAGTCATTCGGTGCCAAGTCAGGACTATACGGCGGATGACCCATTAATTCGATGTTTTGGGTTCTCAAAAACGCAGTTGTTTGAGCCGATGTGTGAGAGCTCGCATTGTCCTGGTGAAGAGTGATCCGTCTTTGGCGATTGGTTTTCCTAATTTCTTGGAAGACAACTGGGAAACAAATGATTGTGTACCACTTAGAATTTACTGTTCTGCGTTGTTCTAGTGTTACGGTTGCGACATGTCCAGTTTTTCCGAAAAAACAGGCGACCATTTGCTTGGAAGTGCTTCGTGAGCGAACAACTTTTGTTGGATTTGGCTCATCTTGAAACACCCATACAGTCGACTGCTGTTTACTTTCGGGCTCATACGCGTAAATCCATGATTCATCACCTGTCACGATGTCATAGACGTGTTTCCAAGCCCCGCGATCGTATTTTTGGAGCATTTCCTTCGACCAATCGACACGAGCCTTTTTTGAGCGATTGACAAATTGTGTGGGATCCAACGCGAACAAATTTTTTTGACAGCCAAATGTTTATGCAATATTGAATGTATGCTGGTCCCACTAATGCCTAAGATCGTCTCAATCTCACGATAGGTCACATGACGATCTTGCAATATCAGTTCGCGCACAGCATCAATGGTTTTCGGAACAACAACTAATTTTGGACGACCTTCACGAAATTCGTCTTGGAGTGAACTACGACCACGATTGAATTCACCATACCATCGATAAACACTGGTCCTTGATGGAGCTTCATAGCCAAAAAATGAATTAAGTTCATCCATGCAATGTGGCTGAGTTAATCCACGTCGAAAGTTGTAAAAAATAATCGCACGAAAATGTTCACGATTTAATTCCATTTTTGGACCGAGATGAATCTTTTAAGTTACTGTAAACAACACAAATAGCACTGGTATTTCAAAACGTTCTGAGTACGTAAAAGCCAAAAAATGTCAAACTTTGCGATACAGCTGACAGTTGCCAAATTGCAACACCAGGGCTGCCAAATCCTGAAATATAAAAGGCACCCCTCGTAATGAATCAATAGATTGCCTTCTGAATATCAGCGAAAAAGCTATAGTCAGCATCCTTGAACTTATTAGGCGGTGCCGGATATTTTCTTGTGCCACTCCTGCTCATTAAATTATGTTCAAATAATTTGTTATAAAGTAACTCATAGTCATACTTTAGCATACTTGACGTTTGTTTATACTACATAAATCCAAAAAATGCGTGCTTTTCAACCGCCATGCGTGGACCTTAGGCACAAAAACAAGAGCACAGAAGATTTTCAACATAATCGTGTATGATGTGTCGGCTATTTCTGCAACTTTTATCCTATGCTAAAAGACATCTTCCTGAACAATTATATGGGCTTCTTAAACAATGCTTAGACATGCGCTCAGGGCTATTTGCCTTCAATAGACTCTGTACCGTACTTGCTTCTTGTATGCTACTTTAATTCATACAAATGACATCTTCAGCTTAATAACTATTAGTATTTTCCTTTGATTAGGGATGAGGAACTTAACCCTGACAAAGAACTTAATTACCACTTTCAACTTCCATAAACTGATTTGATTGAAATTAGTATTAGTAGTTCGTTGAGCTGACCAGTAACGATAAGAAAAAAATCATACACGAACTTCGTTGACCTCCCCTAGTAGTTGTGTTAAACGTCCCAAAGAAACTGTGTATGATTGCTGATTCCTGCTATGACATACTTACATGTGTGGACATATGTGTTTGTAGTGCACACACACAAATACATTATACAACACATATAAATCTAACCTTGGTTGTTGGCATAGTGAAATATTCTTGCTTTTGTTGGCAATAGCTTGGTGAAGGGAAGTTGATGTGTTGATACCCATCTACCAAGACCCTGCAAAATAAATCTGAAGTAGTGAGAAAATCTTTAGTTCAGAACTAGTGTTAGATTTCGAATATTGGATCAAAGAGAAAACCTTTAAAAGCTCTGAACTGAATTAAAACTCTCTTTCAGTTCACACTACCATTGGTATTTTCGTCGTGCACCAAGCTCTATCGCATATTCCTCTTTTATCTCATTTTAACACATATCCCCTTTTAGCTCTATCGCATATTCCTCTTTTATTTAATTTTAACATATATCCTCTTTTATCTCTTCTTCACTCCTTTTAGATCAGCAATCAAATGCGTGCGTAGGACTATTGCTCAGATTATTCCAGCTATCGCACTCTATCGCGATCGCGTTGTTCTCTCAATTCACCTATTAATGTTGCTAAAATGGTGCTCACTTTCTTCACTTTCTTCTATTCTTCTGACTGGGTACCAAAGCACAAGGAAATAGAGGGAAATGAGAGAGCTAACGAGCTTGCTAAGACAAGCACTCTCTTGCGTAGGATGAGTACGTTGAATATATATCTTTCACTCTCAGTTTTAAAAACGCAACTAGACGAGGAACTAACTTTGGAAGCACAGTCTACATGGGAAGCCTCGACCTCCCACAGGATTGCTAAAGTAATATTACGAACTTGCAACACGAAAAAATCAACTTTAATTTAACACTCCCAAAGAAGGAATGTATAATATTGGTTGAAGTAGTGAAGGAATATTGTCTTACTTCATATCACGCAGGATATGCGTATATATAATACAATATAATATGATAATATAGGTCTAGAACGACGCATGTAAGTTATGCAGAGAAGAAAGGGTACATTAGAATACCTCCTTTGTCACTACTTTGTCACTGCTCTGCTCTAAGCAGAACTCGTTAAAGCTGCCAAGGATCGGTATATTTTTCATCTCTGAGGGATATTACTGATAAAAACTTAAACTCTTTATTAAAACTCGCCAAGACATGTATCACAAACTATGTATGTTTAACATGACTCCAACAACACTGGCAACACTACGGACTTTTGTAATGCAAGTATATGAGAGATCTATTTAGATCAGGCAGATATACCTACCGAACCTAACTTTCTGACCGTGGATCATTTGTTAAACGTCTGGTGAGAAACTTCTCATTCTGTGTGAAAGTATTGGGAAATAAAAAGTACACACATCTTCGGCAAAGCCTGGTTTGGGTCTTTTGGTTCAAAGCGCTGCCAGTAGGACTTAAAGCAGATATGGCAAGTTAGTAATGATGTTGAAATCAATTTTTTTATACAACCTATTAACACAGTTTTTAAGGAATGAGTGTAATCATTAAATAAGGTCCTCCGTTTCTGCCGAGTACTAAATTTTTTTCTCCCAAAAATCAACCATGGAGCCTTTAGCACTTTATTTCCCTACCCCACGGACAATTGTGACAGTGTCATTTAAAGGGCACGGTAAGTAACACCAACCGCCATTGAAATTTAAACCAAGTAAAAATGGGTGCTTGGAAACTTTTGACTTTACCATTTTTCAACAAGTATTCCCCACTTCGCGTGATTAAAAAAAAATTGTTTTGTATGTTATGACTTAAATTAAATAGATGTCCCTATTGCGGGTTCAACTAGTGCGTGGTAAAATTTTATACGGAGAAAAAAAATGTTTAAATCCAAGACTAAAACAAAAAAACTTAATACATGTATAAAATTTTTATTTATTATATTGGGTTGTTGAATAAGTTTGTAGCGATTTGACCGAAGACCTTTATTTAAACAAAAGCAATAATTATATCAATAAGTTAATCAAGTGCTGTTTACAAGCTCTTTACACCTTTGGACTAATTTATTGATATGATTCCACCAAAAAATCGCATGGTGTGGGGTCAGAGAAGTTTATCTGGTCTATTGAGCCAGTTTTTAAGAACCTCTTTGCATTTCAGCGAATTATATACTGGCTCGCAACATTCCAGAAATGAATATTGGGATGCAGAGGTGTCCGGTTGAGCTAGCTAACAAAAAATTGCGCTATCAGAGTTGCTTTTACAAAGGGTTTTTCAATTGGCGCGGGTCGATTTTGGCACCCTGTGGCAGCCATTTTGTTTTGGTGACATCTGTCGAATCTTTTGTTTATTATTCAGTTGTTTATGCCAAATCATCATGGCAAGTTACACGATTGAACAGCACGTTCAAATGATAAAACTTTATTATCAAAATGAGTGTTCATTAACGCAAACGTTGTGCGCATTGCGCCCATTTTTCGGTAGACGTGGTGGCCCTTCCAATTTCTTATTGCCCATATTGAACCATATGGACCTAGACGACATGTGGTTCCAGCAGGACGGCGCTACGTGTCACACAGCAAACACCATTTTATTCCATTTCAACATCTACCCGCCCTTATTGAAAAACCCGCCTTTGCAATACCACCTGGGATGAGATATAACTCGCTTTTTTTATCGAAAATTTGGTACCTTTTTAGTATAATTAATTAGTATTAATTAATTAATTAAAACAGCGTAGGGCAAGTTTAACTTCACCCATCAGAAAGAAAAGAGTCACATGAACTAGTATTGGATCTCATTTCGCTACATACGAGCCAGTCGGTAAACATGGTCACCCATGCAGGGAATATGAAAACATACACACTAGTACAACTATCGTACATATATAGTACTCACACCCATATTTACTAAACAAGCGTATAATGTTAAAATATGTTCGAAGTAAGCAAACGGAGCTCTGTACCATGCGACTGGCCGCATCAAAAATTGTTGGCAACTTCGAGTAATAAATAAAATGAAATAAACCAAACTTAACTGGAAATCATAAACAAAACGCAAAATGGTAAAAATATGGAACCCAAATAGCATAATAAAAGAGGAAGAAATAAATTAGAATAAAATGTTATATAACAATAAAGTGTAGAAAGAGTATACCATGCGTGACAATAATAACACAAATAAAAGTGTAATGAAGTATGTAAGTGTGCATAAAATAGAAATAATAAATAACGAGGAAAAAAATTTTTTGAAAAAATAAAACTTGTACAGCCAAAATAACAACAAAAGCAAAAGAGCACATAAGATATATGTATCCATGAATTTACTCACACAAAAAATTTACAAAATGACCATAAAGTTGGGCTAATATTAAATTGTAACAACAGCCTTGTAAATTTGTTTGTACTAGAAAAGAGGACAGCTAAAGTTAGCGATTGAATTTCGTGTGCCAAACATGTAACTGGCAACAAAATGTTTCTAACAATTTATCTGAAAAAATAATATAAAATTAATTTGATACTGCTGAAAATGGTGTTCTTAGAAATTTTTATAAGATTCTACAGCTGGGATTAGAGATTTTTATTAAATGAAGGTATTTATGTAGGCTAGTCTTTCTAATTTAAAACGAGGTAAAGATCCAACTTGGCGGCCGCCTTAGCCATTCAGAATTCACAGAGAGAACGTCGGCTCGAATCTCGGTGAAACACCAAAACCAAGAAAAAGATTTTTCTAATAGCGGTCGTCCCTCGGCAGGCAATGGCAAACTTCCGAGTGTATTTCTACCATCAAAAAGCTCCTCATAAAAAATATCTGCCGTTCGGACTCGGCTTGAAACTGTAGGTCCCTCCATTTGTGGAAAAACATCAAGACGTAAACCACAAATAGGAGGAGAAGCTCGGCCAAACACCCAAAAGGGGGGTACGCGTCAATTATATATATTTATATAAAGATCCAACTTGACAGGCTACGCGTTGAATGTTCCAAAGTTCTCTACATCTAATCGGGCTCGGAGGACTACACTGCGTATACGCAATGGACCGTTTGCTGCAGTTGTTTGTGGTTTAAGGGGGAACGCCACTGTGGGGGGTCAAAAAATAATCGATTTTTGGGAATTTTGTTTTTGTAAGTAGGAATGATTATTCGAGGATTGGACAAAAAGCAATTTATTATATATGTATTAAACTATGTTGCTGTAAATTTTTATTAAAAAATATTGGAAACTGACAAGTTTATGTAAGCGATACAGCAATGAATAATCATCTGAAATCAAAACACCAAAAATTTTATTAAGCTACGCAATAGTGGCTATCGTTGTATACAGTGGTTTTTTTTTTGTTTTTTTTTTTGACAAAATGGCGGTGATTTGAATTTCACCATTTTTTTGGTATTCAACAGGCCCAAAAATATAGTTATTTTTTTTTTTAATTGTGAAAATCGGCTATGTACAACGATAGCCAATGCGATAACAAAAATTTTGAAGAAAAGAAAATTAAAATCGGTTCATTAGGCTTCGAGAAATCGTTGCCACCGTATCCAAAAAAGACGTTTCGAGAAAAACGCGTTAGAAGTAAAGCGTCGTATCGTAAGCGCTACGGGGCCGAACCGTCGGATGCTCACTTAAGTGCTCATAGAATCGGGAATAAAGCGAATTTCGCTTTAAAATTTTTACCACAGTTCCTTGAGTAGTTATACTAACAATTTATGCTAAACACAAAATCGATTTTCACAGTGGCGTTCCCCCTTAAATGGAAAAAATAACAATACTCAGATGAGTAAGTGATATCTTGACTAATATTATTATCATTACTCATTTCTGATGATAGAGAAATTGTAACAAATCTAGTTACAGGCGTGAATTTTTTTTAAAGAAAATTTCATTAGCAGTTTTATTACAAAAACCTGTATTCGGGAGTCAAACTTATTTAATCAGTTTAATTTTTATTTTATTTTTATTTTAGTATTCATCTCTTCTTTGTAGTTTACGAACACAGTAGCCTTGCAGTGAACCAAACAATATTTATACCGGAAGGAATACTTGGGCATCTTTTTAAAAAGCTTTAAAACAATTTTGAGCTCTTTAGTTTAATAAAGTGAAAGTTTCAAATAGCTAAACTAGTGCGGTGATTTTTGAAAATTTGTTTAGCGGATGGTCTTGTGCTTTCCTCCACATAAGGAATGCTTCAAGCATGCCCGAAGTACCCTATACCGCCAGCGAAGAAAAAATTCTCCAACATAAACGCAATTTCTAAGCCACTTTAAACTTGTAATTTTTAGTTAAGATTCCGATTAGAAGGTATGGAATTTTTATGAAAATTTTCTCAATTTTTGTAAACTTGCACAAAATTTATGCATGGATTTTGCAGTAGAATGAATTATATTTTAGCAAAAAAAAATCACTAGAACTAAATTCCAATCCAGTACAATGTCAAAACTTGTCAACAAGTCCTTGTACTGTAATTATTTGACACAGTACACAATTCGAAGAGTACTTCACCATCAAAAGATTACCAAAAAGATATGTCGAATGCATTTAAATTGAAAGCAAAATTTCACCGCAGAATATAAAAATTTTATGGAACTAACTATTATAAATTTTATGCAGATATGTTTTTATACTTGTATATAAATGCAGCTGCAAATTGAAATATTCACCGTAAAATTCATTTATAGAAGATGAGCAAATATTCCAAGGTTTTTGTACGAAATTAAAATTTAAAGTTCTTCCTTTATTCTTAATAGTTGTGGCGCAGCAGGGAGCTTTATTTTGAATTTTATTGGCAAATCTTTGATACAAAAACCACACAAGGAACTTGACATATTTTGAAATGAAATCCATACAGGCGTGACGGTCACAACACTCCGAAATGAATTCCAAGCATTGGCTCATTGTTTTGTCCTTGAGCTATTTTGTTGTTTTTCCCGAAATTATTTATCGTCTTCACTATTCCTGTGTCTGCAATATCTTCTTATTTGCTTTTATTCTATTTAGTATAACAGTATAGCATTGTTATTGTTGTATGCTTTGCTAATATTTTTGCCTACAAGTAAAGCACTTGGCAGTGGTATTCACACAGTTTCAATATTCCAGTCATGCTTACAAATAAAGTACCACAACAAGCAGAGGCAATGATGTTGCTTAGCCCTGAAAGTAGAAAAAAAATAATAATAACAATAAAAATAAAACAAGCAGCTTACAAGTGCAAAAGAAATAATCGTCAGCTCCAGCTGGTGCGAGTAATATAAATATTCAGCAAGATTTTTACTCAGTCAAATATATTTCTTGCTTTTTGTTTCTTGTCCCCAACATTACTGGTACTGTTTTATTGTTTTTGTTGTTGCCGTTTCATTTTTTTTAATCGTTTTTTGTTTTGCCTAGCTATGCTTTGCATGTTCGAACAACGCCTCTCACTCATAAAACCATTACACTAATCCTTTCGATTGAATATTTGCATAAATAAATGTACTCGTGTAAATGTTAAATGTGTGTAAGTGTATCGAAATACGCAAGTAAATATATGTATCTTTATTTGTGTAGACATGTTTCAGCGTTAGCTTCTATGCGTGTTTGGCAAGCAAATCGGATGTCAAGGGCGAATGGATATCCGCTTAGAAGTTTACTGTGGTTTTTGCATTTGCGGTTTTGCTAAGCTCTTGAGAGAATGTTAATAATCATTTAGTACATACTGGCATATGTGTGCACGTATGTATATGTTGAAATACATAGGTTTTTTAATAACACTCAGCCGGAAAATACCTTAAATCGAAATACTCTTGAACTTGTCATTTATGTTAGGGAATGAGAAGCTCTAATTTTTTATTAGTTTAACCTATGAACACTTCCTTAAAGCTAATAAATTTGTAGAAATATACAATTATACATTAGATTGGTATTTTAAAATTAGTGATTGTATGCATATTTAGAAATTAAATAATTCCCCAAAATTTAGAAATTGTACAAAAAGTTTAAAGGTTTAAAGGAAAATCTAAAATTGGACCTGAAGAATGTGGGTGGATGCCGAAAGCTAAAACAGAAGACACTCTGAAAATCGAAGTTATGACTACGGAAGAGCTAGCGCCACCAAAATGAGCAAATATAATTATATCACATCCCAAACGCAGGAATATAGAGGGTAATGAGAAAGCAAACGATCTAGCAAAAAAAGGTTCGACACTAGACACAGCAGAGGTGGTGGCAGTTGCTACTCCATTCAATACAATAAAAACATCCATTGCATCAACCTAATATGCCGACAGAAGGTGGAAGGAATTAACTACATGTACTACATTAAGAAAAACATAATAGGAGAGGATGCTATAGCTCAAACATTTTACGTATTACTGCCAACAGGTCACTGGATGGTAGGAGATCATGCAGACAGACTGAACCAAATCTGCAGAAGCTGACAGGCGGAGGGAGTGCAAGAAAGTCTTTTCCACTATTCATGCGAATGTTCGGCGGCTACGCTGGCTGGGTCGTGCCGTTCGAATGGATACAAACGCTCCGGCTCTGAAAGTATTCGATGCGGTACCAGCTGGTGGAAACAGAGAAAGAGGAAGGCGTCCTCTGCGTTGTAAATATCAGGTGGAGAGGGACTCGGCTTCACTTGGTGTGTCCAACTGGCGCCAGTTAGCACGAGAAAGAAACAACTGGCACGGTTTGTTAAACACGGCCAAAATCGCGGAAGCGGTTATCGCGCCAATTAACAGGAAAAATATGAATTTTTCAATTTTTAATCTCAATTCTTGTTATCAATATTATTTTTAACATAGTTCATTAATTGATAAATAACAAGTAGCGAGCTTTATCCAAGGTTTATACCAATTTTCATAAAAATTAAAAAAATTTCAGAGATCGTAGGGCGATGCAAAGAAATACTTTTTGGATACTCCCAAATCGTTTTGTATAATAAACAAAATAGGAGGTCTCCAAAATAAGACCGCATACTGAAGTTTAAATCTAACTAGAGAAATATGGAAAAGCTATAGTGTACACAGATCACTGAAATCAAACAAGATTTTGCTATAGTGCAATTAATGAGATAAACACTTTTATTTGAAAATAAAAACTAGGCCGGCTAACTCTTCCAAAATAGTATAATTTATAATATGATAATTTTTATTTTACCCTGCATTACCCTAATTTGGGAAAAATGCTAACCGTACCCTCTAAGTCATCCCTGATTGACTGACATTTTCGTATATGGTAGTTTTTTTCGATTACCTTGCAATTCTAGAAGGTGTCTCGCAAAAAAGAAAAATGTTTTTTTTTCTGCAAATTATTGCCAGCATATGTTAAATTAATTAAAAATTGAAGAAAAAATGAACCATCACATTTAACTGGTTCATCTGAAATATTACTCACTTATATTTTCCTTACAAAGTACTGCAAGTAAGTACTCAACATATCGATATATTTATTTCTAACTTGTCTGCATTTAACTAAACGCTTTCAGTGTTTAGGTAGTCATTGAAAATCTTTTGATTTGTTTTACTGAAAAGGCAATAATCCTGTTATTTGTTTCAATATTTTCTAATGTTGTTACCATCGCATTTTAAAAGATATTAAATTGATAAATAAAGATATTGCCTCCTACATAAACATGCCTACAAGCGCAAAAATTTGTTATGTTTAATTACAAGTGAATTGAGACACAACAGATTTTTAATTAAAGTTGTTGATTATTTGAATACAAGGGATTTAACAATTTTGATTTAGATTTTGTTTATAATAAATAAAAATATTTATCAAATACACATAAATTGACTTTGCGCCCAATTTGTTTTCGTGAAGTGCTAGAGTTCAGTTTCATCTTATTCCGCTCTATGATTTATTTCTTTATTTTGTTATTTTGCTTTCACCGTAAGTTTTCTTAATAAAACTTACTAAATCTTCTTATAATAATTAACAAAAGTTTGCCGGCCCATTTAATGCACTTGCACAGTGTTATTAGTTTTATGTTTACTACATTTATGCGCCTATAAATATGCCAAACTCGTAGACTTTATCTCTCACTGCTAGCAAAAGTTTTCTGATTAAATGGTGCCAACTCTTGTATAACGAGTTTAAAGCAAGTGTTCGTTATAGTAAAATTAAAATAAATGTATGAACATTTTTAGAGAATTTTCTTAAATCTTTGTATTTTTAAGTAGTTCGGTATGATTTCTAGCGATACATCGCTCAGTGTCAAACTCCTGTTCAGCACAAGCTTTATAAATCTTATATGTATATATTTGAGCAGCACATCGAGAGTGTTTGCTGACCGGTAAACTTGATCCATTTTATAACTTTAAGTTAGTTACACTTGGACATAAATATTTAAGAGCCTCAAAAGTGATTTCCTAACATATTTTAGAGAGATTCAAATGTCAAAATTTGTTTTTTAATTTAGTAAACTTTTTTCTTAATTTTTTATAATTTACATTTTCTCTTTAACTTCTCACAATTGAAGAAAAAGAAGGAATACATCAATTAAAAAAAATTCATTTAATTAATTAAAAAATTCATTTAATTTTTTTTTCCACTTTTTGTTTGTCGATACATGATTTTATTTACTGAATCACTTATGAGTAAACTCAGACCCAATAATAAGTTTTTAAATCTTAATCTAATTTAACTGCTTGCTTACCTGTTGAATGAACACTGTTTGATTTATTCTAAAACAAACTCTAAATGCATTTTTCTTAAAATGCCAAATTTTTTTAAATGCCAACAAAAACTTTTTTCTTAATTTTCTGAACCAATTTTAATAAATCTGGTGCATACAATTTACTAACATCTTCTGGTGTGTTAATCAACCACAATTTTTTAAAAGCAGTTGATTATATAATAGTTACAATGGCGAAAACCGCTAAAGCCATTTTGGCCGCCGATTTTGCTGTTGGGCAAAAAAAGTGAAGCCAAGTCCTTCTCCACCTGATCTTTCCAAAGCAGAGGAGTCCTTCTTCTTTCTATGCTACCACCAGCTAGTACCATATCGAATACTTTCAAAGATGGATCGTTTATTTCCATGCAAACAACATGACTCAGCCAATGAAGCCGCTGGATCTTTATTCCCTGCGCTATGTCTATATCGTCGTAGAGCTTATACAACTCATCGCGTGCAATATTCGCCGTTGCCAACGTGCAAAGGTCTAAAAATCTTCTGCAGAATCTTTCTCTCAAGCACTCCAAGTGACGCCTCATTGAGTATTGTCCTCTGCATTAGGACGACGCTGATAAGAGCCTTATAGATTATTAGTTATGTTCATCAAGTGTGGACTTTACTACTCTATTGAGAAGTCTCTTACAACCTCGACATCATAACTGTCAACAGCGACGTGGGTGCCAATAAGCCAGCAATTATACGCTCTTATAAAAAATATACCTGAGGATTAAGTTCTGCAGTTCGCACGGTTTTTCCAGCAGCGGGATTAAAGAAGTCCCAACGAGTTTCCCTGTGGTTTAAGCTAATTAGCAAATAATTATAGGCAAGACAAAGCGGCAAAAATTACTTATGACCCCATATTTTCACCCTCCTACAGTCTTCGTACTTGAGGTTACCGGCTCGGTGCATCTGTATCCGTAATCAGGTCCGAAAAAATCCTACAACGGAAATCTGGCACACAACAATTGCATACTTCCAGTTTCAAATTTAATATATCATTTTCGATTAATACTTACTTTCGGTTACTTTGAAATCTACGCCGAAACTTTTATTCATTGGTAAAGTATTCAAATACACTTCGAATTTGTGTTTTTTTAGTTAGCAATCAAAATATTTATTAGAAATAAGTTATATGGCAAAACCACGTTTCCCAGATCATCTAATATATTTCTTAAAAAAAGATAACCGAAAGTAAAAAAATGTATACAATAATTCTTGGTTGTTGTTTGTTTATAACTTAAAGTTATAAGAACACATTTTTAATAAAGTTGGAAGTGCTTAAGAAATGCTATCAATAAAAGAATTGTATTTTCTATTTCTCGGTTTATACATTAAAACAAGAAAATATTATCTGAAAATGAATTGTTAAAAAGGTTGCCATAGCCATTCAACCAAAAATCTTAAAATTGATTTCTCAAAAAATCGAAGAAGACTTATTCTTATTCTCATTACTTAGGAAGCTTTAATAAGAATAAGTTTTTTAAAACTTGTTATTATTTCCTTGAAATATTTATTTCAAATTAAAATTTATTATTTCTACTGAAAAACAGGAAACAAACATTTTTTCTATGACCGATAGATTTCGAGATAAAAATACTTAAAAGAATGGCCCAAAAGTTTTATCGCGCTCGCCACAGTGTATCAATGGACAATTCAGACCAGCTTGGGGATAAAAGCCGATTAAACGGATATGATACTTTTTACAAGATGACACAAGATCCCCAATTGGCATCTCCTGAAGCGAATTGGCGCAGAACTGACTCTTGAAGACCACGCAAAGTATCTCGAAGTAATTTTGGATAGCAAACTATCATGGAAAGACAATATTTTGGAGAGGAAGAAAAAGGTCAATAACGGACTACATGCATGTAAAAGAATGCTGGAAGTTAAGTGGGGTCTATCTCCTTCAATAATGTATTGGTGCTACTCAGTTGTAGTAAAGACTGTATTCAAAAAAAAAAAAAAACGACACATAAATCACCCATGGAAAGTATTTAACGTTTTGGTGCACTCTGCACTGCTGAGGCAATTAAAACCACTCCTACGGCAGCACTTGAAAGAATGCTCAACCTACCACTGATTGACATTGCGGCAGAAAGTCTAGCAGCTAGATCTGCCGCAAGACTTAACGCAACGAGTGACTTTACCTGTAAAATATTCGGACACAGCTCAATAGGAATGGAAGAGAGGTATGAAACCTAGCCCCTGTACGCTTAATATATTTACTGACGGCTCGAAAAGGATGGACGGAGTAAGTGCAGGGATTTATTGCGCAGAGCCAGACATCAAGCAGTTAATTAAGCTCCCTGACCATTGCAGTATTTTTCAAGCAGAAGTCTTTGCGGTAGGAAAGGCTGCAGAAATAGCACTAGCAAGGAGATCGAGTAACTCCAACATAAATATATGTATACGTTGACAGTCAAACGGCAATAAAAGCAAACAACTCATATGAAATTTCATCTCAAAGCATTCTTAGGACCAGGAAATCCATAGGTAGACTAGCCGCAGACAGACGGCACACATATATTAGATACCCGGTCATAAGAGAATGCAGGAAACGAAATTGTAGATGAGATTGTCAAAAGCGTTGTTTACAGACAATTCGAACAAGAAAACGACATACAGCATATACAATTAGGTCACAGCGGGACACGGCTAGACAGGAGCTGGAATAATATAGCTATTTGCAAAACCGCGAAAATCATGTGTATACAGAATGCAGATAAATACTCCAGATTTGTATTAGCTCTATCTAGAAAATAAAGCAGAACTATCGTAGGTATACTGATAAGCCACGATTTGTTAGCGGCACACGCATACAAGATGGGAATTACAAATAATAATAACTGCAGATTTTGCAATGAACTAGAAGAGAGGGAAACTCTTGAACACCTTCTATATTCTTGGCCTACATTAGCTAGAACCCGAATGAAATGCCTAGCAGCTCTACAATATGAGAGGTTAGAGCTTCAGAGCTTACTTAGATTCGCAAAAGACGCAGGCTTATTACAAGAACCCGACTACAAGGAAACGTAAGGGTCAAGCTCTATCTGGTGCCACTAAGGACCAATAGGTCTATGTGATGACTTTCAACCTGCCAAGTCGATCTAACCTAACCTAATATAACCTATATCGGGTGTTTTTTTAGCTACTTGAGAACTATTGACGTGGATAACTATGGTTTGACAGCTGGAAATGCGTTGACCTTGACGTTGGCAAGTCATCATGAATCATTCAGTGCCAAAAGAACGCTTTCAAATTTGAGATATTTACTTAAAAAAAGATAAATCTAGAGCGAAGTATTGAAGAAGACACCGAAATGACATTTTGTCATCATTCTGAACTTGTTTTCTTTGTTCTTCGACTACGTGGAAAATTTTACGTCACTGTTAGCTTGGTTTATGTACATATAAAATACAACTCATGCAAGAATTCAAGCCAAATGTCCATCGTTTGCGTAACATTTTGGCTGATTGGGCTCATTTAAATTACTCAGAGTTAAATATGTAGTTAAAAAATGTGCTGAGAAAATAGACCATGCAATTCGTAGCCACAGCGAACACATGTCGGATATCATCATCACTCTTAGCTCAACTACACGGAGCGGCCTTTGACTTGCTGTAGCATTTATCCCCAGTTTGATTTATTCCTCGCTTCAGTTTTCCAACAAGGTATACTAAATATATACCAGTGTATATTAAAAAAAATAATTCCAACAGAATGTAAGTTTTGTGTTATCACTTCAAGTTCTCAAGCTCTTTAAACAGCACCTTTTATAAGCAATAACTTGCAAAAGAACTGAAATTTTCCAAAGCCGCACACGATACACCCAAAATATGCATATCTAAATTACTAAGTTGCACCAAATATGAAATTCTGAATTTGAAGTTCACGAACGTATGGAACACGCCTTAATGATACTTTAATTATTTTCATATCAAATTTTTAGTGTTTCCCCTTATAAATAAATCAGCACAGCTAAGCTCGAATTTATTACACTCCATCTACTTTTTTTTTAATTTACACAAAATTATTACATTGCGTCCTTATTTGTTATTACGCTCCAACACTTCGGCGAGCAGCGCCAAGGATAGATGGGTAATTATTCGAAAGTACGCCTCCTCTAAGAAATTAGTTAGCAACTTCATTGAGAGCCTTAAGATGCCAAGTCGTCTATGGCAAATGGATAAGTGGAAGGAGCACAAGTTTGTAGTAAATAAGCGCGGCGACGCTCCTCAGCAAAAGTGCAGACAGTAAATGAGCCGGCTAGTGGATAAGTCGCTCAGGCGTTGCTAGGCTTCACCATAACAAACTAAAGCAACGCAAATGAGCAAACAGAAAGGCTAAATGAAGCTCTACTAAGCCTTCCACTTATTTTGCCTATTACCGCGTAGAACGGTTGGTGAGCAACTTAATTAAATGGCGCTTTGACCGTGGCAGCCGTTGAACAAGCACAGTAAATAAATAAAAGGCCACGGCCACATGAATAAGTATGGATGTGTTCGAGCAGATGTGTGAGAATTTGCTTTTGCTGTATATTTGAGCCAATGAACCCTTAAATTTCACTATACAGATGCACATACATACCTCTGCTCATGCACATACATGCATGATATATGCATATAAATATATAAATGCAAAATATATACACACATACACATATACACATCAGTATTCAACGTCAATAGACGACTTAGTAAAAAATTTCACAAATTATGCGCTTGTGCTGCGGCATTGCAACTAAAAAATTCCGTTGCACCTTGCACCCGGAACCCCTTCCACATCGCTTCGCCATAAAGCTAAACATTTATTTACTACTTTTGACTTTATCGCTTTTGTGCTGATAAGTATGCGTCGGATGAGCTCGAGCGAGTGATGAAGTCGATGAAAAGGATAAAGCATGGTTGGTTAGGAAAGGATGTCATCTAGTCTAAAGGAAGTATGCTTTGTTGTGGCGCACAAGCATTTTCAGACGTAGGCAGGCGGGGTAAGACTGAGATACTTGAAATGCATGCATTAGCTGGCTGGTTGGCGGCAATGAAATTCATCGGTGTGCGTAATGAAGTGAACGTTTTGTGCAGTTGATAGTGAACTTTCAAGGATTACTTATAGTGCATATTTTTTTTTTTAATTTGCATAGAAAATAAATTGTATTAAAGTTCCTGTAATTTGTTCAAAAAAACCAAAAAAATGTGAAAATTATTATTTAAGGAAAAGGTGAACGAGTCTGAGAGTAAATTACGTCAATTGAGTTTGGTTGCTAAACATAGTTAATCAACACATCTACTCATCCATCTTATCATGCAGTGTTGCCAGCAGCGAATATATATTTTTTTTTAAATTAAGGGTTTTTCATAAATTATCAGAAAAACGAGAATAAGAAACTTAAGTCAAAATTCCATAGATAAAATCTTCATACCGACAATATCTGATAGTTGTATAAAGGTGTTTCTAAGTATCTGCGTGCGAATTTATCTTTTTTCAAACTTTCCACTACATCGCGTGCAGTTAGGTGTCTATAAGTATCATACTTATATTGACTTTTCACGTGACCTTTCAGAAAGTCCATTCGTAAAAGATATTTGTCATTAATATTCCGGATGTTTTCAAAACATCATATTGTCTTATTTACGCAGATCTCGTGAATATATACATTCGCATAGAAAACACAAGAAAATGACTGCAATAAGCCTAAAGATGACTTACTCAGATTCTAGTCATGATATAATGCTGATTGTTTAACTCTCAACGTTGGGGCATGCCGGTGTATATCTTTCAGTAGAAGTACAATGCCAATTGACTATCATCAGTGGTCTGTATGATCCAACGATCCTCTCCATGCCCCTTGACTCCATGCCATCCAGAGTCGTACTTCACAAAAGATGCAGTGTGATGCTGTCAGAGGTTCAACTGTGGGCGAAAATAGCCCGACAAACACTGTTTCGCATTTTCATGGATGGCTCCAGGACCGAGCACGGTTCCGGCTCTCGTGTCTCCGTGAAAACTGCACTGCACTCTTGGAATGCACGCATCTGTGTTTCAAGCAAAGGTGTATGCCGTTCAAGAAGCAATGAACTTTGTTGTGGAAAACAAGTAGAGAGGAAGATATGTATGTATCTGCAGCGACAGTAAACTTGCGCTCATGGCCTTAGACAGCCCCTTCAAGGGTAATTGAGTACTTAAAGTCCCAGTTAAACTATGTCGGCCGACATAATATCCTGATGTTAACATGGGTCCGGGGACACGTGGGTATCGCGGGTAACGAGACGCCTGACTTTTTAACTAGGATAAGCTGTGAGGCCAACTTCCTTGGCCCGGAGTCAGTTTTGCCACTCCCTTTTGCAGCCGTCAAAGCCACGGTTAGCAACGGGTTACTCTAATCCATAAGCGAACCTGGCAGCCTGAGAGAGGCTTCAGATAGACAAAACTGATGTTACCTGTCATGTCTGTCGCAGATCCTCATGTCCGACTGTCGCAGATCCTCATGTGATTAAGCAGAAGGGGCTGTAGGCAGCTGGTGTGACTGATGATGGGTCTCTTTCTATGGACGAAGCACATGAAAAAGGTAGGCATCTCAGACAGTGCATTCTGCCCAGCTTGTGGATAGGAGGATGAGATGGTTGACCACTTTCTATGCGTCTGCCTGGCCTTTGCTCGAATCAGGCTTGAGGTCTTTGGTACTGATGAGCTAAAAAGCGACCACCTTGGTTCCTTGGCACCACAAATTCTACTCAGATTCCTTCGCAGGTCGAGTACATTCAAAGAAAACTAAAAAGGGAACCCGATTGTAGTACAATGATCTTGATTGTGTCTGAGAGCTGTACTTGCTGGTATGTTCCGTCAAAAATATAATAAAAAAAAATCATTACAGAGTTCCCCACCCTTTCTTTATGAAAAGAAAGATCTGGGTGTAATTTCTACTTCGAAATTGTATTTTTCTTATATTTTATGCTTGTGAGAATCTTCTGTTGCTGATGAACAACCCCAAATAGAGAATTTTATGACAGTTTAATTATTCTTCTACGAGTTTTCTAACAGACTTTTAATAATTTTCTACCAGTCTTTAGGTTTAAAACATACTTTGAATTCAGCATTTGTTATTATATAGGTCAGTCAAATGGTCAAATGGATGCGAAAGATATCAGTTTTTACCAATTTCGGTATTTTACTAGTTTAAGTTTTTTTTACCTCCTAGCAACGCTGCTCAATGCCATTAACAATTTCGTTAAATATTGCATCTACCATAAAAAATGCCGTTTTAGCATCAAATCGTATCAGAAAAACAAATACAAGTTTTGGTAGACAATTATTTTTTGTACAATTTCCTTGCAACAAAATTTTTTTTTTTTCCAACATTTTTTCATATTTTTTGCATTATTAGTTTTGCACAAAAATTTCTTGGAAACAGAATTTTATATATTTATTTATCTTAATAAGATGTAAGAAGGGACAAAAAAGAGTTCAAAGCTCAACGATATTAATTTTTTGAAGCGCTACCACCTGGCGCTTACGCAGATCAAAGAAGAATGAGCGATTCCATGTCAAGTGATCTGAGCAGTTTGAACATTGTCACCATTTCTACAAAATTTTTTTTATTTGTACGGTAGAGTAACTGAAAAAAAATTGGAAAAAATTTTCAAATTTTGAAATTTATTTAATATTGAAAATTTTGGTATAGAATGTTCTAAAGTGAAATAACTTCTGTTTTGTTACCATTAAAATTTTTATTTTTTTATTTTTTTGGTATAAAGTATATATTTTAAACAATTATTTCTGAAAAAAAAAATTATATTTCTATTGAAATTTATACTTAAATATTTTATTTAATTATATTTGATCTCAGATCTTTTTAATAATTTTTTATTAACAGCTGTGTATATGTTTTGTAATCTTTGCAAGTTTCATTGTATGGTCGTCATAACTTTTCGAATTATATTCAAGTGCGTACGAGCCAGTGAAAAAGATTATGTATCTACTTTGGAACAAACATTCATACGTAGCGGCACTTCGGTCAATTTGAAAATGAGCACAATATAATATACAAACACGTATGCTAGCACTTCACTCGAGTAGTATTTTGCACTGATATTTCATAAATAAAAAAACTTAGAAAAAGGTCTGAAGGGTGGAGTTTTTCATCACAACCTAAATTTTTCCCCCAAAATTATTTTGTTTTTTTTAAAGAAACATTTTTTCCCCAAAAATATTTTTTCCTCCGCCAAGGTAATATTTTTGTTTTTTGAAATAATTTTTTTTTTCCAAAAAGGAATTTTTTTTCCAAAAAAAATTTTCAGAAAATTTTCCAAAAAAAATTGTTTTTGGGTAAATTTAAAAAAAAAAATGTGTACCAAAATTTCCTACATTGAATAAATACCAAAATACATGCTATATTTTTTTGGAAAAATAATCTTTCTAAAAATTCAGTTGAGGAATAAAGAGAAATTCTGAAAAAATATTTATAAAATAATTTCGCTAGCAATAATATTTGGGAAAAAATATTTTGAAAAAAAAAAAAAAAAATTTTAAACAATTTTGCGAAACAATACTGATTTAAAAACAAGTTGGGAAAATAATGCTGGCCATTTCTTTTTAATTATACTCATTTAATTTCTACTCGGTCGCTAACGTATAAGAGTATTATATTTTAGTATTGGGCACATAAAGGTTGTCTTTAACAGCCTAATGGAATCGAGGTGGCTATAGTCTGTATAGTACAACAAAACGTTCGTTATCGAAAATCAATTTAGTCAGGCTTCTAAATATGTTCCTTCGTGTACGCGAAAACATACGTTTTCATTTCTGTTTGTACGTTGGTCTTCTTCAATTTGCGATGTCCGTCTTGCTGTTGACCCACAAGTGATGAAAATACAGAACTAACCAAATAGGGAATAGGCGGAATGGTAGTCATGCACAAATTGACACGACAACTATGGCTGCAGTATATTTGCAATATTATTTAATATTTAAGTATTTCCTCCTTTTCTAAAAGTAACCAAAAAATTGGAAAACTTATTTCGCAGAAAACCCATAAGTTTGAGGCTCTCCAGTTGCATTGAAAATGAATGTATATGTGCATATTCCTTTCCCCTTTTTCGCTGTGCTGCAAATGCAACAAATTTGGATCTATGCCCTCTCTAACACAAAAGCACGTGCATACACACACGCACATATTACGGTATATTTAATCTAGAATTCTTCGCTTGAAAATTGTAACAAGGAAAAGGCATTTTATGTAGACATGCCCTCCCTATGGACTGTGTTATGCCAACAGGATACACGTCCATTGCAACGTAACATTCATTCCGCCAACAATTGCAATGCTAATGGTAAAGCAACGTTTCTACTATTTTCACTCCAATTCATACTCTCCTTCCCTTGTTGTGCTTGTAATTTGTACGCTTTCCGTTGATTGGCCCATTTGAGGCCAAAGTGGCACTTCATTCCTTCTCGCCATGTCCCTTTTTATGCCTTCCACACTTTCCCCCTCTATTAACTACAAGCTTCGCATATTCCTTGGCATATCCTTTTTTCCCATTTTGTTAGTGTTTCAGCGAGTTGTTGGCGTTATTTTTATCGTTACTTCTACGTAGTGCAACATTGCATTGTTACAATTTTCCCACGCACAAAAATGCCAAGTTGAGGGCAATGCTTGAACTTCAGTTCAGCACCTAGTTGTGGAAATTTCGTTTGGAATAGCAACAGAGAAATGTGCAGTTACTTCGGTGGAATTCTCTAAAGCCCAAAGCCACCTGCCATCCCTACATTCACTATTATCTGTTAACCTGCTTTGGTGCGGCAGTCGGAAGGCTGCATGCATGCGTTCGTGGTCTTGGTAGTGTAACTGACCAAGGCAATCCCGTGTTTCCCATTCAAGTGGACAGTCAATGCAGTCCAATGCAGCAGCTGGAGTTGAAATATGTCTGTATTTATTTTTGTATTTGTAGATGCTTATGTATGTACAGACACAGTGGAGAATACAAAAATGGTTAAAGCTGGTTAAAAAGCGATTGAGGAACTATTGGTTAAATTAGGTTAAGTTGGGTGGCTATCATTCGACTCACTTAGGCGTGGATAGTCCTATTGTGGTACCACTGGAGCCCGGTCTTCTCCGGAGTCTTCTCTGTGCCAACCTGTGGGTTTAATGAATTTTGTTAATTTCGACAACCCTATTTGTGATACCTCTTCAATGCTGTCAAGAAAGGTGAATCCGAGCGTGGAAAGCCTTTTCTGTATAGAGCACAATTCAATATCTTGATAGCCTCTACTAAAGTCATTATGTGGTACTCCCTAGTCTATTAGCATGCCTTCCAATTAGACAATGCCCTGTTAGTACTCCTATTGTGTTTTTCATATGTATTCTATCTATTAAGATTCAGTAGCGATTTTGTGCGCCCGTGTTTTTATTCTAGTCAAGTTTTTCTGCTTATTTGGCAAAGAGGTGATTACTTCCAATGGGAACTAGCAGCTTTAATTGAGTGTCTTTGTTTCTTTTTTTGTTCCTTGTTCACTCCACTCGGGAGCATAGGGCCACGATAAGACTCAGTCTTGCGTTGGTTTCGCTATTTGGCTTTCCGACAGGGTAGCTGATTAGCGTGCCGCTAGAATGTTTATCTACTAATAATTTGCACAAAACTAAGGGAATCGGTTTTAGTACATTATCTGGATGAATGTTAAGTGTTGTACCTTTTCTTCCACGCTCATCTGCTGTGCAATTACCTTCTATATTTCCATGGCCTGGCAACCAGATCAAGTTTATTAGAAAATATTGCGATGATTTGTAAATCATTTGTGGCATTTAACTAACGTTTTCGACGAGTGTCTTACTGACTTTAACTATTTTAGAGCGCCTGACTATCAGAGTATATATATACTTCCTTCGAAGGACTATAACTATGGACTATATTATTTCGTTTATTTGCTATTTATTCCGAGCATAAATAAAGATTTTGCGGTTCGAATTGAATCAGTGAATCCTAAATCGAAAATTAATACTGGTAATAATAAATAAAAAATAATGAATTGTAGAAAAGAACTGAACTTGTGAGCAACATATTAAAATTTCAGACGATTCGGTTGAAAGAGGAAAATAGTTATGAGCTCATTGAGTTTAAAGTTTTGAAAGTGGCCGCGTGATGAATCTGACTCTACTTGCTAAAACGGCTGTAGTACTGGGAATATCCTTCCAAAAATTTGACATTATACGAACATTCTTAAAAGCCTATACTTTGGAGATATTAAAAAATAATATTTTTTTGAATTATATAGACCACGGGACTCGCTAAATAAAACATATTTCATGTAACCAGTTCGAAACTGCGGAGAATAATAGAATAGTGTGAAAGGAAGCAGAATTAAGCACTCAAATTGTTCGAAAACTGCAGGAGACTGGCTTATTTGCTCAGAGGTTTACTTAAAAGCCGTTTTTGACCGGAAAATTCACAAAAAGTTTTTAGACAATAGATTATGTGTTGACATACATATATTGAATGAATGCGGAATTAATTGAACTTTAATTGCGCCATATACTCCACATAAAAATGGAGTAGCAGAAAGAGTTAACCACACAATTGCAAAAATAATTCCTAGTGGGGACCTTTCAGAGAAAAAGATTGTTGAGCACTTTCTCTGTGAACTTGGCAGCTAGATGATTAAGATCACAGGGTACTCCTTTCTTTGGTAGTCTGGGGCAGTTTCAAACTTAAATTCTATCAACTTTCTCCATTACATCAAAAGATTTCGTTGGGTTTAGATATCTTCCCCATGGACGTTTCAAAATGGCGCTCCTGCGCTACTCGAGGAATGCTAGACTGCTACTTCAGCCATTTCACCTACCTACTTGAAATGATTTTTTTTTTTCAAGTATTAATATTTATATGTCCGCCACTGTACATACTCATATGTGCCTTGCCTTGTCTATTCTTACTATTGTTGTGTGACAGTTTCTGTTGTTTTCGTTCTTGTTTTCTTTGCTACTATTGCCTGCTTCCGTTTCACCGGTGCACACATTTCAATTGCTTCCCATGAAGCAACTCCTTTTGCAGTCCCTTATCATGTACGAGTTGTACTTCACGCTGCTGTTGATTTCTTTTTTTGCTCCGGTCCCATACATTTTTCGGTGCTACATTTTTTTAAAACATTTTATACTTCATATTTTGCCAATTCTTTTCTACTTCACGAGTAGGAACAGCTTTTCTTTTTCTTTACATTTAGTTGCTCCATTTTACACTTCGACCTATCGCACCTAGCAATCCCTAGGCAGAAAATTACAGTATACAGAATGGTAAAAATAGTCTTGAGGGTTCGCTACATAACCAACTTGGTGTTTAATGCACTTGTATTTGCTGTTGTTATCGCTTGTCACTTGTGACATTTGAGAGCGCGGCACTTCTGTGTTTCTGTTTGCTAAAGCTGATGAGGGCCGGGTCAAATGAAAACAGTTTGTTGGCTATCAGCTCTTACTTATCGAGAATGTGGTAAATATCTAAATAAATACCAAACCACGCGAAATATCTCATTCTATCTTAAATTGTTAATTTTAATGTTTTTCAGCTCGCTATACCTCTCGCTTCTTATTTGACTCTTCACTTCTTAATTCACTGAGATCGATCGTGCTAAATCTTGCTGCTTTCATCCCACGCGTGGGGTCCTTTATGAGCCCAAAGTTAATTTAATTGCATTTAGAACATTCTAGATTTTATTAATAATTTTCTTGAATAAACATTTTATTTACATATACATATTTTAAATAAAAAATACATTCACATACTTAACCAAATACATTTCTTCAAATTTAAAGTAAATTTAAAGAACAGTCCATAAATTATGTGAACTCTTTAAGCTTTACTTACTTTACTAATGTATAAAAAGCTTAGAAGTAACGAATTCATATAAATTTTGTTTCCATAACTTTCAAGTTTTCAAAACTTAACAAATTAAAAACAAAAACTTTTGAAAAAGCAACAACTAACGCAAAACGTCTATGGCCAAGAGGCATTCAATGAAAATTGTTTGGCAGTGACTTGAACTTTCAAAGGGCAAAGGTTTTTATATTTTTTCTGTCTCAGTTCTGAAAACAGAATTCACCTCTACGTTTTCTTTTGTTCTAGGTCTGGGAAATTTTCTTGTTCGTGTGGAGGGCATTATGTAAAACGCTGAATAAAAAACCGCAACTGCCGTTTTAATTGCGCTTCGGCAAGCAAGATGAGTTTTCATTAGTGAAACTGTCAAAAACGTAATGAAGTATTTTATATTCTGCCCCGTAAGCAAAGTGTCAAATATTTTATGAGCATTTATACAACCAATATCGAGCATTAAAAAAAAAATTACAGAAAAGAGGCACTAGCTACTAAGACTATCGGCCTGATGTTTATCTAATATATTTTAACATTACTGAGTATAACAACTTAAATTTAGAGAATATTTTATCATCATTATATTATACAAGATATAGTAGTTTATTTTGGTATATAAAATTGTAAATATTTTTAACATTATCGGGTGAGTATTTTCTTAATGCGACGGAAGGTGATTGGTTTTTAAATATGTTTTTCCTACTATTGGAAAACTTAGGGCAATGATCTAAAATGTGATTTATAGACAGTGGGCGGTTGCATATACTACACTCGGGGGCTGCTTTCCCAGTTAGAAGGTGTTCGTGGCTAATTTTGGTATGATTTAGACGGCATCTTGTGAAAATTTTTAGCTGCTGAGAGGAGCATGTCGATGGGATATCTGGCCTATTTCGTTCCGGATTTATGAGCTTGTAGGCATGCTGATATTTGCACCAATCGTTGTGTGTGAATTCTTTAATAAAAGCATTGATTCTGTTTTTAATATCCGCCTTAAAGTAAGTGTTGTGAAAAATACTTGGTGAGGAGCTAGCTTCCTTGGCTGCTTTGTCAGCGAAGGTGTTACCACCAATTCCGCAATGCCCCGGGACCCACATAATTTTAATTTTGGAGCTGCATCTGCAAAGGGCGGATCGAATTTTTATGGCCCAGGGTTCATTGTACGCAGTGTTGTTAAGAGCAAGAAAGGAAGATTTACTGTCCGAGCAGATTATGTATTTGCCTTTAGCTTTGGAAACGTAGTCGACTGCAAAGGTAATCGCCAGAGCTTCTGCGGTAAAGATGGAGCAATGCGGGAAAAGTAGACCTTTTTTAATCAGTACTCCTTGTTCATTCACCACCGCAAATGAGGTGTTCAGATTGTCTTTGGATCCGTCTGTGAATACAAAGCTCCAGCCGTTAGTGCTCCACTCACTATGTATTTCGTAAAAAAGCTTTCTATATATCAGGGAAGAGGTATTGCATTTGGCATGATTAAGAAGATTTGCGATAAAGGTGTTTTCTGGAAGCTTCCAGGGTGGAAATTGTGGAGCAACGCATAACGTAGGCTTAAGAAAAGGATCTATTTTTCCAGCGTATTTTATGACTTTGCATATAGTGGAAGGTCGCCTTAGTTCTGTGTTCCTTTTGATCGCCTTTTTTACGTCACTGTTCAGTATAATGTTGTTGGATACATAGAGTTTTGGGATTAAACGCAGAGTATTTTGATGTACACGGTCTTTCAATTCCGGAAGCCCCGCTTCGGCTAGCAGGTTTTTGACAGGGGTGGTGGGAAACGCTCGTAAACTTTTCCTTGCTGCTGAGTGGTAAAGTTGTTGTATGCCAGCGAAGTTCTTTTTAGAACACTGTCCATAAATGGATAAGCCATAATCAATCACCGATAAAATTAAAGATTTTGTTACATTAATGAGGGAGGTTGGATGAACATTACTGTGCTTGGACGCTAAATACTTTACAATATTTAATCTCTTAGTTAACTTTTGCTTAAGATATGTACAGTGAGCCTTATAACTAAGTGATTTATCGAAGATGATACCTAGTATTTTAGTGCATGGCACACAGTCAATAATATAGTTATTGTACCTGAAGCTAATATTATTACAATTTTTTTTTTTACATATATGAAGTAAATTACACTTATTGTATGCAATATTCGCGCCTGAGCTAAGCGCCCAGTTTGAAATTTCGTTAAGAATATTCGAAAATATCTGTTTAACAGTATCGATGCTATTATTTTTTGAATAAATGAACACATCGTCTGCATAAATGGAGAATTCGACATTATACTTTACGAGGATGTTGGTAATCTCATCGAATGCGATTATGAAGAAGATTACTGAGATAGGGTTATAGTTATTTATAATTATATTTCATTATTAATAAATAAATAAAATAAATAAAAAAAAAATTAACGCAATAACCACATGGACCAAGAACGCGCAACTGAATTGTTGGATTTCAATCTAACGACAACATCAACACTACCATTAGTAAAATTGTAAAATTAATAGATTTCCGAAATTTCTAGATTTTTGTTGTTACGCAAAGTGGAAAATGTCAGAACTTTCACTGCCACATTGTACGGAAAAAATTATGAAAGACCTTTAAATTCTTCAAACCATTGCCACCATAGATGTCGCCAATTATTTCGTCATCGTTTTCCAAAATGCTCGCTTCTTGGTGCCAAAACAATAGTAGGTAGCGAAGGAATAATGTAATTCCCCCCGGCGTGTGGGGCGAAAAATATCCTTTTACAATACCGACGCAAAACCACATGGAACAGGTTAAGCATATCATCACGTGCAGCTGAAGTCTGATCCCGTAAGGTAATTCATACCAGAAGATACAGAATTAACCATTTTGGAAAATGAAGGGCTTTTTTCGCCCTACGTGACTGTTGGTGGGTAATCAATAGTATTTGCTCCAAACTAAAAATTTTTCACTTTGATTGATCGAAATCTTTAATGGTTTAGGAAAATTAATGAATTTTAGTTTTTAATCATTTGAAATATTTACATACCTTCCTTTTTAATTTTTATTTACCCTATTCAAGACACATACTTATACTTACGATTCTACACTTTATGTAGTCTTGGCGTGTGCTCTCTCTTTGCTGTATGGTACATTACGCGCAAGCCTTGTATAGACTCATAGAAACCAGACTTGATTCAAATTAATTATCGCTCTGAGGTTCGGGTACTGGTTTTCCTACAAAAGTTTAAAACCAATTACGACAGACTACGTTAAATACCATAGATATGACATGATTTAAAAAAATTTCAAAAAATACTCGGCCTTTCAAAGGCTATCTAAGAGTAGGTGATTCTAATGATGCTTTTCTTACAGAAAGATCTAGATAGACTTGATAGTTGATGCAAAAAAAAACCATTTATTCTTTAATCTTAATTTCGCTATTGTTATTTTTTGTTTGTTTTGGTTCTCGTACTATCTTTGGTACAATGCTGTATCCAGCCTTGATGAAATCCTGGATTTGGGTGCTGTTTTTGCTTCCCCTTTCACATCCATTGACCACTTAAACTACCTAAAGCTTATTCATTTTTACCTTTTACTTATTCTAGCGTAAATACAAGAAATTACTGACCCCTATTTTTTTTAAGTAACTAACGAACAATTTGATTAGGGCTTTGCTTTATAAAATTGAGTTATGATGCTCTGCACACTCCTTGCAGAGTAGTTGGCTGCTGCGTGAGTTGTTGCGGCTTTTTGCGCTTCAGTCTTTCTTTCCACTCATTCCGATCGGTGAGAGTTGAAGTGTCGTTATTAACATGGTGAGAGAGCTTCGTCCAGGATCACGCTCGAGATCGCTACTGCGTACGTGCCAAGACGCTGCAGCACATCTTAAAACTTTGTTCTCAAAACCTTTGTATTTGCAAGGTATTGCTGGTTCCATTTGAGTTTAATATATGAGATCAGATATTTAGCAGTGTTGAGTTGTGGGATTTATACTCCATTTATGCATTAATGGCGGTATCTCATTTTGTTATAGGTAAAGTTGATATATTCTGGTTTTGTTTTATTTAGCTTTATGCGGCATTTTGTTGTCCATTTTGAGATGCTGCTGAGTGGACGTTGCAGTTTTTCAATCGACTTGGACTGCATTTTACCAATTGACAACATAGCCGTATCGTCTGCAAACGTGAATGTGAGGAATTTCTGATTGATGGGTAAGTCGCCAATAAAAAGTAGGTTAAGGATGGGACCCAATATACTATAGAGTATGTACTGCTCTATTTAATTTGAAAAAGGGGATCTGGTAATCATGATTTTAGTAGATTTGGTCAATGATTGAATATATATGTATATATATATGGGGCATTCTTTCTCAACGGGAGACCCCTATCTGTTCAAAAATGTTTTTGACCTAGAGAGTTCTAATAGGGCTTAAAATTTAGCTCTTTTTATCTACTTTTCAATACAGAGTGATTCCTCGTTACTCAGGGGTTTAAGTGGATTTGAGTAGTTTTAAAAAATTAGCCGCCATGTTGTGGCCGCCATCTTGGGTTTTAAAATTTTTCATTTTGTATTTTAAAGTAAACTCTATTAGCTAAATTTTGAGACCTCGTACAACTCTTTCCGTTGAAATGAATATTTTTGGTATAGGTTATTAGAATGAATTTAATGAATTTTGATTACATTTTTAGCCATATTAAATGAGCCATCTTCAATTTCGTTTTTGGCCACTCTGTATTGAAAAGTAGATAAAAAGAGCTAAATTTTAAGCCCTATTAGAACTCTCTAGGTCAAAAACATTTTTGGACAGATAGGGGTCTCCCGTTGAGAAAGAATGCCCCATATATATATATATAATTGGCGCGTACACCTTTTTTGGGTGTTTGGCCGAGCTCCTTCTCCTATTTGTGGTGTGCGCCTTGATGTTGTTCCACAAATGGAGGGACCTACAGTTTCAAGCCGACTCCGAACGGCAGATATTTTTTATGAGGAGCTTTTTCATGGCAGAAATACACTCGGAGGTTTGCCATTGCCTGCCGAGGGGCGACCGCTTTAGAAAAAACTTTTTCTTAATTTTGTTGTTTCACCGAGACTCGAACCGCCGTTCACTCTCTGAATTCCGAATGGTAATCACGCACCAACCCATTCGGCCACGGCGGTCGCCCATTCTATTGAATGCTTTGGGCAAAAAATAAATTGGTGCGTAGGAGTTATATTTATATGTTCAATGACTTGATTGAGACGCTTGGCAAGTAATTTTTCCATTAATTTTGAAATCAAACCGTATACTCGAAAACTTTTGTTTCTAGTTTTATTCGCTTAGGCTTAAATACGTCTCTCAATTTGGTGCTCTTTTTTGTACTTCTCACCTTGTGCGCCCAGGACGCATTCTAAAGAAATGTGTACGTTTCACTTTGCATTCTTTATGTTTTGCTATCCCTTTGCTAAATCTAAAGCTAAGATCAATCAGATATCTTCAATTGACTGTCATATGAACAGTAGTTGCAATAATTTCCAATAGCCTTTCCAAATGAATTATGAAGCTTGGCCCTAAACTTCTTCGTCATGCGCCACATTTCCCTTTTTTTTCTTTTTTCCACTTATGCTCCTGTTTCTTGTGCAGTTGTCCCCTTTAACAGTTAAGTAGGTACTAGTTTTCTATTTTTCCTATTTCATTCTTCTGCAACTCTCTTGCTGGTCATATAACTCTTGTTACTATTCTATTCTCCCCTTAGCCATGTTTATCCTTTTAAGCTCATACCAAAGCATTTCAATCGCCTACAATGACGTAATGGGTCCTTTGGGAAGGCAACTTGCTTTGTTTCTAACTAAACTCATTCAAGTTAGAGATGGAATATGTCGGGATCTGTGGTAGTAATTTTAAAAGCCATTGTACTAAAGGAGAAGACAATTCTTATTTACATGAGATTCCGTTTAAGAATTTTCTAATAAAGTTTGTTAATTTTAAAAAAGGTTCTACTTATGTACATGTCAGTGTCGAGTAGCTCGAATCCAAAAGAACCAATTTACGCTGATCGCTATATGGACGCGAATGAATTTGGGCAATAACCTGGGATATGTTAATTTGGAGAGCATCGATAGATTGCGGCTCAAATCGCTTCATCTTTGTGTACCACTCACGTCAACTCTACGAAAAGGACTATAACCCCAAATTATTCCAACAGAATTGTCATATTTCTGTTGTTGTCACAGCATAAATATTGTTTATAAATGTTTGGTGATTACTACTAAAGTGAAAGTCCTTGATATGTAAATCCAGGTCATTGATTTTTGTAGAACTGGCGTTCGCTGCATGCAACTTAGCACCAACCTGCAGGAAGTGCATATCATCCACCTACATATCGCTCTATTTGAGTCAAGAAAAACAAATGCATGTCACTGATTACTAGCGTTCGGCATTGCTAGTAATAGCCTCACAATATCGTCTTCAAAAAGAAATATGACCCAAAATCTACAGCAGATTTTAACTTTTTATGCAGACATTTCCGCCTAGTGGGCACGTGTGGGTTGAAGTTATCCTATATATAAGATATAGGCATTCATTCAAAAATGTCCCACGTAGTTTAAGGTCCTCTTTTTATGACCTCGTAGCCAGGTCGACGAAAAATTGACATTGTTCTGGTCGTCAGTTTAAAGTTTCTGGGTAAGTTTGAACGCTTTAATGGGAAAAGATGATGGCGTCCTTTGACTGACGTAAGTGGGCTGACTGTTTGTTGAACCGGTGGCATATAGATTCTGTATAGCTCTACTCCAGATATACAATTCTCGTCCAACCGGGATCGGGGCTGATTATTGTGTTGCACATCCATCTTTGGTACAACTCTGTCTTTTTATGTATATGTACGTATTTCTATGTAGATACGAGTGCATCATGCAATTGCCGTTGTGTATTGTGGCCAGTTGCTGCCACAAACATCTCGAGTGCATTGTCGCGCGAACAAATTGCTGGCAATTGTAAATGTCACAGCTGCTGCCAGCTACAAGTCTCAAACTTTTTCCTTCAACTCTTTTACCGACTTAATTTCCTTGTTTCAACTCTTATTACATAGTCTGCTTTATCTTGCATGTTGGTTTTTGTGCCTCTTATTGGCATGGGTGAGGTAAAATATAAGTGTGCACTATCTTTAAAAATAAGGGATAAAAATCCTCAACGAGTTTTCAAATAGCTGTATCATAGTTAAAAATAGTCGCGCTTTAAAGAAATATCAAGCTTTCGGTCACTTGAACTGATATTTTGAAAACAAAAAAACAAATGCCAAAGCAACGAATATCATGCAATCCTAGAGGTAGTATAAATTATTTGGGTTTTTCCACAAACTAGTAAAAAATCTTCCCATGCATGAATTGGTTTAGCCAACTTCAGAATGTAACTTGTAAGCCTTTTGTCACTGAGATATCGGATTTTGAGACGAAAAGGATCATTTGGTATTCGGTCATCGATATCTCTCTAATAAATGATCGCCTGGAGAAGAAAAAACTTTAATAAATTCTTTTTAAGGATTGATCACGAGTTTTTCGAAAATTTTCTTCCCCAAAGTTAAAAGATCATGTTTTTTACGCTCAAAAACTTATAATCACTTATGAAAGGAACATTTTCTTATTTAAATTTTTTTGAAGGCTCATAATACTATCGAAATTTATAAAAAGAAAACAAACAGGATTTTTTTATGAATAACGATATTTTAATTTTTTTGAAAGCTTGTAATCACTGTAGAAACAAAAACATTAAATTGAAAAAACAATTATTTGAAATTTTTTTAAAACCTTATAATCACTATCAAAACTTATGGAAAAATAAAAATATTTTTTTTCTAAAAACAAAAAAAACTTGTTCCCAATTGTTTTGAAAATTTATAATATTTATCGAAAGTTGTGAAAAAAGAAACAATTATTTTTTTAATTTAGAAATTATATTTAGATACTATTGAAACTCATGAGAGAAAATATTTTTTTTCTCAAACTAAAAATAATTTTAAATTATAACTAAAAATTAAATTGTTTAAAATATATTTAATAGGTTATAATTAATACAAAAACTTATGAAAGAAGAAAAACAATTCCTTTTATTAAAAATTATTATTAAAAAAAATGTTTCAAATTGAAAAATTAATATATAATCCCTATCGTTTTTGTTTTTATTTTTATTTTTTTCCAAATTAGAAAAAAAAGAATTTTTGAAACTTCTAAAAGACGACTATATTTTTTATTTTATTTATTTATATTTTTTTCCAAATTAAAAAAAAAGTTGTTTGAAACTTCTGAAAGATGACAATATTTCTTTTTTCCAAACTAAAAAAAAAAATTGTTTGAAATTTTTTAAAACCTTATTAACACTTGAACCTTTTTTTAATTAAAAGTAATTATATAATAATTATAAGTAATAACTTAAAATAAAATTGTTTAAAACATATTTAAAAGTTTATAATCACTATGGAAACTTATGAAAGAAGAAAAAAACTTTATTTTTCCTAAATAAAAAAAATTGTCTTTTGAAACGAAAACTTATATTTTCTACATTCAAACAAACAGTGTTCGAAACTGGTTCAAAAGCTTGCAATCACTATCGAAACTTATGAAAAAAACCGGTTTTTTTAATTTAGTACATTTTTTATGTCTGAATAAAAAAAATAATTTTGAAATTTTTAAAATCTTAATCATTTTTTTAGAAATTCGTATTATAATGGCTTTCGAAACTTACGAAAAGAAAAAAGGATTTCATTTTTGATTTCATTTAATAATTTTTTAAACTTTGTTTAAATTATTAAAAATTTTTTGAAATTTTTTAAAAGCTTAAACAATTTTTTTTTTAATTTTTATTATAAGGACTTTTGAAACTTAAGGGAAAAAAATTTTCGGAGTAGAAAACCAGAAAACAGAAACTATTGCATACAGCCCTAGTATGAAAAAAGTTATGGCATCCCACGCAAAAGGACAAGGAGACAATCGGAAATACATATTTTCCCTAGATTTCTCGCTACGTCTTCTCACCACACTAAGCCAGCTGTAAAAGTTCTACGCGCCGGATTTCTGCTTTGACAACATATGCATGTCTATGTGATTGAACGCCGTACCCTGTACCCATATGCTATGCACAGGCGTATTCAGTTTTGCTGAGCTGCATTTATTTTTAACCCATTATTAATTTTCTTTCATTTCTTATTTTTTACTTCCATTCCAAATGAGTTCATTGTCATTCACAACTGCAAGGTCGTGAATTTTGTTGTTTTGCCTTAAGTTGTTTTTTTATTTGAAGCACTCATCTTAACTGTAAAAATCACGTGTAATTCAGGACACGTTTAGTTTCGGTTGTCATAACAGCGTCATTAACATTAGCAACAGCTTAAAGAGAACAACAAAATACTCGTACATAAATAATGAGAAAATAGCAGCAATTTTCAACAACAATGAGCATCAACAGCATTGACAACATATTTTAGCATAACTTAAGTGTTCATGAAATTTTAAAATGTAAGCAACGCTCGCACACACAAAATACTCGTATGCTTATAAAAGAATGTATGCAGATGAAAACTTCTTAAAAAAGAAAAACAAAACAAAATTTTCTAAAAATATTTAAAACATTGAGGAACGGAAAACTGCGCAAATTTGCGACAAGCAAAGCAAAGGCATGCAGTGGACAAGTATTCAGGGGGAAGGACGGCAGCTAAATGCTGTGCTCTTACACTGCATCAACGCCTACTTCGACGATATAGCGTTGATACTGCCAGCAACTCATCAACAACTTTGCTGAGCCTGAACATCTACCTACCTAACTCACCCCGATATAGCACAACACTTCAACGCATTGGCAGCATCGGCATCTTCGTGAGCCCTGCGAGGCTTGTCATTATGCAAAGCACTACTTCTGTCATTTTTGCCATTAGCATGTGTTGGTCGTCTATGTTCACTTTATTTAGATTTTGTTATTTGTGTACAAGTAGGTACACAATTATGGAGGAAGAATGTAAGTATGTAGATTAGTTGTCACATGCCTGTAGGAAAATGTTCTAGTAGATAATGCTCTTAGTGAATTTAGAATCATTATTAGTTACTCTCTTTGAGGTATAAACAACTGATAGTTTTATACTACACAATTCGAGCTATTGAATATTGCCCCTCACTGCGCATTTTGTATTTCATTTCGTAGTTGTAGGTTCGATAGATTGCGAAAATGGATCAATAAGTTGCTAAAAATTAAAGCAGATGACGTTGCGACGCGGTCTTTAAGGGGTTAGGGGTAGTCAGAATTTTCAAAACAATGGACTTTTTTCATTTTTTTAAAGTATAATATCTTAAAAATATTTAGTGAAAATTTGAAGTGAATCCGACAAATACTTGTCGAGTTATTCAACAATCAAGAGAGGGCGCTCGGGCGCTCCGAAGCGTTCGAGAGCAAGTAGCAAACACTTTAAATACGTTTTTCTCAAAACCATGTTTTTGAACTGGTGCGCACTGTAACTTAAAAACCGCTTCATAGATTTCAATAAAATTGGCCCACCTTTGGAAAAAAACTCGTGGCTGATGGAAGGATTTTTTTTTTAATTTCGAATTTTTTAAACAATTAATTGTCGGGTTTTTTTCGCGAAAATCTGAGAAATATTTCTGAGGCCGCCATATTGTTAATTCTGAAAAAAAACAGCTTTAATCAAATTATCTATTAATAAAACTAATTTCTCTTGTCCGATTGATTTTAAATGAATCTCCAAAGACTTGTGATGATTACCGCAAGAGACTTCTGGAGAAACGGGCTCCACACAAACAACGATTTTTTTTATTATACAATTATTAATTTTTTTTTTCTTGAACATTTTCTAACGTCAAGTCGAAACATGATGTATTAATGCTGTTTTTAGTTTTGCTAAATAAGGCACCTGACTAGCAAAAAAAAATTATTGAAATTTGAAATTTGAAAAGGTCGAGCCAAGGAGCACCAGGAGATTTGGGGGCTCCTAAAATACTCAGACTAAAAAGCCCATTGTATTTAAAGCTCTGCAAAGAGGGTAGATAGTCAACGAGGGAAGGAGAAAAGTATAACAGAAAAAGATAGGAAAAAGTAGAGACAGAGATAGAGATAGTTAGTCCTGTGAGAATTTTCCAGATTCTTTCACAAATCTGTAAATGTCCTCCAGTTTTAGAGAAGGAATATTACTCATTCTCACAACATCGGAACCCAAAACTGGTAGCCGTGCTCTAGCAAAGGCGGGACACTCACAAAAGAAGTGCTCAGTGCTATTCGCCTCCGCCAAGCATGACAGGCACATTGGGTCCTCAATGATTCAAATGTCCTGTAATGATACCGACCATCAACCGAACATCTTTCCTTCTAAATTTTAGTAGAAAGTTTGACAGTTTTCTGTTCGGACTTGTCACAAACCGCTTTGCAGTTCTGCAGCGTTCTAGACTGGACCATCGCTCTTTACGTACATTACCTACATAATCGGTGATCTAATTCGTGATTCCTGCGAAACTGATTCCGATTATTGGCTATGGCCCTTGTGGGGAAACCGCTTTCCACAGTTGGCCAAATCGTTGGCAATTTCCTTTCTTTCAACACTGGAGTGTCCCGGAATCCATATAAGTATATATAAGTACAAGCCTGTTTTGTCTTCCGACAGAATTAGGCTTCTTCTTACATTCTTGAACAATCTTTGAGGTTTGCTTCGCGTTCTCCTAGGCCTTCAGTGCAGCCTGACTGTCCCCTAACCCCTTAAACACAATTTTTTGTGCAGAAAAACTAGCATGTAAACCAAGAAAAAGGTTTTTTTTTTAATATTCGTGGTGTTATTGCCATCAATTATCTCAGAAAGGCTATAAGGTATATAAGCCGAATGTTTTGTTTGAGAAAACCCTTGCCAATTTTTTGGAAGAATAATTTTCCAGAACACTTTACTACTTAAACGCCTTTTGAACAACGTTTCTTGCGGAGTTTCTTGAAGTAAAGGTCCAAGCGACCCTTTAAATGGGAGCTAAAATTGTTAGAAATATTTTAAGAAAATATTTTCAGTGAAATTCTACTGCATATGTATTAACCTCTCGTTACGCTTAGACATATAGTTTAACCATTTTTTCGCCCTTTTTGAAAACAACTTAGAACCGGCCATAAAAAAGTGTAGTTACATTTTGCAAAGCCTTCGCGTGTTTTATTACATTATTACAGATATGTAGATCTGTTTACCGGAAATATTAATAAATTCGAGTTGTTTCACAATGTTTCAAGAAAAAAGTCTACATTTGTTTGAGTACTGGTTGAGTCGAATGTAAAAATCATAGTAAAAATAAACTTATATTTGGAAATTTATAGGGGAGCATTGCCTAAGTTAGACAGACATTGGATGATGTGTATCGAACAAGAAGTAGTACAGTTTGAAAAATTCAAAATTTGAAAGTAAATTAAATAACTCAAGTGCAATCGAGCGACTCCATTTATACACATTTAAAGTATTCCAGGGAAAAATTCATATCCTCCATAAATTTTAGATTTTTTTAACTAATTTTGCATTCTGCGGATTTTAATTTTCTCAGCAATTTAACTTTTTAAAGGCTTTAAAAAATCAAAAGACTAAATTTTTTATTTTTAAATTGTTTTAAATAATTATGCTCACTCTATGATATTGATTTGAATATCGAACGAAATATTCGTTATTAAAACCAATTTTTGTTTTATTTTCGCGAAAAAAAATGTATGACAGTAATGTTCTTTGAAAAATGTGTCTTTAAATATCCTTGAAAATTCCTTATGAAACAGTAGTGAAACTTTCCTCCTAAGAAATAAAGTACACGCAGTGAATACCTTTCCTCCATTCAAAAATTAAACTGAAGAGCAAATGAAAAACGAGTATGCAAGATTACTTCAAAAAATATATAATGTCAGGTGCATATTGAAATTTACCTTCTATATAATATTTTCCGCTTATGTTTACTTTTAAAGCAGCAACTATACCGGCGGCTTAAAATCTACAACAACCATTGACTTTTTCAGATTAATGCAATTTGATGGAGAATAACTGGTAAAGGCGACTCTATTTCCTTCTTTGATAAGGCTACACTTTAAAGTCAAATCTCGTTATTGAAAACATGAGTAGCAGGGTGATTCATGCTACTTTTCAAGCCGAGATTTATTTCACCAATTCAGGCTTTCCCTACAGGTGTTGCCATTTGAGTATTTGTGTGCGTGTGCACAAATTTGTTGTTCTGCATTCAAATTATTTGCTTACGCTGTTGTCTGTATTCACAAACAATTTTATAATAAGAAACCGACATAAAAACATAAACATGCCAAGTATACCCTATGATCAAAAAGTACGGGAAATGTTTAATTTAAACGAACCGCGCGCATGGGAACCGGTCCATATTTTTCACTTATGTTGATAGGCCAGACAGTCAATAAAGAACATTATTTATCCATTTTGAAGCGTTTGAGAGATGCTGTATATCGCAAACGGCCGGAAATGTGGGCAAACAATTCTTGGATTTTGCATGATGATAACGCGCCAGCGCCAAACACCAAGTAAATACCATCGTGCAAGCACCGTGTTCACCTGATATGTCCCGTGCGACTTCTTTTTGTTTCCCAAGTTGAAGTTACCTCTTCGTGGAAAGAGATTTCAGTCGATAAAAGAGATCAAAGAGAATGCGAGGAAGGAGCTGAAGGCTATCCCTTCGTCGGCCTACCAGGAGTGCATGGAAAACTGGCGTATGTGTATTGCTTAAGACGGTTCATATTTTGAAGGAGATAAAATAAATTTGCCTGAAATTTAACTCTATTTTGATTAATTTAAACATTCCCGGTACTTTCTGATCATAGGGTATACATGCATGTGTATATGTATGGATTTATGCATATATATGTGTGTGAGTTGGTACATTTTCGCCAACCTAGGTAAGTGTGTCAAGCTAATAACATAACGTGGCACACATTAAGTATGCTAATTTCGTTTCATCGTTTCAGACATTTTGGCAACATGACTTGGCTCGCATACGTACGGACATACATATGTACAGCCTGCGACGAACGATAACACATCAACATTTAGAGCAGTTTTTACTTCTTTCCTTTTTTTTAAGGGTTCATTTTATTCTTATAAAAGTCTCATTTTCTTATAAAAACCACATAAATTCAAGTTTAAAATTTTGTAAAAAAATGAGAAAAATTCCAGAAATTGCTCACTCCTCGGTTATTCTCTTTCAATCTACGGTTTTTAATTAGAATTTCTAGATTTCTTCAATTTTTTGCGCAAACCATCAGGAAATAAATTGCAAAAATCAGCGGGATGTTTTTAAAAACGTGACTACTATTCGGAATTCACAGGGAGAACGTCGGTTCGAATCTCGGTGAAAACACCAAAATTAAGAAAAACATTTTTCTAATAGCGATCGCCCCTCGGCAGGCAGTGGTAAACCTCCGAGTGCATCTCTGCCATGAAAAAGCTCCTCATAAAAATATCTGCCGTTCAGAGTCAGCTTGAAACTGTAGGTCCTTCCATTTGTGGAACAACATCAAGACGCACACCACAAACAGGAGGAGGCGTGCGGCCAAACACCCAAAAAGGGTGACAATTATATATATATATAGTATATATAAATAGTTTTACTTGCGCCTCTTTATATCAAACTTGTTTTTAGAAATTCCAATTAAAAATGCATGTTTGCCTAATTTGATTTTTATAGATTTTTATTAGAGGATGAGATATAGTTTTTTATAAAAAAAGTTAATGAACAATACAAAAAAAATAAAAATAGTCACAACTGGGCAAAATGCTGATGTGACATCACTTTGACGCGAAGTGTACTTTCTCCATATACATAAACATAAATTATAACATCTACAGGGTTGGCCATATTAAACTGACCCACGTGATTATTAAAAAAATATGGAAAAAGAACCATTTTTTTGTGTTTCATTGTGAAAAACATTTAATTTAGTTCAAGGAGATTCGTTTACATCACTTCTTGAATATGATATCGCGCAAGTGGTCGCTCTTAGCTCGTATAGCGTAATGTGCCCGTTTTTCGGCGTTTTCCATAGTTTTGGCCAGCGTCTCGGCCGATATGGCGGCTATTTCCCGTCGGATATTGGCCTTAAGTGCGCCTAGTGTCTTTGGCTTGTTGACGTAAACCTTAGATTTCAAATTACAGTAAAAAGTTATAGGGTTACTCAATGGGTCAGTTTAATATGGCCAACCCTGTATATACATGTTTACGTTAGAAGATTGTGATTTTTGGTTGCTTTGCTTTCATGGTGAAGCACTCTTTGTGTTCATGTTGCACGTTATTTATAAATTTGCATATTAGTGAGCACAGCAAAATGATCGATGATTTCATACTGAAAATATTAGACAAAATTTATTATTGTCTTTTTATTTGAATTATTTTTCAATCTTTTCTATATTCAGGCATTTTAAATATGTAATTTTTTCACTAATATATTAAGCATTTTTAGAGACTTAGGGGCATTAACTTACGGTACTACATGAAGTGCGCCATCATTATGTATGAGAAGTTATTATAATTCTCAACCAAAATATATTTTAAGTTTTTCCTTTTGTTTAAAATGCTCTCTGGAATGCAATAATTATGTAATTGTGAAAAGGTTTAGTAAGTTTTGTGTTTTTTTTTTTTAATTTTCACTAGGAATGGTGTTCCTGAAATTAATGGGGTATTATTCTTATTATTCTTATTACAGCCAATATTTTGATAAAAAATGATTTAAGATTAAAAAAATTGCCTGAATTTAAAAAACTTTTAAGACAAGTGCTGACCCAAATATTTTCTACATTTCGTAGGAGACCTACCTATACCAAAAAAAGTAAATCTGAAATCCCCAATACATCATCGGACAAAAGTGCGCTTTTTTATTGATCAGGAAAATTTGCATGTGCACATGGAAAGTGGAGACTTTATGCACTACTGATGCGTATTCAGTTTTGCATTTCTTCATCAATTTTTGTTTTTTTAGAACTGTTAATTTTCGAAAGAAAATACGTAGACAGAGGTATCCACTGCGTATACTTCATGGGACAGGTGAAAAGTTCAAATTTTTTTCACATACAAGCTGAAGTCCAAAAGAAACAAAACTGACGCCATCAAAAACATTTTTAATGAGTTAGTGCGTTGGAAGTTACATCCCTAGCTGACTTAAAGCATCAGTGTGTTTGTGTCATCGGTACAAAAATAAGTTCTGAACAAAGAGGTAATATCAAATTTTGTTTTAAAATCGGTAAAACGTTTACCGAAACTTTTGAATTGATGAAAAAAATGTATGGCGATGATTGTTTATCTCGTGATAGAGTTCATGAGTGGTTTACACGTTTCAGAGATGGTTGTGAGGACTTATATTAAATATCAATGAATATACGGGCCGACGAAAATCAGTATTAACCGAAAACTCCATCGAAATTGTTCATAAATTTATCGAAAATTCATGGAATTTATATAGTTGAACATCACCAAAATATCGATTTAGCGCATTTTAATTGATCATTTGGGCTTACGAAAGGTCTGTGCACATTTCATTCTGCACAATTTAACTGAGGAGCAAAAATTGCTCAAAATTCAACATTCGAAATACCTCATTAAAGAGGCGTGGAAATACGAGAAATTCCTTTACAACATTGTAACTGGAACTAAGCGTGAAAGTGCCGAGTGGAAGGAACCAGACCAGCCACCACCCACCAAAGAATCAAAAATCGAGCCGATGCTCATTTGTTTTTACGATTACAAGGGAATTGTTCACACGGATTTCAGGCCAACGAGCAAAATCGTCAACGCGTCTGGGCGTTTTGAAACGTTTGTTGCATCGCATTCGTTGAATTCGCCCTGAATACAGCGAAGGAGGAAGCTGGCGCTTATTGCATGATAATGCACCATTTCATCGATCCACTCTTGTGATTGATTTTTTTTACTAGAAATCGCATTTTAACCATCAATTACTCCTCGTACTTGCATGATATGGCTCTCTGTGACTTCTACCTATTCTGGAAATTGCATTTGGTCATGAAAGGAAACCGGTTTGCGTCCGTAGAGGTCATCCATAAGGCTTGTTCCGACATACTGAAAGACATGCTGGTCAACGACCTGAGACAATCTTTTGAAAATCCCAAAACAGTGTATCGAGACCAGAGGGGACTATTTTGAATAAATAAACTCGAAGTTATCAGAACAAAGACCCTGTCGCTTCTGTTTTAGCTCAGTCTTGTTTATTTTGGACTTCACATTGTGTTTGTAACACAGGAAGAAGAACTATGCTGAGGTATATATTACTACAAACATTTATACCCTTACCATACACATACATAATTTTTTAACTATAATAACTCATAAGTAAATTCGAAAAAAAATTATCAGTTTTTAGCATATTTTGTAAAGGATATTGTGGTTCCATATTTGTTCTGGCGAATAGTAAGCAAACATTTTTTCCAATAATTAAATACATTCCTATTGCATACTTTTGCGTTTGATATTCATGCTAATATAATATCAAAAAGTGTGCAAGCTCATATCATGAAAATTTTGTCCTTTGAAATTTTAAAGTCCTTCAAGAAATTAAATTGCTGAGAAAATAAAAAATACTGAGTATGCATGATTTGATGTACCGGTGAAAAACGTTAACTGTCCCACGTAATTATATACGTGGGCAAAAAGTAAGGTGAATTTGGGTAAAATGAAAAATCTTTATTTATTCTTGTAAATCAATTTCATCCCCTTCAAAATAATCCCCTCTCGATGAAATACACTTATGCCAACGATTTTTCCAGTCCCCGAAACATGCCAAATAGTCCATTTCCGGTATAGCCATCAGCACCTTCTTCGATTCAGCTTTTATCCCCTCAATCGACTCGAAACGCGTTCCCCGGAGTAGTCTCTTGAGTTTTGGGAATAGCCAGAAGTCACACGGAGCCAAATCAGACGAATACGACGGTTGCGGAACGATATGCGTAGAATTTTTGGCGAAATGGTCTCGAAGAACGAGTGCAGTGTGAGACGGTGCATTATCGTGATGCAAAAACCAAGAGTTGTTGGCCCATAATTCTGGTCTTTTTAGACGAATTGCTTCACGTAAACGAAGCATAACGCTCAACTAATATTCCGTATTAACAGTTTGGCCAGGTGGAAGGAATTCATAGTGCACCACACCACGAAAATCGAAAAAAACTGTCATCATTTATTTTTGAACGACTCTTTTCGGTCTGGTCTCGCCTTTAGCACGATATTCGCTTGATTGGTCGGTTGTTTCAGGGTCGTAAGCATAAATCCAAGTCTCATCTCCCGTAATGATGCATTTGAGCTTGTCCTGATAGTCTGAAAGCATTGTTTCACACACATCAATGCGCCGACTCTTTTCCAAGAAATTGATAGTTTTCGGTACCAAACGAGATTTGACTTCTCGTGGGCCCAAATGGTCTTTCAAAATGGTTTTCACAGATCCTTCTGATATTCCGATCATATCAGTAAGGTCTTTAACAGTCAACCGACGATTTTTGAGCACTAACTCCTTCACTTTATTGACGTGTTGGTCATCTGTTGACGTCGATGGTCGTCCGGAGCGCTCCAAGTCATCAACACGTTCTCGACCCTCTTTGAAGTCTTTGTACCACTTATAAACATTTTTCTGCGACATGGTCGAATCACCAAATGCCTTCTTCAACATGCTAAACGTTTCCGCAGCCGAAATTTCATTCCACAAACAAAATTTGATGGCACTTCTCTGCTCAATCAAATCAGACATTGTAAAAATAGAAAAATGCACTCTTGGTTGTTTGGTAAACACAAGCGTAAATATATTACTGATAATGACATTCACATGAAAGTTGGCCCTAGATGTGACCAACAATGCTGCCAACTCATGAAAAAAATAACTAGAGCGAAATTTTAATCCCGCGAAGTTTGACAAATAAATTCACCTTACTTTTTGCCCTATATATAGCAGCATCGATCATTCCAAAGGAGGTTTCTTACCTCTAGCTTCAGATGAGCACAAGGTTAGCTCGTTTACTTGTGCTTAGACCGATGCGGCTCTAAAAAGGCATTTAAAGATCTAAAATTACTTATAATACAATTTCAAATATATTGTGCGGACATCTAAGAATGTAGGCAGCCCTTGCAAACAGGCACATGTGCGGTGGTACTCGGTAGACAAAAACTTTCACTAAAAGCGCTCCAAATTTTTAGAAATAACCTGCACAAAATTGGAAGAATAATTCCACCACAAGATCGAATTTAGTTACATTTGGAAAATCATTATTATATCACATCCATATGATAATTTACTGGGATAGGAAATTCTTTAATGGGAAATTGTCGCATATTGTACAACTGGTCGTTAAGTTTTCAGTCACTTTAGTTGGCGATAAGTACTTTTAGGGGTTGTGGGCCTATAAATTCCCACGACTGTTTTTATTTAATTATTCATTCTAAATGATTTTTCACATCAAACCACCCAGAAACAAGAAATTTTTCCCATACCATTCTCCTTCGTTTTAACAGACCCACAATTTGTGCTTAATCACCATGAAAATGCCGAATCACTGTCACAAAGTATAATCAGGAGTATGAGGATGAACCTAAAAGTGAAATTTTTCTTTTAATGCGGAAACATTTAAATCATTTTCATACAAAATCCATTCGATATACTATAAAGAGTAAATAATTTAGTTTTTTGTCTGATTTAACTCACCTTTGTATGTGCATATATAGGTATCTATGTGCACATTCACTTACCTGCACATACTTACAATGCAACTTTATATTATAGGTATTCCCATACAGTATAAATAGACTTCCGCTTCGACTTATGACACTCGTCGTTTATCTTTAATGTCTGGCACATTCTCTCCTCATACCTTAATCTCACCACCTTCACAAATCTGCTTTATGTTAGACATTTAACCATTTTGAACCCAAAGGCACGATGAATATTTCATATCAGAACGTTTATGTAGCGGAATGCTGGGTAGTAAGCTCAACATTGTAGAATTCAGTCATTATGCACACAGGCATAAAAAACGGATGCTGGTAATATACGCTGATATACGGACACACATACATACCATATAGACATACACATAGATCCAAAAGTGGTAGAATATTTGCAGATTTGCTGGCTAAGCATAGCAGCTAGCAAAGGACATGTAGAAATGCACGCAATGACCTTTTTCTCCGGCATGCAAGCTGTAGATGAGAAAATCTCGTAGTGATACCTGTACTTATGAGCTCCTGCTGCTTACATACACATGAACGTAAGTATATTTGTGTATCTAGAACACCTATGTTTGCATAGACATTTGTAAGGGCATAAATAGATAGCTGAAATGCGAAGCCATGGCCGTTTTTAGTGATGTTTGAGAAAAAAAAAGTGAAACAAACACAGCAACGGGTAAATAAAGGGAGCAACATATGAGGAGCTGTAAGCAAAAATGTGCAACTTACAAACAGTCTACGTACGAATACATATGTATGTGTGTAGATGATGAATGTGTTTGCAAAGAAATACAGGAAAACATTTCATTGGAATAACTTAACACATTTAAGTGTGCATCAGGCAGTCAGTCACTCAAGTGAATCACAAATTTCAAACAAATGATCGCCTCAGGATACCCTTTAAAATCACACGTGCGCCATAAAAACCATGCGTGCAGGTGTACATCCTCTATTAAAAAAAAGAAGGGTTTTAGAGAGAAAGAAAACTTATGGCGACTTGCGTTGGAAAATGTTGCATTCTCTTGTAGATTTGTGGAATAACTCACAAGGCAATACGGAGAAAGAACTTGACCAAGCACCTAAAAATAGATAAACATGGCATTATATATTTCCTCCAGCTTTCCGCTGCCGCTGAATGGCTGAAGATTTTTTATGAGGAACTTTTTCATGGCAGAAATATACTCAAAGGATTGGCATTGCCTGCAAAGAAGCGATAGCTATTAGAAACACTTGATTCTATCAATTGATGCTACGCACTCTGAATATGAATTTGACATTATATCAGCTCATTCGGCTACGGCGACCACCTCGTATTATCAGTATTGTTATACTGGGGAAAACAAATGATATTTAGATTCAAATATCTCTAGTTTCTGCATCATCTTGGATGGTATGTGTTGTACTGCACTCGAAAAATGAGTTTCCTTCAAAAAACTAGGTAAATTCTATATTTTACTGAAAAGCACAGAATTCTTAAACCGCAAAAAATCAAAATTTTTAAAATAAACCAATCACATTTGATTAACAAATTCTTAACTAGACGCCTGTGGTCAAAGTCATATAACTCGTTAAGTTTTTCTCTGATATCCTTAAAATTTTTACTCAACGTTCAAGAAATAGGAAGCTCTAAAAATTCAAGCAGTACTCTGTTATGTATTTTTATGAATTTAATCACCTTGTTCAGAGTATTCAGTGGAGTTACCGCACGGCTGTCTACTAAAGGGTTTTCCAATAACAGGTGTTATCTATCGCTATCGAGAGATGATTAACGATTCTTTATGACCGGAATTGGATCGTATTGATCTGAACAACGTTTATTTTCAACAAGACGGTGCTACGTGCCACACAAAAAACGAAACCATTGATCTTTTGCGGGAAAAGTTTCCGGACCGTGTTATCCCTCGAAGAAGTGATCACAATTGGCCACCAAGATCTTATGATTTAACACCTTGTGACTTATTTCTTTGGGACCATGTGAGAGCCAGAGAAGGTCTACGCCAACAGCCCAAGGTCGATTCAGAACCTCAAAGATAGAATTCGTGCGGCTATCGAGGACATAGGGCAGCTACTTTGCAATTCGGCTATGGAAAATTTCACGAAAAGGATATTGTCCTGTAAGCGTGGTCGTAGTGGTCATTTGCCTAATGCTATTCTCCATTATTAACGGCACACTTTCCTCTTTATAATGAAATAAACATCCAATCATTTGCATTGAAAAATAGCAGTTTTCTTTGAATATCAAAATAACACCTCTGTTTGGAAAACCCTATAAAAGGAAGTTCGATATTGCGCCTTTAATACTATCACTACATCCTCATCACCACAGACAGTATTTGTCTTATTAAAATACAAGATAATTATCTCACTGCCGCAAAATTGTAATATCCTAGGTGTCTTTGCCTACTTTTTCTGATTTTTTTTCGCTACAGAAATAACGTATTAACTTGGCCCTTCTCCTTGAAGCATCTACAAGTAGTATGAGCCATAAATATGCAGACTTTTCTCTTGCTACAAGGGCTTAGAGATATGGAATATAATTATCACTTAGGAGGTTTAATTGTTGGTATGAATATATAATAATATATATGCTTTAATTTTTTTAAATATATTTTAAAATATAAAAAAAACGTTTCCTATTACAATTTTTTTAGTTTTTTTTTTTAATTTAAAACTATTCATATATTTTTAAAAATTTCTTTTCAATTTGAAATTTCTTTGAAACGTTTGTTTTACCTTTTTTTGGACTGTGTTTTAATTTTTTTAAATATATTGTACCATGTTTTTTATTAAAAAAAAATAATAATTTCATCTTGCCTATCCATTTTAAGTAAATTTTGGAACTTTGAAAAATGTTAGAAAAAGTAAAATTTTGCCGGTTATATTTTTTTAAACTCTTAAACGACTAAAACTATTTTCAAAAACAAGCATATATTTTTACGTGTATATACCATATATCGAAATATTATTACATTTTTTTTATAATATTTTAAACTGTAAAGTTTATCCCTAAATAATTTTTCTGATATTCTCCCTGGAAAGGGCCGACTTATTAGAGGGGTAGAGGGTTAATGGGCCACAAACAAATTACACACGCACTATTCCACTTAAAATTGCTAGACATTTTAAAAACACCTTTGTGGTGCGTATGTATCGTATGATCTTTTGTGCTTCTTAAATCTTATAAATACAATTTTTTAGGCTTCTAAAGAAATCTAGACCTAAAATTGCAAAACATTGCACGACAGATTTTATTTCTGGGCTCGCTTTATCATAGTCTACTGTCGAAACTTTGTGTTTTGTAAAAATTTGTATATTTTTGCACACTGTAATAAGAAATATTCAACAGGAATTACTAAAATAGAACTGCGAACTTCGCAAACAATTACATAGTGGCGCAAAATTAATAATCCAATTTGGTTTTAAATCACTTTTTATTCAATAAAAAGAAAAAGGTTTTGAGTGAAGAAAATCTTTTTATTAATTTCATTACATGACTTTTCGTATACTGCAGCTGTCTGATTCCCAAGGATGATTAATTTTCAAAGGATGACCTTTTTTCTATAGCATTTCGACCGCATACTTAGACTTTCGTAAGCAAAGTTAAGGACTTATGCAACCCGCGTCTGTCAGAGACAGGAAAAAGATCGAACCAATTGAGCATCCTAAGGTTAACTTTGAAAATGATCATTGGTGATGGCAAGTAATAGTGTATTGAATACGAGCTCGAACATTTTTTATACTATAATTTAAATAGCGGGATGAAAATCAACAAAATGCCAGGGTATTCCATTTCTTTGTTTTTTCACATTAAACTGAGCTCGAATGCAAGTGTAAAATTGCTGAATGGAGGTCACCAGCGGATGGTCATCTAAAAAGTCAACTGAATATGTCAAAAGTGAAGATTATGTTCATTATTTTTGTGAGTCAGAGAGAATGTTTAATAGAAAAGCGAATTTAATTTCACTTAATAATACAATTACGTTAGATTTTTCTTTGGGCGTCTTGAGATATTTGATGATAAACGGAGTATCGAAAAATTGCCACCTGATAACTTTAGCAGGTTAATGTCCCAACTCATCGGTCAAAAGTTGCAAGTGTGTGACAAAAAGGAAAATTATTTTATATCATAACAAAACGTGTTTGGCCCTATTCGGCCAGCATTTATTCCCAAACATACTTCTGGCAAAGAAATACGAGCGCCATGAATCAATTGAATCATTTAAACCCCTGCACCTGCCTTACTAAGCAAGATTTCCAAAAGGGGTATCGATACCTCGCTTGATCACTGGGAAAAGCATGCAAGTTTGGGCATCGAAGTATAAAAAATGTTTTTCGCAAAACACAGAGTTAAATCTTTGTAAAAACTTCGTTTTTTTGGCATAGAAGGTGTGTATACGCACATAGAAGCGCATGCAAACAAATCAAGACTATGCATGGATGCGACCATCTGTGTAGTGTTTGATGTCGACATATGGCATGTGCTTGTGCGCTTAGTCAACACCAACAGTGACAGTAGCTGCTTAACTTTACCCACGACTGGCGTTCAGTAATTCAATAGGTCTTTCCTTCAGTATCTTTCAACTTAAAAAAACACAAGCATACTTTTGCACATAAAAACCTTGTAGATGGTGTATGTGTGAGAAGATTTAAAATGCACAGAGCATTTGCTGACTAACCGTTAGCATGGCTCAATGGCTGGCCGGCTACCTTGATGCCTGGTTGGCTGACTGGTTAAGTGCATGAAGCGTATATGCGAAGTTTTTGAATTTTGCTTTTCGTTTTCTCATTTGCGCAATGTTTGGCTAGATTTTAACTCGATTTCGAAAGTGCACATATTATTTACAAAATGACAAATCACATCAATCATCAAGGGGTAAGAAATGCGTTCAAACACTTCTGCAAACGCAAAGGCAACTAAATGAATTAGAAGTTACACTTCAGACTTTGAACTATGTGAGTGTTGCTGGCCACAGGTTAGCAAATGGAAATGAAAGTTTCGCCACTCTAACTGCTTATTTACATTTCTACTATGAGTATCACAAACGGAATTGGAATTAGTGGGTAAATATTGCAAGACACTCTTGTTTTTGTGGTATCTAAGGATGCAATTATATATGCTGCGTTACTAAATATAGTACGATACTAGGGCTTATTGATAAGTTTGAGCAACTGATTTGTTTCTAATTTTATTTTAAGATTTTTTTTTACGGCAACATACTTCATTCTCCCATAAAAAAGAAACACATAAGCACAAACAAATTAACAAATTTCCACACCTTTTAGTCAGAATTTTTAGGAAAATTGAGCTTTAATGCAATAAATTTCAAGTGGCTCAAAATTTGCGGTGGTTTTTGAGGCATTTGGTCGAGCCCCTCCTCCTGCGTCTGATATTTTTCCACATATGGAGGGAGCTTTTCCTTGGCTTAGAAGCTTTTCCTTGGCCAAAATACACTCGCAGGCTCGCCGCTATCTGCCAAGGAGCGGCCACGTTAGAAACAACTTTTTCTATGAATTGATGCTTCGTTGCCAGGGATGCATAGGCGAGGAAAAATGACGGCCCGAAACATAAAGGAACGCAAGTATGGGGTTGAATTTGCGGTGGACAGGATTTCATCGCAAAAGGTTTCAAGACCAAGCCGACGGTGAAAATTCGTTCTGTGGTCTGTTTGGACGGATGTATACCAAATACGTAAATATTAATTTAAAATAAGCTTTCTTGCACACTTATCTTAGCCCGCACGTATCTTAACTACTCGAAGAAATAGTTGACAACTATAAAGTTGGCATATATACATAAATATCAGTGAGTGTATTATATGCCTTAAAGCAGTTTATTTCAAATTTATTAATATTCAGTATACCTAAAAGGATGAAAAGGTTTCTTTAATTGAAAAGATTGCAGAGCAAATTTTGTTTCTGCTTAAAGTATTGTATTTTTTAACTGCTTCGATCCTTTGGGAATAAACGGCATACATTGAATTACAAATTACTGTGAAATATTCCAATACTGTCCTTACTGAATATATATAAAGACTTTTTCTAATATAACGATTCTTAAATTCTTACGCATTATGCCGCAAAAATCCCACGAAATTTGGAAACCTTTGAAAACATATACTGACTTTATAGCCTAGAAATATTTTTTTGTAATACAAGCCCTAAGGGATACACTAACGCGCCTTTACACTAAATCCTGACACGCTAAAAACAAACTTAAAATGTAGATTCACTATAACTAAGTGCTGCTAAGCTGATTTTTTCTGGGCTGAAAAGGGTATGAGTTTTTATTCCTCAGCTAAAGCATCTTCTATAATTTTATTAATATATTTTTTCAGTGTGAATACAAAATGTATTATAAATATTGCTACCCAAAATTAAAAAGTTAACTTACAAAAAAAAAAATAAATAAATAAAACTTTAAAAATTATAAGCAGCAAAAAGTACACAAATGCTCTTTTTATTTAAATTAGACACTCGAAATGGCATACCTTTTAATTCCCCTAAGCAAAAACTTGGCTTTCCCTTTTAATCCCATCAAAAGAAACGACATCTTTATGTAAATAATTCTCCACTTCTTTGCTATAGTTTCGCTCGCTTGGCTCAAGTATCAACTTGAAAATGCACAGATTTTAATAGTCATACAAGACATATGCACTATTGTACATTACATAGATATATATTACACCCCAGAGTAAAATTTGTCAATTTGGTCGAAATTTTTGCAGTATTCCCCTATGCCTTCGACAGCTTTTTATACATTACTTTTCCTAAGTACTTTCCAACATACATACACACTCGCATATATTTGTGTACTGAAGATATCTGCCACTTGTAAGACACTTCGAAAGTTCCTTCGCATTACCGCTACAAACCTGAGCGCAAGCACGCAGGGCGGATAGGTGACAGAGTTTTCATGAGCATGCAGATATTTCGTTCATCTAAATGCCAAAATTGTATGCATACGCACACAAATACGTAAAGGTGTATGCACCCCCTAAAGTATAAAAAATACCTATAGGGCAACGTCACGGTAGTGATTGCAAATTCTCGTGGCCAGATTACTGAGTTAGAGCATCCTCTTTTAGGTGTATGTATGCAGATATGAGCAGGAGTTTTATGTGGTATGTAGGCGAATACTTACACGTTCATTTGCTCGTTATAATGTTGTCAGATAAGTTTCCGGTTTCATCTGCTGAGCAGTGATATTTTAATTTTGTCGGTATTACCTTTGCCGTCATTGCTGTTGTAAAGTCATTCCTTACTACTAAGCTAGCGGCGCATGACTTAGCTGATTTGGCGGCGGCTCGCTTACTTTGTGGGGTTGGCCTATCTTTTGGTCCTCTTCGGCTGCCACTGTTTGCTTCATTTTGCGCTGTGTGACATGTGCTAAACTTGTTCTGAACGCTTAACGAATTGAAGTTATAAAAGTTAGTGTTGTTGTTGCTTTTTTACTTTACTCAGTTGCCACTTATATTTCTTAACTTTTTAATTTTATTTTTTTTCCTCTTTGGCGCGGAAATCTGATTTAGTAACGAGAAAAAATTTCAACAAATCGAGTTGATTAAAGAAAGATTTTGATGCTCAAAGCAATTTAGTAAATGAGTTTAGAATTAAAACTTCAAGTATGTAGTTAAAAAACTGAGCTTTGAAAATCACTGAGAACATACATACAAATTTAAGTTTCTTCTGCTTCAAGTGGTGCTGTTAGACATGGCTGGCGACTGCTGTTGTCGAGTGATTTGTGTTCGACTATTAAGAATGTTGATTCTCCATATTCCCGGTACTAGTTGTCAATAATCCCGGAGTTTTCGATTTGCAATTCCTTACGAAGCATATGAAATGGACACAATAAAATCCTAGTTTATAGCAAAAAAGTGCCATGGAAGAGCACTTTGCTTTTATAACACTTTTGTGGTGGGAATCACCAGGGGGATTTTTTTTGTTCAATATTGAACTCTTGAAATTAATGAAATATTAGTAAACGTGCCGCACTAAATTTTAATAAAATAATATTAAAGAACGCCGATACACTTTTCCTATGTGTGTGAATAAAAAAAGATAACATTCCAAATCATATAACACGGTTTCTTCCCGCACAAAACGGAGTTAGAAAACTTCTGCTCTATTTTTAAGATTTCATTCTTTTTGGCATAGATAGCTAGAGATTCTCAAACAATACTTATGCAATTTTTTTCGAGTTAAGTTTTTGCAAAATCATGAATATATAAATCCCGGAACAATTTTTGGTATCCCCGCATAGCACTAATCACATCCGGAAAGTCCCAAAATTCCAATACCGATCCCGGGACTAAAAACAATAATAAAATTTCTAGTGACTACCATTCAATCGATCTGAAGTTCGAAGCCTACTGTGGACATGAGTCATACATTTAAAAAAATTGTATCTGTAGGTAATACCCAATCGACGACTGTCAACCTAAAGGGATTGAGGTACTTTTCCTATAGAATTTGTTGAAGAAATCATCGACCAATGTTCCTTAAAGGCGCACCAATGTAACAGTGATTGGCGAACACCATAAATGACCTTTTGATGCCGAATATTGAAGCCCATGTTCTTCACAACATTTGGTTCAAACAAGACGGTGCTACTTGCCACACAGCCCATGAAATAGTGGACTTACTGCGTCGTCGTCACCATGATCGTGTGATATCACTTATTTGGACTTTTATGTGTGCAAGTATGTAAAGTCTAACTGCTAAATGCTTTATGAATAAACCAGCTTCGATTCAGGCATTGAAAGCCAAATTTACTAAAGTTATTCACGTGATACCGATCAAAGTCCTCCAAAGAGTCACTTAAAATTGGTGTTTACGGATGGCCGAACTACGGCGCTGTTATGGCCAACATTTGAAAGGGATTATCTTTAACCCTTTGCACTCGGAAACCATTTTCACATTTCCTTCCAACAACTCGATAATGATATATATATTTTATCGTCAAAAATGTTGTTGTTGTTATCAACAAAAATAAAAAATTAATATCATGGATGGTTCTGTACAAAATTAATAAAGATTGCCCAATAATTTTGAGTTGTCGTTGTTTTATTTCAAATTAAAATTCTCTAAATTGATTATCCTTCACCATAAAAAAGCTTCTCACAGAGATCAACTGTCATTAAGAGGCAGCCTAAAACTTAAGATTGCTGCTTTTGTAGAACAGCAGTGGACAGAAAACCACACATTGGAGAAGAAGCGGGGTCAAACTCTGTACCGTGGTACATGTGCACATTTTTAAATTCTTCTCATTTCCATCCTCCTTATGTTCATACACACAGACGAAACACAGGTATGTCTTTTATATACAAATTAAACACAGCGAGAAAATGTCCCACCCGATCATGAATACCTTAACGAAAGTGGTGAAAGTTTCCCTTTTTGGCTGTTAAGTTTAAGCCCAGCCGACGTATTTTTATTCACTACAAATCCATCTAGGCGTGCACACGTATAAAAAAAAAAACTAGCATACGCTAAAACAAAAGAGAAATAAATTAGAGCTATCATTTAAGGGATCATAATTTTTGGTTCTTTTCCACCGAAATTTTTCGTTAATACATTTTAAGTAAACTTTAATACCAGTATATGCGTATATACTTTCACCTTACAGAATTTCTTCAAGGCTGTCGGCCTTCAATATCCACTGCCACATCGGATTCATCCACACCTAGGCGTTCTCTCATACGTACCATAGGATTATAAAAGTTTTCAAAGTTTTTCAAAGTTTCAAAAGTTTTTTTTTCAAAAACTAGTGTTTTGTGAAAATATGTACATATATATATATATTATATATGTATATATATATATGTAATGATTAACAGTTGTTAACTGTTAACAGCCACCGAACAGAAATGCTTTTGAATTAAATTAATATCGAAACTAGTGAATAGTTATTAAATTTTTATGAATTTTGTGAAAAAACTTTCAAATCATGATAGTTAAATAATTTTTGTTTCTTAATTTTTTTCGTTTTGAACCTCCCTCAACATAGTTCTTTGTTTTTTATTTCCTTTACAACTTTATAAATATTTTATAAATATACTTTTTTTTCTCTTAAATGGAACAGAAATCGAATTAAAAGAAAAAAAAAAGATTTTTTTTAATAATAAGTGAATTTATCATAGTAAAGGAACAACCTAATATAAATTAAAGCACAAAAAAATCTAGCAACAACCACACAGCGAGGAGGCCTTCTACGCATCGTTGGACTGCTATATCGACACCAATATGTAAGTGCAATTGCTAATTCTTTATTTTATGTTAATATTCACTCTCCCGCTCATTTAAATTCATGTAGACGTATGTATGGAAGTAGAGTATGTAGCAATTTGCAATGACAGTTTTTTTTCGTTTGAGAGAACCTATTTGTGCAGAATAATGTACATCCATACGTACGTATACATACTTTGATCTTTTCGGTTATTCCATTTCGTTCCTTTTGTTTCCTTATGTAAGTTAGCGCATTGCACACTTGCAAAGCTAAAACAGAGATTTGATGATTCCCTTGAATCACTCCCACGCTACTGGCTGTTTGTAATTAGATCGCACAGCTTACTCCTACGCCTGCCCGTCTTTTGGATTTTGCAAATAAACAATCACTTCCACGTTACTGGCCGTTGGTAATTAGATCGCACAGCTTACTCCACAAATCTTACAGCGGTCAAGCTGATCATCAATTTACGTACGTGACTTTTGGCAGCTTGAGGAATGCAGCCGAGAATACATACAAACAAAGCTGCCGGCGCAACTACACCAACACAAACTCAATAGCTACACCGCAAGTAGGGATTTAGGGTAGATTGTAAGATTATAGTTTTTAGTTGAGATTGGAGTTTAATAAAGAACGGTTGAAAGTAGAAAAGTGGAGTTTTAATAAAGAACGGCAAGAAGCAGAAAAGTGGCGCCCAACTAGCAGGACAACCCAACTAGCAGGACAACCCAACTAGCAGGACAACCCAACTAGCAGGACAACCCAACTAGCAGGACAACCCAACTAGCAGGACAACCCAACTAGCAGGACAGGACAACTGAACCCAACTAGCAGAAATGATTGCAATACGTGAAATAATAATACTGTAAGTAATTGTTCGGTTTTGATCCAGTGCAATTAAAGAAAAATTATATAAAGTTTTTTGTAAAGCGAAATACCTTCGGCTCCTTCTTACCTTTTTTTAAAAAAAAAAAAAGCAAAACAAAATTAACATGAGTGTAACTAGGGAGCAGGTAATAGAAATTTTAAGACAACAAAATGACCAAAACAAAAGAGAATGGAATGTCCAGTTAGATGAAGTAATGAAAACTCTTCGGCGCTTAGAGCCGCCATCCGCGGAGAGTTACATTCCCGTGGAAATAAATCCAACTGTGGTCGGGGGCAACACAAATACGGATTTAATAAAATCTATACAAGAATTTAAGGGGGATACTGCTTCTTATCCGGCCTGGCGTTCCGCAGCAGAATTCGCCATTGGCTACTACAAAGAGGGTTCAGAGCAATATTATGTTGCCATGGGGATATTTAGAAACAAGATAGTAGGCCCCGCAAATGCAACGCTCGCTTCCTTCTCAACTGTTTTAAATTTTAAAGCTATAATAGCTAGATTGGACAAAGCATACGCGGACAAAAGACCGCTACATGTTTTGGAAACAGAGCTCAGCGTTCTGAGGCAGGGAAGTTTGTCAATCTGCCAATATTATGATACGGTAGACAAGCAATTAACACTCATAACAAATAAAAATATAATGACTCATTCAAACAATACGCAGCTTGCCGCCGCGCTCAATGATAGAGCTAGAGAAAACGCATTAAGAGTTTTTATTTCTGGCCTAAAGCGGCCGTTATGCGACATTCTATTTTCTGCCAATCCTAAAGATTTGCCTTCTGCACTGGCTACTGCCCAGGAGTTAGCGAACAACCGCATGCGTTATGATTTCGCCAGAACATTTGCGGTTAACAACGTAGCAACTACCACTAGCCCAAAATACCACAATAACTATCCTGGCAATCCCCAAATGCTCAAGGACACCCCTACTCCAATGGATGTAGACCGCGGATCCTCCGCATTCCGACGTACAAAACAGTCCAACCAGAGTTATAGAAAGGGAAATGCCGTGGGAGGGCACCCCAAAAGGATGCTAATCAATACGTGAATAAACGGGAGCACAGAAGGGGAGATTCAGTAAATTCACGGAAGCCGAAAGTGCAACGGACCAACCATTTGGAGACAACCCCAGAGGCGGATCCACAAAAGAAAATTACTGTGGACCGTGACAGTGATTCGGATGTCGAGATCGCTTCCAATTTCGCGATGGAAGACGAGGTTAATTTTTTAGTATAAGGTCGCTCCTACCTTACATTACCAAGAAGGCGTCGGAGGGGCAGGAGCTTAGGTTACTGATTGATACAGGAACTTCAAAAAACTATATCAAAAATTTGAGCTTCCTAAAGGGAATTATCCCTGTGGAGAGACAGTTTACGGTCAAAACTATAAACGGATGTAATCTCATAGAAAAAAAATGTAAGGTTTTCGTTTTGGGGAAAGTCTCAACTTTCTTCATTCTTCCTAATATAAAGGGCTTCGATGGTATAGTGGGATACGATTTCCTTAAGGAGATAGAATCTAAAATTGATACGACATCCGGATACTTATATTACGAGGGTGGTAAGGAAAAATTAAATAACGTCAAATGTGAGCAAGTTAACTCCATATATTTGGACAAGGACTCGGTCCCAGCTCTTGTGAAAAACGAGTTTGACTCTATGATTAAAAAGAATTTTAAGGCCTTTGCCGAACCTAACCGCGCTTTGCCATTTAATACTAAGGTCAAAGCTAAAATTCGTACCACTTCCTCGGAACCAATTTACACCCGATCTTATCCATACCCGGTTTCGGCGGCAGGATTCATTAATAAGGAAATAGAAATACTGTTGAAAGAAGGAATTATCCGAAAATCTAATTCGGCGTATAACTCTCCGGTCCATGTAGTGAATAAAAAAGGCCTGGATGAATATGGTAAACAAAAGCTCCGCATGGTAATCGACTTTCGAAAATTAAACGAAAAAACGATTGCGGATAAATATCCTATACCAGATATTTCTACCATATTGGCAAACCTGGGCAGTTCCAGATTTTTTACTACTTTAGATCTAAAGTCTGGATTCCACCAGATAATCCTTGAGGAGAAGGACCGCGAAAAAACAGCCTTCAGCATTAACAATGGCAAATACGAATTTAATAGATTGCCATTCGGGTTAAAAAATGCGCCCAGTATCTTTCAACGGGCTATTGATGACGTCTTGAGAGACGACATTGGCCAAAGTTGCCAAGTTTATATGGATGATATAATCATCTTTTCAAGGGACGAAAAGTCTCATATTCAACATGTCGATAAGGTACTGGGGAAGTTGGAAAGGGCCGGTGTTGGTTTATTTTAGTCGCAATGAACCGACGGTGTTGGTTTATTCGCAGTAACTTAACTACTAGTTTACATAAAAGCGCGGAGAAGCCACGCAGGGTTGAATACAGACTGATGAAAGAAGCATTGCCAGATGTACATGAGCTTACAATTATAATTTTAACACTTCTTCTTAAGCTAATATGTACGTGAACTAAAAATACATTTCAATTTGAATCTAGTAGTCTGCAATGCTTTTGTTTACATAACTTTTTAAGTACATTTTAATTTAAACCAAGTAATTTTACGAAGCAACAATGCTTTTGTTTACATAAGTTCTTAGTTAATACATCTGCAACATTTTTATTTGTGGAAACATATTTTAATTCAATTTCGTTATTTGCAACTTTTTCTCTTATAAAATGATACTTAATGTCTATGTGCTTTGTACGTTTATGGTGAACAGGATTTGTAGAAATATGCTGTGCACTTATGTTGTCGCCATAGATGACCATTGGCTCTTCTTGTGACCATCTTATTTCAGCTAACAATCTGCGTAGGTACACCGCTTCTTTTGCGGCTACGGAGAGGGCAACGTATTCTGCTTCTGTGCTGCTCAATGCAACAACACTTTGCTTTGCTGAAGACCAGGAAAACGCGCTGCCTCCAAGAAAAAAAGCGTAGCCAGAGTATGATTTTCTATCCAGCTGATCATTTGCCCAATCGGCGTCTGCGAAACCTCGCGCTGGTTCGCCTGTTTTGCAATAAACGATGTTCAGATTTATAGTACCGGATAGGTATCGTAAGATGTGTTTCGCTGCAGCCTCGTGCTCAGCGTGTGGATTTGTGTTGCGCTGCGACAATTTGCTAACTGCGTGCAAAATGTCAGGTCGACTCAAAATTGCTAAATAGATGAGAGAACCAATTAATGATTGATATTGCGTAACATTTACCTTAACACAGCTATCATCATTACAACCAACATGGAAACCGGGATCGAGCGGTGTTGCAACAGCTCGACAGTTTTGCATGCCATATGTGTCTAAAAGGTTTCTGATATACGTTTTCTGGCATAGTGACACAGAACCTCGTTTGCTGTCTCGTTGTATTTCTAACCCAAGGAAATACGAGATAGGACCGCCATCGTGCATTTCAAATTTGGATGATATCTTCTTCTTAATCGCGCTGATTTCGTTTTCGCTTGGTGAGATGATTATCAAATCGTCGACGTAAACTGCGATGTAGCTGCTTTGCTGCTGACTGAACTTAACGTATAAACACGCCTCGAGTTTGCACCTTTTGAAGCCTATGCTTTGCAAAACTTCATCTAGAGTGCTGTTCCATGCGCGGCCAGATTGCTTAAGCCCATAAATGGCTTTGTTTAGCTTAAGAACCTTATTAGGATGTACCGCACTGACAAAATTTTGTGGTTGCTTCATGTAGACGTCTTCAACTAGTCTGCTGTTCAAATATGCGTTAGAGATGTCAATCTGGTGCATGTATAACTGTTTTTCTGCAGCTATAGCGAACAGCATTCGGATGGTTTCATAGCGTATAACAGGAGAGAATGTTTCCCAGTAGTTTACACCTAATTGTTGCCCGCAACCTTTCGCGACCAATCTAGACTTAAATCTTTCGATTTCACCATCCTTGCTTCTCTTGATTCGAAATACCCATTTCGAACCAATTGCTTTTTCCCCGGCAGGTAGGTCGACTAAATCCCACGTGTCGTTTGCTAGAAGTGCGTTGTACTCCGACTGCATCGACTCTTGCCAATTATTCGAATATTGGCTCTGCAATGCTTCTGCTAATGTTTGTGGTGTCTCTATGTCATCTGCACAGTTTAGATTATTTAGCATATTGTACACCTTTTTGGGTCTCCCTAGTGTACCCTTACGCAATATTTTAGGTCGCCCTGGACCACGTCGACCAACATTGTTTTGATCATCATCGTTCGCGCTAGCAAACTCCTCCCCCTCTTCGTCGGAGTCGCCGTACTCGTTATGTGTCTCAACACTCAGCTCATCATCGGGTGTATCTTGAATGGATGTTGTTTGCTCTTCTGAAGGCGTTTGTGACTCAAGACGAATAATGTTTGTCACGAAATCATCATTTCTGTCTAATATGTTGCATTTTTTAGTAGTTGTATTTTCGAACTCACCTTCAACAAATTTGACATCCCTGCGCTCTATCACTAGACGTTTTTCTCGATCGTACAAGCGATAAGCTTTTGCTGCAATGGAGTAGCCTACGAAAATATACTCCTTTCCCTTAGCATTGAATTTGCCCGTTCTGTTTTTGTCTAGGGCAAACACACGTGAACCAAAAACTCGAAGATGCTTCACCGACGCTTTGCGACCCTTCCACATTTCGAAAGGTGTGCACTGATTTAATACCTTTGTTGGACACCTGTTGCGTATATATGCGGCTGTAAGCACGGCTTCAGCCCATAAAAACTCTTCCAGTTTAGCATGAATTAGTAAACTTTTAGCCATTTCTACTATGGTTCGATTTGCGCGTTCAGCAACACCGTTTTGCTGAGGTGTGTACGGAACAGTATTTTGTTTCTTTATTCCACAATTGTTCAAAAAAATTTTAAAGTTATTGTTCATGTATTCAGTGCCATTATCACTACGCAAACATTTTATTTTTTGGCCCGTTTGCAGTTCAACATAGCTTTTGAAAAGTTTAAATTTTTCGAACACTTCACTCTTGGCACGCATAAAATAAACGTAAATTTTTCGTGAATAGTCATCAATAAATGTGACGAAATAGCGATTTCCGCCTATTGATTTTACATTCATTGGTCCACAAACATCACTATGCACAAGTTCAAGTACACTTTTTGTTACACGCTTTCCTATGGTAGGAAATGGTAACGCACAGATTTTTGCCTGATTGCACGTGTCACAGTTAATATCCACAGGCACACTCTCTATGTCCATACCTTGTACAAGTTGTTTTTTACTTAATAGTTTTAAACTTTGAAAATTTAAGTGGCCAAAACGATTATGCCATTTTTTTACGTTTGTTAAATCACTTAACATGTGAACCGCACTATTTTCTAAGTGATTTGTATACAAATACAAATTTCGTTCCTGCGCTGCCCGTAACACTATTTTGCCGTATTTGTTTTTTATTTGCGCTTCTTTATCACTAAATGTAATAAAATTTTCTTTTTGTGCTGCTTTACTGACCGACACGAAATTCATTTGCAGCGAAGGCACATACAAAACGTCATGCATTTCGACTTTTGCATTATTTGTCTTTAATATAACCGTACCTATACCGGGTGATTCGACATATTTATCAGCTGCCAATTTAACTGAAGTATATTTTTCACTAAATGATGCGAATAAGTCTTTGTTACAACACATATGCATCGTTGCGCCACTATCGATACACCAGGTATGTTTTCTTATTTTCGCGACACTCACATGCATCAAACAATTTGACTGTTCTATTTTTCTGGAATGTTCAACTTGCGCTGTCGCTTTCTTGCGACACTCACTTGCGCGATGCCCTACCCTGTTACAATAAAAACACTTGCCCTTGAATTGTTGCTTACTGTTCCGTTTTTCACATTCGTTATAAGAACCGTTTGCTTTTCGAAGCCTGCTTTGCTGCGTTGGCGTTTGCGTTTGCGCTGGCGTGTGCGCTGGCGTATGTGCATATACCGAAGCGACCGAACTTTCGCGTTCATACATGTCTGCCTTTCGCACCCCTTCTTCTAGCAATTTAAATTTTACCGTTTCGAATAGCGGCAAACTATCGCGTGTTTCAATAGCAACAACAAAATTTTCAAAGGAATTTGGTAGGCTTGACAAAAGCATAATTACTTTAAGTTCATCACTTATTTTAATATCCAACTCAGCCAATTTGTCTACTATATCGACAAATGTTTTGACGTACTGTGTTACGTCATCTCCTTCCTGCATCCTTACCCGTAGGAGCTTTTGGTAAAGCTGTACTTTTCGCACTGGTCCCGTTGGTAAATGGACCTCACGCAACTTTTTCCATGCGTCGGCTGCAGTTGTACACGCTTTTATGTGCATCAACTGCGTCGGTTTTATGTTTAATATAAGGCACGCTAACGCCTTTTGGACTGCCGTGTCCCCCTTCGCGGATTCTGCATCATTTGCTGCCACAGGCTTTGCCTCGGTGATCACTTGCCACAAATCAGCCGTTATCAGCACACTGCGCATGGTCATGCACCACACGTCGTAATTGTCTTCACCAAGCTTCTCAATTTGGTGGACGACACTCATTTTGCTTTGCAAAATTTACAAAAATATATGTAGCACAAATTAAGTTTTAGTCACTTTTAATTTTTTCAAACTTTTAATTTTTTAGTCACTTCGAATTTTTTCACACGGACGTTTTCTAGTCCCCAAGCAATTATTAACACCGATCGCGATGGACTGGGCCCATAACCATTTGTTGGTTTATTTTAGTCGCAATGAACCGACGGTGTTGGTTTATTCGCAGTAACTTAACTACTAGTTTACATAAAAGCGCGGAGAAGCCACGCAGGGTTGAATACAGACTGATGAAAGAAGCATTGCCAGATGTACATGAGCTTACAATTATAATTTTAACAGCCGGTATGCGAGTTTCAGCAGAAAAGACTAAATTCTTTAAAGATAAGGTTGAGTTTCTTGGCTTTATTGTCTCTCGAAGGGGGATAAAAACATGTCCAAATAAGGTCAAGGACATAATCGACTATAAGAAGCCGGAAACACTTCGAGCATTACGCTCTTTCTTGGGTCTGTCAGGATATTATAGAAGGTTTATAAGGGATTATGCGTCTATCGTCAAACCATTAACAAAGTATCTTCGGGGGGAGAATGGCCATGTGTCATCCCACAAGTCCAAACACACTAAAATAGTCCTTGATGACGAGGCCATTCAAGCATTTAAAAGGGTAAAAAGCATTTTGGCATCGGAAGATGTTTTGCTGTTTTATCCGGATTATGACAAAACATTCGAACTAACAACAGACGCTTCCTCTAGCGCTTTAGGCGCGGTCCTCTCCCAGAATGGTCGGCCCATTACAATGATTTCAAGAACATTATCAAAAACAGAGGAGAATTATGCAACCAACGAGCGTGAGCTCTTGGCTATAGTGTGGGCCCTTAAAAACCTTCGACATTACTTATACGGTATTAAAGACATCGTAATATTCACAGACCACCAGCCTTTAACTTTCGCTATTTCGAACAAAAATCCTAATACAAAAATGAAGCGATGGCGTGCGTTCATAGAAGAATTTTCGCCTAAATTTGTTTATAAACCCGGCAGAGACAACGTCGTAGCAGACGCTCTGTCCCGTCAGTTTTTGAATAATATGACTGATACAGATGCTACAGCACATAGCGAGTCATCGCTCTCAAACATAATTAAAACTATCCAGTATCCAGTAAACCAATTCAAAAGACAATTCATTTTGACGAAGGGGGATCATTATCACCAAAGTACAAAAATAATTTTTCAGAAAAAAATTCGTTATACTATAAATTACGACACAATAGTAAATTTGTTGCATAATCTTAAGAAACTCGTAAACCCTAGCGTTACAAACGCTCTTTGTTGTGATCTTCCGACACTATCAGAGATCCAGGGACCTCTTGTCGAAGCATTCCCGGGGGTTAAATTTATTCATACAGAAAAATTTGTAATCGATCTAACGAATCCGAACGATCAACAGGAAGCAATAGCAACGGAGCATGCCCGTGCCCATCGATCTCTGTCCGAGAATTTTAAGCAAATTCTATCAGAATACTACTTTCCCGACATGAGGAAAATGCTCAGGTCAGCTGTATCAAATTGCAAGATCTGTCTGGAAAATAAATACCAAAGAAAACCACCAAATCCGGAAATTGGGAAAACTCCAATCCCAGAGCTCCCAGGAGAAATTCTCCACTTAGACATTTTAATTACTGGAAAGCAGCTATTCTTAACTGCTGTTGATAGGTTTTCAAAGTTTGCAATTGTTAAACCTGTTATTTCAAGATGTGCCATTGATATAAAAGAAGCTTTATTAGAGGTATTAGGTATGTTCCAAAACACTAAAACAATTGTCACAGATAACGAAAGAGCGTTTACTTCAAATTTAATTAGAAACATGCTACGCGATCATTTCTCCATAGAACAGTTTTTCGTACCCACCTTACATAGCGAAAGCAACGGACAGGTCGAAAAGTTTCATTCAACCCTTTTGGAAATAGCCAGATGCGTGAAGGCACAGCAGCAGATAAGCGAGGTTAAAGATCTGATTTTGCTTGCTGCTTACAAGTACAACAGAACAATTCACTCGGTTGTAGATTCGAAACCAATCGAATTTTTGCAGAACTGCCCAGCGGAGAAATTTGGGGAAATTAGAGATAAATTAATAAGAGCCCAGAATTTAGTATTGAATAGATTGAATGAGAAAAGAATAACCAAAACATATCAGCCTGGTGAAAGGGTGTTTCTTCGACGAAATAAGCGATTGGGAAATAAATTTGAGAAGGTGTTCGTGGAAAAAATAGTAGAAAGAGATTTAGGTACAACAGTACAGATAGAAGGCAGAAAAATTCATAAAAGTAATTTACGATAAAATCAATTTCAGATTGCCGCTTGCCCTAGTCTTCGTCACTAGAGCCAATTTAATTGACTACACCTCCTCACAAGTTATCACCATCCCTCGGGGAAATGTGGCTATTTATAATGAATTCATTTACCTCGTGCACGCCACCAACCTAACAGATTATCGCCAGATAGCTTACGAAAGCCGATGGTTCACATCAAAATCAAAAAATCAGGTAGTGAACGAAAATATTTTGAAACAACAAGGTGAGGAAATACTACACATAATTCGCACTTTGGAAATACCTAAGAGAATTGCAAGGTCAATAGATTTTCTGGGGTCCGCCCTGAAATTTATAGCCGGTACCCCGGACCACGAAGATTTTGAACTGCTCTTGACAAAGGAAAGCATGCTAATAGAAAACAACAATAGGCAGATTAGAATTAACTCCGATTTACAAAATAGAATTAACGAAATTACCAACCTAATCAATACACTTCGCGGAAATCAAACGGATTGGATATTAAAAGACGAGGAAATATTGCTCTGTGAAAATTTGGTAAGAAGAAATAACAATATAATCAGCCAACTAAACAGACTAGCACTCTCCATTGTGTTGGCAAAAAGTAATATCATAAATCCACTTATTTTGGATGACGAAGAGATGGATCAAGCGTTCAATTCCGAACAATTACCCTTTAGTTTAAGTAATTTACTTTTAGTATCTAAGGTAAAAATTTTGCAAAGTTCTGATGTTATTTACTATATTCTTAAGGTTACAAATTTCTGTCAATTCCTAAAAATCTATCCTGTAGTCCATAATAATAGTATCGTAAAGCTAGAGACCACGCTTGCGGCAAAATGTAGCGATACGTTTCAGCCACTCGAGAACTGCAATGACACTTTGGTAGCTAAAGTGTGCAAACCGGCTCACTCAGATTGCTTGGGTCAGATGCTAAACAATAACACAGCTAATTGTTCATCAGAATCGGCATATCACATACCATCAGTTCAAAAAATAGAAGAGGGCATCATTATTCTTAACAACGTGCAACCAACGACAATATTTGATCAACGAAAATTGGAAATAAGGGGAACGTATCTGCTTCTTTTTCGTGACTCTATCACCATAAATGATACAACTTACGTGGCAAAAAGAGAACCGACTTATATCCAACCACATCCTCCAAAAACCGTATCCATTAATTACTTGGAACACCATACGAGTTTGTCCCTACCATATTTGCACCAAATTTATATCGACAACATCTCTCGCATTCACGAATTGAAGGAGGGTATATCTGTTCATCGTAATTTGTTCTGGACAATTTTTTCTTTTCCTCCATTATTATTGATCGCAATAGCAATTTTTTTCATCCACCGCAGAAACAAATTAGCAAGTAATAAAGTAAAAACTCAGAGGGCAGTAGAGGAAATTTTGGCACGAGTCGAGGACGGCTCGTCTTAAGAGGGGGAGAAGTTAGCGCATTGCACACTTGCAAAGCTAAAACAGAGATTTGATGATTCCCTTGAATCACTCCCACGCTACTGGCTGTTTGTAATTAGATCGCACAGCTTACTCCTACGCCTGCCCGTCTTTTGGATTTTGCAAATAAACAATCACTTCCACGTTACTGGCCGATGGTAATTAGATCGCACAGCTTACTCCACAAATCTTACAGCGGTCAAGCTGATCATCAATTTACGTACGTGACTTTTGGCAGCTTGAGGAATGCAGCCGAGAATACATACAAACAAAGCTGCCGGCGCAACTACACCAACACAAACTCAATAGCTACACCGCAAGTAGGGATTTAGGGTAGATTGTAAGATTATAGTTTTTAGTTGAGATTGGAGTTTAATAAAGAACGGTTGAAAGTAGAAAAGTGGAGTTTTAATAAAGAACGGCAAGAAGCAGAAAAGTTGTACATACTTTGAATATTATTGAATATATTTTTTTTCGGGTTAATGACCACATATATATATATTATAAAAAATGTTGAGGTAGGGCAGTTTTAGTTAGTTAATGTACACCCACAAAATAATGTTAGTACGCCATTGTTTAAAATATACTTATTTTTGATAATTTTGATAATTTGTTAATATATATTGTAATGAAAATGATTTACTAGATCTTTTCATAATTTTGTTCTGATTTCGGAGGAAGTGTAGATGATCTAATGGGGCTTTATTTACATCTACAAAGCCAAGGTAGGGTGGGTATAGAGCAGCCACACGACATACCATACATATGCGCTACCAGGCTTAAGGATTCTTAGGCCTTTTAGGACTGTAGGTGGAAGTTACGTATGCGCAGTTTTTAATTTTCTCCGTGTGCAATTTATTTAGTTTATCTAGTGAGGCGATAGTTATGAAGGTAGCTTGGTTCTGCTGCTGCGTTTCCGAACCCACGTACTGAAGCTCCGGGACACAAGCGAGTGCACACGGCGCAGTGACAGACCATCACCAGAAGCAAGCCTACCAGAACTCACCTATGGTCACATAACAACTCTACACAAGATTTGATGTTAATGAGATTACTGACATAGATTTCGAGTGTGCAATAATATATCAGTTTGCTTGTTCGGTATAAAAATTCAAGCCGAAGCATAGACTAGGTTGTATTGAAGTGGATGCTGTTTGAACTGGGCTATAATGGCACCACTTAAAATTCTCATTCAATAAGGCGTTCCTTTGAGTATTCGAGAGAAGGATTCTGCGAAAAATTGTTGGAACTTTGCAATATGGCGATGACGAATATCGCAAACGATGGAATAGTGAGCGGCGCTTCTCTAGCTCCCAGAGTATTATACGCCGTACCAGCTGGTGACAGCAGAGGAAGAGGAATGCCTCCTTCGCATAGGAAAGATCAAGTAGAAAAGCAATTGACTTCGCTTGGTGTGCCCAATTGGCGCCGGTTAGCACGACGACTGGCGAACTTTGTTAAACTCGTAAAAAATCGCTTATGCGGTAATCACTCCAAACAAGAAAAAGAATACTAGGTCACCAAGGCTTGTGATTTGGTTCCACTGACATACCTACTCCGCAAATTTAGTCTCTTCAAGTTTTTAAATCAACCGCGTAATCACATCAACTTTCGCATTTAAGCGCTCAAGAAATTATGAATCCATGAATCTCTGTCTCTTCCTTTTCAATAATCAACCCCAACGATTATATTTGACTTGCATTCAGATTTCAGAGCTTTCCGTCCATTACTTATTTCATATTTCTTCACTTTCAATAGCTATCGTGTTTAGAAAATCTGGTTAAAATTTATGGCAGAAGTCAAATACTCCCTGTTATTCTGCCAACAACAAATCACAATATTCCTTTATTCCAATATTCAATTGGTGGTATAGCTTAACTTTCAAAGAGCCTATTAAATCTATTTTTCGAATAACTTAGTTACTGACAAGGACATGCCTGGTAGCCGTTTTAAATTTCTTTATTTTATAACATTTGTTCTCCGCTTCGACTGTGACAACAACTTGACTTACCTACTCAAATTCAAATAAATAAATTTAAAATATTTGCAAATACTTGCATATGTACTTCCAAATGGAAATGGCAGCAAGGTCAGCTTGAAGTTTGCGATGTCAAACAGTTTCACAAATTCGTTTACCGCTAGTCAAGTATAAAATAAAATTCCGAAAAATTAAAAAAATAAATGTAGAAAGAAAACTAGATGTAGAATTGAAGAAGCAATCAGAAATACATAGTACATATATCATTTATAAACGACATAGTATTTAATCGAATGTCAAATGCAAAACTCCTAAAGGGCAAATGTGTAGCTGATGGCGAACGTGTACGTATTTACCACTTACATACATACATGCAATCAATATGAGTATATGAATATTATACATGCAGAAAATCCAATTATTTTAAGTATTAGTATGCACATACACACACTTACCTGCAGATTATATGTATACTCATATGCAAAAATTATCATGCAATTTTGTTTTTGAATAACTTTTTTACTAAATAAAACAATGATTTTGAGAGAAGGAAATCTCTATTTTGACCTTTACGCATTCCATTGCTTGTCCGTTTATATAGAGCAGCTGTCTAGTTTACAGTTTTCAAAATTTTTCACGTACCACGTTATTTGCAAAAATAATAAATCTTCCATTAAGGTGATTAATTTTGAGCCACAGTTTATGTACATATGTAATATTGGAGGTTCATTGGGGTCTAGTTCAGGATCTCCTCGGGTTGATTCGAGATAAACCCGGTGCTAATTCAGAATCAAGCCAGTGTAATTCGAGATAAGTTCGGAATGAATTCGGTACTTATAACGGATTAATTCGGCACGAGCTCGAGATAATTTCGACACTAGTTCGGGATCAATTCGACACTTTTTCGGTATTAATTCGGTACTAATTCGGGATTAGTTCGGCACTAGTTTAATTAATTAACTCGATATCTGTTCGGTGCATTTTTGGGATTTCTTCGAACTAGCTCGACATCCAATAAATTCAGGACTAGACTACAGGGCCGTCGAGGTAAGTCCGGAATGTTGAACTTAAAAACGAAACTGTTGGATATTTACTCAAAAATAATTTTATTTGCACTTAACTTTGTATAATGTGAGTACACATATCACAGTTGAAAATTATTCAATGTAACCTCCCTCCAGCCGGGACCTGAAGCGCCCACATGCGCGAGCTACCTCCTCTTTGTCCATTGTGGTCATCACTTCCTCGATGGTTGTCTTCAGAGCGTCCTTAGTGTTATGAGGCATCGCGTTAACTTTTGCTTCAACTGTGCCCCACACGTAATAATCAAGAGGATTGCAGTCTGGGCGTGAAGGTGGCCAAAAATCTGGTGACCAGTGGTAGGGTAGGTTGTTCTGGAGCCAAGCCTGAGTCTTCTTTGCCTTGTGAGCAGGTGCGGAGTCCTGCTGAAACACATATTCTCTTCCAGCAGCGACGTGGCCCATCCAGGGTTTAGCAACTGTTTTTAAAACCTGAATGTACACGGCGGCGTTAATTCGGAGGCCCTCCTTAAAAAAATAAGGAGACATGACATCACCATCACTATTCACTACTCCCAACACCATGACCGAAGCGGCACATTTTTTGTGTGCATCACGGTGGGAACTTCAGAGACATCTTGACAGATCCATCGATCATTTTGTCGATTCACTTTTCTGCCTTGAATAAAGTTTTTTTTGCCCGAGAAAAATCTCAAATAACCACTGCTTTTGTGTTTGATGTCGTTTAGCAATACCCTACTTTTGATTTTTCGATCCTCATTATTCTTATTGGTCAACAATTGGCGGTTCCGAGGGACAAAAGATTTGTAATTCAAATCATCGTGCACAGCAAGGCTGATTGTTGATCGCGCTACACCCATATCTTTCGCTATCTTGCTCATGCTGCAGCCAGGATCCTTGCCAATCTTTTCTTTTAATTTATCGACGAATTCAGCACTTCGTTTTCGATCAGATCTCTTTGTATGACTTGCTCGATCAGAAAAAACATCATCTTTGCAGTCGGCTTCACGAAAAACTTTTGCAATTTCGTAAACTTGCGTTTTTTTTTGTAGCCAAACCACTCAATTATCTCATTAGGGCTTTTTCCGGCGCGAAGTGACTCTAGTGTCGAAGCTCTTCTGTCCTGCTCTCGACTCATCGTTTCACTAGCACTTACTCTGGCACTCCACTGTCAATCAGGAAACAATACACTAAAACTTTGTCCCTTTATCAGCGGTTTTAGACTTAACGCTACTGCTCCAGAGCTTTCGAAATGTTTTCAGGATTTACCTCGACGGCCCTGTATATTGGACGAAACCGTACTCATATAAAAGAGGCACAGGTATTCGAGTTTGCTAAATAAACTAGAACTTTTCTGTTTTGGATCCACTGACTTGGAAAACATTTTTTCGAAGAGACCACTCGTACGAGACATGATTCGTGTATCCTGTTTAACCAGTTTTTATTTTTTGTAGACTTTGATACGACCTCTCCTCGCTGAAATATCGAACTTTGAAAGGAATCTGCCAGATAGAATAAACATCCGATCATTTATATTAAAAAATTGCACTTTTCTTTAAATATAAAAACCACATCTCTTATTGGAAAACCCTTTACATTAGTAAAATAAAAGAAGTAATTAGATTTCAATATCCCAACAGTTTTTTACCTAAGAAAACATTACAAATAATATCCGCCTTAAAAAACCTCTTTCTTAACAAACCAGCAGTTACGAGAGTTTGGTTCGTTTTTAGCAGAACTTGACAATAAACCAATTATAAGTTAAATAACTTTACTCAGAAACCCTTAATGTTGTCAAACTCACATTACAACAATCATAGACAAAAGAATGTATTCCACAACAAAACACTTGTTCCCAAAAATACTGTAAACTTCTGCAGGATTTTACCTCCTTTAAGTCGTACGACTTATTTTGTATTTAAGAGATATTTAGTTTAATATTTATCATCCTTTAGTAGCGAAAAACCAATTCAAAACAATAGAGCACAAGTTTCACTAAAAAAAAATACACAATTTTTATTTTTGTCCATATTTCTGTAGCTTTAAATTGCCTAAATCGGAAGCTCAAATACCACATAGATGTCAGGAAGCGTTAAAGTGTCAGGGGATTTATTAAATTTATCTTCATTGTGCCTTCATTTACACACACACGTGTATGCATATTTTTTCTTGCACTGACCAGCTCAGCTCATCCAGCAGTTGTTCAGAGTTGCGGCAAGAAAAAAGGCATATAACTGAACGTAGCAAATCACACTTGCTTAGCACATTCGTGTACAGTTACTAACATAAAAATGTGAACTCCAAATAAATCATAGTTTGTGTGGCAATATTTTTTTGCATTCAGCTTTCAGCAGCAGCACAAATCAGGAGATCTAATACCGCACAGATATCATGAAACGTTAAAGTATTTTATATTTTTGTATTTCAGAAATTTTTTTTTTACTTTGTAATTCTATAATTAAGAAAAGGTGTGCTAAAATATTTTGTAGAGCCTCCTCTAAAATTGATATCTAGGTAAAATTGCAAAGGTTTATACTAAGACCATTGGTTTAAACCCTCCAATGTATGTAACGGGTAGCGCTCACCGCTCCAATAACCAGGTAAACCAGACAAACAGTTGATCTCTCCTTAATACTGGACGAAATAATCAATCAAAAATATGAATACATCTGAGCCATCATGGAACAATAACGCCCCAGCCGTTTTGTTGATTTTAAGCTATAGTGTAACTAGTGCGGCTACCATCGAATGGTTTGTGTATGCCGTGAGCTATAACGTTCAACTGGCGCTGTTACCATGAAAATTCAAATTATGGTAAAACTGTTTCTAATAGCGGTGATTTATATAAATACATATATAATTGGCACTGATGACCTTTTTGTGTATTTGGCCGAGCTCCTCCTCTTATTTGTGGTATACGTCTTGATGTTATTCCCCAAATGAGGAGACCCACTGCCTTACTACCTGCCGAGGGGCTATTAGAGAAACTTTTTCTATCATTTGATATTTCATGGATGGAAATGGAGATGGAGCTGCATAATCGAACTCGCGCACTTCCAAGTGTTAGTCAAGTACCAACACATTCAGTTATGGCAGCCGCGTCGCGGCGGTGATTACACGCCAGGCAATTGCTAACCTTTGAGCGCATTTTGGTCATAAAACAAAATCATCTCATAAATCATTTATCATTTGGAAACTGCACACGATGACGGCGCCTCCTTTTGAAGGATTTGTGGGACAACTTTAAGGCGTACATTATAAATTGAAGGAAAAAATCGCACTGGGATTACTCAACCGCTTTGCACATAGTAGCTCCAGAATTTTATGATTTAAAAGACTTATGCTTTTACCGCGGAATCCTATAATCATTTAAATAGAACATTTCATGTTCGCCACTGCAAGTTATGCCCACCACCATATTGTTACATTCTCACAGAATTTATTAAATTCACAGTTCCATAATATGAAGTTACAGTCACAAAAGCATGAAAGAATAGTTTGAAATAAGTTTCTACGAATTAAATTTCCCTTTACTTTGAATTTTTTGATAATTTTTTCTATAGTATAATATTTCGTTAGCCATAGTAAGAGCTTTCTACCCCAAATTTAGTGTTATGTGTCAAAGCGATAAATGAAACTGAAAAACAGGTAGATAACTGCACTTAAAATAAAAAAAAATTGTTTACAATTTTTTACTGTAGTCATGTTTTTGTTGATATGCGCTAAATATGTATTTGTAGTATTTGTATTTGATGATGACAGCAAAACTTTTAGCCTTGGCTTACTCTGCGTTTATCAGATAAATACCTAGTATTCAAGCACCTATTAGATAACTTTCTATGAAAAGTAGAAAGTGAAGTATTCAAAGTAGCTGTCAGAAACTGCTTTGGAAATTCTAGTAGGCCTGCGAAGTGTCCAACCAGACTAATTTTCTGAGACAGCACACATTTCTCTTTGTTTATTTATCAACCCATTACTGCTTAAAATGACCAATTTACAAATGACATTTAATTTCAATTTCCTGTTGGAATCTTAAATATACCTACATACATATCAGATGTTCTTTTACAAGAGAGTGACTTAAATAATCTAAATGAGAGGAGTATCAAAAATAAATTATCGTTTAACTTTAACAAGCCCCTGTTGAAAGCTCAAAGTCATATCGCCCCATATCATTATATACCAAACTTTAATATTTCTACTATTAAAAAATTCTTAGAGTTAGCGGTATTTTTTGGCTTAGGTCTTAATTTGGATAGCTATATAAATTTTCTTATTCTCCAAACGAGCTTCTTTCAAGCACCACCCGAGAGATTCTAAGGATTCTTTTATAAATTACTAAAAATTCGCTGTTTAGTTCTCTTGTCCGAGTCAAATTGGAATATGATTATATTGTCTGGAATCCATTGTGAGACATCACTCTGATAGAATTGAGCGAGTACAACGCAGTTTCACTCATTTCACCCTCCAATCGCTTACTTTTGATGACCCCTATCCATTTATAATGAACGCTGCTTCCTTATGCATCAATAAATTTCTTGCTTTAGTATTTGGTGTGTATTTTGGATGTTATTTGTAGTTTAATAGACTGCCCACCAGTACGTGAGCAGATTGGATTCTATTGCCCTTTCATGTTATAGCAGTTAAATCTGATTATTTTTATTTTATCCGCTAGAGCAGTAAACCTATCTTTTCCGCGTCTATGCCGATTTTCCAATGGCCGGTAAACACAGCTACGAGTTTGGAAATTGAATGGCGTGATGTTACCAGAACTTTCTGAGCCCTTCGTCTATTGTACTGGAGTCACAAGGTTCCCGAAATAGCACACGGAGAAATGGATCCCATCTCTTCTACCGTTTTCTGACAAATAAGTTGTGCAATTCATATTTAACAACAATAAGGAGGATGCCGATGGAGAGGTAGGCTGGGCAGGCTCATCAGTAATTTTATTTCCCTCTATGAGCCCATGTCTTGGAACCCAGATTAGAAAAATATTGCCTGCACACCCAAAGGATTTGATCTTCTTCCTTGATTAATTTGGATCCGCACCCTGGCGTCGTCAAAGCCTTGATTGCGGCTTAGCTATTGGAAAAAGTCTTACTCCCTCCCGCGTTCACTAAGCATTTTGCATGCCTGCAGGATCGCAAAGACTTTTGCCTGAAAAACACTAGCAGTATTCGGGAATTCCGAATTTAAAATGATGCTATACTGGGTTACCCATATTCGACGGACCCATGTGTTTTTTTTTTAATTCAAAGAAAAACACAATTTTTTTGATGTTGACGATAACAATCATTTTATTTGGTTCAAGTAAATTTGTCGACATCACTTTTGAATATGATATCTCTCAAATGGCCGCCTTGAGCCTGTACGGCGTATTGTGCCCGTTTAGCAGCATTTTCTATAGTTTTAGCTAACATTTCGTCTGGAATAGCGGCTATTTTCTCACGGATGTTGTTCTCGAGCTCTTCTGTGGTCTTTGGCTAATTAATATAAACCTTTCAATTTAAATATCCCCACGAGAAGAAGTCAGGTGGCGTTAAACCGGGTGACATCAAACGACGAGGAAACAATTTCTTCAAAAAATCGATTGTGGTCGAGCTGTATGTGGTGGAGCGCCGTCTTGTTGAAACCAGAACTGCCTCATACGCTTTCGATGAATAATTGGCATCACAAAAGGGGTTATCATATCGCGATAATGCTCCTGAGTGACGGTAACAGCTTGACCATCTTCATTTTCGAAGAAAAACGGCCCAATAATCGTTTTCGCACTAACGCCGCACCAAACAGTGACTTTTTCGTGGTAAAGAGGTACCTCTTGAATTTCGTGAGGATTTTCAGAGGCGAAAATACGGCAATTTCGCTTGTTTACCGTCCCACTTAATATGAAATGAGCCTCATCGGACATGACGATTTTGTTCTTCTTCTTCTTCTTTCGACTTCTTTTGTTGAATGTAAATTTCAACAATTTGGGAGCGCTCGCGTGGCATGTAATGTTCCATGGTAAAAATCGGCTTGGACTGACGCTTCCAACGCGGTATGTCATTAAGCGATCTGACGTCTTTGTCAAAAGATACAGGGTTGCCAGATGGGTCGGTCGAATATGGGGAATTTATGAGGGCGACCTGGAAAATTTTGTTTCCTTGTTTAATATAAATTCCAATATTTTTAGAATTTCCCTACAATATATGTTATTGTAAAGTAGGTTAGGCTTTTTTCGGCAAATTGTATTTTTTTACTGCAGTGACGTCATGGAATCTACGTGCACTTGTATGGTTGCGTGTTAACTATGCTTTGGTCCGAAAACAAAATCATGAAACTGCCGACTGGCAGTAAGAATATGATGCGAGAAGAAATAAGAAAATAAAATTCGGAAAACAAGCAAGAAAATATTGCTATTGCTATAAATTGTGGACCCTAAAGCCCTAAAAACAATAAAATTAAATGAACACGGCACAACCATTTCCGCTCAAAGATATACAATCTGCACAAATACGAGTACACGCAAGCACAATAAGAATGTGTGTATTAGCGCAGAAATGCATGTTGAATAATGCGCAAGTAAACACGCAAACTAATAACTAAAAGTGACGCCGCCATTAAACGACAGACGGCATGATGACTTCTGCGGCAGTGAGTGGCGGCAGAGTGGCAATGAAAGTTTAACCACGTAGCTACAAACATAACTATACTAAAACACATTCACAACAGTTCTTTTGCACATATACATACGCATGAGTGGCGGAACGGACATTTGTGGCTGCGGTCAGTGGTGGGGTGCCGCTGTGGTGTCGCCACTTGAGGTCGCATGAGCAAATGGCAGACACATTCTCGTTGCAGAAATATATTCCCCATATGTATGTGTATGTGTTTGCCAGCTCTTCTTGTGCAATATTGCTCATGTATGACTATATTTATTTTCAGTTTGAATACTTTGTGATTTAACGAGTATTCCCTACTCAAATATGAATTGGAATTTGTGCGCGCGAAGTGTTAAAATTAAGTTTTATTGTTGAATGGAAAATTTCAGCAAAGTCTCTTAAGTTAAATAAAGTGAGTAGTAATTAAGAGAGCTAACATACATATGTATATACACACATGCCTAGGAAGGTGCAAATATTCAGTATATTTTTTGTAGTTTGTTTGAATGTTTTTTTGTTTTAGGTGTACCATATTTTCTAGTGAGGTGCGCTGATAGAACTTCATATTAAGAAGATGCATTAAATTAAACGAAGCGGGTCGCTGGAAGGAAAAAACGAATGGGCATGTCACTCTATTACAGAAAACTCAGCATACCAGATGGTTCAAAAAATGGGCTGTGGTGCCGGAGTTGCAGTTGGAATACATTCTCATAATTTTAGAAAAAAATCTGTGCGACTTCTAATGTCTGCAGTGTCTACTAGGCGAAAGTACTGGCAATTGGGGAAGCTTGTAGGTTACTAATCCAAGATTTCTCTTTAAACGGCAACATCACCATTTTTTTGGGTAGCCAAGCTGCAAACCAGACACTGGATTTAGCTATAATCACCTTTGAATTGGTGGAACAAAGAAGGAATATCTTTCAAAGTGATACCTTGTAAGAAAACCATAACTTTAACTTAATCTGCGTTCCAGCGCATTGGAACATTGAAAGTAATGAAAAAACAGATAAAATGGTAAGAAAGAGATCCGCAGAATCGGTCTTGTAGAATCGTTATTCACATTACTGGGTACAATCAAGAATACAGTTTAAAATACCTTCGAATCGCTGATTGTAAATGGAGATACGGAGAACGGCATGCAAAATTAGCAATACGTTATGACCCTCCTAAAACCACAAACAAACATCGCCATTGATAAATATGAAACGACGGGACGCCTAGAAACTCATGGCTTCCGAATGGTAGTCACGCGCCCATTTGGTTACGATGGCTTTCTTTTTTGTATATAGTATAACGTTTTTTATTTTTTTTTTTTTGTTTTCCTTCTCACATAAGTCCGGGGTGGACCATTACTTCCTCTTCCATATGCCTCCATTCTTCTCGACTGTCCGCTTTCGCTCTATGTTGTGAGATTTTCTTCTTTCGTATATCGTCTTGCAACTATCATCTCCTTGGGCGGCCGCTTTATATTATATTTGCATGGGGTTTTTATAGGTTTACCTTATTATTGCGTACGTATTGTCTAATTCATTGAAGATTTCATTTAGTACATTTGTCAAGCCCCTTTATATATTTCCTCCTGCTTGACGCGGTATATTATGAGTTTACATTTGTGATTTAGGCGTAGATTTTTCCTAACTAGTGCAAATACTACCTAAAAATAAACCTCCTGATGGTACTGAATTCAGCTGTTCTCTATTGGTATCATCACCTCCTTTCTCCTCCTCCTCCTTGGTTCAACTTCTACATATTTAAAAATTTAATATCCGAAGCGTCTTGCACAAAGTCGTTGTCTTCGTTTCCATTCTTTAATCCTCATTGTGATATGGTAGTATTTTATTTATGCATTTCCGTACCGCTTAGGTGAGGTCAGACCTGTTATTCCGTTAGTATTCTTTCAAAACCCTATTTCATAAGATCACCAAAAATATTTAAAAAATACATTTTTTTCATAGTTTTGTTCAAACCGAATTGGTTATATATAACTTGAATTATAGGATTTTTACCTGCAGGTTTTTTATGGGAAAACACAGTTTAGAGTTAGCAAGACGTGTGATCAGACCTTTTTTATGACAAAACATAGTGTCTATTATTCTCCGGTTTAAGGGTCAATGAATTTTTTTATAAATTTATGTTCCTTTCGTAGTTTTCAACCATTTTATGTATATAAATCAAATCATGAGTTGTGTTTCTGTTATAAAGTGTAAGAAGCCCGCGAGTTCATTGAACAGAAAATCATTATTTTAACCAAACGTTTGTTTCGTTATTGCTGCTGACTTGATTTTTCACAATGTTTTCTCAATTCCTAGACGTTTTTGTTTTTAAAATATGCAAGAAGATATTTTATTACAAATATACAATAACAACAAATTTGTACCACTCTTGCACTTTGCAAATATTTTGTAGGCGTTAAATAATAATGAAACGATTAAAGCAAGACAACTATTTTTGGTAGAAATTTAATGCTTATCTATGTAAACCTCGGCCCGAATTTAAATATTTATTTATTTGTTGTTATTTAATATTATTACAAAGTGCTTGAGCAGCAACTCCCATCGCTTTCAATTTTGTTTATTTTCCTTTAAATATATTGATTTTAACGCCCTTATAAGATTATGCCCTTGAAGTATTTCTTCTTTTAGCCACTCAGTTGAAGTGCTTCTGATAAATTACATGTTAATCATACGCACCGGCGTACTTACATTCATCTATGTGCGCACATGCACACATATATACACACATTCATATGCATAATGTACTTAACATATTTGATCTTCGGCACTTTGGCTCTCAATTTGCGCACTTGCATAACTGTAAATTTCCAGAAGATTTCAGCCTCACTCAATGACCCTGCTGTGTTGGCTGTTGGCGCCTAAGGCAGGATAATCACACCCAACCATGTGTACAAAATTCTCAAGTGTGTTTATATGTACATAATTAAACACATTTGCAATTGAATTAACCAACATTCAAGCAGAATAGATGGTACTTCTAATGTAAATTGATTGGGAAAATAACACTCGCAGTAGGCATATAAACGATAAGTGGATAAATATTCATACGGGGTCTTTCGAGTGTGAGTTAATTTTTTAGCTGTATTTGGTTTTGACAGCTAGCTATCATAGTTCTATGATCTTCCATTGGCAGGTTTATTTATCATTTATTTATTTATTTATTAAGAAGAGTAATATCTAATTATAAGCACATGAGCAGAAAGCGGCTTGAAAACCCTCTAGAAATATTTAAAATTCACTACAAAATTGGCCAAACTATACAATTTTGCAAACACCCAAAACTGTGGTTATTCTTGGTCCATATAACCAATCATTAAACACAGCCCGCAATTGAAATTTTAATCCAAAAATATGAATCGCTCGACTCGATAGAGGCGATTGAAGGCGATCAGTCGGTTCTACGTTATCGAAACGATCCGGATTTATATCCGGCCAAGCAATGTCACTCCAGCAAAATTTCCCGTATCTAAGTATGGGGAATGTTAATGCTGCTACAACAACAACAATCAGTATTTGTCGTTAATTGCACGGAGTTCACAACTATTACTCCTATGGGACTGATTTGGTCTCTCCCCTTTACTAAATGCAGCTTCATTGAAGCCGTAAACACACTTTACTTTACACTTTACTATACACTACATTAAATAACTAGAGCAGATGGATTTTTTAACAAGTTTTGACAACTACTTTACTTCGTACTAAATTCTTTTACCCTTTTTCTCTCATTCTCCTAAAAGAAATATACAAATAAAAGTTTTAAACTTTGCGTAAATTTAAAAATATATTGAACAGATTCTCATCAAAATTTCACACTTTTTAAAAATTTCGAGTACGCAGTTTTCTTATCATAAATTTTTTTATAATATAGCGCACATTTCAAGTAGCTCAGAAAACGAGTTACTTTTCACAACTTTTTGCTGAAGGCGTTGGGTGTCCTCTTATATATGTATAAAAAACGTCGAGTATTCGTTTTATGGGCAAGGGCATCAGCAAAAAAAATTAGCAAAAATCAACGGTATTTTTGTGGTACTTGAAACTTGCACTTTATCGTATTAAAAATTATTGGACAATAAAATTGCATACTCGAAAATTTTCCAAAGCTTTTAATTAAAATGTGTCAAGTTTTAATGAACATTCTTTTTTAATTGGCGGAAAGTTTGGAGTTTGGATTTTTATGGGTTTTGTAGGTGAATAATGTTCTTTTTTAATTATAACAATTAAATAAGCAACAAATGAACTGTCAAAAAATTTAAATAAGTTTTAGTGCTATAACTATTCAACGCATCGAATATTCGATTATGCGGAATTCACTTTGTTCATTGTAATACGATTTTTCTGGGTGTAATAATTAAGGAATTTTTTGTAAAAATTTGGTAGCCAAACTTGCTCGATGTAGACTATTGTGATGAAGCTTCCTGAAAGACAAAGCCATTGATTATTATTATTATCACTGCGATCTGAAAAGTCCATTGCAATGCTTTCATGGATTCAAAGTATTTCTCTGAGTTGCTCCATAAATTTGAGTTTCTATCCTATTTTATTGAGTTTCATTCCCTCCTAGAACCCCTATGATGGCATATCATCAAAACTTTTGTACTTTATTCTTTATTAACGATTTAATAAAAATAGTGAGTTTAAAAAATATAAATTGGAAAAGTTAAAACAAAAGTATAAAATCTCAAAAAAAACTCTCCAATAGTTCCTTGCCCATTAAGACCAATAAAGCCCTTGTTGAACTAATGGCGGCATAAAATCCTGATATTGTCCTCATTCAGGAGCCATGGGTGAGACAAGGGCGCATATGCGGATTGAGGGCTCCGCACTATAAGCTTTACGCTGCCAGCTGTGCAGGTAAAAGTAGGACATGCGTACTAGCTAAATCTAAACTTAACGTTTTCTTAATCCCAAAATATAGCAATGAAGACTTCACGACGGTAAGCTGGGAAGCAGTTGACATCGAATTTCGTATGGCATCGATGTACTTGGCCCACGAAGAACCTGTACCACCACAACTGTTGGTAGATTTGATATCGGACAGCGAAGCCTCCAAATGCAGACTAATACTGGGTGGTGACGTGAATGCACACCACTCTGTATGGGGAAGCTCGGATATCAACGAACGTGCTGAGTTACTTTTCAATTACATTTTATGTACTAAATTGCTGTTATGTAATCGTGGGAACGATAATACTTTTATAATCAGGAATCGTCAGGAAGTTCTTGACATCACCCTAGTCTCCGATTGTTTAATAGATAAGGTGGTTCAATGGAGAGTATTAGAGAAGCACTCCTTCTCAGACCATCGCTATATTGAACTAATAGCAGAAGGAGAAATCCCTCAACCAACTATTTTTAGGAACTACAGGAGGACCAACTGGCAGATGTATAATTACGAGTTGGAGAGAAATCTTCCCGAAATTCCCCCTTATTATCCAGAAAACGAGGAAGAATTAGATAAGCTAGTCAATTTGTTTACCGGAACATGTTGTAAAGCGCTAAATAAGTCCTGCCCTCTTGTCAGGCACAAGGGGAAGACAAAACCCCCATGGTGGTCCTCAGAACTTAGCCTTCATAACTCTGTATGTAGAACACTATTTAATAAGGCGAAATACTCTAATTTGGAAGACGATTGGGACTTCTATTATGAGCAACTCAAAGTCTATAAAAAGGAGTTGAGGAAAGCAAAAAGATCTTCATGGAGGTCGTTCTGTGAGGATATAGGAACTACAGCGGAAGCTTCTCGCTTAAGAAAGGTCTTGGCTAGATCAACGACATCTATTGGCTTTTTACAGAAGCCAGACAACGGCTGGATGACTTCTACCAAGGAGTCGCTAAGTTTACTATTAGATACCCACTTTCCGGGGAGCTCTGAAGTCTATAACTCGGGCCCTACCCGAACTTGCAACCCCAGAGTATCAGAATTTGAGATTAGCTCAGATATCTCAGACATAATCAATGGAACTAATATTACTTGGGCTATAGGAAATTTTAAGCCGTACAAATCGCCAGGCCCTGATGGGATAATACCGGCACAACTTCAGTAGCCTCTGGCTCATATCACAGGGTGGTTAGTAACCATTTTCAAAAGTACTCTTCAGTTAAATCACATTCCCTCAGCATGGAGGGAGGTTAAGGTCATCTTTATCCCGAAGGCAGGTAGAAGCTCGCATACCAAACCTAAGGACTTCAGACCGATTAGTCTATCATCTTTTCTACTGAAAACATTAGAAAAGCTGATTGACTCGGCTATCAGGAATAGCATACCCCACTCACGTATGTCCAAATCGCAACATGCCTACTGTAAAGGAAAATCTACAGAGACGGCCCTAAACTCACTGGTCACATCAATTGAAAGCTCATTTGAAGTTAAAGATTATTCACTGGCAGCCTTTTTAGATATCGAAGGAGCTTTTAACAATATCCTGCCTAAGGTCATAACGAACACGCTGTCAGACCTGCGCATTTCCGGAACCTTTGTGAATTTCATTGAGCAGTTGCTTACGAGCAGGTTCGTGAATTCGACGTTGGGCTCTTCGGTGATGCGCAGATCTGTCTGTAGAGGTACTCCTCAAGGCGGGGTACTTTCTCCTCTTCTGTGGAATCTAGCAATGAACAAGTTGTTGTTGGATCTGGAGGAGAGAAGAATTAAGGTTGTGGCCTACGCGGACGATGTAGCTATATTAATAAGGGGGAAGTTTCCAGACACCCTCTGCAGTCTAATGAATAGAACCTTAAAATATGTGGATACTTGGGCCAAAACATGTGGTTTGAGCCTGAATGCGGCCAAAACGGAACTAGTGTTGTTTACAAGGAAATATAAAATGACACTCAACGGAACTCTTTTGCTGGTCGGTGAAAAGGCCAGGTACTTAGGTTTAACCCTTGACAGGAAACTTTCATGGAAGCTGAATGTTCAGGAAAGAATAAAAAAGGCTGCTACGGCGCTTTATTCCTGTAAGAGAACTGTAGGCTTAAAATGGGGATTAGCCCCCAAAATAGTTCACTGGCTATATACGGCCATTGTCAGACCAATTATGACCTACGGAGTCCTGGTCTGGTGGCCATCCCTTGATAAGAAAACTTCCATTATGAAACTAGAGCGTATTCAGAGGGCGGCAAGCCTCAGTATTACTGGGGCGCTCAAAACAACGCCAACTTCGGCTCTAAGCGTTATGTTGCATCTACTACCAATTGACCTACATTGTAGACAACTGGCCGCCAAAGCGGCTCTAAGAGGGAATCATCGATGCTCAAGACAAACAAATGGGGACACTCGCGCATACTTGGGATGTTTCCAGGTATTCCTAATACCACCGACTTTTGTGACTCGGTGAATGGGTTAACAAACAACGAAAACGGGGTTAGTATATATACGGACGGCTCTAAACTCAATGATCAAGTGGGAGGTGGTGTATATTCGGAAACTATATTCGCCAATTTATCCTTTCGCTTACCTGATCATTGTAGCGTATTCCAGGCCGAAATCCTGGCAATCTCAGAAAGCCTTTTAATGCTAAATAAAAGCGTAGTCACTGTTAGAGATATCTTCATTTATTCCGATAGTCAGGCAGCTCTAAAATCGCTTCTATCAAGCAAACACTCGTCTAAGACAGTAAAGGAGTGTTACTAATTATTAACAACACTTGCACAGTACTTTTCTATTAATCTACTCTGGGTGCCAGGACACAGTAACATTAAAGGTAACTGTAAGGCAGATGAGTTAGCTAGATTAGGCTCCTCGCTCCAAATTAGTCAGGACAGGCTTGACATACCTATGCCCTTGGCAACATGTAAACTTTTGATATACAGATACACCATTAGTGCTGCTAACTCCAACTGGAGGCAGTTAAACACCTGCGCTATAAGTAGGCAAGCGTGGCCCGAATGGAACATGGGTTGCACTAAGAGTCTACTTAAGTTAGGCAGGAGGGATCTAAGGATTGTAGTAGGTGTCCTATCTGGGCACTGTCTAATAGGAAGACATGCCAGTAGATTAGGGGCACCATCTAATGACTACTGTAGAAGCTGTCAAGATATAGAGGAGGTAGAGACAATCGAACACCTTCTATGCGGGTGCATGGCTCTGTGTAGAAGGCGGTAGAGATTGCTCGGTTTCGCTTTTCTGGACAGCATTGCAGATGTTGCAAATCTCAAACTATCTAGTATAGCTAGCTTTTTAAAGGCCACACAATGGTTTAGAGAGGACCAAGTTGAGTAGGATAGGACAGTTCCGGTGGTATCACAAAGGGCCTCTAACTGGCCTAGGTGCGTCGTAGGACAGCCACTTCACCTAACCTAACCCTAAGACCAATAAAAAAATACTCATGTGATATGTTGCATATATATATGTATAGGGTGTTTTTTAAGAACTTGAGAATTTAAAATGATATTACCAAAAATAAATATTGTTGGAATGAACTCTTTTTTACTACAAGCTGGTAGGCAGTATAACCCAAAGTTCAGGCAGCATATCTTGATATTGCCCGCCATTCATCGTGACGGCAGCTCCTTACTCATTTCGAACGAAATAAAGCTCTATGATGGCGTCATGGCTCTATGAACTTCACGAACAGATTAATTTTTTTCAAAGTCAAGTTCCACAATCTGGCAGCATTGTTCCGGCGTTACACGATTTATGATGACTTACCAAACCTTATTGAACGGAAATGTTAACCGGGTTTGCCATTCTCAACAGTCAAACCAAAATTCTCGATTTCTATAGTTCTCATGAAGTTAAAAAAAAAACACCTGAGAGTTAAATTTTCACATCTAGTGTTCAAGATTTGTTCGAGTGATGAGTTCGGCCGACTTAGAAATGTTATTCTGAGAAGGCTGGAATTGAAGATTTTTTTATAAGTATCGAAATGAGAGGAACTTGACCAAAATTCAAAATGAAGTTACAAGGTGCAAAATTATTGATCATTTTTTTCCAGAATAACTTTTACACTAAATAAAAAAGTGATTTTGAGGGATATAAATCTTTATCTTGACCTTCATGTTTATCAATTTTTATAGTGCAGCTATCTAGTTCACAAATGTCAAAGGCTACGATGCTCAAATATTAAATGCTGTCCCTACAACGCCCTTTGCAAAAAATATAAATCTTCCGATAGCTTGATTATTTTTGTGCGACTTTAAATTTAGAAAATTTCCCCATCTTCTTGTTTCGAATATAGATATAATATTTGTGGTTTTGAGGCAATTTTTATTCAAGAAAAGTACATTTTTTTCGTTTTCATTCTCTTTCACCATCAAACTAAACAGAACCTACCGCTTGGAGCACCCTTTGCACTTATGCTTATCTACCTGATGTTATTTTAAATTCTGTAAGGTAATAAGTATTTATTCAGAGTGTTAAGTGATTTACTTGGAAATATTATAGATTATTGTAGATAGTCTCTACGGAATTTTAAGCAACACCTTTTTAAGGTCAAATATGCCATGCATAGATATATATGCGAATTGTGCAAATCCAAAAACGTATTACATACACACACGTGGCATATTAAACTAAATTATATGCATGCAAAGAATTTGTACAATAGTACGAATATTCCATAAAACCGAAATATTTCCAAATTATCCATTTTTCTTTTCTTTTGACAAACATTTCGCATAATAATAACACCGACGACTATTTGTAGCAAATAATAATTTAAGGAAATTGTTTGCCAGTTTGCACGCATGCAAATTTATCTTAGTTTATGCGCCTTTCCGGCAGCTTCATCAGATGTAAATATGAGTTTTACATGTACTTTATAAACAAAATGTTGAAACTCTGCACGAATTTTCTTTTGCTAGATAACGAGCAACATAATGATGATAGATGTTTGGTACTTCATCTGAATTTAAAACACATGAATACATAAGCCACACCTTAACTCCAGTCCTTAATAAATACTCGTACAATTGGTCATTTGCAGCTGCAAGCCATTTCACTAGATACCTCCTCAGTGTGAATAATTTGTGTGCCGTACATACATATATGAGATTGTTGACACGTGCCGGAAGACATTAATGAATAAATATTACAGCTTTGAGAAGAGCATGAAAGGTTGCTTGGGCATGAGGAGAAGGATTTTTGTTGTGAAGATGCTTGCATAATGCAGTAATAATTAGTGTCATTAATAATCTATTTTTATTTTCAATTTTATTTTAAAGGCAAATAGTTCACGTAATCACAATTTGTGTGCGATGTGAGGTAAATAGAGAATTAAGTAATCAAAAATAATGAATTTTAATTAGGTGCTGCTCATACGCATTGCCGGAATATGAAATATTTCGATAATAAGAGTGTAAATAGAGCAAAGTATAAAGCTTAGTTTAGATATGAAGTAATGCATATAAGAAATTTGCAAAAACAGGAAAGTTTGTAAGGAAATTATAAAGAAAACTGTGGTTGATTTATTGGAAATACATTTTTTTTTAGTTTTTTTCAGGGTATTGATCAAATAATAATTTCTAAGTGTTTCCCGCCTTATTTGGACCATAAAATTTCCGTATTTGGGATTATTCGATGTATATCGATTCAGTTATAGTATATCAACTGTAAGCTGTTTTACTCACAATTTTGTGTTCATTTTGAAGTCTGTTTTACAATTCTGTGATTGAAAAGTTCTCAGCCATATTGGGAAAAAACTAGACTAGTTCGTTCTCATGAGCTGTATGAGCTTAACGACGACATAGACATAGCGCAGCGAATAAAGATCCAGCGGTTACGCTGACTGGGTCATGTCGTCCGAATGGATACAAACGCTCCGGCACTGAAAGTATTCGATGCGGTACCAGCTGGTGGTAGCAGAAGAAGAGGAAGGCCTCCTCTGCGTTGGAAAGATCAGGTAGAGAAGGACTTGGCTTCACTTGGTGTGTCCAATTGGCGCCGGTTAGCACGAGGAAGAAACGACTGGCGCGCTTTGTTAAACTCGGCCAAAATCGCGTAAGTGGTTATACCGCCAATTAAGAAGAAGAAGTTCGTACTCATAAGTTTTTCCAAAGGACACTTTAGCAACATCAGTCTTACTAATGTTTGAAAAGTTAATCTTTCAACACCAGGTCTGGACTATATGTCATATACGATGGAAGGACGAAGAGGACACAGGCACAATGAGGTCTTCCTGAAGATGACTTCGAATTGAGGTCAAAATATCAAGGAAGACAAATTAACATTAGCAAAAATTTGGTTTCTTATTTTGATATCAAATCTACCTTAAGCTCACAATATAAAAATACGAAAATATTGAATATTAATGCATGCAGTTCTTACATAATTGCCTATGGTCTCGTGAGGGGACGCAGGAATTAGTCTATTCGCTTTGCATCGTGGTCATTGGCCAATTGTAGAGTGTCATATTCATCAAAGACAAAACTAGCAGCAAACCTTTTTTGTGGAAGTAAACTGTCTTTTACTTATATGTATGTATATAGCGGCCGCTGTAGTCGAGTAAGTTAGTACATCACTACCATTCGGAAGTGCCTAGGTTCAAAGCCCCGGACACGAAATACCAACACAGATTTTATAACACCCGTCGCTCTATGCACGCAATGGCAAACCTCCAAATGTATTTTTAATAGAAAAATCTAAATCGAAATCTGTCTAAAATCTGTCGTTTGGTGTAAATTTAAAACTGAAGGTTGCTCCACAGTAGCACAGAAAACAAATTATGTGGCATATCACGCTGAAATTTGCCATGTAAGCTTATAACAGTTCTACCAAAAACCAAAAAATTTATTTTTGCCATATGTCATCCGCGGACCGTTTTATTGATAACGTCTCGTTCATATCTCAGCAGAAGGCACATTTTGAGTTGTGACCCTTTTGTATTTAGGGTGCGATATGTTCTGACTAAATAAATTTCTTAAGAGAAAAAATAGATATAAGGTTGTCAAAAAAGTCTTGCGGTATTTTTATTGAATTTTCAATTGTTCATAAAATTGGTTATAATAATGCGATTTAAGTCAAATATGCGCCGTTTTGTTCGATGACGAGTTCCCAACGAGATGCCAACTTCATAATGCCCCTCTTATAGAAGCTCGCTTCCCTATTGTCAAAAAACTCGGAGAGCCAATTTTCACAGGACTCTCTTGTGGACAACTTCCGACTACCAAGCTCGTTCGCCATGGACAGAAATAGGTGGTAATCACTTGGTGCGAGATTCGGACTATACGGTGGATGCAAAAGAACCTCCCAATCCGAGCTCCCGGAGCTTCTGGCGCGTCACCAAAGATGTGTGTGGCCTGGCGTTGTCCTGATGGAAGACAATTCGGCCTCTGTTGTTGGCAGTACAGTTCCGAATTGAGCGTTTGGCCATAGGGGAGCAGCTGATAGTGGATGATTCCCTGCCAATCCCACCAAACACACAGAAGAACCTTCCTGGCCGTCAATCCAGGCTTGGCCACCGTCTGGGCAGCTTCACCGCTTTTCGACCACGACCGTTTGCGCTTCACGTTGTCGTAAGTGACCCACTTTTCATCGCCAGTCACCATCCGCTTCAAAAACGGGTCGATTTTGTTGCGATTCAGAAGCGATTTGCATGCATCCATACGGGCAAAAATGTTTTTTTGCGTCAAGTCGTGTGGCACCCATACATCGAGCTTCTTTTTGAATCCAAGCTTCTTCAAATGGTTTATAACGGTTTGATGACTCATGCCCAGCTCTTGGCTGATGCTACGGCTGCTCCTATGCCGGTCTCTTTCGATCAATTCAGCGATTTTATCGCAATTTTCGACGACAGACCTTCCGGAGCGTGGCGCATCTTCGGTCACCTCTGCACCAGAACGAAAACGTTGAAACCATCGTGGTGCGGTGGTAATGGAAACTGTATCGGGTCCATAAACTGCACAAATTTTATTGGCAGCATGAGATGCATTTTTGCCTTTATCGTAGTAGTACTGTAAAATATGCCGTATTTTCTCTTTATTTTGCTCCATGTTTGCGACGCTATAACTCACGAACGACTAAAAGCAAACAACAATTAATCAAACACGTGTTAGTACGTGAAAAGAGCTTTCCAAAAAGCTCTGGCGTGAACCGATACGACGAATACAACTAGAACTACGCGCTTGCAAAGACAAGCTTGCGAAAATACCGCAAGACTTTTTTGACAACCTTATATTATTATAAATAAATAATAAATATTATTACAAATAAATAAAAATAAAGAAAAAACATAGCCATTTAGCTGATTTTTTCATGTAAAGGCCAAAAATGGTGATATTTTGAAATTGGGGGACATCAGAATTCGTTTTAGAGGTATGGTTCCTTCGGCAAAGTTTCTCATTTTGATCCCTAGAATACGATTTTCACAGAGCAATAGGCAATTTTGAAATCAACCCGCCCTACTATACATATTTAAAATATTATATGCATAACTGTACCATGACTTGTAGTCTGAAACGTGAAATATGGGTCATAGCAGACATTTATCTAATACGCTAAGAAGTTTTCAATCATTCCCAACCAATAATAGCGCCCACATTTCGGTTGCTAGTAAAAAGCCAACTAAATTTCTAGCTTAAAAAATAATTCCTATGGAAGCTATTAGGTGTTCATAGATGGCATGAAATTGTTGAATCCTCTATTTGTGAAACAACATCACTACATTTATGGCAAATTAGATGGGAAGAGGGACACAAGTTAAGCCACTTGTATATATACATACATAAAAATGCACAAAGTAGGCAACACCACCTTACAAGAAAAAAGTTTTCCGTCAGCCTTGAGCGTAAAGTATTCTTGCAAGTCACTTTCGAACAAAAATTATTTTACGTACAAAGCAAAAAGAAAAATATGCACGACATTATTGTTTAAGCAGTGACTAATTGGACCTGTAGAGTTTTGATAATAAAATTTCACAAGCACCAAAAATCCAAGTGAAAGCCAATAAGTTTGTATCTGGGAATGGCAAATCCAGGACATTGTATAAATTCAGCACTACATTGTCCGATAAAATACTCTCACTAATCGGATAAGCATATTTCTGATGCTCTTTGAGTCCCGACCGACCCACTGGTGGCTCCAAAGGCATGACAACCCTACAAGTTGAAGTCAATACTCAGCTAGTACTCGCTGAACTGTCTTGTAGCATAATTGTTCTAGCAGTTGTGAGATCTTCCTCAACTATTTTAGCCAACTATGAATAGGAATAGATTCACTGGTATGAGTAGCAGAAGTCCTAGATATATGATTTCAGATAAATCCAACCTTTCTGGTTTTCCTTTTATATCTACAAGGGTCCCTGAAAAAGTGCAAGTGGGAAAGTAGATTCTGAAAAAGTGCAAGTAGGAAAGTTGATTCTTTGGAGCCACTTTAGTGACAATGTAAAGATCTACTTACTGAAAGATGTTAAGAAGAAACTAAGCAAACTTAATAGGTCCACAGAGCACTTGATTTTTGGTTGTCTGCTCACCTTGTACAAGAGAAGCACCAGACTTTCTTAAGGTAGTAGTCTGGTAACTTACACGTTTTTTGAGGCCATGTTTGGGACATTTTTTGGAAGGAAAAATAAAATTCAATCGATTTAATTTCTGATATGTTATTAAAGGTATCAGAAGGTGTACAAAAAAAAATTTTTTTTTAACGTTTTGATACTATTTTTGTATCAAGCAGCAAGCGGCAAAAAAAAGAGGTAGATTGGCTGGCCTGCGTGATTTCGTCACTTGTGGTCATCTGAAACAAAAAAACAAATTGCTTATTAAGCAGTGGGGTTGTCGTTCTGGCGGGTAGTGTATGTGCTATAATTTCGTCAATATTTCGAATTTCGGTCTAAAATTTGTACAGTATATTACCAATATATCGCACTTTCAAAATATGTAAAAAACCGAAATTTGAAATTTTCAAAATAAGTTACTAGACTACTACCTTGAAGCTCACCTAGCCATAATTTGGTCTCTCTGTCATGTCTTTTTAATATAACTCGAAAAGTTAATGACATCGCACTAAGAAAATTGTATACATAGTATCAACTAATAATGATAAATAAAATGGGTGGTTTCCTTTCCAAAAATAACAAATAAATTGTGTACCTTTTAAGCATTTTTAACAAATAACAAAACGTTTTTCACAACAAGAAGTATAGCTATTTTATCCAAAGAGGTCAGAAAAATTATATGCATGTTAAGAGGAAACGAGAATATTTCACTTTAAAAGACTCTGCATCAAAATTTTCAACTTTACTAGAACCTAAAAATTATTAATTTTTTTCTCTTTCAATTTACTTCTTATTATATTCAAATCAGCAAAAAAATGAATTTCCAGAAAAATACCCTTGGTTAACTTTACATAAAATCGCTTAGATCAGATTTCAGAAAACAGCAGTTTTTAAACTTTGCCTGCTTTTCCACCTTACGTCGCTTAATGGAGCTGACATACTGCCTCCTACTCTTTTCTTTTTAATTTAATAGTATATTGAGCAATTGATAAATTTGATCAATACCGAGTAGTAACACCCAAAGATTTTAAAGTTTTGTAGAGGAAAACAGTACTACAATCGGTTAAATCAGTTTCGATTTGTTGCAGTTTGAAAATTAATATCAAGATTTTTTAACAAACCTTGGCCTCCAGATACGTTTATTTTACAAGTTTATGCAATCTAAGTAAAAGAAACCTTCGAGGAGAGATTAGCTTCAAAGTGCAAAAAGTTCTGCGCAAATCGGAGCATTATGTGCATAGTTATTATACATATGTATATTTGGGGACTTTATTTCAGGAGATATAGAATTATTTTACCTACCTTTTCAGAAGTATATCTATCTATCATATTGTCAATGCATCTACCTGTATACACATCTCTCTACCTCTTCATAGTAAATAAATTTAGCACACACTTGTCAATGAGGTTGGCGCGACAGCCACTCCACTTAGTTGTTTCTCGAAGCGGCTTGAATATTAATAGTCGACTTGTATGTATTTTCCTAACACAAATGTTTGCTATGAAAATTAACCTTTTAGCAAGAGTACAGACGTGCAGGGGAATTGACAAACGAAAAGAGCCTATGAGAGAACAAATAGATGCCAACATAAACAAAAGGTTAAATTAATCAAGCTGGCATGTGGCAAGTTTACCGCTAACACCCGTTAGCCAAGAATCAAGAGCAAAATAACCAAGCCAATTTCATAGCCGATGCAGGAAACCATCCCAGTCAGCTTTGAAGAAATTTACTCAAACGCATGCATAAATTTGCCTAGTCACCAAATTGTCTGCATAAATAACAGCAAAAATAAACAATGAAAAACAACAACAAAAAGAAGAATAACGAAAGCAACAGTAAAGCAAACATTTTCAAATAAATATGTGGAAACAATCAAGCATAAGACAGGGTACATGTGTACGTGTATATGCGTGAGTATATATGCGTGTATATGTATGTGTTATATATATTACGTGTATATGTATGTGTTATATACGTGTATATGTATGTGTTATATACGAGCTTATGTATATGCATATGCATATAAATATGTATCTAAGCGCCCCACGGTGAAAGAGCTTCGGTTTTGTGTGTACGCAATCCAACAAATCATGCATTCAGAAATATATGACAACTATTTTACGAGTGGCTAGCAACAATTTTATTCAGATTATATACTTAAGCAGTGGCCATCACAAATTGAGGCATCAAAGCTTGATTATGACATTGCTTGACGCCATAGCCGAGGGAACGAGCCAAACACCGCAGTAGCCCGAGATAGCAATTAACACTGTGGTTAGCATGGGGAGCCTGATGAAAGCTTTAACTTGTGTCAAGTTTTGAAAATCATTAATATTCACATGCATCGCCAGGCATATTCATAATCGTACATTACAGGCAAATATGTGCAAGTATGTAGGTATATGTGTCTTTTTTTTGGTGTACTTTCAAAACTAGATTGAAAAACATACCTATGAGCACAAACTTATGAGCATTACCATTTGTGTTGAAAATAAGTGCAAAAATGGGTAACTGGAGCTCACAAACAGCCATTCATACATCTCAATTTGACTGACATACTAAACGAAATCTTATGCCAGTAAACTTTTCCAACACACTTTCGACCTTTTAATCAACCTGAAAATTCAACGTAGGTGCGGCATCTGTGTGCCTCATGAAATTGCCATTAGCATGCTAGCAGCTGCAAGAACAGCAACAATAGTGAAAGCTAGTGCACATGAAATAGTTTTCACAAAGATACTCGACTATCCTCTTATATGTATGTGCAAATACTCTAGAATATTCTTTTAATGACAGGTCAAAAGTTATTTGTTAGTGAAGTATGAATTTAAGATTATTTAATAAGTAACTTAAGTGTTGTTGCGTGCGGTAGGCGAAGGGCTTGCCCTTCCACTTAATCAATTTGAAAACATCCTAGTAAAATATTTTGACAGTTTGTTGAAATGTGAAAGGAGATAAGATATGAAAACAAATTAGTGCGTATAGATACGTCTAGGTGGCCGTCGGGAAGATAGTTAAGTGTTTACTTCAATGATTACTTAAGATTATTTTAATTGAAAATGTCCATCAATGAAATGACAACTCATTGTTACTTTAATTCTCCATTGACTTTGTATGGAATAGTTTATTATCTTCATGTAAGTATAATACAAGGAATTTAAGTGACGTGTCATGCCTACATATTGAAAATATTCGCAAACAAATGATTTTGGATAATGTAGGAAGTATAAATAGACGAATACACAAAGTGAAGTCCAAAATAAACAATACTGAGCTAGACTAGAAACGATAGGAGCTTTGTTCTGATAACTTCGAGTTTATTTATTCAAAGTAGTACCCTCTGGCCTCGATGCATTTCAAAGCTTATCGAACAAGTGCTTCAGGACATTGGCCGGAATCTCCTTCAGGACGTCGGCGCAAGCCTTTTGAGTGGCCTCTACGGACGTAAATCTTTTTCCTTTCATGGCAAAATGCAATTTTCCGAATGCGTGGAAGTCACAGGTAGTCATATCAGGCTAATACAGTAAGCGATTGATGGTTAAAATACGATTTCTAGTCAAAAAATCAGTCACAAGAGTAGATCGATGAGATGGTGCATTTTCATGCAATAAGCGCCAGGTTCCTTCTTAGTGATATTCAGGGGGAATTCGACGAATGTGATGTAACAAACGCTTCAAAACGCCAATAAGGGAAATTGCATTGTCAGTTTGGCCCTTTTTCACGAACTTCTTTTGGATAATTGCCTTGGAATCGTAAAAACAAATGAACATCGACTTGATTTCTGACTTCTCCAAACGCGATTTTTTGGGTGGTGGCTTGTCTGGGGTCTTCCATTGGGCATTTTGACGCTTAGTTTCAGGTTCATGTTGGAAACATCACATCTCATCACCAGTTACAATGTTTCAAAAGAAGTTCTCGAATTTACTGGCCTCTTTAATAAGGCCTTTCGAATGTAGAATTCTGTGCATTTTTTGGTCCTCAATTAAGTTGCGCGGAATGAAACGTGCACAGACCTTTCGTAAGCCCAAATGATCAATTAAAATGCGATAAATCGATATTTTGGAAATGTTCAACTCCATGAATTCCATGAATTTCAATGATGATATCGGTTAATTTTTGATAAATTTACGAACAATTTCAATAGAGTTTTCGGTTATTACTGATATTCGTCGGCCCGTATATTCATTGATATTTAATACATGTCCTCACAACCATCTCTGAAACGTGCAAATTACTCATGAACTCTGGCACGAGATAGATAGTCATCGTCATACGTTTCTTTCATCAATTCAAAGGTTTCGGTAAACGTTTTACCGATTTTAAAACAAAATTTGATACTAGCTCTTTGTTGGAAACCCATTTTTGTACCGTTGTCCCTGTAGACATAGTAACTTCGCTTCCACTGAACAGGATGTCTCCAAGCTTTCACGGGTAGTCAGCTAGAGATGTAACTTCCAACGCACTAACTCATTAAAAATGTGGCGTCATCAAAAACATTTTATGATGCCAGTCTTGTTTATTTTGAGCTTCATCTTGTAAAATAGTTCGACAAAAATATTTCTTTTTTTAATTCAAGAAAAATTGCATATACACGTAAAATAGTAGGCTTTATACTTGTACATATAGCAATGCTGCCTACGCAGTCTTTCATTTTCTCATCAGTTAAATTTTTTAAGGAACTTCCTACTTTCAAAGGCCAAATTCTCAAAAACAGGTCTTAAGTACTTATGATCACTTTATGACATTAAGAAATTTGACCCACTTTATATTTTATTTCATTAAAGAAAAATTCAACTATATCTTTTACGCTTCGACAAAACAGCAAGAAAAACGAAATAGCATAGGCTCTGGGTATTTCTCCCATATGAAAGGAATTTCAAGTATTCATAATATGAAGAAAATGCATAAAACAAAAACAGTAAAACGAAACAAAAACAGTGAAAATTTGTCTATGACCCCTAGTGATATAGTTATTTATTGCACACGGTGCAGGTAACACATCGAGTGCGACCCCGGGGACCGGTGTTCAACTCTCCCCGTTGCCCACTTCAGTCCCTGGGGACGGTCGTTACACCTTTCATGGAACCGACAGTATTAAACGATAAATATAAGCTGAATAAATGTGGTCAAATATACTTTCTATGAGCTTAATTGAAGCATTCCAAGCAAAAATGAGGCTGGTATTAAGACATGTAACAAAATGTAACAACTGTTTTCCTACATTTTTTAGTTTCTTAGACCCAAATAATTAATATAGCAACCAGAACCATATTTCTGAACTTTACGGACGTAAAGTAACAATTTTTTCTTCCCGAAGTGGAACTTGTTCATTTACTCGCTGCGTCAGTCCATTTTCTCATTGTCCTCGCATCCAATTCCGTAAGTAATATTTTTTGTTTGCGCCGTGCTCAACGTCTTAATCTTGCTACTTAATCACTTAATAAGAAATTTATAGATCTTATCTCTAGAAAACCATTATATCCATGAATAATATATCAATAACCGCCAAAGTCCAAAATCATTCTTTTGAGAAGAAGCACTTTATATATCTGTAAATTATATAGAAGCTAACTATATCAAGCCAATAGGTTTTTATCTACAATATAATTTTTTTTTAATATTTGAGAGCGTTAGAGGTTTCACGCTGATATAGAGCCGTGTTGTTGAAATACGTTGGCATATATAGGGTCCGCCATCTATCGTTACGGATTTGAACTAGGTATTATTTGAAGAATGTGTATACGCTCAAAGAACGCTGGGAAATATTGCGACATTACTTTGAAAATCATGGTATTGTTGCAGAATGTGTACGAAAATTACATACGGCAATGGGAAGAAGAAAAGCAGCAAATGAAGCGTATGTGCGTTACTTTGCGAAAAAAGTAAGAGAAACTGCGTTGCTTATTGACAAACCAACGCGTAACCGACCAAAAACCGTGCGTACACGTGAAAATATTGCTGCTGTGGCCGAGAGTGTTCGTGAGTCACCTCTTTTGGTTGGTTGGGGCAGTGTTGTTGCTCTTTGGGCCTAACCTCTATTGGTACTCTCGGCGATTCTAAACGGATGCACTTTGCTATTTGCTGCGGCGAATTGGGCGCATCCCACCCGCCATTGGCAGCCATGCGGGCTCTCTTTGCTTGTTTTTTGCGATCGTTTTCCATTGTATTGGTTTGTGTGTTTTGATTGGTGTGCACAGTGAGTGGCCTAGATATGCTGTGCATGTCTAGTGCTTTCTGATACTGTCTCTCTATTGCACTCACCAAGTCTTTCATTGGAGTGTTGATATGCCTCTGCACTTCCATCATAGAAATGAGCTCTTTTGTTTTTTCTCCCATCACACGTAGCGGCTCCCCGTCTGATTCTCGCTTTGTCGCTTGCAATTTCCTCTCCCTTTTGCTGTTGCGTGTGGCTTTTTTTATGCCTGGAGTTTAATGCTCGCATTGGTGCTTTTCAGCGCGCTCTTGTTCAGGAGTGAGTATTTATTTTTTCGCAGGTGAGCGAGCGATTCACCTGCGTAGCTGTCTGAGCAGTTGTGCAGATGCTAATCAGCTATTCTCTCTCTTCCCACCAACACTTTGCGCCATTCCATATGTGTATTTCTTTGGTTATATTTGTTTATTTATTTCCAATTAATAATATTAAGTACTACAATAAACAAGAGTATTACTATAGTAATGATGAGTCGTGCATGTCCCTAGATGAGCTCTCAAATACCTATCATATGTTTTTCGAACTGGGGATCACTGTAACTTAAAAACCGCTTGAAAGATTTCAATAAAATTTATATTGAAAAACATAAAAAACTTGTGCCTGATCGAAGGACAATTAATTTTTTACTCGAAAATCTGAAAAATATTTCCTGCGGCCGCCAATATTGAAAAACAGCTTCGATTTTTCAGCTCCGATTGATTTTAGATGAATCTCCAACGACTTGTGATGATCACCGCAAGGGACTTCTACAGAAACGGGCTCCACACAAACCAAGATAGCTTTTTAATTTATTTTTGTTTTTTTTTTGAAATTTTGCTAAAGTCAAGTCGAAGCATAATGTATTAATGCTATGTTTTTATTTTTGTAAAATAAGGCAACTGACTAGCAAAAAATAAAATGATTGAAAATCATAATTTTTTCTGGCCGCTGACTACCGCTTACCTCTTAAGAAAGGAGATTAAATGCTAACGGCCAGCAACTATTTTATACTAAATTTAGTTAAAACGTAATTATTCCCATGGGAATTCAATAGTGATTCTCAAAGCGTTGGCGGCAAAGGCAAATATTAATTTGAAATAATTAAAAATAGGTGTCTGATTTTTTATACAAACAAAAAATTTTGCAACTGTTTAATGCAATCAGGAACTTTTATTTGAACCACCCTAATTCATATATAACTATATCAAGGCAATAGGTTTTTATCTAGAATCTTCTTTTTTATATCATATTTGAGAGGGTTAGAGGTTTCACGCTGATATAGAGCTGTGTTGTTGAAATACGTTGGCATATATTATATATGAATAACTGAAATTCTTAAATCCACATATGCGGTTATTGATTGTGAATACATTATCTCATGGTAGTATATATTTTACTCCATAATCAATGCCATTCATGCTATTTGTAGACGTACAATTATATTGAGAATAGAAAAAGAAAACCAGTTCAAGTGTTGCTTGCAACTACGATTAATACGGACATAGTATTTAACCAGATCTAATGAAAATGGTCATCTTAAAGTTAACGTACAGTTTTCTGAATGATCAACACTTTTTTGAAGTCTCAATACCACGCTTTTTCCGGCGCCTTAACTCAGCTTCAGACTCTGATTTTTTCACCGCTCCACACTTACAGCTAACGCTAATGAGTTCATGCGCAATAAAGCAAATAGAATTTCTGAATGGACGCATTCTTCAATTTTGCATGCACTCACAGTACCTTTTGTGCCAGTTTTGCTGTGCTTCACTCTCTATGCACAAATAAGAGGCTTACCCTTTTATATTCCAACAGCGTACTAAATGTAGGTATGTGCTTGTGCTTATGCATGTGTATGCTTTATCATACCAGAATGGAGACCCAAAGCTATTGAGTTTCACATGTATGGAAATGAATGCCGCTCGATTCCAATATTTCAAACAATCGAACGTTTATCAAAATTGCGCACCTCTTGTCTCTTCTGTGTTAAATGCAACTGTCGGACAACTGATCAAATTGCTGACCATAAAACGTAAATGAATGTATTCTGTAAAGAACTACTCAAATACCTCAAATACATGCATAACGTAGAAGAAAGGGCGACCTTTTTTTTTGTATACCACACTTTCAGGACAATTTCTTTGTGCTCACAGCTGTGCATTGTGATGATTTTATTATTTTTTTTGTGAGTTTTCTTGAGCAAATCATTACAAATATTGTTGCAAGTATTTCACTTACATTTTTTAAAAGGAGAAAGGAAAGATTTCTATTTATAGTTAAAAAATCAGGCAGAAGCAAAAAAGTAGCGTATAACTGCTTCACAAGGGAACGGGACCGGTGTTCATGCTATGCCTTCAGCACCTCAAAATGTGACAAATCTACACATTTGTGGATCATTGGAACATGTGCCGTACTTTTTTCTCTTTTGCCAGTGCATTGCAAAGAATTCCGCCGAACTATTCCGTACACAGTTTTTTATTATTTTACTTTTGTTTTTTTAATTTTCATTAATGCTCTCGCCACATTTTAAATGGTGTTTTCGGGGTGTTTATTTAAAAGCGTGTATAACGGAAACGAAAAAGTATTTTTTACTCTTGTTTTGAGTATTTTATTTTTGGGTCTATTATTAAAAAATAAAAAAAATTTTTAGTAATACGAGGTTCGTTCAAAATGTTTCCAACCTTCAAGAAATGGTTTTCACATGGACAATGGGCACATTCATAACCGGTTCTACTAAACCGATTTTGAAGAAATAAAATTTAAATGACGTAGACTTGATGTCGTTATCGTATGAACTACGATTATTCGAAAAAAAAATTTTAATATTTTTTTCGGACCTTTGAAGTCAAAAAAAGGGTCAAAAACAGTTCTTAATTTTTGAATATCCGCCGTGTTTTAAAACTCAATTCACAGTTCACAGAATAAAGACATTCAACAAGAAACTTTTTGTCTTTTTGATTTCAGACACCTGTGAGTCCTCAAGGCTTTAATATTTTATAAAAATTTAGTTCATTAAGGAAAAATTGTCTCGTAAACCAAACTAGAAAACTTCATATTAAAAAATTTATAAAAGCTTCAAAATTATCATCAAAATTTCAAACTTTTTAATCAGAATTTTTCACAAAACTTTGCGCAGCTAGTAGCATAGCTCATTAAATCCTGAATTCGAAGTGTAGCTGTATCGCAAAGTTTGACATTTTTCGGCTTTTACGTACTCAGAATGTTTTGAAATACCAGCGCTATTTGTGTTGTTTACAGTAACTTAAAAGATTCATCTCGGTACAAAAATGGAATTAAATCGTGAACATTTTCGTGCGATTATTTTTTACAACTTTCGACGTGGATTAACTCAGCAACATTGGATGGATGAACTTAATTCATTTTTTGGCGATGAAGCTCCATCAAGGACCAGTGTTTATCGATGGTATGGTGAATTCAATCGTGGTCGTAGTTCACTTCAAGACGAATTTCGTGAAGGTCGTCCAAAATCAGTTGTTGTTCCGAAAACCATTGATGCTGTGCGCGAACTAATATTGCAAGATCGTCATGTGACCTATCGTGAGATTGAGACAATCCTGGGCATTAGTGGGACCAGCATACATTCAATATTGCATAAGCATTTGACTGTCAAAAAAATTTGTTCGCGTTGGATCCCACACAATTTGTCAATCGTTCAAAAAAGGCTCGTGTCGATTGGTCGAATGAAATGCTCAAAAAATACGATCGCGGGGCTCCGAAATACGTCTATGACATCGTGACAAGTGATGAATCATGGATTTACGCGTATGAGCCCGAAAGTAAACAGCAGTCGACTGTATGGGTGTTTCAAGATGAGCCAAATCCAACAAATTCAGAATGCATGTTTTGGAGGTACCTCATTCAGAGTGGCAAAAGTGTTCCGATAATTGGTTCAAACGCATGCAAAAGTGTTTAGATCTTCATGGAGAATATTTTGACAAACAGTAAAGTGATTTTCGATGATTAAAATTTATTTTTGTTCTCTAATACCGACATATAAAAGGCACCCCTCGTACTAGGAAAATTCTCGATTTTTTACTAAAAAGAAATTGCAGAAAAAAAAATAAACGACATAGGCACATTTATCAAAACAAGATGGCTCGACTAATAAAAATCAGTGGTTCTACAAGTGGCGTATCAAAATGGCATCTTTCGTGCTAATTAGTTATAGGCTGCATCACTCAGACAACACTTCCACCACCATTAAGCTGCATACCATAAACTCTAGTTAATATTTTGATTAAAAAGTATGAAGTTTCTATGAAAATTTGTTGAAATACAAAGTCGTATATAAGAGCGCTGCTTTAGAAATTTTCACGAGCTTAGCAGGACTAAGGTTCTAGGGATCTTGTAATCGAAATACAATTACATTGATGTAGTCAGGGAGGAGCAATCTTTAATTTGAATTCAATTTGTATGATCAACTCTAAAGGTTTTTTATGCATTCACGTTCAGATAATAGGCAATTTTATTTATTTAAGAGCCCTAGGTGACGGTGGTTACCCTTCGCCTTAAGAGCCCACTCACGCCAGCAGAACCATTGCGATTGGAAAATAAAAGGATTTGCATTGCCCAAGCAAGATTCAACGGTATATAAAAAGTCTTTGTTTGCGAAAAAATGTTTTATTTCGGTGGTATTTTGCGAACGCAAATAACTTTATGAGAGAAAATTGATAGAAAACATTTTGTTATAAGATTACGATGACTAATATTTTAGTGAAAACAAAAAGGCTAAAGGCTATTCATAAGTTATTGCGCTTAAGCTATTAATATGGGAAACAATTTAAAAATTATGAAACTAAAGATTTATTTTTATTACTATGGATACGCAAATTGGTTTTCATAACAAGTTAAGTCTAAATGTATATATATATATATAATTGGCGCGTACACCCTTTATGGGTGTTTGGCCGAGCTCCTCCTCCTATTTGCGGCATGCGTCTTGATGTTGTTCCACAAATGGAACAGCTTCAAGCCGACTCCGAACGGCAAATATTCTTATGAGGAGCTTTTTCATGACAGAAATACACTCCGAGGTTTGCCATTGCCTGCCGAGGGGCAATCGCTATTAGAACAATGTTTTTTTTTTTTTAATTTTAGTGTATCACCGCGATTCGAACCGACGTTCTCTCTGTGAATTCCGAATGGTACAGTAGCCGCCTTTGATTACTTTTTGTAATAAATCTGGCCGTATGGCATCAACGGTGGTTTGAATATTGGAATAAATTGATTGATAATTGCGTTGTATTACAAGTTGCGCCTTGTCTTGTTGGAGCTAAATATCGTCGATGTTGAGCTAATTAATTTTTGGAAACAAAAATTCAGTCAACGGGGCTCGATAGCACCCTTCGGTCACCGTAACGGTAGTTACTTCTTCTTTTCACAAGAAATAAGGATCGATGATGCCGCCAGTCTTTGTAAACTTCGCTAACAGATTGGTATTATTTTCAAAGTAAATTTCCATAATTTGGAAGCATTGGGGCGGCCAAACCTTACTGAACAGAAATACCAACACAGTTTGCCATTCTCAGCTGTCAAACAGCAGTTATCGATATCGATTGCTCTCATACTCGTATATTTAAAAAAAACATCAGATACAAGGTGGCACCCAATTAATCACCATATCCGAAGATTTATAATTTTTGTAAGTGGCGTCGTACGTTTAATCATATTTAACACTTGTGAACAAGATAGCTGTAGTACACAAACAAGTTATAGAAAACACTTAGATGATTAATTTTGGCATCAATTGGTGCTTACATTAATTGTTAGTTGTTTGGCCGCACTTCTGCTCCAATATATGTCAGGAGTGACCACTTGCGAACGTTTTAATTGCCTCGCACTGCTGATGAAGTCCATCCACTTTTTAAAGCTAAAACAGTAACGTAAAGTGAAAGATGTAAAATCGTGTATGCAGTTACGTACCACATTTGATAGGAATACTTGTATGTTTAGAATGCAGATACTTTGTCACATACTAATTGACAAGCAAAGGCGTTGTTCAATTCGTTGTCACACAAAACAATAAATACTTAACAAAGAAAGGAGTATAACTTTATCCGAGTAGAATTCCTATAGAAACGTCAAGACAAAAACCCTCAATTTAGCTGATGTGAAGCAATATCGAATAGCTGCCAGCAACAATTCAATAACAGCTTACATAACTTCTAAGATTCTCCGTTTTTTTCTTATTGTCATCAACAGCAAAATTCCTGTCACATTTTGTCAATAAAACATGAATTTCAGTTTTATGAGTGGCAACGCTTGGCTATCAAAAATATGACCATTACGTTCACACATGTGAGTACACAAGTATTTGAGCAGCAATATATGAAACGGACTTCCATTAAAGTATGCAACCTGCCGCACTTACACATCCATATAACAGTAAAAATAAAACAATTACTGGGCATACACGCAACTGTGATTGTTTTCATGATGTAATATACAAAAACACACTAATATGTTTGTGTGTGTGTTATTGCGTGATACACTCCGGCACATATATATTACATATGTACATAAAAACGTTCATATATTTACAAGTAATATTTTTGTGACTTCCACGACAGCTGCTGTTACATGTTTCGTTTTTTCATTTTTGTTCCTTTTATGCTCTTCTTCTTTCGCTGGCATGCATGCAAGTCCAAGTCGACAAGCTTCTGCTGGCCAAACAACAAGTTGCATGCTGTACGCTGTACACTAGCTCTAACTTTCACATAAACTCTGAAGCACTAAAAAGTGAGTAAGTTGTTGTAAAAATATCAAGAAATCTTTTGAAGTCTGCTTTTTAGACTTTTCACTTACGCTCTGTGGCTTATTTCATAATCTTTAGAACAAACTTTTTTTCTAAACTTTCACCCAAGCATACACTTATGCACATAGGAATAGCAGTGTGACATATAAGAGAGTTTTGACTATTCATATATTACTATTAACATTTTTATTATTTTCTTTTATTATTTTTTGAAATTTTAAAAATAGAATTTCAGAAGTCCCCCAGCAAAAAAAAATTGGCGAAAAATCAAAGTGACTTTTAAACAACTTCTTAACTTCAGAATACAATAAGCTATAAAAATGCATAGTCGAAATCGTTGGAAGGATTCTGATTAAAAAGTTTCATATTGTTATAAATATTTGTTATAGTTTTTAAAATTTTGGGCAAAGTTTGAAACTTTTATTTATATGGTTTTAGTTGTAGTAAATGCAAACTATATTTTGATAAAAAAAACTAACCAAAAGGTAAATTAATAATCAGAAATTTGAACTATGTGTATCGCGCTGCTATTATTATGAACACAGATGTACCTACACACTTTTGCTAGTGGGTTGCATATTATGCAACTCTAATATAATGTTGCTCATACGCAGTGTGTGGTTCGAACAAAGATAAGGAATTATTACTACAATAAAAAGAAATCAGTACAGTTATAACAACATCAAAGTTATAAATTCGCATATGTTGTTCAATATTCGAAATAATTAGGAAAATATTAAAACTTTAAATAAGCTAATATCGCTCCATGCCGGAGAACGTTGACGGTAAAGCAGTTTTTTCCTCTATTCGGAAGAAATCAGCTTCGATAATGTCGTCTTGGCATAAATCTCACAAAACAATCAATACTTCAAGATGTTTTGACAATTGATCAAGCATTCGTAAATTGGGTCTGCTCCAATAATGGTAATTTTGCTTGTTGATATAACCGCTGAAAGAAAAGTTAGAGATGAAAATTTTTTGGCCGAAAGTTGAATCTCCGGCCAATATTTCGAATAAGTCTAACTAGCGAAGTCGTGCAGTTATTTATGTTTGTCCGGCTTCTGTTCTTACACCAGCATAATTTTGTTTAAAAGAAGACCCCTTTTGGGTATTTGGCTAAGCTCCTCCTTCTATTTGTGGCGTGCGGCTTGATGTTTTTCCACAAATCGAATCCATCCGGCGGAATAGCTCGGAGTTTCTGGACCCATATACATTAAAATTGCCTCTATTATTTGTAGGCCTTATCATCAATTCTCAATCAACTTACTTACTTACTTATGTGGCGTTACAACCGCGTGCCGGTTTTGGCCGAATCGAAAATTGCGCGCCGGTTGTCCTGCGGTCTGCCCTGCGCTCGTTGGTGCCAGTTGGAAATCTCGAGTGAAGACAAGTCCTCCAGCACTTGTTCTTTCCAACGGAGATGTTTTCTTCCTCTTCCACGCCTTAATTTTTGAGGTACAGTGTGGTAAATCCGCCTTGAAGGAGCGTCTTCTTTCATACGGGTGGCAGGGCCAAGCCAGCGTAGCCGCTGTATTTTTACATGCTTAACTATGTCCATGTCTCTTAATAGCTCATACAGCCCGCTTTTCCACCGTACGCGGTACCTCTCACTAACGTGGAGGGGTCAAAGATATTACATAGAATTTTTTTTCTCGAAGGATCTCTAAACTTGTTCATCCGCTGTTGATATCGTCCATGCTTCTGCGCCATATATTAGGAAGGGAATCATGAGCGTTTACGACAGTGTCTATTTAATCCTTTGAGAGAGAGCTCTACTTTTCAGTGGCCTAGTGAGCCCAAAGCAACACCTGTTAGCAAAAATTATTCTCCGTTTCTTCTGCAGGCTAACGTCATTTCTGTTATTAATACTGGTCCCAAGGTAGACAAAGTCCATCACAACTTCAAATTGTTGGTTGTCACCACTGACATATTGTCCCAGACGCGAAGACTCCCTGTTTGTTGGCAGCAGGTACTTTGTTTTACTCTCATGGTTGGTTTCGTCGATGTCATTGGCATATGCTAGATAGTACCAGTGCGGCTCAGTTCGGCAGCGCGAAAGATTTTTTCCGTCAAGAGGTTTAGAAAGTCACAAGATAGAGAATCGCCTTGTTCGAAACCTCCCTTGGTATCGAACAACTCGGAGAGATTACTTCCAATTCTGACGGCGCTTGTGGTAGCGCGTAACGTCACCTTACACAGCCGTATTAGTTTTGCAGAGATACCAAACTCAGACATAGCGTCCTAGATGTGATTTCTATCTGTACTATCAAAGGCGGCTTTGAAAATAACGAAGAGCCGGTCGAGTTGTTTTTCGTGGTTTTTTCCAGGATTTCACGAATTGTGAAAATCTGGTCTATGGTGCATTTACCAGGTCTGAAACCGCACTGATAGAGCCCAATCAGTTCGTTGATGATGGACTTCATTCTCTCACAAAATACGCTCGACATGACCTTGTATGCGATATTAAGCAGGCTTATCCCGCGGTAATTTGGGCATATTGGAGGATCACCCTTCTTCTGTATTGGACACACCACACTAAGGTTCCATTTGCTTTGCATACTCTCATTCGACCATATCCTGCAAAGGACCTCAAGCATTGTATAGCTCGACGGGAAGTCCGTCTGCTCCAGCGGCTTTGTTGTTTTTGAGTCGCCTAATGGATGTTCGCTCTTTATCTAGGTCGGGTGGAGGCACGATGATTCCATCGTCAGCGACTGGGGTATCGGTGTCTAATTTCCCATCTACGCTGCTACATCCACTATTTAGCTACTGGGGAGGTGATTCCTCTATAACCTAAGAGTGTCTTGGTCATCCGTCACCATATCGTTGTTTTTTGTTTTTGCAGGAGCTGGTTCCGGTCTTAAAACCTTTGGTCTGCGAGTTAAGCTGCGAAGTTTCTAGCTATCTCTTGTGGACGCAACGCTTGGCACGCCTTTCTTACTTCACATAGGCATGTGTGAAACTTGGTTGCGACAAGGTAATGATCGAAGTCGATGTTGGTTCCCCGGATTGTGCGTACGACTAGCACACTGGAGCAGTGCGTCTATCATAATATGGTCAACCTGCGGACTCGTTAATTGATCTGGGGATAGCCACGTTTCTTTGTGGATGTCTCGATGCTGGAATCTGGTGCTACTTACTACCATGGCTAAATTTCCCAGAGGCTAAATTTTCCGATGGTTGAGCCAAAGACATCTTCCTTGCCCACTCTAGCATTAAAATCGTCAAGTACGATTTTGATATCGTGGCGAAGCAGTGGTCCTAAACTTCTTCTAGTCTTTCGTAGAAGCGTTCTTTGAACTCACCGTCCTTCTCGTTCGTCGGGGCGTGCATTTACAGGTTGTATAGTCTAACTTTTATCCGGAGTATGGAGAGTCTTTCGTGCACTGACTTGAACTGGGAGACAAGGAGGATTGAGTCAAAATTCAAAAGATGTTTCTTAAGTATACTTTGCGGTCTTTATGATTTCCATCTATTTCCATTTTAAATCTTAAACCTCTAGAAAGTAGAAGACCTGTTCTCTTTTCAACTTTTGTATGGGGCATTATAAATTGAGAGTTTGAATGTGCTTCCTTTTTTGAAAAAATTAGCATTAAGATTCCAAGAGGATAACTTCGAAATTCACATTTCCTTTTTATGGGAGTAACAAAATAAATTATGCCTGAGTTCAACCAGATTTCAATTCTCATCCAACTTGGTTTTTCTTTTTTAATAATGATTTCATTAACCTTCTGAAATCTTGATTATAATCTTATTAAATTTTCTTTAGTAAGAATTTGTTGCTTATAGACTTTATAAATAAATAAATAATTGGGCAACTGTAGGTTAAGCCGACTCAGAACGGCAGATAGTTTTAAGAGGAGCTTTTTATGAGAGAAATACACTCAGAGGTTTGCCATTGTCCGCCGAGGACCGACCGCTATTAGAAACAAGTTTTTATTCGGCGTTTCACAGAGATTTGAGCCTACATCTTCCGAATGGCAGTCACGCACCAACCCATTCGGCAATGTTACCCGCCCGTATACAATCGCAATATAAATCCGGTTCACTCACTGATCCATTTGCCAATTTCTAGGTACTCTTCAATACTGGCATCTGCAACAGCCGAGCTTTCTTCACTTTCTACTAGCATCTGCCTGCAGAGGAATGTAATCACGCTCAAACTTTCCACAGTGTGGCACTTTGCCTGGAACTGAAGTCATAATGGCACCGACCTCACGATGCCAATCACATTGCGCACTTACAACTGAGCCGAAATGTCAATAAAATTTTTAATAACTTCAACACGTTCGGCAAACAAGAAGTGGTAGGCCTTACTGAATGTTTTGACAGAATTGTGCTTTTGGTATCTTTGATAGCTGCTGAAATATAACAACGCCTTTCTCTTCGGTTGCTGTTTGATGCACCAGCGACAGCAAATCAATTTTTCGTAGTTATTGAGAGTCGATGGTATGCGATGATGGCATACACTTCTCACTTTATAAAATAGTTTTTGAAGTGAAAACTTCTTTAGAATCGTTGGGAGTGATTTGAGGAAAAGTGAAACGAAAAAAGCGACCTACTTGGCTACGAAGCGTTATATTATATGTTGATATAAAAGTAGCGACGAACTAAATAAAAATAACTTTTATTTTTTCTTGTGATTCGAACCGAGGATTTTGGATCGGAAGCTCACATTGCTAGTCGCTCGGCTACCGCGCCATGCTGTCGTTGTTGGCCTAAAAGTTATTTAGTTACGAAGCGTTATATTATATGTTGATATAAATAATTTTTGTGAGCGTGTAATTCTCAAAAGGGTTTATTAGGTTTATTATTTAAAATGTATTGACTAGGTAGTGTGGTTATCAGCTTAACATCTGATAGATCCTCCATCGGAGGACAACAAATGTTAAACTAATTTTTGGAAATGGGCGGAGTGTTTTAGGGGCGGCTTGCTCCTTCTCTGCCACGGGCTGACCCGGTATTGCATTACCGCCGGGATTTCAGCTTTGAATAAATACAAGAAAAAATATACTAATACATTTAGCTTTGGTGGGAAGAGCCATAAATTTTTATGTGAATACATGTAGACGAAAATGGAATTTTTTTTTTTTGAAATTTACATTGTAGGACATTTCTGATTATTTATTGAAAACAGTTTTTTGGCTTTTCTATTTTTGGTTTAGATACTGAAAGTCAGTTTAAGTGAATCGGTATAAATATTTCGTACATTAATTTTTGAAGTGAAAACTTCTTTAGAATCGTTGGGAGTGATTTGGGAAAAAGTGAAACGCATTACAACATATAAACGTAGCGACGAACTAAATAACTTTTAGGCCAGCACTGACAGTATGGCGCGATAGCCGAGCGGCTAGCAATGTGAGCTTCCGATCCAAAATTCTTAGTTCGAATCACAAGAAATAAAATTTTTTTTTTTTTGAAATTTGCATTGTAGGACATTTCTGATTATTTATTGAAAACAGTTTTTTGGCTTTTCTATTTTTGGTTTAGATACTGAAAGTCAGTTTAAGTGAATCGGTATAAATATTTCGTACATTAATTTTTTTTTTGTGAGCGTGTAATTCTCAAAAGGTTTATTAGGTTTATTATTTAAAATGTATTGACTAGGTAGTGTGGTTATCAGCTTAACATCTGATAGATCCTCCATCGGAGGACAACAAATGTTAAACTAATTTTTGGAAATGGGCGGAGTGTTTTAGGGGCGGCTTGCTCCTTCTCTGCCACGGGTTGACCCGGTATTACATTACCGCCGGGATTTCAGTCTTGAATAAATACAAGAAAAAATGTACTAATACATTTAGCTTTGGTGGGAAGAGGCATAAATTTTTATATGAATACAAGTGGACGAAAATGGAAGAAATTTGTAAGTCTGTTTCTTCGGTCCGTTTGGGTATTTTTTTTTTGACAACATCGAAACCAAAGCATTTGTATCATATTTTATCTATCATAAGCCACTCGTATCATTTCGCACCCTAAATACAAAAGGGTCACAACTCAAAATTTTCCAAAACTGAGTTTTTTGCATAAATTAATTCAGAGTACACATTTCTAACTGCTGCAAATATTTCGTTCACATAACTATCTTCTTTAACTGGAAAAATACAGTTATGTCTATTTTTATGTCAAGTGTGTTGCTTTTGCACGATCAATTAAAGAGAATTATTTTTAGTTGCGTTAATGGGCTCAAGAACAGCTGATTACTTTTATTACACATAAAGAGTTTTATTTTGAGTTCTGCCTCTATAACTGTAAAAAGTGATAAATTTCGTGGTATATTATTTTGCATTGTGCCTCTTTAGTTGTGAAAAGTGAGTTCAATTAGGTTAGGGAACTTATAAAATTAAAACATTTCATCAGTTAAAAAGGCACAACTTAAGAAAATATCACTACTTAATCGAAAAAATTTCAGTTAAAGAGTCATAAATCAAAATTTTGTTTTATTTTCGCAAACATAAAATAAAATTGAGAAAAATATAGTAGAACCTTCTTCAATGTTGTATATTTTCATGATGGAACAATATTTTCTTTAAATATTACAATAATTTTTACATAAAACGTTTTTCGTCTCTCCTGAAAATCTTGGTATTTTGAGTTGTGACCCTTTTGTATTTAGGGTGCGATTTGTTGAAATTGAAAACATTGAGGATGAATAATGATAAAATGAAGAAAATAAAATATGAACTTTATAGCAATATTATAATGAACCTATAATTATCCCGCTCCTAATGCTGCTTTCGTCTTATTCTCTCTCAGTTTGTTTTACGGAAGGTTTCACTTCTATCAAGTCTAACCGTTAGACTGGTATTTTTTTTTTTCTTCACACGTTTTCACCAGCATTGAGAAAATACCCTTTCGATTCGTACTAATAGGGCCTAGGATGGCTGTCAGTAGTTGCTACAATTTCAACGCGCCGACGGAAAGTGCGAAAAAGATAACACATACATCACATTTTTTCCATTCAAACCTGAAACAAATAGTAGCACATACGTCATGCACACATGCTGGCCGAATCACCTAAGCCAATCTCCTTTTTGATTCACTTCTGTTACACTACTATGATGTCTTTTCAAATAAATGTATTTGGAGTTGTTCCAGCAACTGCTGTAACTCATTGTTTTAGCTTATATTTGCTCTATTTTAATGATATGTACTTATATTAAATTAAGGGTAAAGGATACTTCCAACCGTTGCAGTCGTATATGGAGTATTGTACGTATAATTCCTGCAGTCCAGCTAACTAGTTCTGAACTAGTTACGAGTGCTACCACTTTGCATAGTAGCAGAAATAATTAAAGATTGGGCAAACCTCCAAGTGTAAATCATAAAAAATGTCTACGGTTCGGAGTCGGCTTAAAACTGTAGATTACTCCATTTGTGGAACAATAGCAAGACCCACGCCGCAAATAGGAGGAGGTGCTAGGCCAAACACCCAAAAAGCCGCAAAATTAAATTTTTTTTCAGTTTACTTATTATACTCAGGCCTGCAAATAAACCAATTTTCCGAAATATTTAGTACCATGACATGTTATTTTTTTGGGTGGTTGGCCGAGCTTCTCCTCCTATTTGTGGCGTACGTCTTGCTGTTGTTCCTCAAATGGAGTAATCTACAGTTTTAAGCCTACTCCGAATGGCAGACATTTATTATGAGGAGCTCTTTCATGGCAGAAATACACTCGGAGGTTTGCAATTGCCTGCCGATGGCTTTTTTCTTAGACCTAGAAAATATAGTTAAAGGATATATTTCTCTGTCCGTGTTTAAGTATCAGGTCGATTAAGCTATGTGAATTATACATCCATTTTAAACTTTTCCTTTTAATTTGCGTCATTCATCCATTTTAGCTTCCTTTACTCTACATAACCGCATGAGCCTACCAAAAACCAACTCCACAGAAAACCTTACTGTAGCCGTCATAAGCATCGCACACTTCACGCCTAATATAAGAAAATTTCTTTTACAAAAGTTGAGTAAATTCTGAAATTTTGTGTCAGTTTAGAGAGTTTACTTATACATTCGTTTGTTTCCACTTTTTCCGTAGCATTTTTGACTTTCGCATATACAGGGTTTGATTGAAAAGTAATGAGCCTTATTTTTTTTTAAGCAGTTTTATTAAACCTTTTGGCTTATACAACGAATATTCTTCAAAATAGAAACCTTGAGCGTCAATACACCGGTGGTAGCGGTCCTTTCACTGCAGGAAACATTTTTTAAACTCATCCGCCGGAATCACGTTCAATTCGGCTGTCACAGTTTTTTGGGTCGCCTCGATGGAGTCGAAACGCCTCCACTTCAGCTTTCTTTTCAGGCGCGTGAACAAGAAGAAGTCCGGAGGGGACAGGTCTGGGCTGTAGGGAGGGTGGGGAAGCACCGAAACCCCCATCTTAGCCAATGTAGAGGTGCAGAGGAAGGCAATGTGCGCCGGCGCATTGTCGTGATGAATGGTCCAATTGTTGACGAGGTCTGGGCGACGCGATTTTTCAGCCGAAGGAGCACTTCTTTGTAAAATGCCGCGTTTACAGTGCTTCCTGGAGGTACAAACTCCTTGTGGATGATACCTCGAGAGTCGAAAAAGATGATCAGCATGGTTCTATACGTCCTCCCGGCCTTCCTTGAACGACTTGTGCCACCGTTTTACCTGGGCACTGGACAGAGATCGGTCCTCGTGAGCCTCCTTGAGTAGCCAAATGGTTTTGGTACTCGTTTTGTTTAGCATTACGCAAAATTTGATCGAGTAACAGCTTTCACCCGCGGAGCGATGTTGACTGCACTGCTATTGCCAGCGAACTGGGACCGGTTTCTAGTGGAAGGGGAAGGTCCAACGATCATTTTCCCCCACCAGCCGATTCGGTTGATCGCTTGGCAGACGCTCCGCGCGGGAAGGCTCATTACTTTTTAGTCAAACCCTGTAATTTTCATGCAAAACGTCAATAGCACATCCTAATTCGCACATTGAAATTTTTTTATTCAATTCTCTATATATCCGCTACACGACTATATGACTTCAACATGTGGTTGCTTAATACTGCTTCCGGAAACAAGAAATTATTTCAACTATTCAAAATATAAATATGGTTTAAAAGTTGACCTTCAAGAATATTAGACTGGAAGTGATGAAAAAATTCAATGCCATTTACACATTTTTGTGTTTAATGAACGAAACCTGCTACGGCTTTGTATTCAGATAGTACCTACCAATATGCAGCACAAGCGAGCCAATCTAAGCAAGATGCACAATGGGCACAACAATCAACGAAATGAAAAGAAAACATGCAGGTACCACACAATGCAAGCAGAGAATGGAATAGAAGAAAACAAAAGAAATCAGCCAACTACTACTTACATTGGAACAGTGAAAACAAACTGAATGCGAGACACAATTTTGTTCTAACGAGAGTTGTGTGTACTTTTGGAGGTTTCGTGCTTAATACCAGTGAAGTCTTCTTTTTTTTTTTTAAGAAATAATACACACATTTTTGAGTACACATCCGTTTGTATTACTTCTGAATTTAAAATACCAGATTCAGCTTAACGATCCTATATTTTAGGCTGACCCAAAAAAATTTTTTTCACGAAACCACTTTTTAAATAATCAAACTTCTTTTATAACCAAATAACATGCGACGCGTATTTTTTCTTTTTGAATTTTTTCTCTTTTGCCAACGCTTTGAAAATTGTATTGGAATCTAATGTGAAAATGCACTATACCGTAAATTGGTATAAAATGCTTAGAGATCAATATTATTTACATTCTTCTTTCAACTTCTCTTTACAGGTGTTCAAAAAATGAAACTAAAATAAAACACAACTAATAAATATTTTTATTTTATTAATTAAAAAAAAATATTTACAGTTTTTAGACGAAACTATCATCGGAACTTCTGCAGATGATACCGCTTTACTCGCAGTTGACTTCCCTCCTGATGTGACTTCTCTCAAATTCCAAAAAAGGACTTGATGAAATACCTCAATAGCTCAAAAATTGGAAAATAAAATCCACTGAGACAAAATCTGTTCAAGTTACCTTTATACCCAAGCGAAATAATTGTCAATCCCTTAAACTGAATAACATAATCCCAAAGGGATGTGGCAAAATGTATCGGAATGCCTGTAGACTGCAAGTTTATATGAAAACCGACATTGTTACTTAACCCAAGGTACTTAACCCAATCTCAAAACTCTTTATTGGCTGTCAAATCGCTATTCCAACGTTTCCCTCAAGAACAAGCATTCACTGTACTCAGCTATCCTGAAATCAGTGTGGGCATATGACATACAACTCTGAGCCACCATAGCTAACCCAAACAACGAAGATTCTCAGAATGCATGGAAATGAACCACACTACATCACAAATGTCATGCCAAAATTCACCTTGATTTCAAAGTGCCCACAATAGCAGAAGAAATCAAAAAGCATGCCCCAGCACACAATATAAAACTTCAATCGCACCCAAACCCACTAATTACAGAAATTAACACCAATCTCATCTCCCTTAACAGTCTGAAGAGGAAGTCAACAATAGATTTCGTGTGCTAAAAGCAAAAAGTTGAGGAATGGTTGCACTTCTGGCTGATTTCCATGCATGTCTCGTAGAATATCTTACTTTTAATTATAAATATTATTAAATGTTATTAAGCAGATTCGAATAAATAAAGGAAAAAAACTTTTTTATATAAAGCTATAACACCAAAGATGTCTTTTGTAGTTGACATGGCCTGCAATTTACATTTTCAAACTTTGGGAAAAGTTTGAGGCAAAATCCGGAGAGTACGGCGGATGCTGAAGGACCTGCCATTCGAGCTCTTGGAGTGCGACTTTGCCGACTTGTGAAACATGGGTCTGGCGTTGTCGTGAAGGAGTATGGTTTGACCATGTCGATCAGGTCTTTTCATTCGAATAGCCTTGTTCATTCGCTGCAGCTGGGCAATGTAGAGCTTTTTGTTGACCGTGGCATTCTTTTCGAGCAATTCCCAGTGCACCATGCCTTCCCAGCTCCACCAAACCCATATTGATGCATAGACACCATTTTTCATCTCCCGTGCTAATTCCGTACAAAAAGCGCTGTCTATGAATGCGTGTTGCTCGATAGCGAGCGAAATGCTGAGAAACAATTTGAAAGCGACTTTCTTTGTTCTTTTCATTGCCTCGTTAGGTACCCAGGTTCCCAATTTTTGAGTAAATCCCATTCAATGAAGGTGATTGAGAATCGTTTTATGATCGCAGTTCATTTTTCTACCAATTTACACCTGGTTTGGCGACCGTTCTACGTCAAAAGTGATTGTAGACGCTATTCATCGAATTAAGAAGGCCTTTCGCTGCGGGACTTGTCATCGACGTCAAAATCGCCATTTTTGAACTTTGCAAGCCATTTCCATGTTGTAATCTCACCTATGACACCTTCTTCATACACGTCGCAATTGTTCCAGGCTGCTTCGGCAGATTTTTGTCCTCGATGAAAAGTGAAGTGTCGAAAATGCTGATTTTTGCCTCCTGGGTATTCCAATTCCAAGCCTCAAAACTAGTGAAATATTAAATAACTAAAAAATACAATTAACATAATTTTGTAGCTCAAAGATAGTTCTATCGAATGAATACTTACCCTTTGACAAACAGTAAACAAATCGTTGTAAAATAAGAAATTTTAAAAACGCTATGAATCTATTCGCCACCCAATAGTTTGAAAAAGATACTAAAACACTCACCTCAGCCTACTATTTTTCTTAAAATCATTCCTCATTCCTTTTAATATATTGTATTATGGCTCATTCCTTCATTCTTAGTATTTTCAAAATGATGCAAAATATCACTTGCTCGTTCCGCATTTGTTTCTGAACAGCAAATAGTTTTTTGTGAATTCAGACCTTTTTTTAATGTTCAGAACGTTAACGAATGAGTTTAAAACACTCTGCAAGACAAAAACATAAGGCCTTCAGCAGTTCTATTTAAAAACAACGCATCGGAAAATATTTCCGTGCAACAGTTTAACCCTCTTACTCCTCAATAGATAAACCTTTTTGTCCTCTGCTTTATGAGAATGCAAAAAATACACACAAAAAAGTGATATAGTGGATTAAAATGCACTACAAAAATATTTTCCAAAAAATTGTACTATAAGCCTCTGAATACATCAAAATATATTTAAGGGTTAAGCTCGTTAGTTTGCATTGAAGAAATCGTTTTCTATAAAATTTGAATATCAATATATTTGAGTCCCTCTACAAATTTTTGTCTATTTTATTTCTTTTCAATTCAACTAAATTTTTAAAATAAAATATCAAAATATTTTCTCCTGATTTTCAGAATATTGTTGAAGTTCTCGCACTACTTACGAGGACAAAAGAACTACCTTCTTTATGTTCTTTATTTTAACATGCTTTAAAATATATTGTACTTTTGCTCTTTCTACATATTTTTTTAATCCACCTTTACAATGATCTCATTGAAACGTAACAGGCTGGTATTGGAACCCAGTGTTTGCAATCTCTCAAAGGTGGAGCAACAGATAACGTAACAACATGCCAATGCAGCTGTATACCAAACATGTAAATTGGAAGTCGAAAGCGAAAAGGAAGGAAATAAATCAGAACAAAGACAACGCAGAGAATACCACACAATACGAACGTTGTTGGACAACAAAGAGAATACCAATTTTCCTTACGGGAATTATAGGCCAAATGTTGTTGAGTTGAACAATTTAACCGATGAGTTAAAGCTATTGACTCGCCTGCGAATATATGTATACAGGATGGTCCAAATACAAGTATTTTTTTGAAATCAGTCTCATCGTATCTTCCTGTTTGCATATTTAAGCATCGCATTTGATGTGACTTTCACTGATAGTTAGGGAAATGTAAAAGAAATTACTCGCCAGATGATGCTAAGTATGGAATATTTCTAAAAATCCTTTTTTATGGTGCAACAAACTGCCTCAAACTAATTCATTCATTCAAACTAATATTTACTGCATAGAAATAAATCATCCTTTAACGAATTTACACGCTACTCGCCGCCCCAAAACAGAAAGCTGTAAAATATGTATCGTATTTACGTTTCATCTTGAATAAAATTCAGAACGTTTGCCACTTATCAAGTAAATACTTGTATAAACACGTCTCGGTTAAAAACTTCCAGCTCGGTTCAATATATGTGTTTATTGCAACTTTAGAATGGTCAGTCCACGGTTGATACTGCGCTTGCTTTATGTTGAAACTTTTGTTAGATATTCCCAGGCACCCAAAATTTTAAAAGGTAGAATTCCTCGACATTTGGCTTCACCAATTTATAATAGAATAAAAATAATTATATTAAGATTGCCTTAAGGGGACAGATACCTGTAAAGTTTTGAAAATGAATTTTTTTCATAAAATGTTAATATAATCCTTTAAGAATATGTGAAAAAAATTTTAGAACGTAAATTTAAGTATTTCTTATATTGTAGTTCGTCAACCGTGGTGACTCTATTCTTTGCGTTCGAAAAAATTTTATAATATTCTAATGTACAAATAAACTGTGTGCCAATTCTGAAAAAATTATATTGACTTCTTCAGTTTAAATAATTTTAATGAAAATCAGGGAAGTATGGCTGTTTACAGGTATCTGTCCCCTTAAAGATTGTGAAAGAGTTAATTTTTTAGTGACGAATAACTATCCCAATATATATATATTATAACTAACCCAATAAAACATATATATATGTATATGTATTTGCTACTTATCCTGCTGTAAAATATTGCAAACTTAGGTCTACATTGGGTGTAGTGTTGCCCAAGCAGCGTGTTTGCTCACAAAAGTGTTCGACGAGGCGTATGTTCACATTGGTGACTAGGTTTGTTCATTGGTTGAGGTGCTGCCTGGGTGACAGGCCCCAGATTCAATTAGCACAAAAAATGTCATTTTGGTACTCCAATAGTATAATCATTGCCGGTAGTTAATCAAACCATCTTGATTTCACTATAAATCTGCCTATGCCATCTATTTTCTTTCCTGCAATTTCTACCAAGTTCGTCATTGAGTATTTCCCCTGCATTCTATGTCGTAGAACACCCAGACTTGGGCACTCACACAGATAGTGGAAAACTGTTTCCCTAGAATCTTCTTGATTGCAGCTTCTACATCTATCGTTATACGGCCACCCCATCTTCCTAGCATCGTCTCCGCTAGGTCAATGGCCGATTATTGTTGACGTAATTCTAAAGATGTCTGTTCTTGGCTCGTAAAAACTTGTAGTACTCTGCCCACGTTTCCTTCGCTGTTTTGCAGGTATCGGTATTGGTTGGTTCATCTGTCAACAGCCTACTTCTGGTATTGCAAGAAGATCTCTCTATCGTAGTCGCTTCGCGGACAGCTCACTGCTACCACTTCCTATACTCTAGAGGGAGTGTTGCCGACTCATCAGCTTTCTCATTTCTTCTACGTTCTTCTGTGATTTTTGTCGTGCGCACTAAGGTATTTAATTATTATTTGCATTGTCTGGCAATTTTTGAATTGCTTGATGGAGACTTTATAGCTAAGATGGTTGCTTGACTATTCGTAAAAATACGTGCTTCTGATAGTCTGATGGTTGTGGATGATTCCTGGTTACCTTGCAGGCTACCCTTATCTCGATAATCTCTGCTTGAAAGAGGCTATTCCAATTCGCCAGGCGAAAGGACTTGGAAGATTTGAGGTCTTTCGAATATTGCCGATGCCGCAATCCATCTTGGATCTATTGGTGCAAAAGTGCGGTGGTATCTGCTTTGACTACTAAATTTAACTCCCATTCCTTTCGTTTGGGAAATATTACCTTAAATTCTAGTCTGAAGTCTAGAATAGCGGTAATGAAGTCTGATTGATTGCAGTTTATCTTCCGACTATCAAGAATAGTACTACGACCAAACAGGTTCAGTATGACATTCACTGGCTCTGCTGGACATGACTTCGTAACTCCAGTTATTCCTGCGCAGACTGCTTGTTGTTCGCTATTTAACTGTCCAACGTTGTACTGTTTGTTTAATGCAGGCCGCCATACTAACGCTCCGCATGTCAAAATCGGTCTTACTATGGCGGTGTACATCCAGAGTGCGAGTTTAGGCCTCAATTTCTGCTAATATCTCTTTTGCACGTATAATAAGCTGTATAAGTTTTTTCTACTCGATTTTCTATATTGGGCCCCCAGTTCGAATATAGTACCACGCCTAGATACGTCGCTCTGTCTAAAAGTGGAATTTCAACTATATTGATTGGCGATAGTGTAAACTGTGATATTTTGCTTGCAGCATTAACTGGGTTTTGCTTGGGTGAACTTTAAGACCATTGTTTGTAGCCCATTTAGTTACCTTTCCCAGATCTCCTTATAGGATTTTAGGAGAAAACCTAAAATGTGGAAGTAAATAGGCGCGTTGTTACGCGTACGCGACTACTTTCACTCCCCCTCTGTTAAGTTGTAAAAAAAGTTTGATTAACAATGAGACCCATAAAAGTGGAGAGAGGACCCCACGCTGTGGAGTACCTCTGCTCACAAGTTGGCTGAACGTAAAATCTCCGCTTGATGCTAGAATAATTCTGTTTTGAAGCATACATCGAGGTACCTTCTATGTTAAAGGCGACTATGTTAACCAGCAACATTTTTGCTAGAGATCTGCAAGCCTGCACATTGTGAGGAGGCAAAAAAATCGTCCATTGCACTGTGAAAATCATATTCTGGGGATCAAAATAAGAAACTTTGCCGAAGAAACCAAACCTCTAAAACGAATTCTGATGTCCCCCAATTTTGGTCGAACTTTTAGTGTCTTTTGTGGGGAGGCAAAAAAATTGGCCATTGCTCTGTGAAAATCATATTCTAGGGATCAAAATAAGAAACTTTGCCGAAGGAACCATACCTCTAAAACCAATTCTGATGTCCCCCAATTTGGGTCGAACTTTTTAGTTTCTTTTCTCATGTAAAGGCCAAACATGGTGATATTTTGAAATGATTGTATGGGGAACCCCCAGGGGAGTTCCAGGGGTGTGCCACTGGCATGGGTGGATCGGCCGTCCAAAATTATTGGGGGTCAGTCATACATTTGGACTCGATTGGAGCACTCTAAATGGGTCAAAGTGGGATTTTTCGTTCGACCCAAATTGAGGGACATCAGAATTCGTTTTAGAGGTATGGTTCCTTCGGCAAAGTTTCTTATTTTGATCCCTAGAATACGATTTTCACAGAGCAATGAGCGATTTTTAAATCGACCCGCCCTACTGCACATCATATTCGAAATGCCAATACATTTGCATAGGTTGGCAGTTTGGTCTAATTTGTGGGGTAGTAGAACCGTTAGCAAATTTTTTTTGCGAAAATGCTGCAGGAAACAACATTTTGATTGCTGTACCGTAAGTACTTTTATTTATATGGGTTGAGATTAAAATTCGTGTTATTTTTTGTGGAAGTAATCGTTCGAATTAGTCGACAGTTCAAATGTAGGTGAAAGTGAAATGTAGTGAAGAAACTAGTTCTGCCGGGGAAAGAAAAAGGTCTGGCAGACCAAAAAATGCACATTCTCGTGAGAATATTGCTGCTCTAGCGCAAAGAGTTTGTGAGTAGTATTGCTTAACACCTTCAACATCGATATTTCGATAACCTCAACAATGAGTCATTCATGAATCGACGGTTTAGTCGATTTTACCAGCTGAAGTGTTCATGATAGATATTTAACTGATATCATTTTTGAAATGTAATTGTTAAGAGGCGCAATTTGAACAAAAGTAGTGAAACTTTTCCCTTTATTAAGAAAATGTATCAAATACTGCTGGTAACCCTACGACACAAACCACATAATGATGAGATTGCTCAGTTCAGAACAGAATTTTAAGCGAGCACACGCCTAGAGTTTAAATGGTACTTGTTTCATTTATGATTTTTCAATAAATCCGTGCCGTTTGAATCAGTGTCGTTGATACTCGATCACTATTGCATGTACTTGAGCCACCCTGTACGCATAGCGCCTAAACTACCAACCAGTTAACGATCGTAACGACCGAAATATGTAGCCAGATTTTGGAAGAAAATCTCGTAGAAGAAGAAGCCAAAACACTCCCCCATTTTGTCCATTGGCATTAGCATTATTGTGCCTTGTCGCACACTGCACAGAATGCAAATTGTGCCAAACCTTCTTGCTGCTGCTGTTATTGTGTACGGCTTTGGACTTTAGTTGCTTTCCGTATTTCCTGTTTCTTCCGTTGTTGTGACGATGTCTTACAGGTATATTTACATGAACACACATATACAGCAGCTTTTGTTCATACATAGGTACATAGAGGTATGTATGCACGAATGTTTGAGCTTTGAATATTTCCCATAACTCGATACATACAAGTAGAAAATGGTGCTTGAAAATTTCTGGTATCTAATAAAGCAATCGATTTAAAAGTAAATTTCTGCTAACATTAGGTAAAATCCGTAAGTCAGAAGAGAAGTTAAAATATTGGATTTACGAAAAATAGAAAGAGAAATCAAAAAAAAATTTTAGGTTTTCTAAATAAATTAAAACGCAGAATACTGATACTACTTTTGTGGAATGCCTCCCACTACTCACTACTTCAATTCTTATATAGTTGATATTCCAAAAAAAAAACAAAGCTCTGGACCACCAAAAACTAAGGCTAGTAGGAAGCTTTTCTGGAGATTCAATGGAGCGAAATGGTTAAAAAAGACTTCAGGGATTTGTATATGTCTGGGACTACGTATGGGATATAAAAATATTGCAATACCTTTGTACAAACTACAAGTTGACACAGTCCAATAAGAAAACAACTGAAAAATATTGTAATATTGCAACTATACTCGCCAGCCGAGCTTTACTTTAAACTCTGTATCTCATCAACTATTAGCGAATAACTTAAAAGCTTAATGCTTCCCAACAACTTGAATTCAAGATGCACAGTCACAGTACGATAGACTCTTTGGCTTTTAAAAAGCAAACATCCGTACTTCATAATTTCATGCTGGAGCTCCTCAGTGTTTTCACTACAGATGTCAATAGGTGTCGCAGGTATGTGAAAATGATAACCCCTTCAGGGACACAAGTAATACTTCGAGTATTATCTTTTCCGAGAAACACAAAAGTATTTAGGATAACTCGACACTAATTTATCAACAGACTACTTTTTGTGTAACAAAAAGCCTAAAAGTCCCAATTTAGCCAAACCTTCCCATTACCTCGCCAGGTGGAACACGAAAGAAAACGAACGATGAGAAACCGGACTGCTTTGCTAAACATCTCTCTCAAGTTTCTTAGATGAAACTCGCCAAATGGATTTGCCAGTAAGGAACTGCACATAAAATAAACAAAAGCTGCTATACTCCAGTTAAAATCCAGAAAATCCTCTGGTTACGATTTAACAACAGCAAAACTCTCAAGAAAATTACCAAAACAACCTAAAATATTTCAAACAACTCTTCAATGCAATCATGCTGAAGGATTTGTCTCACCTAAGTGGAAAGTTGCACAAATAATAATGAATTTAAAACCAGGGAAAAACTCGAATAATCCCAAATCACACCGGCCAATAAACTTACTCCCAAATATCTCTAAATAATGGAAATCTTATTTCTTAAAAGATTATACGTGGTCATTGAGCAACGTCAGTTGATTCCCACACTTCTATTCGGTTTCCATAAGCGGCACAACCTCATTGAGCAAAAGCATCGTATAAGCAATGCTTTTGATCGTAAAGAATTTCGCACTTTTCCTGACATCTCTCAAGCTTTCGAAAAGTATGGCACAGTGGCTTGCTTTGCATAGAAAACCATCTCTCCCAATAAATTTCTAAAACTTTATAAACTCGTTTGTTGCCGATAGACACTTTTTTGTTAAACAAGATCATGAAGTAACCAATCCCCATAAAATAATGCTAGTGTGCTTCAAAGCTAAGTCCTAGAACCTATATTATACCTATTATTTACGCATAATCTGTTTGACTCTTCAGGTGCCCTAATCGGAGCATTTTTCGATGATGCAGATCACCCAGCTATAGAAAAAGTCGCGAACAAAGCATCTCTAAAATTAAAAAAAATGTGTCGATGACATTACCCATAGGCTAAAAAATTGTCATATTTAAGCGTTATGAGACTAAATCTGTTCAGACACAATTTACAACCCAACCTTAACACTCTCCTCCAGTACAGGACACTGACATCGAGATCCCACAATGCAACGAAACTAAGACCTTAGGCAACCATATGAACTCAAAAGTCACTAGGAAAACTGGCATTCTCACCAAAAGAAAAGCTGGTCATATACGATTCTACAGAAAAATAGTAGAAATTTCGGAATTCTTTGTTTTATTTCAATTTAAAACTCGGTACCTCTAAATTGATCACACTTTATATATACAAGTTTCAGAATATAGCTAATATTACTGGTCGGATCATAAACTTCATGCCCAGCATTCATGTCATCTAGGAAATATTCCTGGCAGTCTAGTTGTGATTGGTCTTTTCAACATGGCTGATTTCACTAGTCGTTCTGTGGGCATTCTTTCAACGTTCCATTTGATTCCGTCCTCAATTTTACATATGCGCCTTATATCGTTACCCGATATATGTACGTCGTAAAGTCTTCGCTTCTGTTGTTTTTATAATATGCTGCTTTGTAAGTGTATCTGCTCGTGTCTTCACACCACACCTCATAATGGGCCTGATATATGTTTTGTAGATACGGACTTTACTTCCATATTTTTACTTTACCGATATTTTTTCTTAATTACAGTGACAGTCATATGTACAACACAGGACTACGTCACCTTTTCACTTCTAGTTTACACTGGAACATTAAAGGCAATTAATAATAGTCACAGCAGGTAACTCCGATCTTTGCTATGTACCCGCAAATACACAAATATACATTTATATTACGCCGGGTCGATTTGTGGGGAGGCAAAAAATTCGCCCATTGCTCTGTGAAAATCATATTCTAGGGATCAAAATAAGAAACTTTGCCGAAGGAACCATACCTCTAAAACGAATTCTGATGTCCCCCAATTTGGGTCGAACTTTTTAGTTTATTTTCTATAACTCACTTAAATTAATTTTTTCATTTACATATGCTCTGATTAAATAAATTTCTTAAGAGAAAAAATAGATATTATTACATATAAATAAATAATAAATATTATTATAAATAAATAAAAATAAAGAAAAAACATAGCCATTTAGCTGATTTTTTCATGTAAAGGCCAAAAATGGTGATATTTTGAAATTGGGGGACATCAGAGTTCGTTTTAGAGGTATGGTTAGTTCGACAAAGTTTCTTGTTTTGATCCCTAGAATACGATTTTCACAGAGCAATGAGCGATTTTTAAATCAACCCGCCCTAATTTATATATAATACTTATTGTACTTTATAGTACAAAGAAGTTAATTAAAATGTTGTATTGTCAAATCAAATAGTTTTTTCCATGCCTCAAAAAAATGTATTATTATTTATTTAAATTTTGTGCACTGCAAGACTTAAAACAGCTCAGTGGTAGATCCGCCAATTTTGTTTGCTCTCTTGCTAACCTCTTGAATGAAGCAGTGACTATGTTTTATGCTTTATACGTCGGTATTTCTAGCTAACTAACTTTGTCTTTCTAACTACGCTAGTTATGCCCCCTTGAAGAACCAAATTGGAATTAAACATTATTCGAAATCTGGTCCTCTAAATCTGGCCTCTGGAGTATTACATGGCCTACAATATTACTATTTTAATTAGTTTTAAATACATCGGACTTAAAGTCAGTACGAAAAATTTGTTAAATTCACTCAATAAATAAATAAATTCATATCAGTTTGCAATTAAAATCAACATTCTGAACGGACCAAAAGAACATCGGGCAAATATGGTGATCAAGCTGAATTTTAGTAACTTTAAGTCGTCATATTCAAGATACTGAATGCTATATATAGTACATAGGTATATGCACATACACCAATCGATATTTCCCATGAGCATTTCCATAATTTTACTAACCTTAAAATGTCAATCATTATCCTTTTAATGTCCTCAAAATCTGTACCACTTTTCTCATTCTAGCAGCAATATTTGTGCAAGGGGCTGTAAAGTTCTACTTCATTAAAGAAATTTTCTGCGTTATCGTCATAAAATCAATATTAATTTACAAACTCGAACGACTTCATCAAATATGGCAACAACAACAACACGAACAGCATCAGCAATATACTCAATGGCATTTGCACTCACTTAAAGTGTAACTAAAATTACTCAACAGTGATAAACCGCTGAGCAAGCAGAGTGCTTTGGGAAAATGGTGGCTATTAAAAGAGAATAACCGCAACTGATCACCCGAATGCACCCGGAGCGTCAGGATACAAGCGAAAGACAGCGCAATGCAGTGAAGTGGATGCACTTTAAGGATTATGGATTAAGAAGAAAAGCGCATAAAAACTTTAATCTAACTTTAGATGTCCTACGAAAGTATACTGAAAAGTTGGCGCAAGTGGATAATAAAATAACCAAAATTGAAATGGAGGAAAATCGCTGGTATATAAGCAGCGAGTGGAAGTGCATAGAGGAGAGTATAAACCAACAATAACAGCTGCCACAAAAGTAAACCATCGATGCTTAGTACATAATTACAACAATTACAACAATTACCATGACGCACTTCCGTATACTCGTATGAACACATCGGGTCAGCTTAATAAGCAAGTCCGGGCGCAAGGCGCATTGTGCGATTAAAGGCAAATACGCACACACTTCTTCTGCATGTATGAGTTGGTATGCAAAAAATGCGACTCTAGCGCGTAGAGCTCTGCGCACACACACACACACATACCAGTATTATAAAGAACCGCAAGGTATGACACAAAACAGCCGCTGGGATAGCAGACGAAGCACGACTGGCGCGACTGACTTCTGTCAACCACACAGTTGGTGGTGGAAAGAGAGACAAAAAATGCGGAAAAAAATTATAAACAATGAACGTATCACAGACAGAGTGCAAAGCAGCAAAAGTGAAGTGGCAAAGTGGTAAAAAGTGGGCGCTAAAAGTCATGAGGTTATGCGGCAAGGGAGGTCACAACAGCACACAACAGCAGTAGGACGACAATGACTTTGGTGGATGTCTCGTAAATTCCATTGGATTTAGTTGCCGCTCCAGCTGGGGGTCACAATTGCGGTTGCTGAGTTCAACAGCAACGTCAACGATGGCGATAATACACCAACGGCAATATAACAAAGCGCCCAGCACTGAGAGATGTACTAAAGCAGCAACAGTCACGATTACCTCATAATTTCCTTCTATACTTCCAGTTGCATCAACAACCTTTTACAATAAATATCCGCCAGCCAGATGGGGTCAAATGGATGCACGCAGTGAAGAGTAAGGAAAGCGCATTCAGCTCCTGGTATGACCGTTACTTTGCTGAATGGTACTCGTACACTGCTCTGAGTGGCAATTGTTGCTGACTTATGCATGCATGTATGCAATTATGTGTGTATATATGTGGGGTTTTATTCGTGCATATGTTGCTACTAAATATATCGCCTGTTTAAATTTCTACTGTTTTACATTCTTTTATGCAGTTATTGGTCACATTTCGCGCGTGAAATAGTCTTGTTAAGCTGCATGTGGACGGCTGTAACCGATACATTTTAGGTCGTTCAATGCTCTTGTTAAAAAAAATATTTATGAAAAATGTAATGCCATTATATGCCATAACATATTAAGTAAGAAAATAATTTTGATCTTAAAGTCAAAAAATATTTTAAATGCTTAAAAAAGAGACCAGAAGTAGTTGTTATTTTCAAATTTTAAATAGAAAAATGTAAATCTCCCAAATATAAAAAGTTGAACAGTTTCGAGTACACAGCGTAGCACTGTAGCACTAAGACTTATTAACCAATTTCGACAATCTATTTTTTTTATGAAATTTAAGTTCATTCTCTTACGGAAACCATAAAAATCCAAGTTTCAAACTCTGTGGAAAATTAAACAAAATTTAACAAATTTGAATCAAAATTTCATGCCTTTCAATCCAAAGTGCCAAGCAATCTTGAAGTACACAGTCTTATACAATATAAAATTGGCGCGTACACCCTTTTTGGGTGTTTGGTCGAGCTCCTCCTCCTATTTGTGGTGCGCGTCATGATGTTGTTCCACAAATGGGGGGACCTACAGTTTCAAGCCGACGGCAGATATTTTTTAAGACGAGCTGTTTCGTGGCAGAACTACACTCGGAGATTTGCCATTGCCTGCCGCTATTAGAAAAATGTTTTTCTTAATTTTGGTGTTTCACCGAGATTCGAACCTACGTTCTTTCTGTGAACTCCGAATGGTAGTCACACACCAACGCATTCGGCTACGGCGACCGCTAACACAGTCTTATAGCCCATTGAATTTTAGTACAACATATCGCGTTCATTTCAGACAAATTTTCTAACGAGGTTGAGTGTTTTCTTCCATATAAAACAAAAATCGAACATTCATTGTAAGAAGAAAATATTCAGCCAGAAAAATAAGTATTCATGCCAATATTGTCTGCTTCCTTGCTATTACTTAGTCAATTTGGTCACTTACTGGCAGTAGAGATCCAAATTGAGTGCTTGGCCTAATGGGAGTAGCTCTTAGTGAAAGATTCCCTTTCAATCTCAACAAGCACAATGGCGATGTTGTTGTTGTTAAAGTTTTTGGCAGTTCATAAGATCCTGCCAAGCACGATGAAGTCTCCGGTTGTCGATCTCATGCAATGATTGACCCAAGAAACATGCTATATTTTTCAAAGGACAGGTGTGTTACATGAGTTGATTTAACGGGGCACGTGTGATCACCTAAATTTCGTGCGAAGTACCTTTACATGCCATGTATATTTGAATATATTGGGGTCGATTCGGGAAAAAATAGGAATTTAACTAGCTACAATATACAGAACATAATTCTATCAAGATGGCGGGGGTCTCACGAAGCAGCTCTTCGTCTGAAACGGCTGGTGATTGAACTCCACTGACATCATTCGGGTGCCGGAAGTTTAAAAGGGTGGTAAGGGACATCGCACGAACACCGTTTATAGTCTGTTTGTAGACTGGTAGGTCCAATGGGTGTTGTATTAAGTAAAGGATATTTTCAATTAATATGCCTCTATAGGTAAACCTGCATGGTTAAAGCATTTATTAATCAATAATATATTTTCCTTCATTATTTACAATGTCTTCTCAACGTTTAGACAAATTTCTATTGTAATTTCCTGCTCGAAAAATTGTTTGTCTTTGGAGCCAGAATACGTTTCGATATCCCCTTTTATAGCTTCTTTTGAGGAGTACTTCTTGTTACTCATTTGGGGTTGAAGTCCACGGAAAAGGTGATAATCACACGTTGCAATATTCGGAGAGTATGGTTCGATGCGGCATTAGCTCCCACCTGAACTCGTTCAGCTTGCCTAATGTTTGCCTTGCGGTATGAGGTCTTGCGTTGTCGTGGTGAAACAAAACTTTGCGTCTATTGACTAAAGACGGTTGATTTTTGTTAAGTGCCTCATTCAGGTTTGATAGCTGATGGGAATAATAATGAGCAGTTACCGTCTGGTTTGGTTCCAGAAGTTCATAATAAACAATATCGGTCATATCCCACCCAATAGACAGGAGAATCTTCTTGGGGTGAAGGCCATCTCTAGGGGTCGGTTCTGGTGTTTCATCTTTATCTAACCATTGGCGTTTGCGAACAGGATTATTGTAAAGAACCCATTTTTCATCACCAGTAACGACACGGTTCAAAAAATTTTCATTTTCAAGCCGTTGCAGCGGCTGAGAACACACATTCACTCTCTGCTAAAGGTTGGCGACGCAAAGTCTATGCAGAACCCATTTTCCCAGCTTTGAAACCCTTCCCAACTGAACCAGGTGTTTATGAACTATTCCATGCGATGAATTTAACCTCTGAGCTATCATATCGACTGTGAAATTTGGCTCAGCTTCCACGAGTTCGAGTAAGGCGTCGGAGTTAAAGACTTAAGGACGACCAGCACGCGGGGTTACCACTTCGCAGTTACTACATCGGAATTTTGAAAACCACTTTTGCGCAGTCCTTACACTCACGGTATCCTCTCCGTGAACAGTGTTCATTTCTGGTTGATACCGGTTGTTGCATTTTTTCCACTTTTATAAAAAAAAAAAAAAAACAAAATATGCCGCGATTAAAATCACTTTTTGAATCTCAATATATCAAAGAAAATATAAATAGTTTCGTTATATTCCGCGAATAATTTTTTCTATGCAAGAATCGTACAAAAGTGAAATTATTGGTAAAATACGCACGAACTTATGGACTGACCTGATAGCTTAATTTTGCTCTAGTTTTTTACATAAAAAATCTCTAAAGTTAAAAATGTAATTTGTACATTATTCGGTACAACTCAAGTTCACTAAGTTGGTCCATGGTATTAGTGCTGCTGCTTCCTTATATTTGTATAACATTTTATTATACAAATTTAATAAAAACAATAGTAATAATAATAATAATAAAAGTGTGTTTCCGTCTAAATATATGCAATCATTTCCTTTTTTATTTTGATTTAGACAACAGCTGGAATATAAAGTCATGAAAAATTTAGAAAATTTAATTTGGTAAACAAAATGTAATAGTTTTACGACGTCGTCAACAAATGAAAGGTTATTATTATACCTTTAGGTTAAAGGTTATAATCATTAGGTTTAAACTGCTAAAAGTGACAATTGAGAAAAATATACAAAATTGAAAAAGTAGTAAATGGACAGGTAAGTGGCAGAAATTGTTGTCTTTGAAATTTGTGAGACGCAATAAATGTGCGTAACAAGCACCGCAAACTCAGTTGCATTTATACAAAAGTACGTTTGTACGCATTGCCAATGCACAGAGGGACACAAAAGTGACAAATGAAAAGTATACAGCCAGTCAAAGCAGGACACGTGCTTGCTTGCTGGCGCTTTGATGGCATAACAAGCCGGCGTCAAGCGACAAGTGAGTAGAAACCAACGAACAGGGATTTCAAACAAGCACTGAGTTGGGTATGTGTGTTAGAGATGTAGAATTTTACGATACCGAGATTTTCGTGATATCAATATTACAATCCGGCGACCACGACATTAGTACCACTTGAGCAGAAAAATAATAATAAATAATAAATGAAGGAGACCAGGTTATTAGAGTTAAAAAGCGTATTCATCCTGTATATAAACTCCAAATAAGGGGTACAATACACGCTGCAAATTCATTTGTTATTCTGGTGGTATCGTAGAGCTGCGGAATCGTAAAATGGTTCTCTACTGAAATCGATTGAATATAGCACATATTTGTAACTTGGACCCACTTTTCTCCTTTATTACGACTAGACAATTTTAACGATTGCAACGAGAGACCTTAATAGGTCAGAAATATTTCGGTTTGATAAATCTAATAAGACTACATATATAATTATATTGCGGTTCCCCAATAAAAAACAAAAAACATATCCAGAAAAGATATCAAAATATTCTGACTTAGATACCGATGTCAAACGCCAATAGAAGCTAAGAAAGATGTACGTGGGCGGTTCAATATGTGCCTATGTTCGATGACAGAAGGCCTTCCTGAGGGTAGTAAGCATTAGCAGCGCGTGCTGCCATCTACCAAATGACGGCAAAACAAATTTTAGACTGATTGATAGGTTAGTTTGGATTTGGCAGTTATTCGAGTAAGACGTGTTTCGAGATTTTCGCTAAGATGGAAAAATAGCAGCACCGTTCGGTAATTCGCTTTTTGTTTTTGGATGGGAAAAAATTCGAGGAGATAAAAGCAAAGTTGAATGCTGTCTATGGGGACGCTTCCCCATCTATGACTACAGTTAGATATTGATTCAACGAACTTCAAAGCGAACACCCGTTTTTGATGAGGAGTCACTAGGCCGCTCTACAGACGTGTTCATCGAGGAAATTATTTTTGAATGTCACGACATGATTCTCGTTGATCGACGAATGAAAGTGCACGAAGTAACAAAGACCATAGGTGTGTCGACTAGAATGGCAATAAGTATATTACATGATAGGTTGGGGATGAAGAAATTGTTGTTGTTCTTGTTGTTGTAGCAGCATAAACATTCCCCTTGGCCTGATATAAGTCCGGGTCGTTACGATTACGTAGAACCGACTGTCGTGGGAACGATGAAAAAATTGGGTGCCACGATTGCTCACGGTGGACAACAAGCGGATGCGGCTGTTAACTTCGAAGCAGTGTTTGGAGCATTTTAAGCGAGATTTGAAAGAATTTTCGCGTCAAGTTGACACCGTTTATGAAACCCGGATTCATCATTGCACACCAGAAACTAAGCAACAATCAAAACAATGGATTACTCCCGGTGAATCTGCTCCAAAGGTAAAGGCGACGTTTTTTTTGGGATGCGAACGACGTCATGGATCTTTTAGAAAAAGGAAAAGCGATCACTGTATAATAGTACAGTGAGTTATTGGACCGCTTTTGGCGAAAAAGAAGGTGCGGTTTCACTACGATAACGCACCAGCACTTTTATCCGGAGTTGTCGCCGCCAAACTGCATGAATTGTGTTATGAATTGCTGCCGCACCCCCCGTATTCACCCGATCTGACTATCTACACTTTTTCTTGTTCCCTAAAATGAAGTGGCTCGCGGGAAAAAATTTTGTTCAAACGAGGAAGTCATCGCCGAGATAGAGACGTATTTTGGAGAGTTCTACAAATCCTATTTTTGGATGGTTTAAAAAAAATGGTCGGAGCATTGGGAGAAGATTATTATTCTAAAAGGGGATTATACTGAAAAAAAAAAAAAATTAAAAAAAAGGTGTCTTTATTTCTAACACGGGTACTTAGGGGCGGTAACACTTACTTAGGTGGCCATAACAACCCGTTACCGAGTTACGGCCGACCTCACTAGCTCTCTCCAGGCGCTTCTGCTCCGCCCGCGCCTTCTCCAATTCTGTACACCAAGCGAGCATAGGTTTTCCTCCACCTGGTCTTTCCACCGAAGCATTGGTCTTCCTCTGGTCGGCTCCCTTGGACTTCGCCCTCGAACACCTTCTTTGCTGGAGCTTCTTCATCCATACGCACGACATGCCCTAGCCAACGCATGCGTTGGATGGCGATGCGTTGAACTACGTCAATGTCGACGTAGAGCTCATACAGCTCGTGGTTCATTCTTGAACGGTAGTCTTCGCCAATGCGCACAGGACCGAAGATCTTACGAAGAACTTTTCTCTCGAACACCCCAAGAGCGGCTGCATCGCTTTGTGACACTACCCATGCCTCTGCGCCATAAAGCAGCACGGGTATGATGAGCGTCTTGTAAAGTGTCAGTTTGGTCATGCGAGAGAGGGCTCGACTACTTAACTGCTTACTTAGCCCATAGCAACACCTATTAGCAAGGGTGATTCTCCGTTTGATCTCCAGGCTGATATCGTTGTTGCTGTTAACAGCGGTGCCAAGATAAATAAATTCTGGCACAACTTCGAAGGTATAGTTGTCCGCAATGACGTGCGTTTCTACACGCCGTCTGTTCCGCGTTGTAGACAGCATATCGTATACTTCGTTTTACCCTCGTTCACCACCAGACCCACTCGTGATGATTCCTTTTCGATAGCAGAAAACGCAGCCGTGACATCTCGCTTACAGCGGCCAATAATGTCAATGTCAAGGAGCTGGACACATTTGTAGAAAATAGTGCCATTAATTTGCACACCTGCTTTTCGGAGCACCCCTTCCATCACGAAGTTGAAGAGGTTGCATGGCAGTGGATCGCCTTGTCTGAAACCTCGAACGGTACTAAATGGCTCGGAGAGGTTATTTCCTACCTTGACGGAGCTGGTTGTGTAGCTCAACGTCATTCTGCAAAGCCGTATGAGCTTCGCTGGTATACCGAACTCAGACATGGTGGCATACAGGCAATCCCTTATCGGGCTATCGAACGCAGCTTTATAGTCGACAAAGAGATGATGGGTGTCGACTTGCTTTCATGGCTCTTTTCCAGGATTTGGCGTAATGTGAAAATCTGGTCAATGGTGGACTTACCACTTCTGAAGCCGCACTGATAAGGCCCGATCAGTGTGTTGGCAAACGGCTTAAGTCTTCCACATAGCACGCTAGACAGGACCTTGTAAAGGATGGTTAGAAGACTGATGCCCCGGTAGTTGGTGCAGATCGTCGGATCACCCTTCTTCAGTACAGGACAAAGGACACTGAGATTCCAATCGTCGGGCATGCTTTCTGCTAGCCATATTTTGCAGATGAGCTGATGCATGCTCCCTATCAGCACATCGCCGCCAGTCTTGAACAATTCAGCGGGCAAGCCGTCAGCGCCAGCCGCTTTATTATTCTTGAGCCGCTGAATGGCAACTCTGACTTCGGCATGACTAGGTGGTGGAACGTCCAAATTATCGTCGATTGGCGGTATCGGGCCATCTTCTACTGGGTCGGAATTGTGTGCGTCATCGCCAGCAAGTAAATTGCAGAAGTGTTGCCTCCAAATGACCAGTGTGGACTGTGTATCCATAACCAGATTTCCGTTTTTATCTCTGCAGGCTGATGCTCCGGTCTTGAAACCTTGTGTCAGACGCTTGACTTGTTGATAGAATTTTCGAGCATCATTCCTGCCCCTGTACTCCTCTAGCAGCTCACGCTCACGCTTCTCCTGTTCTCGTTTCTTGCATCTAAAGAAGGTGGGTAACACCATTGTAAGTAAAATTAGTGAAAAGCAGTATACTTTAATACATGTTCATTTATGTTTAACTAAAAAATCAAGTAAATCAAGACGATCTACCTATAGAGGCACATTTTGACCAAAAAGCACAAATAATATTCCTCAAACTTGCTTTGGATTATATGCATTGCATATAAACTTCAAAGTCCTTTTACACAATTCGATTATAAAGCCAGGTTTGGGTCACTACCTGTTCTACTATCCTGCTATTATGCTAAGACCTACCCGAAGCACCTTGCTAATGCTCTCGAACATATAATTGTTTTACCATCTCTCCGGCAAATAGATTGCATCGCCATAGATGGAGAAATGTAAATCAAAAGTTACCTATATAAGGGGTTAATAAGCAGGTAAAATAGGGTTAAGTTTAATTAGAAGCGATTCAGTAAATTAAACTCTGTATCGGGTATACTTTTAACTGCATGAAAACTATCGATATTGATAATTAAGGTTTAACAGCTCAGAATAGCGAACTGTGTTGACATTTCTGTTAAGTAAGGTTTGGCAAGTGATCATGAATATTTTAATGCCAGAACAACGCTTCCAAATTGTTGAAAGTTATCCAAAAAATAAATGCCCTGAAATTATCTACCAGATTATAATAAGAAAATGCATGCCAACAATATTTTTGTCTTTTAGTATAACTTTGATTCTCAAGCTCTTTAAAAATTCCCATTACATTGGGAGAGATGATTAACGATTTTTTATGGCCGGAATTAGATGATATTGATCTGAACAATGTTAATTTTCAACAAGACGGCGCTACGTGCCACACAAGCAACGAAACCATTGATTGATCTTTTACGGGAAAAGTTTCCGGACAGTGTTATCTCTCGAACAGGTGAGCACAATTGGCCACGTGAAAGATGTTATGGTCGATCCCAAGTACTGAAAACTCATAACTTGCTCTATGCTTCGCTCATACAACCAGTTTACACCTCAACGGTTGTTTCGACACAGTTATGGCTTTTGTCTTGGTGTCGGAGATTTGCATTTTAAACTAAGCTGCCGAAAATAAACAATAGTCTTTGCGCATTATCTTCCGTATCTGCTCAAATCCCAGCATCATCTGCACAACAGACAATCTTCATTTCATTTGTACCCATTTTATATCCATTTACCCATTTTGGAATTATTGAGACTTAAAAAGGGCGGGCTCCCGTTATTGTCCCGGGATTGTCAGATCTATTGTGTATATGCATGTATACACATACATACATATGAAATGACGGGTTAGGATGAGTGGAGACAATTGGTGCATGCCCGACTGACGCCCAACAAACAGTAACAACGGTTGTTGTGGTAAGTCAACGAGAAAACCATTTACAAGTGACAAGTGCATAACAAACCAACATAGAAGCGTGCAAATATACAAATATAAACAACAACAGCAATAACAAGATTCTATATATTCCTAATAGCATGTCTGGCTGTGTTTCTGTCTGTTCAGACAAACACGGAAGCAGCGAAACAACAGCTTGAGGAAGTTGCAACAGGGACATGCGCGTATGTAACAAATGTACGAGCGTCGCAGCGATTAGAAGAGGAGAGAAAAAACTCCATTAAAGTTTACTAGGGTGACCTGTTGGAGTTTTCAAAGAAGACATTTTGAAACATATGCTCTACAACTATCAAGAAGGCAAGGCAATCTTATAAAATCGAAAGCGCTCTTACTTAAAGAACTTTCTGAAAATTCGCATTTCTTCAATTCACATTAAACAGGAAGTAATAGCACAACAACAGTTTTTATTTTTATTATTAGTATTTTTATTGTAAGTATAAGTATTAAGTATACTAACGAGTAATTTTTGTCGAGCTTTATTACAACAAATATTTTATGTTAATCCTCAGCAACATACAATTCATATTTTTAACTGATTTTTTTGAAGTGAAAACTTCTTTAGAATCGTTGGGAGTGATTTGAGGAAAAGTGAAACGAAAAAAGCGACCAACTTGGCTACGAAGCGTTATATTATATGTTGATATAAAAGTAGCGACGAAATAAATAAAAATAACTTTTATTTTTTCTTGTGATTTGAACCAAGGATTTTGGATCGGAAGCTCACATTGCTAGTCGCTCGGCTACCGCGCCATGCTGTCGTCGCTGGCCTAAAAGTTATTTAGTTACGAAGCGTTATATTATATGTTGATATAAATAATTTTTGTGAGCGTGTAATTCTCAAAAGTTTTATTAGGTTTATTATTTAAAATGTATTGACTAGGTAGTGTGGTTATCAGCTTAACATCTGATAGATCCTCCATCGGAGGACAACAAATGTTAAACTAATTTTTGGAAATGGGCGGAGTGTTTTAGGGGCTTGCTCCTTCTCTGCCACGGGTCGACCCGGTATTGCAGTACCGCCGGGATTTCGGCTTTGAATAAATACAAGAAAAAATATACTAATACATTTAGCTTTGGTGGGAAGAGCCATAAATTTTTATATGAATACATGTAGACGAAAATGGAATTTTTTTTTTGAAATTTGCATTGTAGGACATTTCTGATTATTTATTGAACAGTTTTTTGGTTTAGATACTGAAAGTCAGTTTAAGTGAATCGGTATAAATATTTCGTACATTAATTTTTGAAGTGAAAACTTCTTTAGAATCGTTGCGACGAACTAAATAACTTTTAGGCCAACACCGACAGTATGGCGCGATTGCCGAGCGGCTAGCAATGTGAGCTTCCGATCCAAAATTCTTGGTTCGAATCACAAGAAATAAAATTTTTTTTTTTTTGAAATTTGCATTGTAGGACATTTCTGATTATTTATTCAAAACAGTTTTTTGGATTTCAGCCTTGAATAAATACAAGAAAAAATATACTAATACATTTAGCTTTGGTGGGAAGAGACATAAATTTTTATATGAATACAAGTAGACGAAAATGGAAGAAATTTGTAAGTCTGTTTCTTCGGTCCGTTTGGGTATTTTTTTTGACAACATCGAAACCAAAGCATTTGTATCATATTTTATCTATCATAAGCCACTCGTATCATTTGTTGAAATTGAAAACATTGAGGATGAATAATGATAAAATGAAGAAAATAAAATATGAACTTTATAGCAATATTATAATGAACCTATAATTATCCCGCTCCTAATGCTGCTTTCGTCTTATTCTCTCTCAGTTTGTTTTACGGAAGGTTTCACTTCTATCAAGTCTAACCGTTAGACTGGTGTTTTTTTTAATCTAGTACGGGACCTAGCTAGTCATACCGATAATTTTTATGGCTTTTGTGTTTCAGATAAATAGAAGAGCCAAAATGGACAATACCGTCCAGGTCCAATTTTTCGAGAGAGTCAACTTCAGCGCCGTTTAAATTATTAAAAAAAATACATTTTTCATTTATGTATGTAAAATAAGTTAAATTGTCCTATAAGTTAAAAAGTCCTAACAAATTTAACTATCGTTCTTCATTTTTTTTTTTATTGTAAAATAAATTCCTGAGCTCTAGAGGTTTGCACTAAATTCATAGCCAGTTTGCACTGTGTGAGCTTTCTCTCTATCATTTTTAAAGGTTCGTAAAGAAGAACTTTGTGATGTATCTGGTACTGTCGTAGCGAAACGTTCTAAATATATTGGCTACTGGAAGGGCTTACTTTCACCCTACAAGTGGTCCAAGTATTGAACAGAACATTTTTTTAAGATTATGAAATGATTGCGTTTCTTTGTGAATAGCTTGCGGATAGATTTTGTATATCCAAATATGTTTGGACTACTAGATTCACTGTCACATGTGATAATGTTATGGCCTCCTTAATATCCCACCGCAAATTTTATTGACTAGAAACGGTTGAAATAAATTATCGTGTAATTTATCAATTCCAAGAGACTTTAAGAGATTTAATTTGCAGTCATATTCTTCGGCTAGTGATTTACTTTTATCAGAAGATAATAATTGAACCATCGTACGTAGGTGACTACCTGTTTCAAATGGCTGTCACAACAAAACTATTTTGCAGATCAGCCAAAAAATCGAGATGCGTTATTTCGAAAGTTCAAAATGTTGGTTTGATGGCGGCAGGGACTTATTGGTTCCGCCACGTTCATATGAAAGTTAATAAGAAATTTCTGTATATTTTCTGATTTTCTTAAAAAAATATTGGACTCTTCCAATGGTCAGCATTTGGGCTCTTTGCTAACCTATCAAGATTTTTTATTTATTAGTTTCAATATTGAGGGTTTTTTCATCATGTGCGACAAAAAAACTTTATTTTGCATTGCTGATCGGAGGTGCCGAGTGGAAACTACTTGCGTTACGAGCAGACAAATCTGGCCATCCTACAATCTGAAACAGACAAAAACCCTTATAAGTCTTTCGAAACACGAACTAAGGCATATAATATCTCTTATCACCGGCCACTGCCTTTTGGGCACTCACGCACGTCGGCTCGGGGTTTCGCAAAACGACCTGTGCAGATATTGCGAGGACGAACATGAGGAAGTATCGAGCAGACATTTGCTGTGCAGTTGTCCCGGTATAACCAGAAGTCGACTCGCTCTTCTAGGCTCTCCAACAATTGAAAATCTTTCAGTTCTCTCGAACCTGAAAATCAAATGTCTCATCAAATTCTCGAAACGAATTAATATCTTTGACCAAAATCTACAATAAAAATCTCGGTTAGGTGGGGAAATCATATAACATAATGAGCTGTAGGGCAACACAATGGACCCAACTTGCGGTCTATGTGGCACTCCGATGCGGGGTCACCCTTAAACCAACCAACCAACCAATGTTTATTTTAAACCCCGATATCATTTGACTAGTGAAGTATATAAGTAGTTTATGTCTTCAAAACACGGATGCAAGTTTTAAAACCCTTATTCTGTTAATTTTCACAAAAAAAAAATAATTAAGTACTGGGCTTATTAATGTGCTGAATAAATTTCTTTGTTTGATTGATTTTAGGTCAATGCAAAGTTCAATGAAAACAAACATGATACATAATTTAGGAGAAAAAATGGATTTACCAACCACCTTAGTGCATAGATACCCAACAACAAATAAAAGCTGGATAGAAATCGAATTATTCTCAAATTTGTGCAATTAAAACCGTTCGAAAAGCCAATTAAGAATTGTGTCTGTTTTTTTGTTGAATCTTGCTTAATCACTGTAGCCTAATCATTATTTTTTATTTATTTTGTCCGTGATATTTTTCTTCAGTCTGAAGTCATCTTAAGGATCTTATGACGGGAGTTTGATAGTCAAAAACAAAATAAATAATAATAATCATCAAAAATATTTCCGCGAATATGTTGAACTCGCGACGGCTCCAAACGGGACGGAGTTTTTTAGTCTCCGGGCATACCATTAGTGCGTCGGTAGCTTTTATGATGCATAAAGCATTCTAAACCTCACCATACGCCAAAACAAAAATACGTTGAACCAAAGAAATATGTGGAAAATCATTTTATTTCAATCATACATTTTCATTCAACCTTCCGAATAGAGTCGAATTTTATTACAGTCCAAATTTACTACATTCAACATTAGCTAACATAGTCCAATTTTACTACAAGAATATATACATAGGTTGGCAAAAAAGTCTTGCGGTATTTTTATTGAATTTTCAATTGTTCATAAAATTGGTTATAATAATGCGATTTAAGTCAAATATGCGCCGTCTTGTTCGATGACGAGTTCCCAACGAGATGCCAACTTTATAATGCCCCTCTTATAGAAGCTCGCTTCCCTATTGTCAAAAAACTCGGAGAGCAAATTTTCACAGGGCTCTCTTGAGGACAACTTCCGACTACCAAGCTCGTTCGCCATGGACAGAAATAGAGGTGCGAGATTCGGACTATACGGTGGATGCAAAAGAACCTCCCATCCGAGCTCCCGGAGCTTCTGGCGCGTCACCAAAGATGTGTGTGACCTAGCGTTGTCCTGATGAAAGACAATTCGGCCTCTGTTGATCAAAGATGGCCTCTTCTGCATGAGTGCTGCATTCAAGCGGTCCAGCTGTTGGCAGTACAGGTACGAATTGAGCGTTTCGCCATAGGGGAGCAGCTCATAGTGGATGATTCCCTGCCAATCCCACCAAACACACAGAAGAACCTTCCTGGCCGTCAATCCAGGCTTGGCCACCGTCTGGGCAGCTTCACCGCTTTTCGACCACGACCGTTTGCGCTTCACGTTGTCGTAAGTGACCCACTTTTCATCGCCAGTCACCATCCGCTTCAAAAACGGGTCGATTTTGTTGCGATTCAGAAGCGATTCGCATGCATCCATACGGGCAAAAATATTTTTTTGCGTCAAGTCGTGTGGCACCCATACATCGAACTTCTTTTTGAATCCAAGCTTCTTCAAATGGTTTATAACGGTTTGATGACTCATGCCCAGCTCTTGGCCGATACTACGGCTGCTACTATGCCGGTCTCTTTCGATCAATTCAGCGATTTTATCGCAATTTTCGACTACAAGCCTTCCGGACCGTGGCGCATCTTCGATCACCTCTGCACCAGAACGAAAACGTTGAAACCATCGTTGTGCGGTGGAAATGGAGACTGTATCGGATCCATAAACTGCAAAAATTTTATTGGCAGCATGAGATGCATTTTTGCCTTTATCGTAGTAGTACTGTAAAATATGCCGTATTTTCTCTTTATTTTGCTCCATGTTTGCGACGCTATAACTCACGAACGACTAAAAGCAAACAACAATTAATCAAACACGTGTTAGCACGTGAAAAGAGCTTTCCAAAAAGCTCTAGCGTAAACCGATGCGACGAATACAACTAGAACTACGCGCTTGCAAAGACAAGCTTGCGGAAATACCGCAAGACTTTTTATATAGAAGAGAGAAAGGATAAATTTCTTAATGCGGTGGAGAAATTCTACTTACAAACGAAAGTCAAGATGATTCGAAGCTTTGCGACAGCGTTTTTGCGGAGCTTTTCTTTCTTTTGGGCTGAAGTCTCACTGATTTTGGTGGCTTGAAAACTGAACATGTAGGACATATTCTTTGTTCACATTGGTAGTCCAGTTATAATTTAGAATCTGGATGTACTCTGTTGTAAGAAAAAGTCAAGCAGAAGAGAGCTCAACTCAGTTGGATTCGAGATCATAAGACTATTGAAGAAAACAGCAGAGTAGTTGAACTTCCAAGCTAAGATTTGACAAAGCACATTGTACTTAGCCAAGAAGGGAATGAGATGCTGCATACACTCATAGAAGCTTTGGAAAAAGCAAGCTTGCAAGAATTGCCAACAAATTATGACTGGTCGAATTTCCAAGCTAGCGTTGTCAAAATGGGTTTGAATACTAACAAAAAGCATGCAGGCTATGAGAAATAAGAAGACATCTATTGGCTTTTTCGGGCTTTTCTGGCATTTCTTGTTAGATACTACTACAACAGAGGAAGAAATGATTCCCTACTTCTTATATTACTAACCTGGAGTGAACAAAAGTAAGCTGAAGTCAGCTTTTGTTGCCTGATTTAAACAAAAAAGGTGGATGATGTTCTTAAATGTTTGATGGGGTCCTTTGATTTTTGGCTTAAGTATGCGATTATTCCCACTTTCACCTACTTACCAGCAAAATTTTCAGCAATGACTAAAGTCACCAGCATCCTAACTTTAGAAATATTATAATATCAAAAATGATGTCAAGAATAAAAGTAAGTCAAGACCATGCTTCTTTGCACATATTCCATCTAATTTGCGCATTTTGTTATGGAAAACCAGCAATATTTTTTAGTCATACGCGAAACCATGGAAAGTCTAGAATAAAAGTGCAATTCAGAATCTTTTTCAACTTATACCACTATTGTATAGTGGGTGTTAGTAAATACTCATGAAGATAGTTATTACTATCCATTCACACATATATGTACATATGTGTAATCACGATATGTCTGACATAGATAGCTGGCGCTGTCAAGAGGCCTGCTAACGGGGTAACTTCGAATGCAAGCTGACGTTCAGAGCTACGCGCTTCCTGTTTGCAAAATGCGTTAGGGGCAAATGCTCGTAGCAGCGGAGCAGGTAACATCTGTAAAAGAGCCAGGGTTGCGACATGGCATACATACAAATATACATGTAGCAATATATATTGCGGGAGCCCATGTGTAGGTACACAGATGTGTACACAAAGACAGAAAAATTAAATAAATGCTCCTCAGGAAACAAAGCAAAATAGGGCGTAAGATAATCTCAGCTGGGGAAGTCTCACAGCTAACAAGCTTTCCTGTGTAAGCGAGAAAAGCGGCAACAAATGTTAAGCATATTGAGCTTGAAGCCATCTAGCCGCTAAGGATTTTATTTAAAGGAGGAAATGCCAGATATTTCATTAGCTAAGAAAAATTTGTAAACGCTGAAATTATTTTATATTACGTGAACTACTAAAATTAATAGGTTGTATGCATACAAGCAAGGATTAAAGTCAAAATAAGAGGCTCTTAGATATTTAGAAAAAACAAGGTATTTAGTAACTATATTTGTTGCCTAAATTTATTTGAATGATAGAAAAACTGTTTACTATATTAATAGCGTCCCTACTTGGCAGGTAAAACTCCGATTGTATTTCAGCCATGGAAAAGGTCCTCATAAAAACCAACTATCGTTAAGAGGAGAAGTGGGCCAAAAATTAAGCTCATTATATGCATACATTGCGTTAAATGATTATGATTAACACAGGGACATATTAAAAACGAAAGTATGTTTCATTATTTAGATTTAATAATTATTGTATTGTTTAGATTTAAAAAATGTTTATGGTAATATAATTTAATCTACGAGTACTATAAAAGCCATGTAAATAATAGTTTCACACTTGATACAAATAAAAAATATTTTAAATTTACGTAATAAAAGTTACGGACTTTGAGTCCGTTACACTAAAAAAAATTAAGGGCCAGCTGCCCAGGAAAGAAACACTTATAATTCTTTAAATAGTTTACAATTATTTTTATTCTACACAAATTACTTAATCTAATACAGCTAACCCGGAACCCGTCTCAAACTCCACTAACTGGACGTGGTGACGGTCGCTTACTTTACACCTTCATTCCCCAGCTGCGGCGCAGTCGTTGTGTAATTTGTCTGAGACCGGACTTGGCCTTGACTTCCCACGGGTGCATTATTGAATGTAATTGTGCAACAGGTAACGTCTCCTGTTGCGTTGCATTGTGAAATTTAAATATGCTGACACTGCGGCACGTGTAGCGAGCAGCCGTGGGAGCGTCGCAACAAATGCGACTGCAGCGTGTTAACTCTTCCCCCTCTAAAGATCTGCGTCCCGCAGATCATGATTTGGAGAGGTGACGTTTTTTGGTCGGTTCCGAGAACTTGATTGTAGTATCGACATATTCAGCTCAGGAAGTTTTGTTCCAGTTGTTAGCTTTCTCCAAATTAGCAAAATGAAGACCATTAGCAAAATAAGTCCTAGGGCTTCGGATGTTGCAAACCAGTTGGTTTTATCTTTCAGGTAACCCAAGAGTCGTATGTTTCCGGAGGTCATCTCGTGGACGAGATTGAGATCCACTGCCAGGCTTCTATTTGTTATGGTGGACAACACGGGTGGGAGCACCTGCACGCCTGAGCTGCTAGTACTCCAGTAGGTTTGGTTATTTATTGTAATAGTCTCGTTCTCCATCTGCAGAATATAAGAGCCAGATAAGTGTTTAGGTGTTTTACCTGACCATATGCTGCTGTTGAAATTATCCAAGAATATTGTGTCCTCCTTGAGCACCTCAACCGTTGTTTCCGTGCCAATTACGTAGCGGCAACTTGTTTGCCCACCCTTGAGTAGACGTGGTAGACATTCATCTTCGGACAATAAATCTAGGGCTTCCTGCTTGCAGACCATGGCGGTGGCGAGGTGGAGACAGCTATTTTTAATACCATATGTCAGCTGTTTATTAATTAAGATTGTCTTGTACTTCAGATCAACTCTATGACCATCCTTCAAAATAGAGCGCGTGATCAAGTGATTAAACCTCGTTTGAGCCACCTTTGGCATGGACAGCACGTAAAGTAGAAGAGTGCCGTTCGTGTAGATTGATGGTTCACTATATTCAATGGCTTCGACGACGTTACTGTACGGAAGGACTTCGATTTCGCTTATTAGGCTATTTATTTCCTCTTTATTCAAAAGATTGCTGTTTGCTACGCCTGCTTTGGCCATTTGACATGCCCGTATTAATTCACTAACGTCATCCTTGAGAATCATCAATTTGTGCTGAATCTCCTGTGAAAATTTGGCTTGGTGAGTACGTCCCAGGACGTCGTTCGTGGCCGTTGCAATCCCGTTCACAACCTGTAATAACTCTTCAGTTTTCTTGAAAATTTCAGAGTTTACCTTATACTGTAAGTTATTGTTGTCTATTATTTCATTTTGGCTCCGCAGGATTTCATCCCAATCTAAAGCATCAGGTGAGCCAGCAATCCACTTCCAAGCTGACCCAATCCAGTTGATTGAACGCTTTGGTCTTTTGGCTGTAGGACCCTTCAGCTCCTCAAGTTGAGTTCGAATTTTTTGTAACTGATAAGTGGTGACATCTGTGATTGGATCGGTCTCGTTCATCCTGGCAGTTTCATATTCTAGCCGGTTTACAACCCTCTCGTAGCGCATTAAGTCGATGATGTGGACCAGTTTGAAGTGTCCGTTGATTATCCAGCCGTACCCATCACGAACAGTTAGAACAGGGGAATCTAGGTTGAATACAACATATGCTTGTGCGTTTGCACAGAGGCAGATTCTGCAAATTAAATTACAAAATGTTAACTTAATCCTACTTTATTTTCCACACAGTTTACCATTTTATAAATTGAATTTAGACTAAGTAATGTTTACATATTTGGTTGGAAATTACGACAGAGGGAAATTTAAACGTAAATACCAATTAAATAGAATGCAATTGATTTTGAACTTAATTATAGCTACTTGAAATTTATTGTAGTTACAACCTTCGAAAACATTTCTCCATCTATTGGCAATCAAACTTAATAATAAGGCCTTAAATTACTAATACTATTACTAGTGAGTGGAGTCTGGGAGGCTAAGGGTTATGGGAAGTTCGTGAGGACTCAGGAAGTGATGTTAAGAGTGGAACTTTCTTTGACAATTATTTTTTAGTATTTTATTACTATGGTTAGTTTCATTAGTAAACGTTAGTAAGTTAGACCAATTTTATTGTAGTAGTTTCTGTAGATTAATAAGTTAGTTTCGTTTATTAGTTTTAGTTAGCGAGTTAGTGATTCTTTATTTTTTTCTTTAGGAATGCTTTCCCGTTTTTTTTTTTTTTTTTTTTTTTTTTTTTTTTTTTTTTTTTTTTTTTTTTTTTTTTTTTTTTTTTTTGCGCTTTGTAGCGTTTATTCGTGTGCAATTCATGCACTTTTATTTTTATGGTCTTAAACCTTTCATATTTCCATCGCTTTTGTTTGCCATGGCACAATTTTATTTGTCGTTTTTTTTTTTTTTTTTATGTTTTTTTTTTTTCTTTAACCATAGGAATACAGACGTAAACTCAGATGACATTGGAAGGCTCGCGGTTATCCCTTTTAGCCATAAGCGTTAATGATTGCAAATGGCCTACTCATGGCACGAGTGACTTCACGTCAATTAAAGCCATAGCCTTTTGGTGGAGTTGAACCACTTCGATTGTCGTCACTCGAACCATCGAGTAAACTGGAATTGAACCAATATGACTTGATCGAATACAAACAAAATTTGTACCCAAACGCCTGGGACTTAAGGATCTATGCATGAGTTTTTTTGTCTCTTGACCAATGTTGGTTGAAAAATTCTTGACATTTTTTTGTCTCATTTGTGTGTGGGATTTCCCACTTTGGATAACATTAGTATTTTTATATTTTTTTTTTTTTTATTACTAGACATTTCTTATGTCTGATTTGTGGAATTTTTTCCCACTTTGCGTGATAATAGTCGCATTTCTATTTTCAGCGACAGCTTCTTTTTTATAAAGCGGTTTCTTTTTGCTTTTAATTTGTTTGTTGGCGATAAATAATTCATCACCACTATGGAAATTGCGAGGGGGCGAGCGAGTTTTATTATGTCTTGTATTTCTACTTTCTTGTTCGTGTAATAGAAGGGCTTTTATGTCATCATTAGTATGCTCCCTAAAGTTTGTCAATTCTTGGTAATTTATTCTCGCAGTTCTGTTAAGGAAAATATCAGCGGGCTTCCGTTTTATTACCGAATGTATTGTATTATTGTACCTGTCTACCGTTATGGCAACGCGCTCTTCGGGTATTAATCTAGGAAACTCAACGCAAAGGCAGCGATATATTTCAATCAGAGTGGAATGTAACCTCTCGACTTGACCATTGGCCTCACTTCGCTGCGTTGGCGTTTGGTAAACCTCTATTCCTAAGGATCTAATATAGTTTAATACAAGTGGTGTCAAAAATCCACGCTCATTGTCCATAACTAAAGCCCGTGGCACTGTGAAGTAGTGCAGCGCAACTGTTAGTTTTATTCGCAAATGGGTGGAAGATTTATTTTTTATTGGAAATAGTTTGGCAAATTTTGTAAACTTATCGATGCAACTCAAATATTTTTGTCGCTCTATTTCGAAAATATCGATGTGTAGGATCTCACACGGATAACTAGGAATTGGGGTTGGCTGAAGATACGGTTTTGAAGGGTGCCTATCATACTTATTTAATTTACATGTTTCGCATTGACTAACATACTCTCTGATTTGCTTGGACATTGCTGGAAAATAGAATTTTTCAAGGATTTGTTCCCTGTTTTCGCGAGCATTTCGATGAGCACGTTTGTGTTCTTGCTCGATTATGTTGAATACCCTATCAGCAATCGTTACATCCTCTACTATGCGTTGCGTGATCCTGATTTTGTATCTACTGAAGTTATTAACATACGCATTTTGCAAATTATGAATTGAACCTTCAGGTATTTTAATTCCGTTTATTACGTTTGGGTTAAGATTCTTTTTGAGAAGAGGCACCAGGCTTTCACAATTTAGTATGGGCATCGTAATAAAGTATCTTTTATAGCCCCTATGCGGTTCTTCGCTACATTCGCAACTCGCCCCCTGCCTAAGGATTATTTGGTTCCTAAATACGTTTATGGGTGCTTCTACGTGTGGTATGAGGTCTGAGCTATCCTGTTCGGCAGAATGCATAGTACCTTCCGATGCAGTATCTGTATCAGATGGTGCGTCAGCTACAGTACCCGATGGCTGAGCAACGATTGAGTCTGTGAGTGCGTTCACTTCCGTCTTAAGACGGGAGAGTGCATCGGCGACCACATTCGTCTTTCCTGGTTTATAAATTATTTCACAATTATACTCCTCTATTCGAGCTTTCCATCGCTTGAGCTTTGCGTTGTAGTTGCGATTACTCACTGAAAAGGTCAGCGGCTGGTGGTCTGTGTAAATCTTAATTTTCTTTGCACCATACACATAGGAACGTAGATTGTCAAGTGCCCAAACAATAGCGAGGAGCTCTTTTTCATTCGTGGCGTAGTTCTCTTCTGACTTATTCAGGGATCGCGAAATATACGCTATAGGTTTATCTTCGCCTATCACCCCTTGTGATAGAACCGCACCAATAGCGTAGTTCGATGCGTCTGTCGTCAGGTTGAATGGTTTGGCGAAATCTGGGAAGGCTAAGACATCAGCAGACACTAAGAGTTGTTTCAAATCGTGGAAAGCTTCCAGAGACTTTTCGTCAAGCTCAATTTTTACTTTTTTAGAGGCGTTGGCTTTTACCTGTGCATTTACCCCTCGTGTGAGGTTGGTCAAGGGTTTAGCGACCTTGGCATAGTCCCTAATAAACTTCCTATAGTATGAGGTCATACCAAGGAAACTCTTTAAATCCTTCAGGTTTTCTGGAGGTGAAATTATTTTAATTGCTTCGACTTTTTTAGGGTCAGCGCGTACTCCTTCGGGAGTAATTATATAGCCAAGAAATTCGACTTCTTTTTCAAAAAAACATGTTTTTTCAAGATTAACTTTCAAGTTCGCTTCTAGGAGTCTTGAAAAAACCTTCTCAACATTATCCAGGTGTTCGTTTGGGTCTCTGCCAAATACGATGATGTCATCGATGTAGACATAGCAAATTTTGCCAATGTATTTCTTTAACACATCGTCTATCATTCGCTGGAAAATAGCGGGCGCATTTTTTAGACCAAACGGTAAACGGAGGAATTCATATTTCCCGTTCATCGTAGAAAAAGCCGTTTTAGAGATGTCCGAGTCTTTCATTGGTATTTGGTGGAATCCAGACGTTAAGTCTATTGTCGTGTAGTAATTCGCCTGTCCAAGGCTGCAAAGGGTCTCGTTTATGTCAGGAATTGGGTAAGTGTCAGCGATCGTCACTGTATTTAGTCGTTTGTAGTCGATCACCATTCGGTACTGTTTTTCCCCGTTCGCCTTTGGTTTTTTAGGCACTACCCATATTGGTGAATTATAAGGACTCTTTGAAGGCCGGATGACACCTTCCTCAAGCAGCTCATTCACTTGTTTTTCAACTTCGTCCCTCATACACGCTGGGTACGGGTAGCTTTTACTGTATATTGGTTCGGTAGTTGATGTTTTTATTTCAGCACGGATGTTTATCTCTACGAGCTCATTGCCATTTAAAGGTTTAAAGAGCTCCGAATATTTTTTTAATAAGGTTTCGACCTTCCGATGAATTCCCAGAGGCAAATCCTTGCCTATTGTAAAATTGACATGGCAAGACGTGCGTGCCTTGAGTGGAATTTTGTAATTCCCTATTTTTAGTAAGTTATTTTTCCTATCAATTACCGCACCTAATTCTCTCAAGGTGTCGTCCCCAATGATCCCGCAGAATCCACTTAGAGTAGGTAATACAAAGAAGTCAAATTCAGTGGATTTCCCAATGCTTTCAAATAATTTTATTTGTACCTTATCTTTTATTGGCACAGTACCCCCCACAGATGCCACACTAAAAATTTTCTGCACCGGAGTCGTTTTTTTCGAGATGGTTTGTCTAATGAAGTTTTTGTTGGCACCGGTGTCTACTAAAAAATCTAAAACGCGGCCATCCGGCATCGTATATTCTAGGTATGGTACGCTAGATGGCCGGAGGACAGAAAATCCTCAGATTCTTCGTCATTGCTAGGTTCTTGATTGGCATCCTGTTCTTCGCTCACCCCTTCAGCTATGTGACTTTGCTGTTTGACGTCCTGCTCCTCGCGTTCCCCTTGCACAGTGTGATACAGCCTTTGTTGCTTCCGTGGGAGATTTTCAGACCTCGCACTACGTTTAAAAGGATTGGGTCGATTGATATAGTTTACTTTGCGTGTCTGCACTGAAGGATCAACCTCCATCCTCTCGACTGGCGGACGCGACGTGGAACTTTGGATGTCATCTCTTGAAAAAGGACGATAATTTTTTGGGTATTGTGCACGCTGCTCTTGAGCGTGCCATGTAGGTTTTGGTGGCAATTGTGGAGGTTTGAACCTATTTGGGGAGTAAGGGGTGCTCGGTAAGTTGTTTATGGGCACCACCACACGATTGCTAGCCGTGGAAGAATGAATTGCAAAATTTCTAAAGTCGACGTTTTGGATCTCTAAGCATGCCGAGTAAGCTTCCGGCAATGTTTTAGGACGCTGTATAAGCATCATTCTCGACATTTCCCCATTCAACCCGCGTTTGAATACGTCTAGCGCACGGTTGCGGTAAGTTTCAACTAAAACTCTTACTGTTTCGTCCGTGTAGGACTCGGTTTTTATTTTGTTGATAATGAGAGAGAATTGATGATTTACCTTCGCGTAGAATTCATCAATTCTCATTCCCTTTTGCTGAAGTTGATGCAACTGGTGCTCAAGGGTGCGAATATCCCTTTTATCTGCATAGTGCAGAGAAAGGCACTCTTTGATTTTCGACCAGTTGCTATCGAAAATGTTATACGAAATTAGTGCGGAATCAGCAGCACCCCTCACCTTTTGTCTAATGTGCTGTAAAATTGCCCGATATAGGGGCTTACCCCTCACGACCTCGAAGTCCGAAAGGATGACTTCTACCGAGTGCACCCAGGACACGTAGTGGACAGGATTCCCGTCAAAAATCTGCAGCTCCTTGACACAGTCAGGGAGTCGACTGATGTCCCTTATGTCGGCTTCCGTTTTAGGGGCTTGTGCTACCATCTCTTCACTGGGTTCCGTCTGGTCATTGGCGGTTGGTGTAAACATCCTGGAGCTTATTGAGTCCAGGCGGGATACCCGTCTTTCGATAGTGTTCATTTTGTCAAGCAGGGCGTTAACTGCACCCGTTAAATTTGTTACCGTGGCCCTCAAATCTTCCATCTTTAAAAGAAAATATAAAAGAAAATGCTTAAGTCAACTTACGCAAGGATACTCTCTAGTTTCATCAGCGCCTTTATTGTGCCTTTATTGTATGTTCAGCGTATTGTGGCTCTCCTTGGCCTTACGTCCTATGATCCTTTAATTATTTGCTGAGCAGGTTTATCAAAAACCCTTTTTCACTTTTTAAATTTTTCCAATGGATTTTTTATTTATTTTCTTTTTTTATTATTTGCTGAGCGGCTTTATCAAAAACCCTTTTTCACTTTTTAAATTTTTCCAATGGATTTTTTATTTATTATTTTTTTAATTATTTGCTGAGCGGGTTTATCAAAAACCCTTTTTCACTTTTTAAATTTTTCCAATAGATTTTTTATTTTTTTTGTTTTTATTTAATACACTTTCTTTTATTTCATCCACTCTTTTATTTTAACACTCCTGGGTCCCTGCTCGGGCGCCAGTTACGGACTTTGAGTCCGTTACACTAAAAAAAATTAAGGGCCAGCTGCCCAGGAAAGAAACACTTATAATTCTTTAAATAGTTTACAATTATTTTTATTCTACACAAATTACTTAATCTAATACAGCTAACCCGGAACCCGTCTCAAACTCCACTAACTGGACGTGGTGACGGTCGCTTACTTTACACCTTCATTCCCCAGCTGCGGCGCAGTCGTTGTGTAATTTGTCTGAGACCGGACTTGGCCTTGACTTCCCACGGGTGCATTATTGAATGTAATTGTGCAACAGGTAACGTCTCCTGTTGCGTTGCATTGTGAAATTTAAATATGCTGACACTGCGGCACGTGTAGCGAGCAGCCGTGGGAGCGTCGCAACAAATGCGACTGCAGCGTGTTAACTTAAATGTATGTTACGTAATAAATGCTAACTTTTTAATCAGAGCTCCAGAAAAATTTTGGGTAAACAGTTTTGTAGCCCATTAATTTTTTGTGTGATGAAATGAAAGTTTCAAGTACCTGAAAGTCGGGTTGACTTTTCACATTTTTTTTTACTGACGTTGCTGGGTAGTTTTTCTCTATACAACAAAATATTCGAGAATTCAATTCAGCAATAAATATATAAAGTAACTGCGTTAAATAACTACACATAAAAAGGGACTTATGGACAAGTATTGACACTAAATATTAAATAAAGCTGTTTATGAAAATATAAAAACCATACCAAAAACAACCAAGTTACACACTTTGTGTAAGTTTTACCCTCCACTAGTTGAGTACGTAAACCGTTTCCGGGTTGCTCCGTTCATTTAGATATTATACCCTTTTGGATAGCTAAAAGAACATGCTAGTTTCTATAATAATTTGCAGAATAGTTTCCATAAAAAAAATTTTTTTTTATGTCTTGAAGTAAGAAACACTTAAAGAAAAATGCTAAATTCAAAATTTAAGGAAACAGCCAGATTGATATGTCAGGGCTTTGTTCATATTTTATTCATCGGCGTACCGTTCAACCAAAACAGAAAAAAATTGGACGCTTTCGGGCATCGTAATACATAACCGAATTAATCAGAAATGACCTAAGTAGAATACTTTGGTATCTAGCACGAATTTCTCGGTAACCCTGTATAAATACTCACATACACAAGTAGACTACCGAACTGAGCTGAACGCAACTGACATTTGAATTACACTTATCCATACATACTTACTCATATATCCGTTGCTGCTGCAATTGGCGCTTTTGGTGCAACTATTGCCGTTCCACTTGACCACGTTCTGCTGGTCAACTGACTCTTCTCCGTTCTATTTGTGCAGTCACTTAAAGGGTCAGCACATTCAATGGAAGTCACGCAGTGCCGCCAATTTTTTCATTGTTTATTTAACCTTTCGAAGCGCATGCAAAATGTTTCATATACATACACTGCATTTATAAAAGACAGTTTATTTCCAAAAAAAAAAAACTTTTTAATTCCAAATTTCAAACTGCATACAAATTAAATAAATCAACATATTTCCATCAACATTTCTTACTTCTTAATCAAAAGTTTTAGAAAAATGTTTATGACAGGCGGGTTCTGCGTATGATCATTGAAATTGCTTTTATATGCTGATGATATAAAAAAAGCTTCGGAATGTAAAATTTACAAGATTTTTATATTCCTAAAACCAAGCTTGGAAAGCTCCCAGATATTTTTTATATGATGAAAATAGGCAACACCTTCAAGGCAAAGAAAAACCAAAATCTGCTAGAATGTTTGGCCACTTAAAACTTGCTATTTATCATATTAAAAGTTAATGGGTTATAAAACTGTGTAAAAAGCAAATTGATGAATTTGTGTTATGACTTTAATGCAAGAAGTAGTATAGGGTTTTTCAGTAAGAGCGCTTCAACTTTTGAACTTTTTTGAATAAAACACAAACGGTTCGACTTTTTTAACAAATTTTTTTTTTATTATCGAGTTTGAACATATACATTTAAGTATGAAATTCGATTTCTTTTGCATGACCACCGCGTGCACGTTTTACGAAGTCCAATCGTTGAACCCAATTTTCGACCACTCCTTTGCATAAATCGGCCGAAATTCCAGCAATTTCGCGTTCAATATTGGCTATGAGCTCACAAATCGTCGCCGGCTTGTTACTGTAGACCAATGACTTCACATAACCCCAAAACGAGACGGCTTGTTAAATGGACCGTAAAATGGCCGTAATGCTCTTAAAATAACAGCAGATGCTTTCCATTTCAATTCAACCGGGCTATTCGGGTCATGTTCTTCGATTTCGATGAAACTTAAATATGTTGCTCTCTGGTCAAAATAATGAGACACGTATTTTTTTGTTCACCCAAAAAAAAATTTTTTCAAGAGTTATCGGCAATTTTGTTTTTCGGATCAAACTCGATTTTTTTTAATTATATAAGAAAAAATTTTTTTTAAACGCCCATTACTTAGTCAAATATGAACCGATTTTAATAATTCTGGGTTCAGAATGATTGTAATTACTTACACGAGCGACTTCATGTAGAAACAATTGCAAAAAAGTAGTTGAAAATTTTTTATTTAGCAAAAAAGAAAAAAAATTGAAATTTTTTCGAAATTCAATATTTCAAAAAGTGTATTTTTGTTTTTTTTATAACTTTTTCCAAATCAAGAGGACACCTCAAACTTCAATTAAGCTGAATGCCCAGTAGCTAAAATGAGTTGTTATTGAGTAATGAATTTTTGAGTAAAAAACCGGTTTCGCACTTTTTGTTTTTTGCAAAATAAAAAATTTTTAACAAATTTTTTGCAACTGTTTCTACATGAAATCGCTTGTGTAAGTAATGACGATTATTTTGAACCCAGAATCATTCAAATCGGCTTATTTTTGACTAAGTTATGAGTAATTAAAAATATTTTCTTATATTATTAAAAAAAAATCGAGTTTGAGCCGAAAAACAAAATTGCCGATAAAGCTTGAAAAAAAATTTTTTCGGGCGAACAAAAAAATACGTGTCTCATTATTTTGACCAGAGAGCAACATATTTAAGTTTCATCGAAATCGAAGAACATGACCCGAATAGCCCGGTTGAATTGAAATGGAAAGCATCAGCAACAGAACGATTATTTTAATAAAAAATTTGCACGGTTTGCAATCGTTGGTCAAGTGTGTAGCGTTCCACGATGAAATGTATACTAATGAAGTTTACAAATGACAAGCGAAAAATAAAAAATATTGCGTCGTTCGCCCTCCCTATCGGAAAAAAGTTGAAGCGCACCTATTAAAAACCCCTATACTTAATTTTGTTTGCCCAATGATATTTCTGCCGCAAAATCATTGAGAATAAAAGCAGTGAATAACCAGGTTATGTCAGAAAAAAACAAATATTTAGCAAAATCTAGTGACGAATAACACTTCAAGCTAAACAAAGATTTAGTACCTAGAGATCTTCAACTGACATTTACAGATTACGCCGACACTGCTACCTTTACAAAAAAAGGACTGTATTTATACACATACATAAACATATATAATTGGCGCGTACACTCTTTTTGGGTGTCTAGCCTATTTGTGGTGTGCGTCTGTTCCACAAATGAGGAGCTTTTTCATGGCAGAAATACACTCCGAGGTTTGCCAATGGCTGCCGAGGGACGACCGCTATTAGAAAAATGTTTTTCTTAATTTTGGTGTTTCACTGAGATTCAAACCAACGTTCTCTCTGTGAATTCCGAATGGTAATCACGCACCAACCCATTCGACTACGGCTGCCTATAGACATTCATATGTTAATTAGTGCACTAACTCGCAACGCACTGTTCTTCGAAAGCATTTTTGATTTTTGATATGAAACTATGGGACCACTGGCCAATACGTAAGCTGAATGTGCTGCTCCTGGTGCGGCATTTCAATTACGTAGTGTTTTTTCAATACGAGTAACTACTAGTAAATACTCGATACTTTGTTAAAGTACTTTTCGTACTGTTTAGTAATTTTTGCACTCGAGTCTTTCATGTAAGTACAAGGGGTAGGTATCCAGTAGAAGGTTTTTACTTGCTTTTCATTCGAGAATTCTATTTTAAAATTACCTTAATCTTGATGTGGTGGTGTTGCAATACTTTTACTGATACATCAGAAGTTGTGGAACAATTCTGCCGGATAGAGTTCCATAAAAACATTGTAGTAGCTGTGACTTTGGACGCTATATTGATATATACTCACTAAATTCAAGGACTCTACTGCTTATTCAAAAGCGATAAGAGAGTGTTTTTTGCACTACCGAGGGCTCGTGCTTGGGGAAAATACTCTCAAAAAAGATTATAACGATTTGTGTTTTTTTTGTGCCACCAATTTTGGTCCTAAAAAGTAACCACCCATAAGAATGATGAACAAATAAAACAATAGCAATACGTAAAGAAGTCAAGAGGTATCGATACTTTTCGTAAATAATTTTAACGAGTCCAACACCTGTACCAGGTGCAAGGTGGTATCAGGTTACCATTGAGAAGGTGAAAACCGAATCGGTGCACAATTTAAATGAGTGTTTCGGATTAATACTTTGAAGTTGATAAAAAAAATTTAGAAAATTAAATAAATTAAAGTTTCAAAAATTACTAGCCATTGCACTTAATTTCTTCATTATTGTTTGGAGTGTACGATGAATGCTAAACTATGAAAAATAATTACTTCAAACGCTCGTTTTGGTTGAGCACTCATTCGCCTCAAACATAAACAATTTCCAGTCAATATATATTTCATATATCAACATTTTACATATTTTCTTTCATAAAGGCGAAAATGAAAGTCAGGCGCTGAAGTTGTGAATGGTGCTTTTGTTCTGATACTGTACCAGCTAATTACGTGCTATTTTGGTTTCTCTGATTCCGTCGAGGCATTTTTCGTTCATGTCGAAAATGTGGATAAAATCGTAGAACCGGCATGAAGTAATGGGTTTATTTTTCCCCAAACTAATACTACCACCACATTTACTTTGGGCAAACATTTCTGTGGCGCGCACTCTCATGTAAACTTTCACAGCGCACGCTCCCAAGGGTTAACGAATCTTCAATAACCACCATTTTATAGAAAAATTGTATTTTTATTATTTTTATTCACTTACATGCACATACTACTATTGTGTAATATTTTGCGTGTTTTTGTAGAATTTTGGAACGCTGCTCAGTGGCCTCTTTGTGCCTTTTGGCAGCGCAACATATGCTCAGCCCGTAAAGCCATGCAGTTTACGACAGTTTATGATTGCAATGTTGGCAGCTGTTACGCATTTTAGCTGGCTTCATTGCCTTCATTGAAGCAAGTTCTTTTGTTGCAGGCAATGTGCTTGTAAATATTGCTCGATTCCAGAGCGAACTGTACCTACTCCAAGTGTTGCACAAATTTTTGCTTCTATGTGTGAGTGAATTGAAAATTAAGTTTTAGCAGGTTGGGTAAAATTTGTATTCTGTATTAATATTAATGCATGCATATGTATATATATATATGTATTTGTGAGCATACACTTTCTCTTTGAACATTCACTCTTCGTTAACTAACAGTCCTTGACCAGCATCACCAAGCTTGGAAATTTTCTTCAAAATCATTAAGATATTAAATATTTACTTCAGAAAATTCAAATAGAGAAAGAAACAAAGTAAACAGAGTACAAATACAAACAATTGCAATGGCAAGCAAATTGTGTTAAATAGAAGTCTATGCGTGTGTGTGTGTGGTTTGTATAATACGTGTACACATACAAATGATATGCACTAATTGTTTGGAGAAAGTATATTTATATATGTATGTATGTAGATATGTAAGATAACTTTATTTGCCAGCGGAAGTGTCTGTGAATGTGTGTATGTGCTCTGGAATTGTGCCAGTGCAAGCAATGTCTTTTTTAATTTTCGTTTTGCAAACTACAGAAAATGCATATTTTCTTGAGAGAAAATTAGAAATCAGTGTCATAAAATATGCAGACAATTTTGGAAGATGAAAAGCTAAATAACAATAAGATATGAATCTACAAGTAAATAACACAACTACAACCTGCTAGAAAACTAAATATAAGTTACATTTAAATAAAGGGTGGAACACCGATTGATTAAAAATGAAGCCTATGAAGGAAGTTTGAAATCTTTAGCCAAGAGCATTAAGGTATTATGTCAAGTAATGGGATTAAGATATATTGGCAATTGTCGCTCTTTAAAATACTGTAAGTAATGCTCTTCACTCCATTTGTAGGACAACATTAAGACACACCCTACAAATAGGAGCTAACCCGAAGCGAAAATTATATACACGGGTATATACAGTGACCAACAAAAGTCTACATACACCCCCCATTTGCACTGGATTGAAAGTTCAACACTGAAAAATATGTTTACACAGTTTTATTTGAAAGCTTTTTCTAATCTTTATAAACTTAAAAAAACCCATACATTAACATAAAATAGCAAAGCTGTGGCAAAAAAATCTAAAACAAACATTGACAAAAGTCTACATACAGTACACAAATATTTACTCCAGTGTGAAAAACTTCACTTAACTCTAAGTAATATTGCTTCTTACCGTCGTGGCATCGAGGTGACTATATTAGTCGTTCTTTGAGTACTGAAGCACTTGAAATCGGATTTTTTCTAATTTTTTTATCTAAAATTTCCCAGGCATGTTCAATAATATTCAAATCTGGGCTTTGCGGTGTACTTAATTGTCTAGGAGCATGGTTAATCAGCCAATCCTTAAAATGTGTGATGTGGGCTTTGGATCGTTATCCTGTTGAAACATCTAACAAGGACCAAGCTCCAAACCATGCACCGAAGATTTCAGATTGACTTCCAATAGTGATTTGTATTTATAACGATCCATATTACCTTCAATAAATACTAATCTTCAAATTCCAGATGCAGCAACAGCTCCCCAAACCATTACATTGCCGCCACTACGCTTCACTGTTGATACCAAATTCTTCGGACCCATTGTACTGGGTTTTTTTTCCTCCACACTTTTGCTCTTCCATCGCTTCCGAATATATGTATTAATCTTTGACTCATCTGTAAACAAAACTTTTTGCCAAAAATTCATCCCCTTTCCCTGTGTGCTTTGTCGAAGTCCAGGCGAAGTTTACGGTTTTTTCCGAAATAAAAGGTTTTTTTCGTGGTGTTCTACTATGTTCAGTGCTCTTTGAATTGTTCTTGGATATATCCTCGGCCAATTTCGGAGCAGAAACGTTTGGATTCTTGTCCACTTCTTTTAGAATCAAGCTGACGTCTCTGCGAGATAGTTTGCTCAGGTGGCCACTGCGCGGCTTATTTTCGGTGGAACCACTATTTTAAAAGGTTTTTACAATGGATATCAGAGTACAAGCTAGGAAACCAGTTCTGTATGTACACTTTTGTCAACTCTGTTTTTGCGTTTTTTTAGCATAACTGTGTTGTTTTATGTTAAAGAATAGATTTATTTTAGTTTAGTCGATTAGAAAAAGATTTCAAATGAAATTGCATAAACACATTTTTAAGCAAAGTGTTTGTACTTTGTAAACAACGGAAGAGAGAGGTGTATATAGACTTCTGTCTTCTGTCTTTTTAAATGAACAATTCCCGATATTTTTGTGACAGAATGTATGTCGTTGGCAAGTAAGTGCTCCAAATGTATGCCTAAGTAAGTGACTTAATTTCTTTGTGAAATAAAATTAATATTTATACTACCGTGCAAGTTTGTTGTCTTAATGCAGGGGTAACATGTTTTTACTGTCGCTCATTTACCTTTACACACCGATTTGGCGTCTTTCTTGAAGCTTTTATATGGTATCTACTTATCACGGCTTACTTTAGCGACAATAACTTCAACCATCGTGTATTTTAGGATTTAGCGAAGCTTATCCGTTATCAGTCTACTTGGCGATGTCAATTGACAAATACATCCCATTTCATTTTCTTGGGCGTTGCCATGAAAGATAACACTGTGGTACAAAAAAAAAAGTTGCAAAAAAACTTTGGATCGGACATGATGAGGGTTGTAGCTTATGAAAAACTGAAAATAATGGTATAGTTGAAATTTCCAATACACCCCCAAAATCTCATTTTATGGCCATAAAACCGTTTTTCAGTAGGTTGATATGAACAATCACTCCTAACTTCGCCAATTTCCATCCGATTTCGAATTTGCTTTTTTAGTTCGAAAGAACAAAAACAAGCCTTTTTGACAGTGTGTTAACATTTTTTCTGAAATGACAACTGACGAGACTGTAGACGGAAGTATTTGGAATTTTTTTATTTTTTCTCTATTTTTTCGACTTTGACATAATTTTTACGATATTATCCGATATTGAGGATTTTTTTTAGTACACTACTGTTATAGTAAATTTAATTTTGCGTCGAATGAGCTATATTTGTCTGTAATTGAATTAAAATTAGTAGAGTTGTGCGAGTTTTAAGATTTTTTGTTTTTTTTTTACTAATTTGGAATGTTGGTATAGCTTACGCTAAATGGGAATAAGGACGTGTTTTGATGCGTTATTATAGATATGTAATATTTATTGGAGTATATATGAATACATAAGAGTACACTGTACTGCATACAACAGAACTGGTTAGAACTTACGAAAATATCTGACATATTATAGCACATTTTTTTCAATAGAAATATGGAAAAGCTCCCAAGTGTGCCAAAGTTCACACTGTACATTGATTAACAAAAGAAGTTTGTTATTATAATTTAACCTTATTAAAACGTCAAAGTTTTATTGTTTGTTTCATTGAAATTGAAAAGATATAAATCAAAACGTTGCCAGAAAAGTCAAATTTCTCAATATTCTCCGATGATATGGCATCATCAGCCTTATCATAAACCAGATGATTGTTATTTTTGTAAAACGGACGTAAACGGTCATCATTATAAAACTCGAAAGCACATAAAGTATGCTGATGTTGCAACTGTTAAGAACCCCGTAGTCTTGGACGATATGATTGACTCAACTGCAGGTCATGAACTGAAGGAAGTTCAACTCATTGCTGATGATGATCAAACTGATAACAATAAACCTGATGATGAAGAGTACTTTCCGTCTGGTTCTAAGTTTTCAGAACGAGACATTGTATCAAATTCAGATTTTCAGGATCTTTCTCGTGATTTACATACTTCTATCGGGAAGACAATCTGAAACGCTCGCTTCTCGATTTAAACAATGGAATTTAGTTGATGACGACTTCAGATGAATGATGATGATCGAATTTCTTACAGAGAAGTATTCAAAACTGATGAAGAAATGACAAATGTACCGTACCATACTAAACTCCAAAGGGCCGTTTCCAATGCATTTTTAAGTTTGGAACCAGTGCCGTTGTGTACTGCACCGTACCATACCGTACAGTGCTGCACTGCACAATACTCCAATAAATATTATGCGTTTATAATGACACTTGTTATTATTTTCATGCTTCGAAACGCATACCAAATCTCGTAGTAAAAAAAGAAAAAATCTTAAAACCCACACAACTCTATTAATTTTAATTCAATTACAGTCAAATATAGCTCATTCGACGCAAAATTAAATTTACTATAACAGTAGTGTACTAAAAAAAAACCTCAATATCGGATAATATCGTAAAAATTATGTCAAAGTCGAAAAAATAGAGAAAAAATAAAAAAATTCCAAATACTTCCGTCTACAGTCTCGTCAGTTGTCATTTCAGAAAAAATGTTAACACACTGTCAAAAAGGCTTGTTTTTGTTCTTTCGAACTAAAAAAGCAAATTCGAAATCGGATGGAAATTGGCGAAGTTAGGAGTGATTGTTCATATCAACCTACTGAAAAACGGTTTTATGGCCATAAAATGAGATTTTGGGGGTGTATTGGAAATTTCAACTATACCATTATTTTCAGTTTTTCATAAGCTACAACCCTCACCATGTCCGATCCAAAGTTTTTTTGCAACTTTTTTTTTTGTACCACAGTGTAATTAATAAAGGATGTTCTACGCTGACACAACCGGCATAGCCATTTGAGAGATTAAATTAGAAACCATCAAAAAGGTGCTGGAAAATTGGATACTGAATAAACTTATATTCCTAATTTAAACAAGGAGTTTACTCTCCAGAACCCAGTAAAAAAATGTCCATGCCGTTTTTTTACAGTACAATATTTCAAACACTAGCAATCGTTGACCTACCCTTTATATTTACTTCTACACAAACAAATGCACAAGTGTGCACCAAGCCATGTAATGGTTGTGTTACAAGCGAGTAATTTGAAAACATAAAAATTGTTGTAATAACCGCAAAAACTATTGTTTTCTGCATGAGTTGAATAACATTACACAAACAATACATTTTCAGCTTTCTACTCACTTTGTGGTATAAAATGTGGTTTTGTTGGATTTTCCGGGATAATCCCATTTAAAAGTAGATGTAGAGTTTTGCAAACAATGAAGTCATGACCGAATTCGTACCACCATTGTGTATTTTGTGAGATCAAGAAATTTACCAAATACGAAAAAGGCAAATATGAGACGATTTTTGCATTCTTCGAGAAATACTGTAGACATAGATAGCCACCACAAAGTCGTTATTGATGAGTGCCTCTTTGTTTTGGCTCATTGTTGGTTCACAAGAAATGGGATGTCTTAAGAACGAGTTACTACGCATATTTGTTGACAAAGTGAGGCTTAGACTTTTAATAAAATATTGTTTAACCAAGTCGCACCAATGTAAACCGATTTATCCAGCTCCTCTACTAAATATTATATGTATATCGGTGGTAAATATAACGTAGCGGTATTAAGGGTGGAAATGATTATGGTAATGGTAATGATTCTGATAAGTACAATAATAATGGTTTCGTAATGATGAATTTAATTGTAATGAATTGGTAATGGTAGAGATAATTGTAATGGTAAGAGTAATGGTAATTATAGTAGTAATGGCAATGGTAATGATAGTGTGAACGGCAATGGTAATGATAATGACAAAGGTAATGGTAATGATAATACAATATTATATTTACGATAATTACAACAATAAGATTAATGGACATAGTTGTGGTTATGGTTCTGGTAATGGCAATAGTAAGTAACTTTCAATGATAATGGTAATGTAAACATTGCTAGTAATTGTAATGATGGTGTTAATGGTAATGATAATGGCAGTGGTAATGGTTATGGTAATGGTAATAGCAATGCTAATGGTAACGGAAATATAGGTAGTAATGGTAATGATTTTAATTTTAAAAGTAATGGTAATGGTAATGGTAATGGTAATGGTAATGGTAACGGAAATCGTAATGAGAATGGTAATGGTAATGGTAATGTTAATGGTAGTGGATAATGGTTGTAATGATGGTAATTGTAAAGACAGTATTGATTTTAATTGTAATTTTATTGTAATGGTAGTGGTAATAGTAAGGATAGTGGTTATGGTAACGATAATATCAATATCAATTTCAATATTGGTCGTAATGGTAATGTCAGTATTGATTTCATTGTACTTATAATGGTACAGGCAATGGTAATGGTAATAAAAATATATAATAAATAATGATGATGGTAAGCACTTTAATAATGGCAAAGGAAATGTGGACAGTTCTTGTTATAATAATGGTAATGGCAACGTTTGATGATAACTGAAATGGTAATGTTAATGACAATGTTGGTGGTAATTGCAATCGTAATGTGAATTATAGTTTTAGTAGTATTGTTATTGATAGTTGTAGTATAAGTGAGTCGGGGGGCGATAGTGGTAATGGTAGCGGTAACGGTGACCAAAATGATGATGACAATCCAAATGGTAATGGTAATATTAATATAATAACTACTAACATAAGTAATAGTAACAGGAGTAGCTGTAATTATGGCATTGGCTGTTATAATGTTATGGTGGTGGTAATCATAGTTCAGTAGTGATAGGTAGTAATTGTTATAGCAATGATTATTGGAATGGTGGTGTTAGTATTATATTAACAATTTTAGCGCGCTATGTTTTTTTTTTTTTTTTTTTTTTTTGATAATGGTGAGGACAGACGTAACCGTTATAGTAATGTTAGTGACAATGTTAATTTAAGTAGTACTGTTATTGTGATCTAATGGTAATGGTAATTTAATGCAATAATATTTGTAACATTAATAGTAGTGGTAATGATAATTCAAGTGGATGACAGTATTCTGCTATTATTTTTCTTAGCTAGAATGCTCATATCTATTTCCTAAACGGTTTACGAAATACTTCGTTGTAAGACTCAAATAAGTCGCACTTAGCCGCAAGATACCCTGTTGTTTCCTAAAGCTTTGCCTCCGCGCTTATTTTGCAACATATATGTAAAAACAAAATCAAGGAGGGGGTTAAATCTTATATTTTGACCCCAATGCACAGTACTTGGAATAATATTTTCGCAAAACAGCAAATTCTAATTTTCAATATACCAAATCAACACTCATTACAAAAATTATAACAGAAGCTCGGCCTTCACCTGTCAGATTTATATTCACCATGCTATTATTCATATCCATATTATTATCCACAAACCAACAAATTCATGCATACATTCATTCGATATACATAATTCATTTCTGACTTCCTATAAGTTTCCAGTCTATTGTGTCTATTGTGTGTTCTTTTGTTTTTTTGCGTAACGCCTTTTCATTTTCTTTCCTATTTCTTAGCCTAAATAAATAAACATTGTGCAACCATTGTTTTCTTCTTCGATTTTCAAACAAAAGAGACCATTACAAGGACAATTCAGGCAAAATATTTTAGAAATGTGTAGTAAGAAAATTTCTTCATGTATATGTTAACAACCTTTAATTACAATCCAGAATTGTTAGACTCTCTATACAATTTTAATGAAATGCCTCTGGTCTACAAAAATCAAATGGATATATGTATGTAGGTTAACGTAATGCTTTTTTACATATTTAGGGCAATTCATTACTCACTAAGCTATAAATTTGTATAGTTACATGCAAGTAAGCGCATGCAATGTTTAGATATGCACCTATAGTGGTGCGGTAACATCAGCAATGTTTTTCTTGTAGTTGAAAAAGAAGTATGTAAATTTCTTTAAACATTCGTTGGTGTTGTGCTTTCTATTTTTGCTCATAAATGCACTGGTAGTATTTGAAATTCCATACGATTTATATTATAAAAATTTCACAGTACTCAAATATGACAAAAATGATAATGAATTATAATAGTTTTTTCATTGCTGAAAGGCATTCGGAAGTTTGTCATTGCCTACCGACGAGCGACCGCTATTAGAAGAAAAAGGTTTCTATCATTTTGTGGTTTGATGCATGGATATTCGAACCTATGCACTTTCGAATGGTTATCACGCACCCACACATTCGGCTACGGCAGCCACTATACGAGTCCCGAGCGCTGACAGGTGCTGCAGCACTTCGCCATTCCAACAAAGATGTGGTCTTCCCCTTCCTCGTTTTCCTTTTTGAGGTACGCCTTGCTGGAGCGTCTTCGTTATACGAGTCACAGGGCCAAGCCAGCGTAGCCGCTGTATTTGTACACGCTTAACTATGCCCATGTTCCTATATAACTCAAACAGCTCGCTGTTCCATCGTACACGATACTCCTCACCAATATGGAAGGGAGTAAAGATCTTACGTAGAATTTTTCTCGCCAAAGCTCCGAAAACTTTCGTTGGCATCGTCCATACCTCTGCGCCATCTAGCAGGTCGCGAATGAGAAGCGTTTTGTAGAGTGACAGTTGGTTTTTCGAGAGAGAGGCTCTACTACACTTGCCTACCGAATCCAAAGTAACACCTGTTGGCAAGAGTCATTTTTCGCTTGATCTCTAGACTGACGTCTAAAAGCATCAATACCAAACTCCTAAGCATCAGGCTGAATTAGGAAATGTTTCTCAATTGCATTGTAAGGCAGTAAAAGTTATGAGAAGAGGATTTTGATATACCGTACACGAAATGCAAAGAGTCACAACCCAAGATTTTTAACCTTGTTTTTCTGTGTATGAATTCATAGTTTATATCTAATATATCAAAGTCATAATAAACATTGTTTAAAGACTATATTTCATGCCAGGTTGACTTTTTTTTATTAATGATCGCAATCCGTTCATAATACTAAATATATTGTGTTTTTTGCTGAATATTTTCGGTTTCAAATTCTCACTGTTTTGTATTTGTTGTGTGCCAATTTTTCCTTTTCTTTTTCTAAGGAAAAGAAGATAAGATAAAACTAAATATATTTATTGGTTATATAAATGATTTAATTTCCCTGATGAGAGGGCATTACATTTCCACTACCAATAAACAGTACTGATAATGCAAATCAAGTTATATCAGTAAAAAAATATTTTTACTGCGATTTTTCCCAGCAATCAGTAAATCAATGTTTTTACTGAAATTTTTTTTGATATTTTTACTGCATTTTTCCAGGATTCAGTAAAAGTTTACTGGTAATGCGAGCTGAATTGCAATATCAGTAGAAAATAATATTACTTAATTTTCACTGCTACTGCAGTATGCCCATCTATTATATCATATATATATTAAATGTGTAAACATTAGCTTGGGTAAAACTTTCTTGCGCACTCACCTCAATCTGTTTGAGGGTTTGCCTTCATTGACCGCCAGTAAAATTGTCTGTTTAAAATTTCTGTGCAACAATTTAACCTGCAAACTGCCTTTTTTAATGAAGCTTCATTTACCTGTTCTGCGAACGGATCAAAAATTATCATTTAGGTAAGAGCTACAGGGTTAAAATACTCTACAAAAAATGTTTCACCAAATTCTGCTATGTAGCAGGACAGAAATTATGTTTGAAATCATTTTAGATTTAATATTTTCCTTAAACGCTTCTGAAAACTTTGACTCTCCGTTCGGAAAACCCAGACCATCCGGACTAGTAGAAAAGTTTTGAAAAGTTGATACTGGAGATAATCCCTTTCATAATCATTAGCGTTTGTTGGAAATGTTATTGTAAGGAACAATGTTGGAAATTGTTATTTTAAGGAACTTAAAACATTTATTAAAAACAAGATAATCATAAACGCGCTGCTCACGTTGCCAAAAATCCAAAAGTCTGAAAATCATACCAGTATTAGCAAATTTCAGAGATTTTCATAATAAATAGATAAACAGCGGCAACACTGCGGTAAGCGATTTCGCGCCGACAAACACGACGCGAAGTCGCGTCTCCGTTCTAGGATCGACTGGAACCGATTAGCGTGTTCGAGAATTTTTTGGCTTTATATATACGCAATGCACGTCGACATTGCGCTCAGTTTAATACTGAACGGCATTATCAACGTTCTGCGTGCAGCGGTTGGGTTAGAGCTCGAAACATTATGGCAAGCAGTAGTAAGAAGGCGAAGACATACCATTTCCATTCGGAATGGGAAGAACAATACTTCTTCACAGAAGTTAAAGGCAAAAGTGTTTGTTTGTTATGTAATACATCTGTGTCAGTTCCTAAAAAAGGAAATATTGAGAGGCATCATAAAACTGTACATTCGAATTTTGAGAAGGCATTCCCGTTAAATTCAGCCACCAGAAAAGAAAAACTGAAACATTTAAAAATTCAGTTAATTGGACAACAGTCAATATTTTTGAAAACAATCGACAAAAATAAGGCTGCAACTGAAGCATCTTATCGTGTTTCCCAGATAATTGCATAAAAGAAAAAACCTTATGAAGACGAGGAAATCATAAAACAAGCATTTTTGGAAGCTGCAGATTCTTTATTCGCCAACTTTAGAAATAAAGACGAAATAGTGTCTGCTATAAAATATATGCAACTTTCTGCTAATACAGTGATGAGGCGAGTAGAAGTAATGAGCAATCATATTTTTTTGCAGTTAAGAAGTGACTTAGATAACTGTATTTATTTTTCACTGCAACTAGATGAATCAACAGATGTAGTTGACACCTCACAGATGGGCATATTTGTCAGGATGGCTTTTAGTGATTTTACAATTAAAGAAGATCTTTTGAAGTTTATTCCACTCAAAGGACATACTACTGGGCTAGAGCTGTTTTCTCATTCAAAAAATCTCATCTCTTCTGAGAAAATTCCAATATCAAAAATAGTAGGCCTGACAACTGACGGTGCTCCAGCTATGGTGGGTTGTGATAAGGGGATCGTGGCGCTATGTCATAACGATGAAAGTTTTCACAATTTCTTAGTTACGACTGTATTATACATCAGCAAGCAATATGTGGAAATTTTCTAAACTTGAACAACTTTATGAAACTGGTGATGAAAATTGTGAACAAGATTAGAGCTCAAGCGTTACAAAGAAGATTATTTAAAACCTTGGCTGATGAAATTGACTGTCAATACGGAGAGCTACTTCTTCACTCTGAAGTGCGATGGTTAAGCAGAGGACGAGTGCTCAAACGTTTCAATGATGTCTTGCCTGCTATACTCCAATTTTTCAAAGAATGCGATGAACCGATTCCTGAACTGGAAAATTCGACTTGGCTCAGAGATTTTGGTTTTCTTGTGGACATTACAGAGAAATTAAATGAGCTTAACTTGTAGCTTCAAGGCAGGGATAAAGAATTAGCGGAAATGATTTCTGATATAAATGCATTTATTACAAAACTTGAATTTTGGGAACAAAACCTAAAAAACCGCGATACTAAGCATTTTCCTATTCTTTCCGAAAAGATATCCAAAAATCTATTAGAGCCCTATGACAGTAAATATCATATGGAAATAGTTTCTAACTTGAAGGAAAACTTCAAAAATCGTTTCAAGGATTTCAGCAAAATTGCTTTAGTGACGCAATTTGTTGTTTCACCCTTCATGGACATTGATATACAACAGTTTGCAACTTGTGTTATGAACAACTTTGGCGAAGACATTGCTGTGACAGAAATGGAACTGATTGCTTTTCAAAGTGACTTGACTTTAAAATCTTTAGGTCCAAATACAAAATGTATATGGACTTTAGTAAGTAAAGATAAGTATTCAGTTTTATGTCGTGTTGCGTTGAAAGTGAAAGCGTTATTCAGTTCAACTTACTTGTGTGAATCTTCTTTTTCAATATGAAATTTATTAAAAATAAATACCGCAATCGGCTTACAGATATACATTTGGATAACTGTATTCGAATGACTGTATCAAATTATACTGCAAATATTAAAAAAATTATCGATGAGTCAGAATGTCAACCTTCTCATTAAATATGCTCTTTTTATCTGCCCATATTTTATTTATATAATAATGTACTATTACTGTTTTGTTGTTTTTTTAAGTCGCTTGTGATTTGCCATTATGACTGCAAAAAATTTTGTTACGATTGATAAGTGTGAACATGGATGTAGTTATGCATAAGTATAAGCACTATAAGTCATAAGTTTATTATATATAGAACGTATATTATTAAAATAAATACATGTATTGTATGTCGAATATAACTGTGTATTATTTAATTTATATTGGCTTGTGCAAGTAGCTCGCTGTTTATTTCAAAATCTTGAAAGTAGCTCAACACATTGAAAAGGTTGGCGACCACTGCTGTAAATAGTAGTTTTTTGTTAATAGGATTTAACTCAACTCCTCATGTTCTTAGATTTTATATTCGTCAGCGAATTGTTTGGTTGTTGTCGCAATGAAAAAAATTCAAAGCTTATGGTAATTGAAATTACTTAAGGTGATTCAGAAAAATTAGTGAGAAACGCAAATACAAGTTGAAGAAGAAAAATGGAATACTTTTGGTATGTAGGTATGTTAGAATCGCCAATGGCTCAGTATTGTCACAATGAACAATGTTACTCCCAATGTGTTCCAACAAATGGAATAAATTGTTTTCAAAGCTATTTTTGAAGAATAAAAAAGACACTTTACGATAATAACAAATTACAAATTAATTCAAGAATTTCTAAAATTAAAGTATTAAACTAAATTAAGCTGATTCCTTGTCAAAAGAGCCGCGTATTTCGGACACTGTTGTCAGTTCTCTTAAAAATTGTTTTATTTGTGAACTTAATAACTTTAATGATGCATTTGTGCTATACATATATAATAACAAGCAATTAATAAAATTAAATAAATAATAACTTTCAAATTTATTCCATAATGAAAGATGTCGTATAGAGCGCTTTAAAGTATGTAATTCACCTGCAGCTTTTTTTATATTTTCGTAAAAAGAAATTAGTTTAGTCATTTTTTGAAAAACGCGAACCCTCAAGTTTCTTTTTCTTTTACAATTTTAGTAATAGCCTAGACTTTATTGAGGAATCCCTTGAAGATTTCTACAATTTTTTCGGAATTTCAATAATTTTTCAAGTTATATATATATTATATATACATTAGTAAAAAAAATTGTGTAAATACGACTCTTAAACAGGCTACGGACGAGGCTCAGCTGGACATCGCGAACAAATGAAAATATTGAATTCGTCGCCGCAAGTTTGCACAATAATCCGCATCAGTCCGTACGTGAGAGAGAGGTTGTACTGGAACTTCCAAAAACTGTTCAGCATCAAATATGGAGGAAGGATCATAAGACTTGTTTTAATTCAAACGCCTGCTTTAATTCAAACCAACCAAGCAAAAATTTTGCAAATTTCGATGAGGCAAAGTTGGAGCGATTTCGTAAGGTACACAATATATTTTGGAGTGGTGAGGCCCATTTTCATTTAGTTGGAAGTGTAAATAACAAAGTTTTCGTTACTAGCCCTGTAAGGACAGAACCTACTATTAAAACATCAATTTGGTATGCATTGTTGAACAGTGGAATAATTGGACCATATTTTTGGAACATCGTCGAAAGCAAGCATTTTCTGTGGGCGGTGTCTTTTTGGCCCTTGTTGAACAATTATTTTCTATTCATAATGAGAGAACATCCTTCATTCAGTATATACACATGGTTTTAGCAAGATAGTACCCCGGACAAACCCTGACGATACTGCGTGATTTCTTCCTTAACAAACTTAGAAGGCGTTTCGGCGACATATGGTATTCTAACCATCAATATATGGGCTCGAAGTTACTTAAATTATTTTTTTGTTTTGTGTGGCCAATTAAAAAACAAAGTCTATGAAACAAACCCAGCGACCATCTCCACACTCAAAGCGTGTCACTTCTCTAGTGAATGTCACAGAGTACGGAGGTCAGTTTAAAAGAGAGTATCCGACGTAAGGGTCAACATTTAGAGGAAATAATTGAAAAATTTTTTCCGCTCTTGCCTTTTTTCTAATATTTATTAAAATAAAGTTGTATCATTACTATTTCTTTTTAATTCAGCTTTTAATTCTTAATTCAACCAGACGCCTTGTATGTGATGTAGAGAAAGGACTTCTTATTTCACATACATTTTTTTCTTTTCGGCATTATTCACTTGGGAGCATAGGGACTCGACATAGGGCCACTCGTCCATCTTACACGGTCCTAAACTGTATTTTTTTTTTTTTTGCACCATCCCTTCGGTTAGCTCGCGCAGCATCGACATTTTCCAAGTATTCTTTGGTCGACCACGGTTTCTAGTTGAGTGCCATTCTTGTGATGCTATCTGGTGGCTTTCTAAGCGCGTGACCTATCCATCGCTACTGCATTCGATTTGCCAAAGGATGGGTTCTTCACTCGCTAGTATCCACAACGCGTCGTCAATGACAGTATTCGGCCAGAATATGCTACAAATCTTACGGAGGCATTTGCTGACGAAAAATTTTAGCCTCTGTGTGATGGTGTTGGATACTAGCGATAATTCAGTTCCGTACAACAATACATATTTCACACATGTGCTGAATATTCGTAGTTTAGTGCGCCTGGAGATTTGCGAACTCGCCCATATTGTATGTATTCGTCCGCACCCCGTCCTTGCTTTGTTTAGCCTGCACTTGACATCTTTATCTGCTCCGCCATTTGCCGTGATAATGCAGCCGAGGTAACAGAAGCTTTCGACAAACTCCGGACACTGGTCAACTTTATTGCCGTTGACTATCATAGCTTTGGTCATGGCAATGTTGACCTCCAGTCCGACTGTGCGTGCCGGTATGACTAGTTTGTCCACTTTCGCTTGCATGTCAGTGAGTTTGTGAGAGAGACGGCCAATGTCATCCGCAAAGTCTAGGTCTTCAAGATGTCTGGTGAAACTCCATACGATGTTTCTTTTGTGCAAGGTCAATTTGCTCATAACTTCGTCTAAGTCGATGGCGACAACCTTGTTTTACGCCTACATTGGGGATGAATGGTTGCATGTTTATCTAAGCAAATTCCTGTCATTTAATTTTTCTACAGGAGCGAAGAATATCAGTTTCTTGTCTCGCCATAAACTATGCAAAATATGCATTTCTAATAAGTCATATGCTTTTAAAATTATCCAATATCCAAGTATATATATATGTGTGTATAAATATGGTGAGAAGCATATATCAGGCACACACAAGTCAATCTCCTATTCCTTCGACGTATTTACTTGTTGAGCCTCAAATACAATCTGAGTAAGCGGTTTTCAAAAATAAATCACACGAGCACACGTGACTACTTTACTCATACTAGTATGTGTCAGTACTCATATACATATGTGTATAACCGCTACCACAAATATTTTCTACAATGCACTAGAAATCTTGCTTTACTTTCATTTTCGACATTAGCTTGGCTACACAGGTACGTCCCTGTATAGGTAAGACTGCGAGGTGACTGAAGAGAAAATTCTGCATATGTATACTCTTTAGCTTTATTTGTGTGTACATGTTTTGCGCATGAACGGATTTTACTTATAATATTGCATGCAAATACATACAATCTGTCTGATGCATAGCTTTGCATTTTTTGCCTCCATCTAACTCGACTGCAATATGCGTTGCCTAATACATTTTCTTGAGCAAACAACATCTTTGAAAAAACGATTTTCTTTCTAAAGTTATTTGGTGTAGGTGTAATGTAGCTGCTAGTATAAGTCATGGTAGCTTAAATCCCAACTCATATCTTACAAAAATACCCTTTTGAAATAAATATTAATTCTATTCAGAAAAACAAAGGAAAGAGAGAGAGGAAGAGATAATAAAAATTGGAGCAAATCAGTATTACTAGTAGCAAAAACCCCGCCTGCTCTAATTTGCTGCTTAGACAATTTTGAGTATTTAATGCTCTGAACTGCATACACAAATTCTGTTTATCCCATAACGCTGACTTCTATGACCAACCATAAGAGTTCTGAGCACTGCGAAAAGCCTCGAAATACTTATAATTTTTATCAACTAGAACAAATATAAAACTTAATAAAAAGTACGAATATTTAAGGCCATCGAGTCGTTATCTTAAATAAGAAAAATGTATAAGTACATGAAAAAGGGAAAGTTAAATTAATATTAAATATAGCCTGGAATTTGTAGAGCCTGTCGCGGCTACAACTCGGCGCTGATGAAAGGGTTTGCTACTAACTCAATGGCAGAGGATGGTTTATTCTGAAATTTAATTCAATATTGTACATTCTGTATTTTAATAAAATATAGAAACTTACCGCAGTTTTGCACCCCTTCTTCCTCGACTGATCGTATGCAAATGAAAAATAGAATAGAACGAAGAAGAATGAGTGCGCAACTTTGGTTCACAAGCAGGGTTGTAATTCTACTTATTACAAATTTTAAATATCATTTGTCAACAGAGCCAAAGCGATTTTTTCCTGATCTCTATACAAATTGACATTCGTTAATAAAATTTTCTACTGATGCGATTTGGAGCAAAATGAGCAAGGGGCTCAAAATACTTTTTATTTATGTCGTGTTGACATGGAGATCAAAAAGCGTATTTTTATTATTCTCGCTTAGTAGAGTTTGACATAGAGTACGCCTTTATTGTAGTGTTGATGCAATTTATGTAAAAATAAACCATACCGGACATGTTAGTTTCAAGATACAAAAAAGGAAAGTGGAGTATTCTGTATATGCTTATTAGCGTACATAAATTCATAGTAATAAACATGCTTATTGTATAGGGTCTTCCAAACAGGGGTGTTATTCTGATATTCAAAGAAAAATTAATTTTTTTAATAAATCGGATGCTTATTTCATTATAACAAAGAAGATAGCCGTTAATAGTGGAAAATAACATCTAGCAAATGACCATCACGATCACGCTTACAGGACAATATCCTTTCCATGAAATTTTCCACGAATTCCATCTTTAAGGTCTTGAATCGACCCTGGCCTGTTGGCGTAGACCTTCTCTTTCACGTGGCCCCAAAGGAAAAAGTCAAAAGGTGTTAAATCACAAGATCTCAGTGGCCAATTGTAATCACCTCTTCGAGAGATAACACGGTCCCGAAACTTTTCTCGTAAAAGATCAATGGTTTTGTTGCTTGTGCGGCACGTAGCGCCGTCTTGTTGAAAATAATCGTTGTCCAGATCAATATCATCCAATTCCAGCCATAAAAAAATGTTAATCATCTCTCGATAGCGCAATCCATTCACCAATATCACCTGTTATTGGAAAACCCTTTATATATTTTATGCGCCCGTTGTAGCTGAATGGGTTGATGTGTGACTGCCATTCGATTGCCTCGTGTTGGATACCCAAAGTAGGCACAAAACATTAAATGATAGATGAAGTATTTTCTAATAGTGGACACTCCCTGGCAGGCAATAGCAGAACTCTGAATGTATTTCTGCTATGAAAAAGCTTCTCATGAAGAACTGTCTCCCGTTTGGAGGTGGCATACAATTGTAGGTCCCTCCATTTTGTGTATGCACCGATTACACTTGCATATACTAGTATAGGTATATATTTTAGGAGATGATGAAATTAAATTTGTAGTATTTATATAATATAAGTGTGCGAGTATTTTATTTAAATTTTATTTGTTGTTGTAAAGCAATATAAACACGTTATTACTGCAAATGACTAGCAAGCAATTAATTTTTCTTACAATGAGGTTATAAATATATTAATAATAAATTTTTCGACAAAACTTTAGTACTGTTTATCATACTCCTACACTTGACTGCAGAGAATAAGTCTCTCAGAGCAACTCATCTATTTCATTTGTCGCTCAAAGCACACCTGAACAAGGAGAGAGCACTTCGGAGAGAAAGCAGAGTACTTCCGCTCTTTGTCAGAAAAGCAGGAATTATACATATGTAATGTGGAAGTTTGTACTATGATTTGGAGATCTTCTGCTCCCGCTACTCATCCCCATAACTCTTCAAGAGTAAGTTCCCCCAAAAAGCCAAGGAAGGAGTTGGGCTGGTATGACTGTATGTGTATTGCTTCTGGTCATACCTGGCTGAGATGTTTACTCTGTTTTCGCTCTGTAGCATCGCGTTTGAGAAGCAGGTGTAGTGATGTTTCTATAGATGCGTCGCAGATAAATACGAGATATTCGCTCATATCCTGAACCTGTGCGGATAGTTGCGCAGTCTGTAATGACCAGTGAGAATATCAGTACGCTTCTCAGTTTGTTTCTAGGGTGGTTTATGAGATATGTAAATATCTTCCCATTATACACTCCCAGAAAGTATTTAACTTAGCATAGCCACACAGTTTTGTGCCAACTTAAGTCACGTACATTCAGCTCTTCATTTCTGAACTTCTTGTTGGTAACCTTATGATCTAGCCTTATGCTGCGGGATGCATATGAGCTGTACTCTTATAAAGTAGATACAATTCATCCATCAGAAAAGTAATATCCATCTCGCGTGTCAAATGTCCCGAACATTTTGGTAAGTCACCGCTCACCAAAAAGAATAACACTCCATGATTAAGGTAGGTTACCATCTGAAGTGATCATTGCATACACTCACAGGTTTCTAATAGACTCATGCTCTAAAGCTGAAATGTTTTCTAAAATAAAACTTTTTTGGCTCTCATTCCCCCTTTGTTATAACACGGCTGCAGTGTTGGTTATAGGGAGCTGAGGTACTTAACTACTCGGATAGTCAAGCGGTTTTCAAAACCTGCTCGGGTACATGAGTAAATATTCTGAGTTTGTGTTGGGCAATACCTCTAAATACAAGAACCTATAAATGTCAAAGACAACAAAAAAACTGGACCACTTGCTGGAGTTGGTGATGCAGAAAAAAAACGGTAACTAGCCGACGGAAATGCTATGACTGTTGGCATAACTTTAACTGCCGGTGGTTAGTTTAAAATTGTCAGGGCTTTCCTTTTGTTACACAGAAGAGATTTGAGGACAACTGTAAGCCTATCATGGTATTTTTCCCCCATTGAAAGGATGACTCAACAGAATAGGGTAAGAGACTCTATTTTACATAAAATGTACCTAAAAAATTGCCAGTCTGTATTTATTTATTCATTCAATTAATGGTCTAAAAGCTACATTATTTCTTACAGACTATGAAAAACAGATGAATGCTAAATAATTTAATTAAAAACTAAATTTACTAAAATTACTAATTTTAATGTAATAAATGAAAGAAAAAGGTAACATATCTTATAATTTGCAGAGAAATATTATGGGATAATCTAAGCATTTATGTCAACATTTCATTTAGTACCAATTTGAAGTGGTTTTTTGCTGAAGAAAAATCTAGGCTAATATGATTTGAAAGCAAATTAAATTCTCCGAAAGTTCTAAAAATCGGAGCACTGTAAGCACGATTAGTTCTTACCAGAAAGAATCATGATTTCGTAAGGTTCGCCGAGGAGTATTAAAATTCATTTTCTCGAGTAGCGATAGGGAGTCAATGACTCCACTTATCAAATCGAAAAGGAAAGTGATGGAGAACATAATACTTCTAATATCTAGTGCTTTTAGATTAATGAGTAAACACTGATTTTTATAGGATGGAATTGGATCAAAGAAGTTCGAAAAAGGCAAAGCATAACGCACAAATGCTTTCTGGACATGTTAAAATCTGCTAATATTACAAGCACAATTGGCGGCCGCCGTAGACAAATGGGTTGGTGCGTGATTACCATTCGGAATTCACAGAGGGGTCGTTGGTTCGAATCTCGGTGAAAGCAAAATTAATAAAAACATTTTTCTAATAGCGGTCGCCCCTCGGCAGGCAACGGCAAACCTCCGAGTGTATTTCTGCCATGAAAAAGGTAGGTCCCTCCATTTGTGGAACGACATCAAGACGCACACCACAAATAGGAGGAGGAGCTCGGCCAAACACCTAAAAGAAGTGTACGCCCCAATTATTTATTTATTTTTTTTAATATGGTATCTAAATAAAGACGGCGTATTCCAACTTCTAACGCACCAAAGACATATATTGCATTAGAGTATATGGATCAGCAAAGTCCCAACTATTATAGAACGTCAAATAAAAGAAAGTACGAAAAAAGAATTTAATTCATCGGCATACAAAAGAAAATTTGCGTTCCTAAAACAACTAGAAATGTCATTAACAAAAATTATGAAAAGTAGGGGATCAGTATACTTCCCTGGAGTACACCAGAGGACGCAATAAAATAAATAGATCATGCACCATAGGCATTAACAACACATTTCAAATATATAGATAAGTACATACCCTGGTGCTCACATAATCACTCAATCAATTATCCACCAAACAAGCAAAAGGTATAAAAATCATCGCGATTTATGAGCCACTTGAGGTTCACACTTTAAAATTCATTGAGCTGTTAAACTGCATACTCGATTTTCTTTTCAATTCTACTTAAAAAGTAGAAAAAATTTTATTAAAAATGATCGATCTAAAAATGATCAAAGTACTGAAGGAACTACCTGCCGAATACCTAAGCCAGAAAAACCCTTAGACATGGTGGCCCCTCATAGACCAATAAGTCTGCTTCCTGCTTTATCAACAAAGAAATTTTATGCTTACGCACTAGCTTGGATTCAAGAAATATCACTCCACCATCAACTCTGCATATAATTTCGCCAGAGAGACATTTAAAAATAGAGAATACTGTGTTGCCGTCTTCCTAGGCAAAGCACAAGCATTTGACAAGGTATGGTACGAGGGCCTGCTATACAAACTAAAAGTGAATTTTCCTCATAATTTGTTTATGCTGCTAAAATCATACTTACAAAGTAAACATCTTCGAGTTAAAATAAGTGAAGAAGTTACCAATCTCTCTGAAATCAATGCGGGGGCCTTAGAGAAGTGTTTTGGGGGCTACTTTATACGCTTTTTACTGCCGACCGACTGCTACATATGCGGATGACACTATAGTAATAGCTAGAAATAGTCACGTTCCTTCTGCTTCTAATTAACTACAGCAAAACCTTGACAGCCTTAGCACATGGCTGAACAAATGGCCTTTAAAAACCAATGAAGCAAAATCTGCGCCAATAACTTTCACGCTCCGCAAGGATATTTACCCCCAGTACATCTTACCAACTGCAAGATACCCGAAACGAACCACTACAAATATTATACTACACGTAATCGTTCATTTTCACCGACGACTTACATGGCGATATCATATATTTTCAAAGCGGAAGCAGCTTAGAATAAAACTTCGTTCCTTTTATTGGCTATTTGGCCATAAATCAGAGCTTTCGCTAGACAATAAGTTGTTCATTTACAATATAAAGTAATAGTTATTTAAATCAATATGGATTACAAACCTGGGGCTCAGCTTCAAAATCAAATCTTGACATCATACAGAGGCTCCAGTCAAAAATGCTGCGCATATCTGCCAACGCGCCATGGTTCATCTCCAACAATATAACTCATCGTGATCTTACATGGGATATTTAAAAAAATACCAATTTGTCTTTATTTTTCAAATTTAGACTCTAGTAGGAACCTATAAATTTTTTCCGATTGGCTTAAGATTTCACAGTTTGCAGTTTTTTAGGTAACCTTACTTTTCTAGAGGGTGTCCCGAAAAAAATAAAGGTGTTTTATTTTTTCCACATGAATAACAGCCACCCTAATATATACTTATATACATATAAATACTGTAATACATTTTCAATGGAAAGCCCACTCGCAGCTATAGAATATCTTATCGTAAATTTGCCAATTGTAAATTTAGTAGTATTCGGAAATCCATCTAACAAAATATTTATTCACTGATCAATTCCCACTACTAGTGATCCAATTAAATATGCAAATTAACATAAGATATTTGCCTATTTCTTTTTTCAATTTCTATCGTTTCTCACTTGAACTCAGATATAAATATTCAATGGAATCATTTTTCAATTGGCAATGGTACATCAATAGCTAGATAACATAAGCTCTGACTAGTTTGTATTACCAATACATTGCAAGTTTAATCTTAGCACTAAGTACTAGGTACCCCATTAGATAATTTTCAAATGTATAACCACAAAACTACATAGCAAACTAAATATATATTGGAAAGTGCATTTCTTGTGAATGCATTTCAACTCAGGTGCTTACAACAACACTGAAGTATACTTACATACGTACAACAGCATTGTACTCACTTACGGGTAACACATAATTTGAATGCACTGCTCAAGTAAAGATGAGAGCAGCACTCAAATATATAAAAATATTCTAACTAAAAGTGTGAGGTTGTTAAAGTTGTATTGAAGTGGCAAATAGGGTCAACCAGCTGTTTTGTGGCGTACTTAATTCCAAAAAAAATGAATAAAATAAAAAATATTATAAGAAAAAAGTGAGTGCTGGACAATACAATGCAATTTTACAGCTTCTCCGTATTGCCTAGTAAGTTTTGTGGTACTCATACATAATTGAAAGAAGTACTTGCTCAAACCAGCAATTTCAAGAACGTGAATGAAAAATGCATCGACAAAGCGCAAGCTTCAGAATGTGATTGCTTCATAGGTACTACTTACATATATATGCTTTTGTGAACTGAAGATGGTTGGAAGGTATAAAATGATAAAAGCACTCAATACTTATTTTTGTTGTGATGTTTTGAGATTAGAATGAAGCTTGTAAGTAATTGTGAAAGAGCGACGAGTGGGTAGTTTTAGATATTTACTACAAATGACGTTAGAGTGATTGTGGTTTTGGAGTTCATTTACGAGGAGAGCTCAAATGTAAAATCTTTTTTAATATCCAGACCTTCGATTTTGCATTTAAGGGGACAGATACCTGTAAATGGCCACATTTTCATTGATTTTCATTAAAATTATTTAAAATGAAGAAGTCAATATATTTTCAAAATTGGCATACAGTTTATTTATACATTAAAATAATATACAATTTTTTTTTATGTAATCATTTAAAATGGCGGATGTAGGTAGGTAGGTAGGTAAGATGGCAAGAGTACCCCAGGTACACTACAAGTAGCACTTACGTGCCGTTTTGATACCACAATGTGGACCACTACCTGTGAAAGGATTTAGGGAGGAGAGAAAACCGTCTACAGACATCCAGTACTGTTGATGTAGCGGAGGAGAGAAAAGGGATCTAGGCTGGAGAATTTCTTCAAGTCATCCCCAAAGGGGACGCTGAGGAATCTCAAGCGCCTAGCCGCCAGAGCCGGACATTTGCAGAGAAAGTGTTCCACAGTCTCTTGCTCTGTAGAATCCCCACAGCTTCTGCAATGGGGGTTGTACGGAACTCCAAGCTTCTCCGCATGAGTGCCGATCACCCAGTGGCCAGTGATCACCGCAATGAGTTTGGAAATTGAATGGCGGGGGGTTCCCATCACCTTAAGCGTTCTGTTTATATCGTATTGAGGCCATAGTGCTTTTGAAATGGCACACGATGAGACAGACCTCCATCTGTCTTGCGCTTTTCTTAGAAAGAAGTCGTGTAGTTTCCCTTTAACGGCGGCCAAGGGGATACCGATATCTGAGAAGAGCGCAGCTGGATCAGATTCTGCCGCCCCCTTCCTGGCAAGCTCATCGGCAATTTTATTTCCCTCTATATTCCTGTGCCCAGGAATCCAGATGAGGGAAATGTTTCCTGCACGTTCGAGGCGTTTAAGTTCCTCCTTACAGGAGTTCACGAGAAGAGAGCTGCAATACGGCGACGACAGTGCGCCTTGATTGCAGCTTGGCTATCGGAAAAAATATTAATGTCTCCCTCCCAACACCAAGATATTTGACTTCCGATGAAAGTGTAAGACACTGGTTGTTAAGTCTAGGAAGCTTAAAAGGAGGCCTGTATTTGCTGGGGAATAGCATCAACTCCGTTTTGTCAGAGTTGACTCTGAGACCGCTACTGGCGGCCCATCTGCTGAGTGTAGCCAGTGCACCTTCCAAAATTTCATGGCGGATGTACACTCAATTCTTCCAGGAAGGTCGCAGCCGAGCTTCTCAATCGGCGGGCATTGTAGCATCGACGTCAGTGACCTGAATACTAAAAACCAAAAATTTGTTGAGGAATAAAATGCTTTCAAAACAAAAAAAAATGAATTTTGGGGCGAATTTTCCTAATAATTTTGCTTCGAAAAAATTATTTTTTCGAAAAATTTTCGAAATGTAAATGCACATAGAAAGTAGATAATATCATAAAAAAGATGTGTGCAAAATTTCAAGGAGATCGGTCAATAACTTTTCGAATAATCGTGTACGTCAATTCGAAAAATATAGTTTTGAGAAAAATGCGTCTAAAGTTTGAATACATACGTAACTATACCCCTCCCAGCACTCGAACGCAAAGAATAGAGTCGTCACGGTTGACGATCTATAATATAAGAAATACTTAAATTTTTTGACATATTCTTAAAGGATTAAAATAAAATAAATATAAAAACAAATTTTTTTCTTCGAAATTTTACAGGTATCTGACCCCTTAATTTCTTAGAAGAAAAAGCTAAAGAACTCTTAACCAAAAGCTGCTCCTATGCTGCGGAGTCTGCCCTGTTTGGCGGTTCTCAAACTACTAGCGATCGAGTATCGTTATTGTTTACGAACGAAGCTTGTAGTTGGCAATAACGAATATGCAATTCTCGTAAAAACCCTTAGCGGCAAAATATGTTAAGTACAACGTTGAAAAAGTAATGAAGTTCGTCTGCATAACTGCAAGAAATAATATGGAAAATTTGGCGTTGGGTTTTTATTATTTGATATTTATTATCTGAAAGAGAGATTTTAAAACATTTTTTCGTTGGCGATTTCGAGAGTAAAATTAAAAAACAAAAACGGGATATAAGAAGCCGCAGTGGAAGAGCGACCATAGAGCAATACAATGAAATGGCCAATGGGCTGCCGGAAGAGAAGTTTTGTAACATTCACGGATGAGTAATGAAAGAAGCAAGCACCGTTTCTTAATGACGTTAATAGGGCAGAAACATCTGCAGCTCAATGAAAGGTGGTAAGTTACAATTCATGACGGCACTAAAACAGAATAATTTTTATTTTTTTTTACTTTCACTTGGCGTGCCTTGAAAAGTCGGAAATCCCAAACCACCACTCTCAGAACTGGGTTAAAGAGTGTTGAGCTTACTCGGGATGGACTATGTGAAAAGAATACTGCCTTGAACTATTCCCGAAAAATATGTAGGTATAAGAATTCACACAATTTTTTTTTGGGTGATGGGGCTATCTCTATATTATTGCACTATGAAGTTGTTTTAAATTAGATGCAAATCTGAATTACAGAGCCAATCACATAAAAAAAAGATGTCAATTCATCCAAACCCAGGAAAAAAAGCAATACACTAAAATGCAAGACACAATTTCGCAAAAATTTCGAAGCAGCAGGCAGACGCAATACTGGTATATGAATACTTTTTCCACTCGTTTTGCATTTGTATTTATTGTTTTACTTTCGATGCAGGCTGAAGTCGCCAAAACGCATGCCGAGTGTGCAACATTTTAGGAGCACGCATTTGATCAAGTAGCATTAGCTCCTGAAAAACTATCTAATTATAGTATATCTGCCTATGTATTCAAAAATAACTGCAGTCATTTGGTAACGCAAATTTTTCATAAACACAGTTTCGTTTATAGCGTCCGCTACAAGCGTCATGTAGAAGAAAACACCCAAACCTAACGAACAAATTTTCAAAATAAACGCGATTTTTGAGTTACTTAAAATGTGGCATTTATTTTGCCAAAATTCAATGGGGTATACAACTGCAGTGGCGTTACTCCTTATCTGTTATGGTTATTTCTTCCTGGTCGGGAGGTCCAAATAGTTTAATGGAGTTAAAGGAATATTGACTCACTCAACTGCTCTTTTGATAGATTACACTGGTTTACAGCCAAAATGCACCAGAGACGCCGTTATGAAATTCCTATGTAAAATCACCGTCTGATTCCGAAAATCAAGGTTATTTTTTATTCTATGGTAACGTTTTTGAGATATTTACGAATTACCGTTATTTCAATAAAACAAAAAATTGGGCCCACTTAATCATATATATCTCGAAAACGAATTGAGCGATTTCAAAACCGTTTAAAGCTTTTAAAAGGTAATAAAATTTCTTATAAACTGTGTGTAAAACACTTTTTGCTAGGTCCTGCAGATTCAAAGATAACGAACTATCATAACGGATTTTTTAAATTTTTTTTGTAAAAATATAAAAAAATTTGTACTTTGAGAGAAAGGATCTCGAAAACTGTTTACTTTTTCGTGTATTTTTTGTTTTCACTCTAAGCTCTGTTTTATTACAAAAAAAATAAACTTTAGTTAAACAAAATCGATGAACTAATACAAAAGTTACAAGCATTCAAGTAAATATATCCATATAGTAAAACTTAAGTACCCTACAAATAATAGCATATGTACATATGATTCTTAAACTATCTATTTAGGCGACATTTACACCAATGAAGTGGAGGGAACCAACTTGCCATTCAACGGACTGCTATATTTATATTTGAGGTTGGAAAGTCTAGAAAAGTAACCTATGCGAGCATATCTACAGTGTCATTACCAGAACTAAATTCAACGGAAGCTACATTGCCAGAATCAAATTTAACTTTAGTTTCGGCTCCAGTTTCATTGTCAACAGCAGTATCTGATTACGCAGCATCATGTTGTACTGAATTGCAAACGGAAAACGAAAGATACCCTTTGTCACAAGCACAACTCACTGATTGGATAAGGGATTTGGAATTGTCAAAAGAAAATGCCGAACTACACGCCCCTCGTATGCAACAATTTAAATTTGTTTCATCCGATGTTAAGGTAACATATTATAGGACTCGTCACGAACAATTCTCCCAGCACTATACGAAGAAGGACAGTGTTTGTTATTGCAAAAACATTGCTGGTCTATTTAAACAGTTTGGTGAATCATATGATTCAAAAGAGTGGCGATTGTTCATAGACGGCAATTAAGGCCGTATTATTGCATATTGGCAACCAAAAGCCATCTATCCCGATCGCGCATGCAGTAAATACGAAGGAAACATATGAGACAATGCAAAAATTGCTTAAATTCATTAAATACGAAGAACATGATTGGAAAATATGTGACGATCTAGAAGTCGCTGGAAAGCTATGTGGTCTACAATCTGGATATACAAAATACTGTTGCTTTCTATGCAAATGGGATAGCCGAGCACGTCAAGAACACTACATCATAAAGGATTGGCCAGAACGAATCGAGTTTCAAGTTGGGGTGGATAACATAAAATACTCACCACTTATAAAAAAGGAAAAAATAATTCTACCTCCGCTCCACATCAATTTCAGCCTTATCAAAAACTTTGTCAAGGCTTTGGGCAAAGAAGGCGAAGCTTTTCATTATTTGAAAACAACCTTTCCACAGATTTCAGAAGCAAAAATATAGGAAGGGATTTTTGTGGGGCCGCAAATAAGGAAAATAATGGCCAATACCCATTTCAAAGAACTATTGTCACCAGTGGAGGCAGCGGCGTGGGACTCTTTTGAAAAGGTCGTTACTTCTTTTTTAGGCAAATACAAAAGTCCTAACTTCGAGATGATAGTGAACGATTTAATCAAAAACTATGCAGAAATGAGTAAATAAAAAACACATATAAGACCGTTTTCTCAGTTAACTTTAAAACTAAACAAAAAATTTGAAAGCAAATTTTTAAATTTACATGAGAATATATAGCCCTTAATCTGAATTTATTGCCCTGCTCCGAACAAACAAGAACGACCAAAATTTGTTCTGAATTGGAAGATTAATGTGTCACTTATGTATTTATCTAATTCCCTTTTTAATTTTCTTTCAGGAGTAAATATGTCTTTAAAAATTCATTTCCTCCACTCCCATTTAAATTTTTTCCCGCAAAATCTTAGCGACGAGCACGGCGAAAGGTTTCACCAGTAAATGAAAATGATTGAAAGTCGGTATCAAGGATTCTGGGATGTCGCTATGATGGGTGACTACTGTTGGTTTCTCATAAGAGAAACCGATCCTTATATAAATTTGCGTCAAAACAAGACACATAACTTTTTCAATTATAAAATAAGATCATAGAGTTAAGACAGAGTCATATGTACATATGCTATTATTTGTAGGGTACTTAAGTTTTACTATATGGATATATTTACTTGAATGCTTGTAACTTTTGTATTAGTTCATCGATTTTGTTTAACCAAAGTTTATTTTTTTTGTAATAAAACAGAGCTTAGAGTGAAAACAAAAAATACACGAAAAAGTAAACAGTTTTCGAGATCCTTTCTCTCAAAGTACAAATTTTTTTATATTTTTACAAAAAAAATTTAAAAAATCCGTTATGATAGTTCGTTATCTTTGAATCTGCAGGACCTAGCAAAAAGTGTTTTACACACAGTTTATAAGAAATTTTATTACCTTTTAAAAGCTTTAAACGGTTTTGAAATCGCTCAATTCGTTTTCGAGATATATATGATTAAGTGGGCCCAATTTTTTGTTTTATTGAAATAACGGTAATTCGTAAATATCTCAAAAACGTTACCATAGAATAAAAAATAACCTTGATTTTCGGAATCAGACGGTGATTTTACATAGGAATTTCATATCGGCGTCTCTGGTGCAGAAAAAAAGTTGAAATTTGTGATCCAGTGTTATTAATCTTCTCACCTGCCTCTGCGATATTTTTCAGGTTTGTCGGAGAAAAATTGTCCATTCCTTGGTTCGTCCACTGAGTGTACAGGCGGTAGTAGCCATGCAGCCTCAATGTGGTTATGTAGCTCCACCTCAACACATTTCCTTTTTTTATAGTGACTTAAAGCTTAGATTGTTTGGTCAAAAATGATTTAGTTTACATGAACTATTAGATATATTATACATACATGTGTGGCATGCAGATGACACCATTATATTTAGAGACCTGTTATAAAATTTAGCAAACTATTTTTTATGGAACTTTCTAACCTCCTAACTCCTAGCTAGTGGGTCTTTTTGATGCAAGTTATTGTAATTAAAAAGTGTACTTGATGAGTTAATGAGCGCAAATCGTATCACTAATGTTAGTCATACGTTAGTTTTTTCGGCATATTTTTTCATAGAATTGTGCGACTGTCTCACAGTGTTCATAGAACGTCACCAATAAATGTTAACCAATATTGCGCTCTGTGTCGTTTTTCGCAATACCTCTCTCACATTTTTTTGTATCAGCAATTTCAAATTTTAAAGTTTAAGATGCCCACCATGAACTAGAAAGAAATTCAGCTTTAAACCTTACCTACTTAATAAGTATTCTTGGTGAAGATATCAAAACTCTCACTTGTACATACTTATTTTCTCGTACCCCAGGGCGTATGAGCAACTTCACGTCGAACGCTCCATAATAAAATTAGCTCAGCAAGTTCTCTTTGTTCTTTTTGTTTTTTAGCATTGTTTGCACCAACATTGTTGAAAGTTACAATGCTTCTTAACCGCAATAAAACACAGCGTGCGAGGTGAAGTTTCATGTGTGCATGTGTGTGCACGAACTTTCTTCTGTTCACAGCCACAAATCTGTTGCAGTCTGTTGCACTTCGTTGCCTTTGGCTGCCAGTAGGTGGCCTTGCTGTTGTTACTATTGCTTTGTTTGTGTCTTTTGTTGACTTGTATATTTCGATTGTTTTTATTTTATTTTTTTCTTTTTATTCCTTTTTGTTTTTGTTGTTCGACTCTCTTGTCTCTTTTACTATTTTACTACTTACCACAAACCCTTATACACACACAACCAGTTTGTTCTGATAGTAATTTTACTTCTTCATAGACTTCTTCCGGATTTAGCTTATATTTTACTCGCACAGGGAACACATTTCGCTACACTTTATCTACTTACTGCACACACACTCACAAAAGTAAGAAAAAGCGTCAGAATATATAAGATTTGCATTCACCTGCTGACGCTAAGAAATGCATGTTACGCTACGTTATCCTTTAAATCTTTTTCTCACAAACATATTTACGCAAGGATATGCTCTCTTGCATTGTTATTCTTCACTCTGTCGTTATTGCTGCTCCATTTTTTATACACACATTACAATATAAACCCGTTATTTTGCCGCTACGTACATAGTATTCCTGTCTATAGAGGTATTGTTTTTCTTTAATTTTGGCGACAATGTCAGCTGCCAATCCCGCCAATATCCAAGTGCGACGTTTACCTCAATTTTATTTTTTTTAACATTATTTTCTTTAGTAAACATACCAGCTTAAGCACCGGCATATGTACTTTCATATGTGGGATGTGAGATGCATGTGTGATCTGTCTTTGTGCAGCTTGGCTTTTAGCTGCTTGGGTGCAGAGGTGCATATCTGCTTGCGTTTTGCTCATCACTGAACTTTTCGGTTGCTTAATACTTTTCTCTTCTTTTTACTCCCTTTTCATTTCACTTAACAGCTGGGCTTTGACAGCCAAAAAGCTGCATCCGCAACAGTAACGATAAACGACACAGCAAAGGGTGCGTACACCTATTGGTTATGATGAAGATTTTTATCTTGATTGACATAAAGTGTTTTCATGACAAAAATTCAGAGATTTTGGTAAACAATCTTTTATACAAACAGATTTCGGTAAACACTCTTTCATACAAACCTATACTCGTCTACTAGAGAATTCTAGCGGGGAATGCTTTTTCGTTTTTTTTTTTTTTGTTTTATGTTTTTTGCGAGATCAGAAAAGTGAACTCTGAAATGAATATTAATTTATTTGCTACGTTTATATGAATTGCAGTGAAATTATGCCTATCACCAATATTATTTTTGTTTTTAATAAAACACGTCACCATGAACTTAAAACAAAATTTGTGGAGTTAGATGGCATATCGCAGCCTTGAAAAAGACGGTGGCTTTTGAAGTATGGAGACTACGAAGTTTTTATAAATGAAAAATAAAAAAAAATCAGATGGAAATTTGTAATAACTTCTAATTCGAAAGGACACTTAACTAATATTGATTTATATTTATGTTTTTGATAAGAAAAATTTGTGGTATAGGTAATATCTATAGGTATAATATAATATAATATAATATAATATAATATAATAATATATAGTAAAATATAATATAATATAAAAAAGATATAATATCTATAATATATAGGCAATATAGCTAAAAATATCTGTTTACAAAATATTTGTAACCATTAAAGCTCAGGCGATACTTTGAAAAATCTTAACCACCCTTTTCTTCAAAAAATTAAGCCGATATTTGGTTCCAAATACATAAATTAACACATGAAAACCCCCTCCATCGTAACAAATGAAAGCATTCGTTACACAGCAGACGATGGCTTAGCAGTTCTGCCATAATGCAAGTGCGTGAACTTCTCGCATCAGCGTATCCCCGCGCCTCATAAATCCAAGCTTACCGGCGAGTGCTACAACAACAACGTCAGTGCAGCTTGAACCAGCAATGCCAGCGGGTACTTCTACAACAATAACGTCAGCGCGAGCAGCACCAACAGCAACACCGTTACCGAATTGTGGCAAGCATAGGGACAAGTAAGTAGGTGACAATATTTTTAAGTATAGTTGTAATTAGTTCGTTAAATAAAGAACAGCGCATAGCGCTTAAAATTAACTTAGTGTTTCAATAAGCACAATGAGCTCAATAACTAAATAAGTAATAACTTATACAATTCTATACTAATTAGAGCAAGCAGCGGTCGTATTCGCCAAATAAATGTTAATCAGCACAAGGACGGCTATAGTCATAATTTTTTGTTCCCATTTCTACATTGCGGATATACACTTGTCCTCACAATATTATTTTTTACTATTTATTTATTTTTATTTAATATTTAAAATTTTTGTTTATTGTTGTTTATACTAAAGCAAGGATTCAAGCTTTATATAAAATATTAAAAAATTCAACAAATTTTGATAAGAATTTCAAACTTTTTTAGTCAGAATGTTAAGAAAAATGTTGCATATGCTGTTTTACAGTATACTGAATTTCATTGCAATAAAAAGCAAGTTTGAAGTGGCGTTGGTTCATGGCGACTGTTTTTGGTAGCGGCCTTGTGCATTTCCTCCACACAAAAAAATTCGAGTATTCGTTATATGGGCAAACATGCATGATGGCTATATACGACACTAACACTTTTTTCTTTATTGCGATGCGCTTTTAAGCGTTAAAGGGTTCCGGTGGTCTAGAGCTCAAAACTTTTGGGTATTTTCAAGAATTTTTATTTTATAATAAAAAAAATTTAATTTGTATTTGTATTTAAATTTTTTAGGATTTTTTTTTTTATTTTAGTAATTTTAAAAATGGTGCTGAAGTTAACTTTCCCAAAAAATTGGACCTGGACATTGTTGTCCATTTTAGGTCTTCTATTCTATGCTGAAGTTAACTTTCCCAAAAAATTGGACCTGGACATTGTTGTCCATTTTAGGTCTTCTATTTATATGAAACGGAAAAACCAAAAAAATTTTAATCAGTATGACTCTAGGTAGGTCTCGTACTAGAATAAAAAAAAGAGAAAAATTGACAAAATGACGATGTTTTGAATTTTACACTCTAAAAATCGGTTTTTTTTGCAGTTTTTAATCAAAAAAATACGAAATAATTGAAAGGAATTGATGTGTGAACAGCATATTAAAATACTAGACGATGCGGTTGAATAGTTGGTTTTTTTTGTTTTTTTTTTTTATCGACAACACCAAGCCGAAAAAAGTAGTTTTGAAATAATTGAGTTTAAAATTTTTAGAGTGGCCGAGTGACGAGTCTGACGCTTCCTGCCAAAAGGCTGTAGAATCGAGAAGACTGGAAAAATCCTTCCAAAAATTTGGCAGTATATTCTTAAAAGCCTATACTTTCGAAATATCAAACAAATCGATTATTGAAAATTCTAAACCACAGGGACCTCTTAAGCAATATTTTTACTTAATGCTATTTAATACATTTAAGAGAAAAACATTTATGGAATATACCCATTGGTGCAACCATTTAATAATTTTATAACAAATAATTATTTAAATTAATTATTATATGAGGTCTCTTGTAGATTTTCTCTTGAGTCTGTTGAAGTCGGTATGGAATTTGAAGTTATTTCTGTAACAATAGGGTTTGAGTGCGATTGGAGTCATGTTTTGTGTGATATGTCATCTTTTCTTATTTCTTCAATTATTATAGGTCCTTTGAGATTACGATGAATTTGTGCATTTGTGATATGATAAAAGAAAGGCATTTTAAATCATTCATAGGGTTCTTGACTGTAATCTTTGAAGTATTTCGATGTTCAAATTAGTTGCTGTGCCTCAAAGTTGAATGCCGTATGCCCATATCGGTTTGAAGGTAGCTGAGTAAATTCAGAGGTTACTAATAATTTATTGGAAGAGTGTTTTTTTTGTTTTCTTTTATAGTGTTTATAGAGCAAGCCATCATGCCAAACGCGGTCAAAGGTATATCGACAAAAGCCGCTGTGCAATATTTTTTTAGTTTTAATGCTTTTTGCATGCTGTTTATGAGTATATGGACTTGTCACATGGTACTGCGTTTTTTCCTAAAACCGAATTGATGATTTTCGGTCTTGAAATATAGGTATCATTCTTTAGAGGAAAAAGGATTCCATTACTTTAAAGATAATTGCCGAGAAGGATGGGTCGATATAAAACGACTTGTTCAGCGCTTTTCCTCGATTGCAGATCATTTTTAATTGAGCTACTTTCCATTAAGGTGGAACGAAACCAGATAATTTAATATAATTATATATCTATGTAAGGAAAGTGAGTCCTTCTTCTGAGAGTTGTTGCAGTACTTCCCCTAAAAAACTGTTTTTAGAAAGGAAAATGATAACAATTTTATTTATTGTTTATTAGTACTTAACTTTTCTTTACAAAAATTAGTATAAAAAACCACGTGATCTAAAGTACAATGAAAAAAAGTTCCTCCACGTTCTGCATCACTTCTCCTTGAGACGTTGATGGATCTGTAAAAAGAAAAAAATTTTTTTTAAAATAAAGTTGTAGTTATAGTCTGTCGCGCCGGATTATTTAATTTTGAAAAATTTTCACCTAAAAAAAAGTATGCGTTTTACGTCGCAAATGTCACACTTTGATTATGTTTGTAAAATTGTTTAATAAAAATATCCGGCTCGACAGACCATAGAGAAAACCCTTTCGAATATTAAAACAAAAGCGCATCAAAATGTATTAAAAACTCGATGAGTTATCATGCAGAGCGTGCCGGAAAAAGCAGCTTAGTAACGGCCAGCTGCCTCAAATGAAAAACAGCTACCTGTGCGCATCAAACTCTCGTCGGGCAGTTACATTTTCTACCATAACTTTATATCTATGGAGAATTTGTTACAATCGACTTCCACGCCTAAAGCCATAAGGAATAATAATCTGTAAAAAATTAAAATCGATGTTTTGAAAATTCTGGACGTATATAATCCCTTAATTAATGGTGCATGTGTTCCAGGTAATCCTTTAATTTTGAAGCAGTATTTGGAGAGGCAGAACACTCGAGTGAACTTAACTTAAGGGATTTAAGTGCTGAAAATCGCGGGATTAGTTATATGAACCCCAGAATAATGTAAAAATTTGTTTCTGCTAGTTCATGTAAAAAATTTTCGAATTATTTGGATAGAAGTCTTGGTGAAAGAAATATTAAATTACTTAAAATTATAAAAAAAGACTATAGGCCATCTGGCTTTTTTTTAAATATTATTTTCACAGTATTGCACAACATCTAAGTACACATTCTCATCGCTATTGCGTGTGGCTTTTTTATACTCCGTTAGTCCCGATTTTTTGGCTTGCCTCAACTTAGTCAAGTAAATGCATTTTATAATTAACTAGTTTAAATTAAAATTAAATATATTTAGTCCTCTAAACAATCTAAAAGACAATGGCTGGTAGGAATAAATGTTCTCACGCAATAACTGTTAAAGCTCGCTTCTTGTATACTATGAATCAATTAACACTCGGTTCTTAGGACCAGTCAAAATGACTGGCCTTCCAATTTAAATTCAAAACTCTTGCTGCGTGTAATATTATTATTCCACCTATTTTGTCACTTTTAAAGGTAAATAAAGGCTGAAAGTCTTGTTAACCACTTCTTTTAAAGGCCAGGCACTTTGACTGCAGTTGGATGAAATAAGTATATTCAAACAGCTGGTAAATCTAGTGTTAAAGCATGCCTTCTCATTTATGACTTAATGGCATTAGACAGTGTCGGTTGTCGTACGAAAAATAGTTACAAACTACAAGGCTGAAATATTACATGCTAATGCAAATTTCGACGCCATAAATACATTTTTGGTATCCTTCTAAAAACCGTCGAGTTGGTTTTTGCTACAGTTTAGTTACTGACATCAGAGTTTTCTAACGCAATATGTCATTATTCTTGTCTTGAGAAGGTCTATATTGCACTTTCATGTTATTTGGGATCCAAACTCATTTCACATAATTTTGCCATTTTTTCAGGGTGGTACCCCATAAATTATCCCTTTTCCGACAGTAAACTCATTAGTCTCAAATTCATTAGAAGCTTGCGTTTGTCTAAACTCCTAAACAAAAACACTACGAAAGTAGTATTTCATATTTAAAACAACAATTTTTCTCATCTCAATTTCAGGTAATTGAATGTTACTCATACGCTAAGTCATACCCTCTCGTTAATCTCTCTTTATCAGGTGTTCTTCCAAATAAGAAAGTTGTATTTAAACAAAAATACTCAACATAGTAAGCCACCACTAATCTTCAATGTTGTCACATTTGAATAATAAATATTTACACACCCACAAACAAATAAATGGCATATGTTTATACCTATAACTTGACACGAAGGTCATCACTGGAAAGTTCAGAAGCTTGTGTGATTCATTCTTAACATTCTACGTCTCTCAATTGGACTGCTGCGTTGACATGGTGACAAAGAAATTCTATTAGGTAGCCAGGTAAATACTTTGTGGGCGAAGCAAATGAAGATGTAACAAATATTTTCCAAGGACATCTGAGTGCAACTTACCGCATTTAAATAGGTAAGCCATTAACAAAGTTCGTTTTGGTAGTATGGGGGAAAAAATAACTTCTCTTTGGCATTGGCAGTCGTATTTAATTTCTTCAGTCTGCAACAGACCGTAAAACATTAATTAATTTGCTCTGTATATGAATCCGACAAATAAGCGTAAGGAGAGAATAATATTTGTGAATATTTTATTTGTGCGTATATGACGTTAAAGAATCGTTCGGCTGAAAATTCAACAAAAATTAAATATTGAGTTCGCTGTAGAACGAGAAGCGAATACATATGAAATTAATAAAGCTTCCAGAAGCAAGATCTTTTTAATATAAATAATAAATTGGCTCGAGATGAAGTTCCTTTTAAGCGTAAAAAACATTAAAATTATTATTAAATTAAGAAAAAAGTAGATGGTTTTGCGTTCACTGTAGCTATATGCTCTAAACTACTTGGTGGTGGTTTAACCTTTTTCTGTCAAAAAAGGAACGTAACTGCGAAATTCAAAAGTTTATCCCACATTCATGATTGAAGAAACTTTTTCCAAGCAAAGATTTTACTTCTTGTTCTTATTTTCTTTACTTTTGATTTTTAGAGAAGCCTTATTATTGAGCTTGGGTCTCTTGATCCCACCTTGATCAGCACCCCTCGTGCGTACATCAGTAGTGGCAGAGCATTGCTCAACTAAGTGCCGTGCAGTGTTGCTTCCTATGCCGATTTGCCATAAGAATTTGCAAAAGGGCGAACACTTAAACTAAAATCAAATTCCTCCGTTAACTCTTTACTACACTGCATTGTATGAACTTTGCATTATTATTAATATATTATTTCTTTTTTTATTGTGCTGTGCAGTGTAATCAAATTCTAAAAATTATTTAACCCTTTATTGCATGAATTAATAAACCATTGAAAAAAAAATTCTTAGCGTTTGGAACTGGTGTTATTTATATTGTATATCAATAAGATATACGCATATTAAAAGAAAAATAACGGAAAAGTTGCATACATATTATATATAAATTTTTTATATATATTTTTTATTATAAAGTAAAGAGTCTTCCAATAACAGGTGTTACAGGTGAATGGATTGCGCTATCGAGAGATGACTAACGATTTTTATGGCCGAGAGATGACTAACAATTTTTTTTATTTTATAGACAATTATTTTGCGTTTTCTTATTGCTAAATATAGATTTGCTGGATTATAAAAGTTTGAATTATTTTAACATATAACATTTAATGTGGAAATAAAGTTGAATCTAAACGGCAATATTATGTGCGGGCCCATATGCAATAAACGGTATAGGTTGAATCCTTTTATCATCATTAAGAAAACTTAAAGATAAAATTAATTATTTTTAACTTCTCCAGCCCTTGTAATATTTCAGGGCAAATCCAAACAATTTTGTGGTGCATTAGATAAACGGCAGGCTCACATTTGCCAAGCGAATTTCGTTGGAATTGGGATTAGCACTTGAGTAGACGGCTTAGGACATTTTACCTTCTCCTACTGTTGAGGGAGAGTTAAGGCGGTACATGGAATATTAATTAATATCTCTATTGGAGTGGGTAAAACATGAGCATGTGTGCATGCATTGAATTATTACTTTACTGCTGGACTCTCCTTACTGGCGTAGGTGTAGGATTAGCAACACGCCTTGCATATATATCTATCACAATAATGTATTGTTGACCATTTGCTTGCTACCTTAATAAAAACGGCTTAAGTGTTTTACCCTTATTAGGGTGAAACGATAGTATAAAGAAATTTTTAAGCATTAATACAAATTATTATATACCTTCTGCTCAAATATGAATGAGACGGTATCAATAAAACGGTCCGCGGATGACATATGGCAAAAATAAATTTTTTGATTTCTGGTAGGACTGTTATAAGCTTACATGGCAAATTGTTGGAATAACAAAATTTCAAACAAATTCTTTGTTCAACTTTAATTTCCATCATTAAATTCGAAGAACACACTCGAGCTTGACTTGTTTACAGTAGCACAGAAAACAAACTATGTGACATATCACACTGAAATTTGCCATGTAAGCTTATAACAGTCCTACCAAAAAACAAAAAATTTATTTTTGTCATATGTCATCCGCGGAGTAAAAAATGTAAAATAAGCAACAATGTAAACATATACTAATTTTTTTTATTATGCAGGCTAACTGAGAAACAGCGAGAATCATATATACAATCTTTATTTGATGAAATTTGTGACGATGACGCTCCCTATGACTTTGACTCAGAAGATGAAGAAGAAATTCAATACAATGACATTGAAATTGCTGATGACGATGCTGAAGTTTCGCAAAGTGCCGCAGAAGTATTACCTGATTATGCGGACTATGAGGATGATGAAGAAGACGATGAAGAAGAAGAAGTAGAAGAAAATAATGAATTACCTGCTAGTGGCGAAAAATTTGTTGCACGTGATGGTACTGAGTGGATGAAAGAACCAAATGTAAGTCGTCAGGTACTCAGACAAAATATTATAAGAGAACGTTCTAAACCAGCTAGATGCACTGAAATGTTGTCAATAGAGCAAACATTCAAATTTTTCATGAACGTTGAAAGGGCTGATATAATTATGCGCCACACAAATAAGTTAGCAAAAGAAACTTATAATGCTTACAACAATGTCAAGTCATGGACGCCTGTGTCAATAACAGAGCTGTATGCATTTTTTGGCATACTTATTATGACTGGTGCGAACCATACCAATGGAGAACATGTTCGAGATTTATGGAGCGTCAAAAACTATACTTTATATCGCGCCACAATAATCTTGCTGCACATAACAAGCCCAGCTCATGCTTGACGATTGATGAACAATTATTTCCTTACCGTGGACGCACACGGTTTACGCAGTACATACCGTCAAAACCTACTAAATGCCTGCGATGCCACAAATGCATATCCACTGCATGGACGAATATCCTGGCCAAGCAGAAACTGGTAGGGAAACGAACCAAGGCGAACGAGTGGTGAAGGATTTGTCTGCCAAATACCAAGGAAGTGGCCGAAACATTACAATGGACAATTTTTTTACGACCTTGCCGGTTGCAGAACTGCTTCTCACCTGGAAACTCACGATCGTTGGAACTTTGCGCAAAAACAAATCATATATTCCTCAAGAAATGAAGCAGAACAAAAACAGGACAATTGGTTCAACGACATTTGGCTTCAAAAATAATGTGACAATGTGCTCTTATGTTCCCAAAAAAAAATAAAGCAGTAATTTTGCTTTCGACCATGCATAATGATGCTGAAATAGCTGACAGTGGGAAACCTGAAATAATTGAATATTATAATCGTACCAAAGGTGGTGTTGATCGAATGGACCAAATGTTTCCGGAATATCCAACACAAAGACAAACAAAACGATGGCCACTAGCGATGTTCTTCAACATGTTGGACATTACAGCTCTTGCAGCCTACATTGTCTACGATTTGAATAACCCTATGTTGCCTTGGAGAACAAACAACAAGCGTAAGCAGATCCTGCCCAGCTTGGCTGGAGCATTGTGTATGCCCGTTATTGAAGCCAGAGCCATAAATCGTCAAGTGACGCGAAATTTTTCGACTAAAATTGCTATTGAAGCATCTTTCAACCGACCGCTGGAATCAATGGGGTCAACAGCAGCATCAACATCTGCCGCAGCGCGCACGCCAAAACCTGTGTCCGGATCTTGCTATTTATGTTACGCACAAGAAGAAAAACGCCGTAGAAAAACCAGAAAGCTGTGCGCCAAATGTAAGAAGCCAATGTGTCTTGAACATTCGGTCACATCAACAAATTGCTCTATTTGCCATGATTTTCCTTAGATATAAGATGCATTTTTATAATTTTTATAATAAAAGTCAATAATATAATGTGTGAAATTAATATTTTTAATTTTTCAAATAAAAAAATAATATAAAAAATGTTTTTTTTTTTATTATTATGAGGATTTTTACTATTGAGGTACAAACGTATCCCGGGTGTGTGTTTACGTATTATATAATGTATTTGGAAGGCTGTAGCTCCTGAACCAATGGTCCGATCTGGTTCAAATTTTTAATTTGAACTCAAAACTAAATAATCTTCCTTCCGAAGTTAGCGGTATAGAGGTATAGCGGTTCAAAAGTTACAACACTTCAAAGTTGAAGTGGATACATTTGTACCCGGGTGTATGTTCTAGGGTTAAGGAGGCTGGGAAGAGTAGATTACAGCTGAGCTCATAGAGATAAAGTTAGCATCGACAAGCCCTTTCAATTTCAGCCGCAGTCTCCATTTTGTGTTCCGCTCCTTCCAACCTTATTTTAATTTTAGGTACAAAATCCTACATGATTAACAAGAACCAAAATTGTGGTGAATTACTTACCAATAACGCTCCTAATCTAGCGGGGAATCCTACTAGTCGGCACTGCAAAACCTTGTTGCTAGGATAGAGCAGCCATCGGCAGAAGGGACTACGCTATGGGCATCTTTTTGGATATAGAGGGGACTTTTGGTAATGCTACTTCGACAGTATGTGCAGCTCTGCCAGCAGACATGGTGTAGACACAAATTAATTGTCAATAGGTCCAACTGTCATAGTTATTTAACGCAGTGTATAATTTTTTCACAGCACAGGATTATAATTTACAACTGCATTTAATATTAGGTGTAAGATTGCTCAATTCTTTTTTGGTTTTTTGTTTCCTGAAGAGAAAACAAAAACATTTTGTAAAAGAAACAATTCCTACTAAGGGCGCAAGATAAATCACCTATCGGCAGATTTATAACTTTCGAAAATGGAATCGTCCCTCAGCCATATTTAACACTTGTGAACTCGACAGTTGCAGAATGGAAGCAGACAAGCAGTGGAGCGCGTAAAGGTAAAAAAATAGAGATTTCCATTACTCCAAATCATTTTTTTTATTTAGTAAAAAAGTTATACTTACCTATGTAACAACCACCTTGCAC